>NW_027185503.1:1240843-1861265 GCF_040183065.1 Periplaneta americana
TTGGATTTCAGCCTCCGTGACTTTTCGCTAATTCTCTTTCGATTGCATATCCGAGAATAATCGATACTTGCGGTTTTATAACGGTACAAAGCTGACTTCTCATTGGCTATACACATGTAAGCTGAGTTATCATTGGCTGAAGACCTGTACTTTAATGAGTAGGTGTACTTTAATGACATGCATTAAAGGACTGCTACCAGGTGTATAATTAGTACATTTCGGCATGGTCGAGCATAAAACATTTTAAAAGTTATAAAGGAACTCGTCGATTACCTTCCAGTTGATTTGCGGAGTCTCTGCAAAGGCGCCGTTATGAATCAGTAGACGTTTTGGAAAAATAATTCCTATTTCATTTATCATGCGGAGATCTGTTATTATGAAAGTCCAGGGACATCATTTTATTTTACTAACATTTTTAATATTAACCTGAGTATTATCTTTGGATTAAAGGTCTAGAACCGGAAACACCGCTTGCTCCCCCTTCCAAGACCGGAGTTCGATGATACTGGTGTAATATACAAACAAATCACTCTACTATGTATAGGAGGGAAGAAAAGTAGTTCGTCCATTTACGCAAACTAGGAAATATCGCAATTTTAAGTTTGATCATTTTCATTAGGTTTTTGTTTAATCATATTACAGTATTGTATTAACATTCAGTGTTTTTACTCACGAATTGAGCTATCCATTCGGACATATTAATTATGCAGTGTATATTGTACTGTTACAGCACATTAGCGTACAATATAGAGAATGAAGTTAAATTGAAAAATAATCATAATATGGATATTTAAACACATTTTTGAAAATGGTGGCCGCTCACTTCGATACAGGCTTCAGTTCCTTTGTGCATATTATCGCACTATAGACTAGTTTACCTAATTCCAATTACCAGTTTCGTCCTTCGTATCAGTAACTCATGTTGAAATAATTCTGTAGGCTACCTACCTACTCTTTAAAAGAGTACCTTACGTACTGTAAATTTAATCTTCACTTCTGCCCGATCCGAAAAGATCAAATTACTCAGACATGCTATATAGTGTCCGTTCAAGTGGTTTTGTAGCAGGGTCGTAGAAAGGGAGGGGGGAAATCACGTGACAGTTAATTACTTAACGAGACCCTTTTATTTAAGTTATTTTAAACAGTTGTATAATACTATGTAGACGTCCAATTCCTAACAGAAATTAATGTTTTCAGAAAGGAGCTAAGACAGCCCAGCTACAGAGGGGCGAACAGAAGCAGGTGGGGGAAACCGGGATGAGACGTAGGCAAACGGACGACAGTACCTGTGCGAAAATATGATTCAATATTGAAAGCTCTTTCGTCACTGGAAAACGCGAACATATTTTTGGAACGTACTATACTCACTAACTCAGTATTGTATACGCGGCCTTGGTTCTGTGTGGAGGACGGTTTGGAGGTTACTAGACTAGACGGCAATTCGGAAGGCGGGCGGCTAGTAGATGCGCCGTAGCCTGTATGGCATGTGACTTCACAAGCTTGAACAGGAGAACCAATCAGAATCAGTCAGTAACAAGTGCTTCTCGAGTTACTTTGTTCACGTGTGAGTGTTTTAAAATATCGAATAAGTAAAACTAACATTTACTGTGTATGTGTAAGATAAATAAATG
The DNA here is from genome assembly GCF_040183065.1 of Periplaneta americana. Taxonomy (NCBI): domain Eukaryota; kingdom Metazoa; phylum Arthropoda; class Insecta; order Blattodea; family Blattidae; genus Periplaneta; species Periplaneta americana. The sequence continues at coordinate 1,242,475 of NW_027185503.1, forward strand.
GAAGGAGATACTATAAAAAGACAATTACTGCACAGGCAGGCGCGGGAAATAGTGTTTAAGTTTATAATTACTTTAAAAACATTAACGAGCAGAACTCTGCCGGGCATCATGGTGCTGGCCGCAACGTTGCCAACGCGCAGGAGACGACTGCAGAAGCATGTGGTGTGGGATTGCGAACCGTGCAAAGAATTGTTAGTGAAGGAAACAAATCTTTTAATGTGAGTGGAACTGCCACGTTTCGTTCTTCTGGAAAATATCCTCGTCGTAAAAAAGCAGTCTCTGAATTAGATGATTTTAATAAAAGTGTGCTGCTGTATATTAGATATGTACCTTCGAGAATCAGACTCTGAAAAATCTGACTGGACTGATGAGAGAATCAGCGACTTCGATTAAAAACAGGTACTGAATATTCATTAAATCATAATTATTATTAAATGTGACCGAAATGTGACAATATAACATGGTACTCGTAGTTATTGTTTTAGGGTATTTAACTAGCTAAAATAATTTGCGCCTAGAAATAGACCTAAATACAATTTCTACTTAAATAGTTTATCATTTTTTTCTAGTAATACACCGTATACATTTCGAATTAAAACTGTGCGATAACATAATAATAATAATAATAATAATAATAATAATAATAATAATAATAATAATAATAATAATACCGCACATAAAAATCTTAAAACTTGGTATAAGGATTATTAATAGAACGTAAGATTTGATAATGTTCTGATAGAAGGTTTGTCATGCTTGCAGTAATCAACGGCTAAGGTCATTATTGTCTTTTTAAAACTGAAATTCTCTCCTCAGCTACTTGTATTGCTCGCGCGTGTGAAGTACGATGTGGCAATGCTGTACATTGCCTTTCTCTCACAATCTGTCTCTCTCGACGCAAACGCTAGCAGCCGACCGCCTTCCGAACTGGCGCCTAGTCTAGCAGAGGGGGTGTGAGTGAAGTATATTAAAAAAACTCAGGTACAATAAAAAGTGAAGTAAAAACAAAATGATATCCCTGTAGTATGACTACGTTATAACGTACTTACTTCATAGAGTAGTGAACGTTTTCGCGATTTCTCGGCTCCTGAAGATTCCGGATAGCTCATTACAGAAACAAAACTTTTCAATGTACGGTAAAACAATGCAAAGAACTTCAATTGAAGCAAAAAAGTAATAAATGAATAGAAATTAAACTTTTAAACTGAAGACACCTCTTATTATAACGAAATTCGACTGCGTGAGAATACACATTAGAGACGCTTATATCGATTACTGTGGACAGACACTTTGGAGATACATCTCGAATCATTTCTTGGGTTATCTAGAAACCACAATAGGCCTTTCAGGAACTTATACCAAATACTGTACTATGCTGTTGAATATGGCCTACTATTTTCCACGCAAAATCTAAAAATTATCATTCGTGGCACGTGGCACTTATATCACTTACCATGATCACTCTGTTTAAAATGTGTCTGCTCTCAACTATAAGTTCGTTATGATGCTGAATAGAAACACGGTGGCTTTATTTATCTGAGTCAAAATGTTTACATAACCAAAAATATTATATTTTATGTCATTTTGAATACGTGCTTATGATGTCCGCCCTGAAAGGTCATGCAGAATTCGATTATTTTATGAAGAATTAGGACTGTCATTGATTTGTATCTGAGACACGTTATTAGTAGAAAGCAAGATTTGTATGGGGCAGAAACATAGACATTACGGAGAAATGAAGAGAAACGAATAGAAGCATTGGAAATGTGGATATGGAGAAGAATGAAGCGGTGACGTGACCAGACAGAATAAGAAATGAAGCTGTGTTGGAAAGAGTAGGTGAAGAAAGAATGATGCTGAAACTGATTAGAAAGAGAAAAAGGAATTGGTTGGGTAACTGATTAAGAAGAAACTGCCTACTTGATACACTGGAGGGAATGGTGAACGAGATAGGAGTTCGGGCCAGAAGAATATCAGATGACAGACGACATTAAGGTATGTGGATCATTGCCTGTGCGGAGACTAAAAGGAAGGCAGAAAATAGGAAAGACTGGAGAATGCTGGGTTGCAGTGAAAGATATGCCCATGGGCAGAGCACTTATGTATGTAGGCCTATGTTGTTGTTGTTTTCTAATGCCAGGCGTTTGACAAAGTCATTTGACCTCTTGCACTCCAATATTTTTCAAAGATATTATCATGTCCAGCCACTGAAGCACAGATTTTGATGTGTTCCGAATCCATTTCTTGGTTTGAGTTGTACAATGGGCAGTTAGGGGACTGATATATTCCAATTCTATGCAGGTGTTTGGCCAAACAATCATGGCCTGTTGCCAATCTAAATGCAGCTACAGACGATTTTCGTGGTAAATCGGGAATTAACTGTGGATTATGATGCAGAGAGTTCCATTTTTTTCCCTTGAGATTGTGTTATCAAATTTTGTTTGTTGAAGTCTAAATATGTAGATTTAATAAATCTTTTCACAGAGTAATACGTAGATTTAGTAACAGGTCTGTAAGTAGCAGTGCTGCCCTTCTTTGCTAATGCATCCGCATTCTCGTTCCCCAGGATTCCGCAATGGGATGGTATCTATTGGAATACAATTCTTTTATTGAGTGATATTAATTGAGAGAGCATTTTAGTTATTTCTGCTGTTTGAGATGAAGGTGTGTGTTTAGAGACTATTGATAGAATAGCTGCTTTGGAGTGTGACAATATAACTGCATTCTTAAATTTATTGATGTGAAATAGAAGATTCCTGAGACTTTTACTTATTGCAACGATTTCTCCATCAAAACTTGTTGTTCCATATCCAAGAGATCTATAAAATGAGAAGAGACAGCACGTAACACTTGCACCGGCACCTTGTTCTCTGGAGATCAAGGATCCGTCGGTGTATAAATGAAGCCAGTTTTGTGGAGGCTACCTAATATTAATTGTCTCTAAAGACAATTGTTTCATTATTTCAGTGTTTACTTCTGATTTCAGTATTTCTTCTGTTAAATTTAGATTATATTCTATATTTAATAGAGTTAAAGAGTTTGGTGTAATTTGTAAGTTTTCTTTTAAATTCGGGATATTGATTTTCTGTTTAAATGCTTGAACCATGGATATGAAACTTTTTTGAGTTTTCAATCTACAGAGAGGACTGTATGAATGCCAATTGTTTCCTGGTAATCTGATAAGTTTTTCATATTGAATCAGTGCTTTTTCTTCTATTGTCATTTTGATGCTGGTAGGCCTATGTAAGATGACGTAACATTAGTGAAATAGCCATTATAATCTATAGCATTTTAATTATTATTATTTTCCAATATGATAAAATCGAAAATATTATTTTTACTGCTAAAATAGAAAGCTCAATAACCTCGAAAACAATAGCAAAACAAAAATTGCCACGGTGAGTACAACCTCTACCTCAACACCATTAAGCTACTTCTTATTGTAAGAGCAACCCAAAGGAATATATGAGTGAATACTGTATAATGTTCACTGAGGTTCTCGACCTTCTGATATTATTTGTGTCTTACTTAGCCCCTTCCTCATCTTAATAATATCCTTAAGTCTTAAATTCAGATTGAAAGGTGTGTTTGTTTTAAACTTTCATTGCCTTTACACGGTAAGACAGTGTCTTACTAATCTATACTAATAATAAATCTGTAGCCGAAATTTTTCTGGTAATTTTCTATTTTCCAAAAATAATTGGTCCTAACATATATAATTAACCACCCTGAAACCGAAAATCGCTTTTTTGAAATTTTTGTTCGTATGTCTGTCTGTCTGTCTGTACAGAGGCCTCAAACTAGGAAGCTGCCTGGATAGGGGAAGTAGTAGAGCTAACGGAAGGGGCCCACCTAGGCTCCGATACCCAGGTATAGTCATATTATCTGAAAAGTTGACCTCTTGACAATGTATTCAAGATGTACCCTCCCTATGCAGCCTTCTCAACTGTAATTAGAACTGAGCTGTACCGTTATAATCCACAGTGCACAGCAGTAAGCGGACAGTGGTAGGGGAGAATTGCTCTATGCGCCTGCGCAAACGAGACAGCTTGCTAGTTTGAGGCATCTGTATGTTTGTTACCTTTTTACGCGATTTCGATCAAAATTGGAATATAAATTAAGTTCGTTGTAACTTAGATTTTAGGCTATATGGCATTCAAAATACATTATTTAAAAAGGGGGTTATAAGGGGGCCTGAATTAAATAAATCGAAATATCTCGCTTATTATTGATTTATGTGAAAAATGTTACATAACGAAAGTTTCTTTAAAATTAATTTGCGATAAGTTTTATTCCTTGAGTTCAAATCTTCAGCTTGGAAACAACGACCTAAACGTTCGATTGAAAGTAACTTATTTGTAACTAGCCGTATCCGTGCGCTCCGCTGCACCTGTTAGAAATAATATAAAGTAATTACATAATTAAAATAGGACGTTTGATAGAAGGATAAATCGTTTAATATGTTACTTAATTTAAATTGTATTTAAATAATTAAAATACGGTCATTTTGGTCCAGAGAGCAATCATTTGGTGCAATGACAATTCCTTTAACATGTTTCTTAATTGTTATTACATGTAACCATAGTTTAATGAAGATTGACATATCATTTAGTTTTAATGTGTATACTTTATATTACTTGTTATATATGTTTCAGAAATTACTGTAATAACATTGTAGAATTACTGTATGTCCATTTAGAGAAACTACACTTTCCAATGGTGAAATAATAATTAAACAATTAATTAGCTTCCGATATTACTTCATACAAACACAGAAACATTCTCTCAGGCTATGTTTAATAGCTTTCGATTGTTGTTGTCCAAGGCCCCTTATAGATGAAGTCATTTGTTTTTATTTCAGTACAGCACCTTAGATGGCGTTGTTATTGTAATTTTAAAACTCATTTATCTCATTAAATATCTGTCATATCAAAATTTTGTATAGAATAAAACTTATGAGAAATTACTTTTAAAGAAACTTTTGTTATGTAATATTTTTCATGAAAATCAATAATAAGCGAGATATTTCGATTTATTTAATTCAGGCCCCCTTATAACCCCCCTTTTAAATAAAGTATTTTGAATGTCATATAGCCTGAAATCTAAGTTACAACGAACTTAATTTACATTCCAATTTTCATATAGATCGGTTCAGCCATTATCGCGTGAAAAGGTAACAAACATCCAGACAGACAGACAGACATACAAACAAAAATTTCAAAAAACCGATTTTCGGTTTCAGGATTGTTAATTATACATGTTAACACCAATTATTTTTGGAAAATCGAAAATTACCAGAAACATTTTGGCTAAAGATTTATTATTTGTATAGATTACCGTTGTCTTCAAAACTTCTGAACTTGAATAATGTTAGATGTAAGCTACAGGGGACACGACATTGAGGGAAAACACTTCGATTTAGTTTTCGAGGGGACAGGTACAAGGTGGGGGCGTGACAATTCGCGTGGTTGAAAATTTGTCATCCAGAAGAATGAAACGTTAGCTACACAAATTATACGAGCAACTTCAAGACTGAAACTAAAGAATGCTATCATGTGAGCTTTGATTTGAAGGTAGGCCTACCTACAGCCCCACGGTTGTAAACCTTCCTAGGAAATACAACAATGAAAAGAAGCACCACGCTGGTTGACAGGTAGCCCCCACGCGAGTGCTAAAGGGTTAACTCTCTTTTCGCTTAGTTCACATCGAATCTATTGAATATTCTTACGTCTTTGTAGCACACATTAACATAGTTCTTTCTTAAAGCGGAGTAACTTATTTTTTTAATCCTGCATATTCGAAACACTTTGAAGTGCAATTTGAATTAAATAGTCAATAGTCACAAGATAATACCTACACAACAACTTTATAATAAATGCATACTATTCAAATTCGCACCACTAACATCGCCTATTTTCGTAGTACAAACATTGTTTCAGTGACAATCGAACTGATTTATGTTTGGGAATTAACGAATATACACATCTGTACATTGCAACAAAATTAGTTACACTTAGGCCGTTTTCACACTTTTTTTTAGATAAAGATTATTTATTTGCCACTGTTCTAGTAATACAACAATTCAAGAGCTTACATCACACTACACCTAAACGGTAGGGACATCATATTCATATTATGCACACTTTCATTTGCCTAAATAACGTTGAAAAATAATTCAAATTATTTACTATCTTCACTGAAGAAGAAAGGAAAGAACACTTTCATTCTTAGCAGTCGCAATACAAATGCCAGTGTCCTTATATTGAATACTACAAAATTAAATAACATCGTTGGTACAATGTAAAAGCAGGATCCAGATGCAGACGCGTGCAACAGTGTATTACCACATGGCCGACTTTTTTTCCCACCCCCTCAGTGTCGCCAATGCTGAAGTCGCCCTGTGCTGCCAATCGTGCTATCGTCCTGTGTCACCAATGCTGAAGTCGCCCTGTGCTGCCAATCGTGCTATCATCCTGTGTCGCCAATGCTGAAGTCGCCCTGTGCTGCCACTGGTGCTATCATCCTGTGTCACCAATGCTGAAGTCGCCCTGTGCTGCCAATCGTGCTATCATCCTGTGTCACCAATGCTGAAGTCGCCCTGTGCTACGAATGGTGCTATCTTCCTGTGTCACCAATGCTGAAGTCGCCCTGTGCTGCCAATGGTGCTATCGTCCTGTGTCACCAATGCTGAAGTCGCCCAGTGCTACCAATGGTGCTATCGTCCTGTGTCACCAATGCTGAAGTCGCCCTGTGCTGCTAATAGTGCTATCGTCCTGTGTCACCAATGCTGAAATCGCCCTGTGCTGCCAATGGTGCTATCGTCCTGTGTCACCAATGCTGAAGTCGCCCTGTGCTGCCAATGGTGCTATCATCCTGTGTCACCAATGCTTAAGTCGCCCTGTGCTGCCAATGGTGCTATCGTCCTCTGTCGCCAATGCTGAAGTCGCCCTGTGCTACCAATGGTGCTATCATCCTGTGTCACCAATGCTGAAGTCGCCCTGTGCTACCAATCGTGCTATCGTCCTGTGTCGCCAATGCTGAAGTCGCCCTGTGCTACCAATCGTGCTATCGTCCTGTGTCACCAATGCTGAAGTCGCCCTGTGCTACCAATGGTGCTATCATCCTGTGTCACCAATGCTGAAGTCGCCCTGTGCTGCCAATGGTGCTATCATCCTGTGTCGCCAATGCTGAAGTCGCCCTGTGCTACCAATCGTGCTATCGCCCTGTGTCGCCAATGCAGAAGTCGCCCTGTGCTACCAATGGTGCTATCATCCTGTGTCACCAATGCTGAAGTCGCCCTGTGCTGCCAATCGTACTATCATCCTGTGTCACCAATGCTGAAGTTGCCCTTGCTGCCAATCGTGCTATCAACCTGTGTCACCAATGCTGAAGTCGTCCTGTGCTGCCAATGGTGCTATCATCCTGTGTCGTCAATGCTGAAGTCGCCCTGTGCTGCCAATGGTGCTACCATCATGTGTCGTCAATGCTGAAGTCGCCCTGTGCTGCCAATGGTGCTATCGTCCTGTGTCGCCAATGGTGAAGTCGCCCTGTGCTACCAAACGTGCTATCATCCTGTGTCACCAATGGTGAAGTGGCCCTGTGCTGCCAATCGTACTATCATCCTGTGTCACCAATGCTGAAGTCGCCCTTGCTGCCAATCGTGCTATCAACCTGTGTCACCAATGCTGAAGTCGTCCTGTGCTGCCAATGGTGCTATCACCCTGTGTCGTCAATGTTGAAGTCGCCCTGTGCTGCCAATGGTGCTATCATCCTGTGTCGTCAATGCTGAAGTCGCCCTGTGCTGCCAATGGTGCTATCGTCCTGTGTCGCCAATGGTGAAGTCGCCCTGTGCTACCAATCGTGCTATCATCCTGTGTCACCAATGCTGAAGTCGCCCTGTGCTGCCAATGGTGCTATCATCCTGTGTCGTCAATGCTGAAGTCGGCCTGTGCTGCCAATCGTGCTATCGTCCTGTGTCGCCAATGGTGAAGTCGCCCTGTGCTACCAATCGTGCTATCATCCTGTGTCACCAATGCTGAAGTCGCCCTGTGCTGCCAATGGTGCTATCATCCTGTGTCGTCAATGCTGAAGTCGGCCTGTGCTGCCAATCGTGCTATCGTCCTGTGTTGTCAATGCTGAAGTCGCCCTGTGCTGCCAATGGTGCTATCATCCTGTGTCGTCAATGCTGAAGTCGCCCTGTGCTGCCAATCGTGCTATCGTCCTGTGTCGTCAATGCTGAAGTCACCCTGTGCTACCAATGGTGCTATCATGCAGTGTCGTCAATGCTGAAGTCGCCCTGTGCTGCCAATGGTGCTATCGTCCTGTGTCGTCAATGCTCAAGTCACCCTGTGCTGCCAATCGTGCTATCGTCCTGTGTCGCAATGCTAAGGTCGCCCTGTGCTGCCAATGGTGCTATCGTCCTGTGTCGCAATGCTAAAGTCGCCCTGTGCTGCCAATGGTGCTATCGTCCTGTGTCGAAAATGCTGAAGTCACCCTGTGCTGCCAATGGTGCTATCGTCCTGTGTCGCAATGCTAAAGTCGCCCCGTGCTGCCAATGGTGCTATCGTCCTGTGTCGCAATGCTAAAGTCGCCCTGTGCTGCCAATGGTGCTATCGTCCTGTGTCGAAAATGCTGAAGTCGTCCTGTGCTGCCAATGGTGCTATCGCCCTGTGTTGAAAATGCTAAGTCGCCCTGTGCTGCCAAGTTTTTTCCCAACATGTACACCCACCAGTTTGTAGATATACCCTTCTGAGTTCATTAATAAAGTCTGATAAAGTTTCTTTATTGATTTGCAGCATATAATAAATAAAACCCATTGCAAGCCACAATATACTAAAATAATGGGGAGTCTGTGGTAAGTCCAGTGCAAAAGCGATCCGCATATTCGTGTTCAGGTTTCTTGCCTCATGCACATTTTTTAGCTGTTGCTGAACCCATAACCAAACACCACTTGTAAGTTCTGAACATCTTGTTAGTCTGTGCCTAATTGTATCAATATTCCCACATGTTTTGCACTGTGGAGTTGGAACAATGTGACACATGTACTTTCTTTCTTCCGTCATAATTAGGCCTATCCCATTAATTAGCGCATATGACTCCCATTTCCAGTTTGATGGTATATGAGTTATTTTAAAATATGACCAAATCTTCGACCAGTTCTTATTAGGAAATATACATTATACATTCGGTAACAACCTCACTTGGTCTTGTAAATAGCTGTAGATCAGTTCAGTTGTTATTTGTTCTGGTGCAATATTTGTGTCTTCCAAATTTTTTTGGCGTCAGTGGTGAGTTTTTTCAAAAACCTAGTCATACTGGGTGCAAGCAATGAAGAAACATAGATATGAACATTAAAGTGTCTATACTGTGGTCAGCGCATAGCATATATATATATATATATATATATATATATATATATATATATATATATATATAATTTGAACTGGTAATGGAAATAACGGGAAAACGGCTGAACGGATTTTAATAAATGGCCCCTCATTTTGAAGCTTGGAACCCAAAGTTTTTCGGAAAAGTAGTAGTTTCCAGTGAAATGTCAATTTTCCTACATAATTTTCCTATTTTCCAAAATCCATCTGTTGTCAGTTTTGAGAACTGATAGTTTCTCATATTCGAACAAAGCAATAAAATAAACATTATCAAGGAGGCCATGCCTCCAAGATTTCCAACAGATTCTTTGACATCACAGTGTCAATAGGTTGATTTTCGATATATAACTACAACGTCTTTGATTTTCATTGATGTTAGAGAATACTTAAGAATTTTGTTATAAATGTTATATAGTTAATATCATGGTTTTTTCTCGCTGTTATTCATACTCTCTTTAAAATCATACTGCGAGTTATCTTCTGTGTGAAATCCGAAGGCCTGTGTACTATTATTGAGACTGGTTCTATTGTTGTGAACTAGATGGTGGAACAAAGTGGATTTCGATGTGAAAGGTCATGTATTGATAATATATTCTGTATTAGGCAATTACAAGAGAAGATCCTATTAAAAAATGGAGAACTCCATATGACTTTCATTGATTTAGAAAAAGGCATATGATAGTGTTCCTCGACAATTATTGTGGACGGCAATGAGAAGTATGAATATACATGATAAATGGATCAATATTGTTAGGAAAATGTATAGTAATACAAAAGCCAAAATAAAAATACAGAACAAATTGACAGAGGAAGTCAGATTGAATAAAGGCCTTAAGCAAGGATGCAGTTTATCACCAGTTCTTTTTAATATTTATATAGATCAGGCTCTTAACCTATGGTACAAGAGATGCTCTGAAATGGGTATTCCTATAGAAGATAAAACACTACATTCATTACACTAGTCTGCGATGAAATTACTGCCTCCAAAGTTTGAATGTTTTTAGGATATTTTTAGCATGCTGAAGTCAAATTCGAATCCAGAAAGTTCCTATCACGTACCATTTTTTTGTTATTTTAATTTTCTTATAATATATTACGACAATATATAGCGTAATTATATAAACTATAATATTTCAACAACTGTAGTTTTAGTATGTTAAGATATGAAAACCAAATATATTCAACATAGTTTTAAGATTTTTATATTGAAAATCAAGGATAACAGATGTTTCTTAGCAGATAGAGGGTGCAAGCGTATTAGGAAGTTAGGGTGAAATAACGTGCAGCCTTGCCATTATCTTTATTTGTGGGAGATAGAAATGTCAGCCATACCTTGGTGAGAGACTCAACTCAACTCGTTCCTCTCACATTTAAATAGTCTGTGTTTTATCTGGAAACGAAAGGAAATCAGTTTTTGAAGCTTTATTGTGGAGTAGAAAGTTGAGAGTTTTTAGTTCAGTAAGAAAGTATTTACCATGTCGCATCGAGAATGTATAAATAATCCAGACCATTTTTGTGATATAACTTATATAAAGTATACATATTGCCTAAGCAGAGGTGTAATTTTACAGATTTTGTGAAAAAAAATCATATCTTGCTTATTTTGGAATCAAACTTGGAGATCAAAGTAAAGCTTGGGCACCACACAAAGTATGTAGAGTATGCACTGAATAACTTCATCATTGGATCAACGGCAGAAGACTGTTGCTATCTTTTGGAGTACCTATGGTTTGGAGAGAGCAGTCGAACCATAGTAATGACTGCTACTTCTGTTCGTGTGATGTGAAGGGGTACGATTCAAAAAATAAAAAGCATATCGTGTATCCAGTTATTCGGTCAGCCATTTCACCTGTACCCAATGGGCCTGATGTACCAATCACTGTGCGACTAGAAAATCTTGAATAGTTTTCATCTGAGTCTCATGTAGTGGTGAGGGAAATTGTGACGAGTGACAGTGACTATCTACCAGAGTCGGGTGCTGCAGAACGTGGCTTTAAATAAGGAAAGAGACTGTTTCAAATACATAATGTGAGAAATTCCCACTACTATCTGAAGCAAATTAAAAAATATATATTTAATGGTCCTAACTAAAGAAAACAGATATCTGATGCAGCATTTAAAAACACTGTGGATGAAAAGGGGAAAGCAGCATGGATATCTTTCTGTGAATTTGTTTTAAAATTTCTTGGCAACAAGAAAGGTCATAATTACCGAAACATTGTGGCTAACATGCTTGAAGCATACAAGGAACTTGGTTGTAACATGAGTATCAAAATTCATTTTCTGTTTTCTCACCTAGATTATTTCCCCGAAAATCTAGGATTTTTTAGCGAAGAGCAAGATGAACGATTTCACAAGGATCTGCAGGAGTTCAAAAGGAGATAACCAGGGACGATGGAGCATCAGTATGCATCCTCATTATTGTTGGATGTGAAAGCGTAAAATATCTGAAGACAAAATAAAAGAAAGAGGAGCAGGAGGACTTCCTCAACTAAGAAGCAAGTGGTGTAATTTTTTATGTGATACATTGTGCTAATTTATACATCCAATAGTGAAGTAAACAAGACAAAACAAAGCAAAAACACTCTAGTGACATGTATGAACAACCATACTCATAATTGCAGCAAGTTATGCCCATGTCTTTTAAATATTGCTTTTGCATTTGAAATAAAAAAGTGAAATGAAAAAGTTTGTGATGAAATTCATGTATTCATGCAATTCATTTAAAGTGATTTTGCAAACAAACCTGACGTGATAGAAGTAAACGGATTGAAAATTCGAATTCAGTATATCGACATTATATAAAATCACATTATTTACTTTAGGCAACAAACACAAAGTTGAAATTTGCAGGCTAGTGTTATTATTCGCTGATGACCAGGTGATATTTGCGGGGGATGAAGATGATATGATATATATGGTAAATAAACTAATGGAAGAATTTAGAAAATGGGGACTAAACATAAATCTACAGAAAACAGAATATATGTGTTTAGGCAGAGATGTGGGTGACCTCATACTTGAAACAGGAAAAATTAAAAAATGTGAATCCTTTAAATATCTTGGATCAATAATCACAAATATAGGTACATGTGAGAGAGACATTCAAAATAAAATTGCCCTGGCAAAAAATGCTACCAAGACTTTGCATGGAATAATCTGGAATAAAAAATATTACAAAAGAAACTAAAATTAAAATCTACAACAGTATAATACAGAATATTTTATCATATGGAAGTGAAACTTGGTCCATGACAGAACTACAAAAAAAAAAACAAAATTAGAACAGTTGAATTCGACTATCTTAGGAGAAGTCTTCAAAAAACAAGACAGGATAAAATTAGAAATGAACTCCTTTGGAAAGAAATGAACGTCACCACAACTGTTGTTAAGAGAATAGAAAATCAAACTCTGAAATGGTATGGACATGTACAAACAATGGGCAACGAAAGATGGAAAAAATATATATATCAATGGTCACCCCCCGGAAAAAATAAACGTGGTAGACCAAAATTGAAATGGAAAACCCATGTCAGAGCAATAATGGACGACAGGAATTTGGAAGAAGGAGATTGGAACGATAGATATATATGGAAACTGAAGACGGCGAACCTATAAGTGGGAAAAAGCCGAAGAAGAAGTAAAAAAATATGGTTTACTTTTATAAAACTATCTAAATTCGTCCATAATGTTTCCAGGAACTTCTCCATTGATTCAAAATTATACCATAAAACTTTACTGATGTAGAAAAAGAAGAAATAGAAAATGAAATTAACTCAGTTTCATTTTTACTTATAATACTTGATGAAACTTCTGATATTGAGAACAAATCTCAACTATCTACAGTTCTCCGCTATGTCTATGAAAGATTCTTGGGCTTTGTAGACGTTAGTGCTGATAGAACAGCAGATGGTTTATTTACTCACGTAGTGACGAGTACTTAATGAATTTGAATTTTCTACTGAACTCGTGCGACTATAGACCAATTATAAATTTTTGACAGAACACACATACTCCAGGTACAGCAAACGCCATTGGATGGAACCCTTCGATTGGGAAAACGTCGTCTCTGGTCAACAGCAGCCAATACACAAAATCAATACTCAAAAAGCATGTCTATATATTAACTATGCGAATACACGAATGACATCGCAAGACTGAAACAAAACACAGCACTGCAATATTGCAACAGCAATGTACTCAACTATAATCCCATCTACTGAAGAATTTAAAGCAATGTAAACAAAACACAGCAACAGTAACAGAAATGGACACAACTCAACAGAATTAAATGTTAAATGAACGTGTATTCAGTTGCAAGGCCTTGCGGTACCCAGATAGTGTCGTGTGCAAATGATATCAATAACAAGTCAAGTATAGTACACGGAACCGCAAGATGTTCCATTATTTCTCCCCAACCGTTAGCCTTCGGACATAGGTATGTCAGGTTAAATCGATGCAGTTTAACCAAAACTACATTGTCCTGAAATATTTTACATTTTTCCTGAGACACTCTGTGTATAATTACAATGATTAAGGAAAATAGGGCCATACGTTGACTGATGAGAGTAATTATGGGCGATTGTAAAAGAAACATATTATATGAACATATATCTTATTCTCAACTTTTTGGAGAAAACTAATCGAAACCATGAGGAACGGGAACATTGCAGGTGATTGTTAATTAAAATATCGTTACTTGTATAAGTATCCATTTCTCTCTATACGGAACATCTTCAAAAATGCAACCGTCAACCTCTGTACACTTTGCAGCTCGATGCCGTGTTGCTGGTTCAAACATCCCTTAATGTGACCACAATCATTTAAAACGCACGCAATAAAATGCTCCATTGTTTCCACTTTGCGCTTGTAAAAAGAACTGTCTTTAATCAACTCCACAAACATAATGTAATGCTGTAAGTTCGGGTGACCGCGGTGGTCAAGAAATGACACCAGCGTGACTGATCCAATGTCCAGGATAGGTTTCGCTGAGGTAACAGATCATTGGCCGGTTGGAATGTGCAGGGGATCCATCTTGCTGAAAGTATATACCAGCTCGTTTTGCTAAAGGAACATCCTCCAAGTATGCTGGTAACACTTTTTTCAGGAACTCAGGATACAGTGCTCCGTTAAAACTATTGTCTAAAATAGCTGGACCAATAGAATTGCCATCATTATCAAGACTACCACATCACACGTTAACTGCGAAACGACACTGAAAATTACTGCCGACAGTAGCGTAAGAATTTCCATCTGCTCATAGGTGATAGTTTCGCACGATATTGATTCCGTTATTATTAAGTATTGATTCATCTATAAACAAAATGTGTGGAATCAATCGGTCATTAGCAATAATAGAATTCCAGAATCACCTCCTTGATGACGCTGCACTGTTCTATACTGTGCGTCACACTCGTGTTTGGCACCTAGAGCTAGTAGTGAGACTGCGTTCAATTATTTGAAGAACTTTCTCCACTTCATTTATATCTTGCTGGCCCTGTCGTTCAGATAAAATATGAACACTGGGAAGAGGACTATGTGCATGCAATATGTCAAAACACCCTCTTAAACACCTTTCTATCAGATAGGGGAGACTGTTGTACCTTCAGCCATAGCCCTCTCTGATCCCATACTCTTTCAGCCTTCGCAGTTTCCCTTTCCTTTATGGCAGTTTGGGTATTACAAGAACTTACAAATGTTGCCGCTTGGAGCGCTGAATACCGACTGTTGTTTTGTTGGCGCGGTGTAGAGTTTTGTACGGAAGCATGTTACCACGCGGATGTGCAGTATTTTTTTTCGTGGTACCGAGTCTTTATTTTTTGTTCAGTGGTATTGTTAAATTGAATTTTAAGTGATATTATTTCATTGTGTTGGTGAATGTAATGTTATGTGATTATTTTTAAATGTGTTGGCGAATTTAATCTTCTACAAGGTAAGCAATGATACTGGCAGACAGCATAATCTCTGTTTTATATAGGCCTAAATATTGTAGCTCTTATTAATCATCATGCAATGACGTTTAGTAATTTTTTTTATATTATTGTAGTAGAAGACCTCGATTAAATAAGAGGCGCTAGGAATCAAAACACTTTGTGTCCACAAATCAAAACTTTTCAGGAGAGTCGAAAAACTAAAAGCTCCAACACTTCTGATAATTTTAAGTTTTGAAAGCAATAACGTAATTAGAATTGTACCCAAAATTAGGTAGTACTATTGCGCAAAATCGAAAAAATTATCCAAGCGTAATATTTATATATGAAGTTTTGAAAATCATGGACTTAATTCGTTTTGTTCCGAAATTACGGACTGAAATGGTTTTGTTACAAACATATATTCAAAACACTAATTTAAGTGTATTTTTTAAAATTGTGACCACATTCCTTTCCAAAGACTCTTATACAAATACAAAGTTAACTTTAAAGACGATTATTAAATTATGTTTACCTGTTTTAGCAAGCAACATAGGATGACAATTTAATTTATTAGATTTAACTGTCATTGTTCAGTTTAGTTCAGTCTCAGATCATTGATAAGCGAGGTTCTTCTTCCATACACTCACACTCCACTATTTCATCCTCCTCACACTGATCTTTGTTGCAACAACTTTTTATATCCAACAATTTTTCTGCTTTTATTTTATTCCTTAGTGGTACTAAGCCTGGGTCAATCCTCTCATTATTTTCAATGGCATGATCTCCCTTAGGTAGTGACACTGGACATTCACTTAGGTCATCCATTGTGTAAGTATACTCCAATTTCACACTGATGTAATGTTTGCTTCCTTTCATTATTTTCCTGAGTCTCTTTTCATATCACTTATGCCAACTGGCTTTTTTACGTAGCCTAATAGCACAGATCTCTGAAATTGTGAATATGCTACTACTTACTCAATATATGAACGACACCGACTGTACCGTAAATATCATGATATTCTTTTGTTGTCAGTATTTCAGAATGTTTCCTGAGGTTTTTCTCCAAAATACCAAACATCCGGTTTGTTTGCAAAAAAGGAATGCCCTCGCACAGAAAAAGTCATATTTCCATCAAGGAATCTGGAGATTTATTCAACAACCACCAATACAAAGCATGGACAACATGTGCATTTCGATTTTGACCAGCGCAATCGTCGGAGAAGAGTCTCAGGAGGGAAATGTTTTTTTTTCTTTGAAATTATAATTTGTTAGGAAATGAGACAGAGCAGAGCTAACTTTAATCGCCCCTCTTTTTGCCTGGTTTTCTGTCCAGCAGTAAAAAGTTGGGAAATATGTTATCAATGTCAGTAATGTGCAAAGCATAGTAAGAAAGCTGTCGTGCGTAGTGTGCCTCCCCAATTGCAATATATTACAACATAAACATTTTATAAACTTAATATCACATAACTGAAATAATACCCCAAGCGCACTCTTCCTTCAAAAGCAGGTTTCAATTCTAACCCTGTTCAATGTTCCAACAAATTTCATAAATAATGTACTACATATTTACCTCAGTAATATGATTAAAATCATGAAGACAATATTGTCAGTGCACTTGTAGAATAAGGGTTAGCACGACGATCGCGAAACCAGGTAGCCCGGGTTCGATTCCCGGTCGGGACAAATTACCTGGCTGAGGTTTCTTCCGGGGTTTTCCCTCAACCCAAAATGAGCAAATGCAGGGTAACTATCAGTGCTGAACCCCGGACTCATTTCACCGGCATTATCACCTTCATTTCATTCAGACGCTAAATAATGTAAGATGTTGATACACGATCGTAAAATAACCCATTAAAAGAACTGTCAGTGAATAAAATATTTTCCCTCACTCGCATGTGTACAGAGAGTTCCTAAGGAGACCTGTCCACAGTGCAGTGGGCCGAAACGCGAATCAAGCGGAACAAGATTAACTTTGGTCATCCTCGTGAAAGTGAATTTTATTGATTACATAGTATTGTAAACATAACATACTGAATCTTCATAATCTGTAATCAAAACTACTATAAACAGCGACATATTAGCACCATGTAAACGTAAAGTAGGACCTGCAGGCAACTGGCCTTGCATATAGTGCGAGACAGTTATTCATTGTGGGATGTGTTCGACAATGTGAAGGACTAAATGTTACATTTATATTGCCAGTTTCAGCTTAACTGGCATATAGCATGTTTTAACATAATATTGAATGGAAAACAGAAATTCGTCTGTGCATGCTGATGACTGACAATCGTTGAAGAAAAATAATAACTTTATGTTTACTAAGAATATTGATTCAGTTTTTTAAAATTAACGGATCGGAACGAATTCAGGAAATAGTTTTGTTATAATTATATAAGAACTCTTTAAATTAGGAACTTTGAACTGTTGTAGCTCCGAAATCCTTTCACCGAATGATCAAAATCATGGTGTTTATTTTAATGCTGAGAAGTTAAAATTTATATTGACATATAAACAGATTTTCTTACTTTTTATGGAAGTGGAGGAAATTAGATTTTTCCCTATTAAGACGCCTTTGTACTCGGAAAAATATTTTAAAAATATATGATTAGATTCCTCATTGAAAGTACAAATAAACACATATTTCTTACTGGTGGTACGTTGATAAGAAAGAATTTAAAATATCAAATAAAGAAAATAAATAGTACGCGCGTGAACTAACCAGCTGACTGTGAGGCGGGAGCTAGCTGAGGCAAGCATGGCCAGGAGACATAAACACGAGAAGTGTCGTCTAGCAGCGCATGGCTGTGCTAACTATATCACAGGTTTTCATAAACATAGGAGTAAAATGACAAAAGAAAGAAGACTACATCCAAACATTTACTCATCAAATGTCATTTTTTGCAGTGGACTTCCACGCCCCCTTCTGCAGAAGAATATGTTTTTGTCACAAGTTTTGACTTGCAGACATGAATGCAGGCATGTGTCGACAAAGTCCCTTGTACTGTGCGTTCGAATTTGAGCTCCAGCTTCTTAGCGGACCTAGCAGAATGTTACTGTGGTCAAATTCGCTGCTCCACACTGAAATAATTCAAACGGAGTGGTGATTTGGTTATGAATTGGTCGTTGAAGACTGGCTCTGGCTACCTGTCGTTTTATTGTTCCTTCAATTCCGTCACACGTCCCTTTCCATGAGAAGTAGCAAAGAAGTGCCACTCTGCCTTTATGCCAAACTCTTCTTCATGGTAGCACAGATTGATAAAGTTCTTTCTGTTTTATATTGAGAAGGAGCACCGTCACTGATATAGAATATTTTCTCCACCTTGTCATAAGCTTACTTCTGTTTCAAAAAATTAATTGCTTTCGAAAGAGGTGGACTGCAACAGTATCATGTTTCAGGCAATCGGATATAACTACAAAAGAGTCACATTTCTCATTGTCATAGTACATATGATAAACAACAAAAGAATGTACCGTTGCCTTATTGGAAACCAGGTACTTAATATTGAATAATGAAAGCATAATTTTCAGAGAAGTCTAGTGTAACTAGAAAATCCCAATGCTTTACATTAATTTTTGTTTCTTTACAAAACATTCTCTTTTGCCTCGCAATAAATGAATGTTCTTTGAATGCCTCTGCCTTTCTAACTTTCCAATTAACACATTTATAAATTCATCTCTAGATGTTTCCAGGCTTTCTATTGTTGATTTGTCTGTAGCTACCCACTTTTTACATGAAATTGAGTGTATCAAAGCTTCATCAAAAATAGACAGTGATTGTGTTTCTAAATCTAATGTTCCGGGTCACTCAGCACACTTATCAAAATAACATGACGGTTGTGGTGGACCGCAAATGATTCTTAGTAGGATTTTATGGGTAGGTCTAATTCTCCACTTTTGGTTAGCTCTCGGAGTTTTGCATCATCTATCATTCTGCTTCTCAGTCCACTTTTTCCTTCCCCTCACGCCCAAGGAGGTTTCACGAGATACCGAATGACCTATAAATACAGCCCTGTTAGTTGTGTTGCCTGAAGTACTGTAATGCTGCGGGAAAGCAGATTTACAGTCCAAACCCCTGATGAGTCGGCAACTTCTCTGCTTTTGGTGTGCAGCGGAACGATCTAGTCCAAAGACGAAAGCTTCGAATCACGGCATATGGAAAAGCGTAAGCTAAATAAACAAAGCAATTTATTTTTGTGATTCCGCCGACTTAGCTCTTTGATAACGCATTTGCCTCTAGACTAGCCGGCGCGGGTTCCATTTCCGGCGGGTCAGAAATTTTCCTCTAAAATTTGTACCTCCGGACTAGGGTAGGTGACGGCGTACAACTTTTTACCCCTAGACCAGTCGTCGGCAAATGTTAACGTAGGTGATGTCATATGTAACGCAGCCCGTCTTGCAAGACAAGCTGTGGTAGAAAGCAGTAGGCTGGGGTTAGGAGAGGACTGAACCTCGGCCGTATAATATGGAAATAATTAACCGAACTACGGTGAAATCTGGTTCTCCATCATAAGTTGCAATTTGTAATTGCTCAAATGAATGTGGATCCGTCAATCGGAAGCGCGCTTTACATTTTAACGGGTTTCATTTTTTTTTTTAAATTGCTCACGTACATATTTATGTCGAGCCGAACATTGAAATAAACCTAGCACAAAATTAGTAGTGAATTTTCGGGAAATTTTTTAATCTGAGCAATTATTCCCTTCATTTAGGCTTCTTTGCAAAGTTTCAAAATTTTATATTAACAAAACATTATATTCGGCAACGCTCTTTCTTAATCAGTTTAATATTATGGAAAAGTACAAGTGACAATGGAGTTTTGCATAATGCCTCTTTGTGGTGCTAATATGAAACCCTTTAAGTACTTTAGAACATAAACGTATTAAATTTTCTTCCTGTGCACAACAAAATAATTTCTCTTCCTATTCTTTTACAATTATTCATTTTGATGCACTCTTTACGTTTAATGGTTTTAAAACAGATATGCTGATCGCCAGTTACAACTACTTGTCTATTCTGCAAAAGTCTGACAAACTGCCGCTTGCCGACCGCTGCACTGGACTGTGCACAAAATAATATGACTGGCTTAAATCCCAAATCTCTCCGCAGTGCATACTAAGAGAAGGCATATGCCACTGTTGATAATAATTCGTCCGTCGCACCAGGACGTTAAGCCTGACGGCCTTAGTGCTATTCGATAGGAGTAGGCTACGTGCCGGTACCGGTAGCAGTTTTTATCTTCACCACCATCCTCAATCATTCTCTACGCTGTACTTAGCCTACATGAACACTTACATTATGCACTCACCCTACAGTGGTTTCAGAATAAGAAGGCATATGGCCTAAGAACGTATTCCGAATCTCAGCGCTGAGCAATCTGATGACATTACGGTGTTCCGAATTTCAACGATGACATGACTGATGCTTCACCGGTGTCGCACCGGTTCTATCAGCTTGCACAGGTGGTGACCGAGCCCTTACCACGCCATAGCGGAGAAGTGAGAAATATGTTCCCAAATTGAAGCAGCGGGAAGCCGCCACTTGTTTGGAAGAAAACGCGCGGAATTTCGAAACCGCTATTTGAATACGTGTTGTATTGCGTATCCGAAAGCTAAATGGTTTTGGTTACAGGAACAATACTTTCTTTCCGATATAACTTTAATAACGTGTTTCTGCTGGCAGCAGAGTTGCTAGGTTTTCTGCAAGGAAAATTGGGATACCAGATGCTAACTTAAGACATTAGACTTATCAACACTTTATCATTAGATTTATAGTTGTTTTCTGCAAAGTAATGTTGGTGTGCTTTTAATGTAATATTCGCCTCCTTGAGAAATACTAAAATACGAAGGACACATAGTACAGTGAATACTATAGGCTAATCGTTTTTTTTTCTTTTATTGACCACGAATATGTTTTAACCATTCGCTACTAAATTAACTTTCCACCTTTTCTTTTCGGAACCGGTAGGGGAGACCCGGGCAAAACGAATAACCCGGGCAAAGAGAATAATGTCTATTTCTTAGAAACGCCAATAGGTAGTCTTTTCTGCTATGTTGGGGAAGAATCCCAACTAGAATTTGCTGCTGGAACTGACTTGTCGTCATTCCAGCTAGTGAGAAAAGAAGTCAGCGAGTGTTTGAAGAAAATTGACTGTTTTCTTAAAATATTTGAAGGTAAGAGAAAAATATGTACAACATACAGTACTGCAGAAACTCTTTGTTATGTGATAATATATAGGCGATACTATTACTTCTATAGTGCCGTACTTATGAAGATTATTCACGTTTATGTTTGTATAAACTTAAATGAAAAGCGAAGTGGCGTCTGCGGGCAAAGTGAATAGGGCAAAGTGGATAACTCATCCGTTTTGCACTGCCACTTTTTTTGACTATGTAAGTGTCAGCTGTATTTTTGTATATTTGTCTATTATAATAAAGCGCATTAGATCATTATACTTAGTGGTGGCGTTAAGGCACTCTAATTGAATTATAAATCAGCAACACTGATCTTAATTTTTACATAAAAAGGTCGTAATGTGTTTTCAGATGGTTTAATTTTTCAAGAGGAAGACGGAGCAAGCCAAATGGTCTGAAGAACCCATGAAGAAAGCACTTGAAGGGAGATAAATGTACTATTGCTAATTACAGACCCATATCATTATTAACAACATTTTCAAAAGTGTTTGAGAAAGTTATGTATAATAGATTATATCATTACCTGGAGTCCAACAATATATTAGTTTTAGAACAGTTTGGATTTAGAAAACAAAAATCGACAGAGAATGCTGCTTTTAGTTTGGTGGATGAAATACTAAATTCATTAAATTCGAAACTACATGTAGGTGGGATTTTTTGTGACTTGGCTAAAGCATTTGATTGTGTAGACCATAGTATATTAGTAAAAAAATTGAAGTTTTATGGTATTAAAGATGAGATGTTGGGTTGGTTTACATCGTACTTATCAAATAGAAAACAAAAAGTAGAAAAAAATGTACCAAATAGTCATAAAGTTACTTATTCAGAATTTAGAAATATTAAACATGGTGTTCCGCAGGGGTCAATTTTAGGTCCATTGTTGTTTCTAGTTTATATTAATGATTTAGCCTTGACCATAAACAATTCATCCCATGTGATTTTATTTGCAGATGATACAAGTGTAATTATTTCCAGGAAACAATACGATCATTTTATAAACACTTGTAATACAGTGCTGAATCTAATGAATTAATGGTTCCATGCAAATAAACTAGCACTTAATGTTGATAAAACCAGTGCAGTCAAATTTAGTACACACAATAGTGCTCAGGTTTCCTACAGTATTCGATTAAATGGAACTCATCTCAAAAAATCTATAAGCACAAAGTTTCTTGGTTTAGAATTGGATAATCACTTGAACTGGAAAACGCATATAGAATGTATTACTCGTAAATTGAGCTCTGCCTGTTATGTATTAAGATCCTAATCTACTATTGGTGATATAAACTTACTTAAAATGTCATACTTTGCATATTTTCACTCTGTAATGAAATATGGATTAATATTCTGGGGTAACTCGTCTGAAGCTAAACACGTTTTTGTTTTACAAAAGAAAGCTATAAGAATAATGGCCGGTGTGCATAAAAGGACCTCATGTAAAAATATTTTCCGAAACTTAGAAATCTTGACTTTACCTTGTGAATACATTCTTTCCCTAATGATGCTATATATTAAGAACCAAGATAAATTCAGTACTAATCAAGACATTCATCATTTTAATACAAGACATAAATCAGATCTTCATCTACCCTCTGTTAGTCTAAGCTGTTTTAAAAAAGGAGTTCGCTATTCATGTATAACAGTCTTCAATGCACTGCCTAATTATCTTAAAGATTTGAAGAACAACGAGAAAAGGTTCAGAAAAGAATTAACCAAATTTCTACATACTCATACCTTCTACACAATTGATGAATTGTTTATGCTTGTGAATTCAATTATTCTACTTAAATGACATGTACAATTTTATATAGCTCAACTAAAATATGTTTTTATATTGACTTAATCTGTTTACTATGTATTGTATTTTTTGTTTAGCATAACTGATGAATTGTATGTACTGTAAATTGAATAGTATACTGTATAGGTCAACTGATGAATTGTTTAAGCTTATAAATTGAATTAATCTACTTCATATGAATTGTATAGCTTAACGAAAATAAGTTTGTAAATTGAACTAATTTGATTGTATATGTTTGTATAGTTTGGCTGATGAATTGTATATGTTCTTAAAATGATTACTAGTCTGTGTAGCTCTATTGATGAATTGTATATAGACCTACTGTAAATTGAATGGTAATATGTATAGCTCAACTGATGAATCGTTTATGATTATAAATTGAATTAATCTACTTGATATTAATTGCACAAATTTGTATAGCTTAATGAAAGTATGCTACTTTGTATTGTATATATTTGTATAGTTTTGGCCGATGAATTGTATATGCTTTAAATTGAATAGTAATCTATATAGCTCTACTGATAAATTGTTTGTGTTTGTAATTTGAAGTAGTTTGCATGATATGTATTATCAATTTCTGTATATCACAACTGGTTGAATTGTTTTTGCCTTAAATTTAATTAAATTGTTTTGTATTATAATATAGCTCAACTTATGAATGATCGTTTGCGTTTGTAAATTTAATAATCTGATTGGCTATGTATTGTATACTTTTAGTAGAGCCATCGATGTAGCTCAGTCGACAGACTCGCTGGGCTGCTGATCCGGAGCTGCGTTCGGGCTTGGGTTGGATCCCCCTTTGGACTTTGGTTTCTTCAGAGGTTTTCCCCAGCCGTGGGACTGAAGCCGGATGGTCTATGGCGAGTCCTTGGTATCAACCCCTTTGATTTCATTACCCCCTTTGATTTGATTACCTGGTTGGGTTTTTCCGAGGTGTCCCCCACCGAAAAGGCAAATGCCGGGTAATATTTTGGCGAATCCTCGGACCTCATCTCATCTCACTACATCTCGCCAAAATGTAAAAAAAAATGTAAAAAAATTGTACAAAATTGTAAAAATTGTAGAAAATTACTAAATTGTAAAACTATAAAAATTTGTAAAAATTGTAATTGTGATATTGTAAAATGTTGACATGTTCCACATCTTAAAGCTTCATTGCTCATGTAAGATCTATGGAATAAAATGAATGAATGAATGAATGAATGAATGAATGAATGAATGAATGAATGAATGAATGAATGAATGAATGAATAAAATATTCCAATCAGTGATTCTGTTTTCTCGCCATACAACCATAACGTGTTTGTTGAAGATTTTGCTCCAGATGAATTTACAGATCGCCCACTTGAGACAGAAATCAGCGAATTGACAGCTGGCTCAGATTTAACAAATTCTGCGGTGCCAGCTTCTTCAGCGGCTGAAGAAACAGTTAATGCTCACTCAAAATCAACCACCTCTGTGATGTCGGCATTTTCAGAGATTTAAGAAATATTCAATACATCAATTACACTCAGATTTTCAGTTCCGGTTACACCAAAACCCTCAACATCGTCAGCAGGAGAACCCAAGTCAGTTCTTTTGATTTAGACCAGTGCCAAAAGTGGATGCTCGAAAGATAATAGTTAAATGAAGAAAATGTCAGCGCTCTGAAGCTCTTACATGTATATCGATTAAAACGTTGAAAGAGAAGTAACTTATGGGCAGGAGGAAAAGCTCAAGAAATCCAAGTCTTCAGTGCCAGTGAAACGTCGACTTGTTCAAATTTGTATTTTGTACTAATCTAATGTGCTGTAAAGGGTTGTAATTTTATTATCAGTGAATAGAAATTAAATAGAAAGGTGAAAATGTTATAGGGATATTCACTTTGCCCGGATTAATTACCCGGGCAAAGTGGATAATTAACTATATTGCCTTTCTCAAATCATATCACTGTCCGTAGGTACGAGAAACGAATTGCTGTTTTGTGGATATATGGACAACATGTGTCACAACCAAATTCATGAAGTTTTTGTTTCGGGATCACCAAAATATAGCCTATGGCATTGTTTATTCTTAGCTTATCCGCTTTGCCCGAGTTTCCCCTATATCTGACGATGAATCCATGTTTAAACATAGTTCACAATGAACTATAAAACGCAGCAATTGTGTGTGTCTGTTATTAGTGTAAAATGCGATATCAAAATGGTATCTTTTTTGACACTCAACGCACCTAAAATAATCAATGTTTATTAATTGCGAGAGCAGCAACTAGGTACCGAAATGGATTAACCAACAATGCGGTACAACTACGGGAACTATTATCTTGCGAGTAGAGTTGCCTTACGCCAATCAGCTGGGTTACCTCATGTACTTACTAAATTTCCGCGGGTTACCTCTATGTTTACAATGTTACAACTTGAATCAATATATAAATAAAAATATCGGATAATAGGAAACGCAGAATAACTTGTTTAAATTACGTTCTAGGCTATTATCTCTCAAATCGGGATTTTTATCAATCCCGATTTGCTTTATCGGGATTCAATCAGGAAATTGGGAGAATCCCGCTTAAATTGGGATACCCGGCAACTCAGGCCGTCAGGCTTTCATCATTTTCATAGGAACTCTGAATGTGAATATTCATAACCACTGTTAATAAAAGAATTAATTTAATCTGTAGATTAAACTCCTGTGTGAAATTAAAAAAAAAAACATTAGTAGTAGTAGTAATAGTAGTAGTAGTAGTAGCAGCAGGAGCAGCAGTAAGTAGTAGTAGTAGTAGTAGTAGTAGTAGTAGTAGTAGTAGTAGTAGTAGTAGTAGTAGTAGTAGTAGTATAAGGAACAGTTTCTTTAATCCATAACTAAGACAAGAGTTACTTGCAACCAGTAATGTTAAAAATTTGCTTTTTATAATTTACACAGTTTCTGTATCTTTAAATTCGTCGAATTATTCATGTATGCACTGAAACAACAGCTTTTTGAAGAAAATTAAGGATATGGCGTGGACGAAGGACAATAACAGTTTGAAAGGTAACAACTATCTTCGAAATGGGTTGAACACAATGAATGATTCATTGTAGGGTAGAAATTCTCTCTGCGGATTCCAGGTCTATCCACTTTGGTTTAAGGGAATTTTTACTCAGAGGAAACCTGGAGCATAAACACTCGTATAAGTACGATAGATGTCTTCTGTAACACAATACGGAGCAAAAATCGTGGTAGAAATTAAAGATTAACTAATCAGTGAAATATAACAATCCTTCCTTCTTTATCTTTACATCCTTGTTCATTGCTGCAATTAAAAGCAACACACGAACTAACCATACTCATTCAGCTCAACCAAACAAATGACTGCCCGTCGGCTGTTCAATTTGGGAGCATAACACTAGCGCCAGTGAGCGGTCTAGCGGTTATTTAGTAAGTCTATGGTGGTGTCAGTCTCCATCAGCCGCCATCAGTGAATCTGATTGGTTCTTGTATAGAGCGGGAATTAGCAGACGATTGACATCGTGCACTGTTGTGTCATGGCGGTGTGTTGTGCTTTGGTTCTGCTGTATTGTTTGTAATGAGCACAACGTAAAAACAATATGTTAATGGCTTATGAGCGAACATGTCAACGGACCAGTTATTACTACCGATTCAAGAAATAAATTGTTTATACTCTCTTTCCTTTGAAAGAGATGAAAGTACGGAAATTTCGCAAAATCTTGCTAGTGTAGCACAGACAACAACTTGTACAACCGCCATGACAGCAATCGAACCTTCCAGCAGATTTGTTCCTATTTCGCTGCAGCATGACGTCATTGCTGTCCATAGGTCCGGTGAGATTCGGAATACGCTCTATGCCAATTGAGTGCTAGCAGTAGTACGACATTGACGGAGTTGTCACAAGGGTGCACGGTGCACGAGACGTGAAGACAGAGACAACAGATAAGGACAGAAAATATCAGTTGCAACTCGCTGCAGCGAGCGGACGGGTCGAGATCTGTTCCTGCATTGTGTGTAATATTTAAATATAATTACTCTTACTGAAGTAATTTCCATCCAAATTTTTATTACTTTTACGCCTCACAGATGAGTAGATCTTGGAGTCACCAACTTGTGAAATATGTAGAAATTTACTTTGCTAATGTCTGAGAAAGAATGTCTTACTTCTGTCTCAGATTTCTTTGTACACCAAAGCTGAATTTATTATTATTTATTTCTTCAAAGAAAAGAAGAGACACAGTTTGTTTTTAGGGTCAGCCTACGAATCTAGCGATAATAAAACGTAAACATAACTGTAGATACGTAATTCAATATTGATATTAAAGTTGAAAAGTATTTTATTTTTTCTCAATTAAATGAAGCCTATATAATTTATTTTAATTCACTGGCTTATACATACCTAGGGGTCTAGGGTTCTGTATTCTGGTTGCGAATCTGGCTATAATGCAACGTAATCATAATGTGCATTCAAACATAACTCAGTACTCATAGTGAAACTGTAGATTATTTTATTTTTCTCTGTTAAACTAAGTCTATCTACTTTTATTTTATTATGTAATTTTTAAGTATCTAGAGATCCAGGGTTCCATATTATGGCTAAGTATCCGGCTATAAAAATATAATGAATGAATGAATGAACGAATGAAATGCATTTATTGATACACAATTATACAAATTCATGTACACAAGATCCTTCGCAAGAGCCCATATGGCCATTCGTGCAATAACTGTGCACAGTTTGAAACTTCAAAAGCAAAAATAACACTACTAATAATAAAATGGTAAAATAACAGTTATTATTATTACTACAGTTATCACAATTACAACTAATCTAACTTCATACTAAATTTCGCAAAAATAATAAAAATAAAATATATAGAAGATATGAAAGGAAAAATAACACATACAATTCAATTCCATATTGAAACTGCAACAAATAATCCAGGAGGGGGCGAGAATATGTTCTCTTTGCATATAGCCCCACAAAAAGACATTCATGGGCGTGAAATCCGGCCACCAATACACCGACGAGGTTAGTATCTATTTAAGAAGTTTGAACAGGTCTTGTTCTGTGTGCTGGATGACCATCGAGTTGGAAGATAATATTGGCTCATATATTAAGAGAGACATCATCGAGTAACACACCCAAATGCTGGGTCACAAAGGCCGAATATACTGCGCCGTTGCTGTGTTCATCGATAAAATAGGCCCAATAATCTGGTCGTTCATGACGAAAAAGCGGTCTTGAATGCGCACAATATGGATTGGCGTCTACGTAGTGGTGTTCGTTGCGACGGTTGATATTTTCCTCACTTCCGATTGTGCATTCATCTGTCCATAAAATTTGTCTTAAGAAATGTTGTTCGCCAATATCTACTTAAAAGATAAGAAAACTAGAAAAATGTAATTACAAAAAATGCCATATTGTAATTGTGGTAATGATTTGGAATCCTACTTACAGAGACATACCGGTACATCAGTAGTGGAATTACTTAATGGTGCTATGACGACAGTGACTATTACACCAGCTGAAGATGATTATGTTTCCGTCCGTGTATTAAATATTCCACCGGAAGTTCCCAATGATAGGATTCGTAATACTTTACAAAATTTTGGAAAAGTGCTTCAAATAGAAAATGAAAAATGGTCTCACAGTTATCGTTAGAAAATAGATACTGGCATACGGGTAATGCAAATGGTGATCAAACAATCTATTGCGACGAATCTTGTAATTGCCAATTATGAAGCCTACATTACTTACCCTGGGCAAGAACAAACTTGTTTTTCGAGTGGTAGTTCCAGTCATCTTCGGCATACTTGTCCCAAAAGAAGTGTGAAAATGCCGATAAACACTGTACCTCGTACGCGATTGACATTTAGTGACTTACTCCAGCCACATACAAATGTAAATACTGACGTGAGTGCAGATGTCATCTCATCCGAAACATATGATGTACCTGGGCCATCTAACATGTCTACAAGATTAGTGAACGCTGATAATCAAAATAAACCATTGAAAACAAACATCGAAAATGAATTGCATGCAGTTACAGCCAAACCAGTAGGTAAAAATGTAAAAAACAGAGTCATCACAACATAGACGTGGATAAATCGCAGACAGATACTGGGACTGTACCACAACCAATACCTGATTCGGACACTGATTCAGCTGAAGAACTTCCTTCAGCTGATATGCATGGAAAGCAGAAAACAGATAATGACACGAGAGGACCAGAAACGCAAATGGAAACACAGTTGAATAAACTCTGCCATAGGAAATATGCCTACGAAGAAACAAGACAAGTGTTTCAACATCTAACAACATGAAAGAGTCCGGCGACTTGAGCAATTATCCTGATAATGTCAAAAACATCAGTAGCCTGCAGTCTGGTTACATACCAACATCCACCCCGAAGAACCTGCAGCATACGGAGGATTGGTATCAATAAATGGACAAATGGAGCAGGATGACACGACTAACACACAGTCTGAAGACAAAGGACAGCATAATGTAAAGAAAACCAGCACTGCTACTAGACACCACACACATCCTTATAAGGGGGAAGGTAGTAAATTCGGTTTCCCTCTGTTACGACACACTGAGTAATTTAACTGTGTTTACATCTCATGAACAGACCATGCCGGATGTTGTATTTACCGTATTTAAGTATTTAAATGGCCTCAATCTGTGTGCAATAGTTGTCAAATTAAGTTCTGTATATTAAGTACAAAACAGTAGAGATATTGTAGATTATTGTTATAATATTGTATATATATATATATATATATATATATATATATATATATATATATATATATTTGCACAAGAATATGTTACCTGTTATTCTTATTTTACAAATGTCACTTGTATCTATAGTGGGAACACTAAATTTTCACCGGAATTCTTCTCCTGCTAAAATAAAATTGCTTAATATGTTCTTACTAACAAATGATGTTGATGTGCTCTTCCTCCAGGAAGTTAAAACAAATGATTTCTCAGAGATCTATGGTCATACAGCTTATGTAAATATTGGGTCAGAATCTTTAGGCACTGCTATTTCAACGAGGAACGGGATTGATCTTCATTCTGTTGAAAAACTTCCATCAGGGAAAGTTATCAGTGGTATTTATAAGACTATATGTTTTTTTTTAATTTATATGCACCTTCAGGGTCTAATAAAAGGAAGGCTCGTAACTTCTTCTTTGCCCAAGATGTGCCATATCTTCTTCGGTCCCTACCAACATTTTTATCATGGGTGGAAACTAGAATTGTGTTTTAAGACCAGTAGATACGACAGGGCATTTTCTTCCCAGTAATAATTTACAGATATTAGTTATTGACTTTAAACTTTCAGACGCTTGAACACTAAAAACAATACGGTTATATATAATTTTTTCACTGGGAATTCGGCCTCAAATTAGACAGAATGTATGTAACCCTGTTATTAACATCGCACATTAGTTCGATAGAAACAGTTCCGGTTTCTATTTCCGACCACTCTGCTGTGTTATTACCAGGGAAAGGGATTTGGAGTATTATAAAGAATGGTGAAACGTACTATAGATATTTGTAGCTCAGTGACTGTCAAGCGAGCTGCGTCACAGAGCATGGACGAGTGCAGCCTACTTCATACAAACTTACACGCAACGTTCTGTAAACGTATTTCAGAATAAACATATGGAATAGTTTAATGACATATAGTGGCCTATATACATAATCCGCTTTTCTTGGCAACGCACACGACACCAATAAACAACATTACAAATATACATAGTTAAATATCAATCTCTGCGTCCTCGCGTGTCAGTAGAAATATTGATGGTTGCTAAACAGTTGTCTTCTGTATGGAACTCGCCTCTGAATATGTATGTTTTTCTGTCAGGAGCGTGTTAAATTAAAACCTTATTTACGATATCATGAAATATGATATGTCTACAACGCACACTACAGTATTTACAATATATGCAATATACTAACATTTTTACAATATAGCCTAATACAGTATCATTAAATGTTGAACAAAATTTATAACAAAACTAAATGGCATTTTCAATTCATGCTAGGCTTTGTTGATGAAACAATTATTCCTGCTGTGCCTTGTTATAATAAATTGTAAATATTATTTTCAAATTTTCAAAATACAACTTTGCTCTGTTGCAAGGAAGGAAATTTTTTAACGTGGAAAAACTCCGCTTTAATCTCCAGAGACAATTGGAGAGTACTTGAAACAAGATACGTCAATAAAATTCACATGTTAAATGACGTCATTGGGACACGTCCTTGTTAGTACATCTGAAATCCGACTAAGAATACTGTACCCATCATATTTAATCAAACCTCTGTTCATTTTTTCACCAAGACGTTTTCCTATTTCACCTTCTACTGCACTCAGATAATTTACAATAGTCCTCATGATATTTATTTGCTCTACTAGTTCTACTCCTGACTTTTCTAATCGAATAATGGCATCCGGTAAATATAAAAAATTTGACTTAATATATGTCACTTCTTTTTCGGTTGTTCTATCATTTAGCAGTTCGTGACATATTTGAATCACAGCCGCGTCATCGGGATCGAAAGATTGAACCACTTTCTTCACAGATTGGAGGTGATGTGCGTAATAATTGCAAGCTTCTAACCATGACCCTCATCTCTTAAGAACTGGACATTGGGGAAGCGACAATTTAGGGAATTGTTTCCTTAATTTTGATACTCGATCTGGAGCTTTTACAAATATAGTCTTTCAATTTTGTATTGTTAGTTGGTTTCACTTTCGGCATTGTACCTGCACTTCACTACGCTTAACTGCAAACCTGCATGTTGAAGTTCTTATGCGACAACTGTACCATTCACCTGTTGTTGACGTGCAGAGATCTGCGAGTGTGTCATGGAGGGGAGGACTTGGTATAAAGGGTTGTAAACAAATGGCTGTGTAGATGCCAATACTAGCTTTTACTGCTCCAAATTCCGTTCCCTAGTTATTACATTTTCGATTAGATGTTCCTTGTCCTGTATTTGGAATACCATTAAGTACGAGAAAAATTTGTACCGGCACCGGGAATCGAACCCAGAACCTCTCAGCTGTGCGCGCTGAGTGCTCTCTAACCAACTGAGCTATGCCGGGACCCGATTCACGGCGCCGGCCGAACTCCTCTCGTAGTATCGTGTTACGGCCTTACTGCCTGCACTTGAGACGATACACGTCATATATGTACAGGAGCGCATATTACATGACTTTATGGCCATATTCAACAACAGTTTCTTTAAACTGTTAACATCATATTTGTATCAAATATGAATGAGGTCTCGCCCACCTCATTATATTTTGCTCGACTAGTATGACTAGTCAGTTTGTTTTTATACCATTAAGTACGAGAAAAATTCGTACCGGCACCGGGAATCGAACCCAGGACCTCTCAGCTGTGCGCGCTGAGTGCTCTCTAACCAACTGAGCTATGCCGGGACCCGAAAACAAACTGACTAGTCATACTAGTCGAGCAAAATATAATGAGGTGGGCGAGACCTCATTCATATTTGATACAAATATGATGTTAACAGTTTAAAGAAACTGTTGTTGAATATGGCCATAAAGTCATGTAATATGCGCTCCTGTACATATATGACGTGTATCGTCTCAAGTGCAGGCAGTAAGGCCGTAACACGATACTACGAGAGGAGTTCGGCCGGCGCCGTGAATCGGGTCCCGGCATAGCTCAGTTGGTTAGAGAGCACTCAGCGCGCACAGCTGAGAGGTCCTGGGTTCGATTCCCGGTGCCGGTACGAATTTTTCTCGTACTTAATGGTATAAAAACAAACTGACTAGTCATACTAGTCGAGCAAAATATAATGAGGTGGGCGAGACCTCATTCATATTTGATACATATTTGATACTGTATTTGGAAGGTCATATTGGAAGTTAAATGTTTCCTGCCTTAGTGATAAATCATTACAACATAACTTTATAGAACAATGGCATCAATGGCTGCCAAGGCAAACTAGATATTATGACTTAGTGGATTGGTGGGAATTTTATGTTACACCAAAGATTCGTACGTTTTTCAAACAATATACCTACCTTAAGTACCAGGATGAGGAATGACTGATTAATTTTTATTATCGTTGTATATTAGAAGTTCAAATTAATTATATACCTACTCCTGAGAGTAAGAAAATGATATCCAGATGTCAAGCTAAGATATTGTCTATTTATCAAAAACGTATGCAGGGTCTTATGGTTAGGAGTAGGGAAATGAATTGCACTAACAATGAAAGAAGTAACTTATATTTTCTGTCCAAAGTAGTCAAACGATGTCAACAAAACACGATTCTTTGGATAGCAAATAGAGCAGGCCAGATTATTATAAATAAGTCTAAATATGTAAAGCAGTGAGAGAACATTATAACGATATTTTTATAGAACACAAACAGTTAAATGGGTCTATTTCTAACTTGAAGCTACCGGCACAAAAACAGATTTCAGAAACTGAGAATAAAAAATTAGAAAGTGCTGTAACACAAAAGAAATTTTTACAGCTTTACAGCAAGGAAAAAGATCTAAAACATCAGGAGAGGATGGGATACCCCATGAGTTTTAAGCGGTTTTTTGGGAGTGTATAGGACCCACCCTGACAAAAATGTTTAATCAAATGTTACGTAAAAATAACTAGGTCCCCCTCAAAGACGTGGAATTATAGTACTTATTCACAAAGGAGGGGCTAAAACGGAAATTAATAATTATAGACCGATATCTTTGTTAAAATATTATTACAAACTACTTCGAAGGGTTTTAACAAATAGAATTAAACCTCTGCTTTCGGATATTATGCACCCCTCTCAAAATTGTGCAGTAACTGGGAGATCAATATTTTACGTAGTATGTCAATAAGAGACGTTGTAGCATCTAGTCTACATGGTAAATCCCAAGGATATCTCGTTTCCCCTTTGACTGTGTTAGTCATAGGTATCTCTTTGAAGTATTAGCTTGGCATGGGCTCAATCCAACATTTATTGGCTATTTGAGATGACTCTATACTGATATTAGTGCTGTTATACAAATTAATGGATTTTTTACTGCTGCTTTACCTATTACCAGATCTATTAGACAAGGATGCCCGGCTTCTATGATTCTATTTGCCCTTGCTCCTATATTTGTTATTAGACTTCGTTGAATTTCCACACGCAGCAAGCAATCAGGTTGCCGATGTACGGTAGTATAGAAGAGGTGAGCGACCTCCCGGTCTCGTAGTATAAGCAGTTCATGTTAAGAGATGTGACCGGTCCAAATAGATAGAGCGGCTACAGCTAATGTATACCTATGTAAGCACTTGTTTTTGCATTACTGTGGTTAGAATAGTCAAAGCTTAACATTTTTTCAGAGCAGACAAGAATTCAATCAAACATACCACAATGAGAGTGTTGCTGTTCCAAATAATTGCCCCTGGAATACCCTTACCCCCGCAGCCAGTCTTGACCCGTTGGAAAACGTGATTGAATGCTGTTAATTATTATGCAGAATATTACGGCAAAATAATGGAAGTAATTGATGCATTGGATAGCACAGACAGTTCCGCTGTTGCAGCTGTAAAATCATTGCCTTCTGAACAGCTATTGGAAGATATTCTGTTCATTGATTCTAATTTTAAAATCGTATCCAAAAGCATCATCCTATTAGAATCGTCCAAACCACAACTCTCAGAAGCCCTTAATATTGTGACAGCGACGTGAGAATCGAACTCACGACCAGCGTCCCGCATGAAAGCAGATCGCACAGGCTCCACGGAACATTGGGATGGCGCGCGGTGGAGAGAAGAGAGAGGGTGTATTACGTCACGCGACGAGTCCGCGCGCGCAGCTGCTTACGGAGGGAAGGGGGAACGGACCTTCCCGGCCCTTCCAGAAGTCTGTCGATCTAGAGATATGAGATAATTCTCTACACACTTGTAGAAGGTTCTCGCAACTATGATTTTGCTATAAAAGAGCAGTCGCCAGCGAACTAGAGTTTCAGAGTTTTCAGTTATTCAGTCAGTGAGAAAGCCAGAGCAAGCAAGCCAGCCGGAGTTCGACTCGAGTGTGCGTCCGCATCTGCGTCAGCATCCGAAGGCCTGAGTTCGAGTGCAGTGGACCGCAGTTGGAGGGACCTGAGTTCGAGTGCAGTGGACCGCAGTTGGAGGGACCCGAGTTCGAGTACAGTGAACTGTCTCTGAAGGTCTGTGGTTCGAGATACTGTGAACTCGAGTGACTGAGATAGAAGAACTGTGAACTGAGAACTGATAGTTCTGATTTGTAAATAGTGCTTTGTAAATATTAGTTAAGATTAACAGTTAATTGTTGTTCGTACTAGTCCAAGTAAATTGTCATTGTCGTCGGTGGAGTGCTATAACGAATACTGTGTTGAGTGAAAATCCAATTGTTGGCGAGAGCGTTTAAGGCGAATTGTAGAAAGGAATTATTGTT
Organism: Periplaneta americana; assembly: GCF_040183065.1. NCBI lineage: Eukaryota > Metazoa > Arthropoda > Insecta > Blattodea > Blattidae > Periplaneta > Periplaneta americana. Next base: position 1,278,183 of record NW_027185503.1, read on the forward strand.
GTGGCGAATAAATTACATTGTTGTGTACAAATAAAATTCACAATATAGTGTATAAAGTATCAAAAACCGTTATCCAAAATAACAATTCACTAATTTCAGAAAAAGTAAAATGTAAGTTGAGAAACATTATTGCTAAAAATTCTGCCTATTTACAACTTCGTATTATAAATTATGTACTATCAGGTCACGACAAGACTTCTGAAATCGATATACTAAAAAGTAGTGACTTTCCGTTCTTCAAATATGCACCTATTACATCGTGTGATGTGGAACGTACATTTTACCAATATAAAAACTGTTTGAGTGACCATCGGAGGAGGTTCACTTTGCAGTCGCTCAAAATGTACGTAACACTTCACTGCACATATTCAAGGATGATGTGAGTATATTATATTAAATTTTAAGAGTTAATATATCCCACTACAAAATAATTGTGTATTTACATGTTCAGACATTTCCTACTTCAATGATCATTCTTTATATTTCTTGAATGCAGGATACAGGTTTTATTGTAACCGCAGTATACTGCTCAGTGTTTACTTTACAGCCATACTCCATCCGTCGCACGTCCCCTTCTCATACAGTCTATACCGCGTGCGTAGTAAACCTTACGATTCTCGTGGCAATTCCCCGAAGTCTATTTATTACATAAAAATCTTTCAGGATACAGGATCGGGAATTCTAGGCTAGTAGCTTCAGCGTATGCTGATGATGTAAGTGTAATTGTAAATAATGACGAGGATAAAGCTCAACTGGGGGAAGTATTGAAATCCTTTGTAGCAGTATTAGGGTTAGAAACCAATAAAAGGAAATAGACTGCCTTGCCCATAGGAATATGGACAGGGGAACCAAGTTTTGAAACTATAAAAATTGTTGATCAACAAAAAATACTTGGTATATACGTATTATCATCGTCTTCCCAATACTATGCAGAGTATAAATTGAAGTAAGGTTGTCCAAAAAATCAAAAGGCTTACACTGATATATAAATGGAGGGATTTCTGTCTTTATGAAAGAGTATGGTTTATTCATACTTTTATTTTATCTGCCTTACGGTATTTGGCACAAGTATTTCCAATTACGGTGAGTCATAGCAAACAAATTACAAGCGTCATGTTATGGTATTTATGGAAAGGATGTATATTTAAAATACCACTATCCACCTTGTATCGTGCTACTGACGAAGGTGGGTTAGGTTTATGGAATGTAACTCAAAAATGTATCACATTATTTCTTTATGGAAATCATATTCTTCAAAATAATACAGATACAATATCAGCGGTGTGGTTTCAACAGTGGAGACAAAAGATCGACCTTAGAATCCACCCGATTTACGAAACATACCTTCCATGTTGAAATATTTAAGAATATACATGCAGGAAGGGAGTTATATAAATATGTTGGATGTGGGAAATGCTTATCCTACAAAAAGGGAAATCTATGCACACCTACAACAATATGGGGAGTTGGTAACAATGCGGGTAGTCAACATCCTTCCTGCAGGAGTTGATCTAGTGCAATTGTGAGAAAATATCACGAATAAAATACTAGATGTTCCGGTCAAATCATCGTGGTACTTAGTTATTCACGATTTAGTAGCCAGCAGATAAGGGCGTTATAGGATAAAATTGTTAAATGATCCAAATTGTGAGTTTTGTGGTGAACCTGAAACTTTGACTCACATTTCTGGACGATACACCAGAACACATGCTATTTGGCAACGTATAGAATACTATTTACAGGGATTTAAGATTGATCGATACCCGTGGTTTAGTCCATATATCCTAACGAGGCCAGATTTTAAAGTAGTCTCTAAGTTTAAACAGGACGCTTGTATCTGGATTCTCGGAAACACGGTGCATTATATTTTACAAAATGAAATGTGTGATTGTGATGGCTATGAATTGTACATGAAACATAAAAAGAGTCAAATACGAGTGAGTAGGAACAACGCAAGAATTATACACTATCTTTACTGTAAACAGAAAAAAAAATGAGGGGGGAAGTACCTACAAACTTGTATCACAGTATTAGTTTCTATGTAAATACCTATGTATATGATGTATCATAGTATTAGTTTGTATGTATATATATGACATGTATTGTATGTAATGTAATGTAATGTAGCAGGCGGGGAAAAAAATAGACGCAAATAACAAGGTGAAAAAAATACATTCAAGGAAAACTACGCACTACACAATAATGCTGGTAAACGCAATCTTGAAAAGAGATGGTCTTGATTTTACTGCATCAACGTAACTACTTAAAGAAATTTAAAACTCTTCCTAGACTTGAAATAAATTCAGCACCATAATATGCGGTGATAATATTTACGTTACGACACATACTCCAATCGAACGCAAAGAAACCACACACAGGTTGTGCACCAGGCGAAATACTGTAAGCTAGGAAGTCGCTGTGTAGAGATGGCGTTGATATCAGTTTACCAGAAGAAGGCTCTGCCAATAGACATACGAATTCACAGGCTGTTTCAAAAGTAATTAAACTCGAAATATTAACAACTGAAATGTTACATTACATCAATTGTCTATCATTTGATCGCCACTGATCAGAAAAACGTCAATATCGTTTAGTATGTGTACGGATATCAGAGTGAATAGAGAAGTCCTAGCGGATATCTGCCTGGTATAGGTTGCACAAAATTAACAACCCAACTTCTTACTCACTCGCAGAATTATCTTAGCGAAATTTAAAATTTATCATAATGAGTTGTCTAGCCAAAACACTTGTACCTGCTTATCACGGAATTCTATTACGTCACAGGAGTAATTCGCCTGCCTGCCACGCACACTCATGTCACTGTCGATTTAAACGGCATATGCGCATAATAATAATGAAGCTATAAAGTTATAATTAACTTAAAATGGTAAAGTAAACAACTTTCGACGTTAATACGTCTATAATTTAGGTCCAGTAGTAGGAGGCCATTCCAGAATGTCGACTAACACATTTTCAAGTCAGCATTGTCGCGCCTATAATTCGTAAACTACAAGACATATTCCAATGAGGTAAACGGCAATCGATAGCCGAAGAATCAATGTATCCAACATGATCTTAAGTTTGAGAGGGTGACGTCATCTAGCAATACGCGGAAGGAACGAAATTGAGGCAAGAATTGTCGGGTCGCACGGCTACCGAGGCAGTGTAACTCGAGAATGCCCAGTGGTAGGACATTCGCAGTGATGTCAAGCTAATTGTAACGCAGCAGGTTAGAATAACAGTTCAGCCATCGGCGTAGTTCAGTTGGCTAAAGCGCCTGCCTACGGATCAGGAATTGTGCTCGGGTACTGGTTCGGTTCCCGCTTGGGCTGATTACCTGATTGGGGTTTTTTTTCTGACGTTTTCAATAACCGTAAAGTAAATGTCAATGATTTCAACTCTGGAAACAGTCAGCCCTATTCCTTAAGTAAGAAAACCTAAACCTCTGGGCGTAAAAACAAACAGCGGACGTCCTATCGTCCCTCACGACGCGATGTCAACGTCCTTGTTAACCTATAGATCTAACTTACTGATGCCGATAACACAAATTTTAATATTAATGATATAAATCTTATAGCTTCATCTTACAGCTGCGAATGTGTCGAACAAGTGCTTTCAATGCGAGCAAGTTTGATGAAGCAATTAAGCATGAAATCTCACAACTTACATTACGGCCATGTATAGATCCAAAAGGTATTACTCCAATACACCTTGCACCAATCAAATTTGTAATAGCCGCTCAAGTGTTGCTGGGAATAAAATTTACCCAACAATCCTTGCACCAATGAAATTTGTAGTCGCCGCGAAAGTATTGCTGGGGATAAAATGTAGCCAACACATATTTTGCGCCAATAAAATATTTAGTCTCGGCGCAAGTGTTGCTGGGAAGTCAATGTATCCAAAAAACATTGCACCAAACATATTAAGTAATCGCCACGCAGGTGTTGCTGGAAATACAATGTAATCAACATACCTTGCACCAATCAAATTTGTTATCGCCGCGCAAGTGTTGCTGGGAATAAAATGTAGCCAACATACCTTGCAACAATCAAATTTGTTATCGCCGCGCAAGTGTTGCTGGGAATAAAATGTAGCCAACATACCTTGCAACAATCAAATTTGTAATAGCCGCTCAAGTGTTGCTGGGAATAAAATTTACCCAACAATCCTTGCACCAATGAAATTTGTAGTCGCCGCGAAAGTATTGCTGGGGATAAAATGTAGCCAACACATATTTTGCGCCAATAAAATATTTAGTCTCGGCGCAAGTGTTGCTGGGAAGTCAATGTATCCAAAAAACATTGCACCAAACATATTAAGTAATCGCCACGCAGGTGTTGCTGGAAATACAATGTAATCAACATACCTTGCACCAATCAAATTTGTTATCGCCGCGCAAGTGTTGCTGGGAATAAAATGTAGCCAACATACCTTGCAACAATCAAATTTGTTATCGCCGCGCAAGTGTTGCTGGGAATAAAATATAGCCAACATACCTTGCAACAATCAAATTTGTTATCGCCGCGCAAGTGTTGCTGGGAATAAAATGTAGCCAACATACCTTGCAACAATCAAATTTGTTATCGCCGCGCAAGTGTTGCTGGGAATAAAATGTAGCCAACATAACTTGCAACAATCAAATTTGTTATCGCCGCGCAAGTGTTGCTGGGAATAAAATGTAGCCAACATACCTTGCAACAATCAAATTTGTTATCGCCGCGCAAGTGTTGCTGGGAATAAAATGTAGCCAACATACCTTGCAACAACCAAATTTGTTATCGCCGCGCAAGTGTTGCTGGGAATAAAATGTAGCCAACATGCCTTGCAACAATCAAATTTGTTATCGCCGCGCAAGTGTTGCTGGGAATAAAATGTAGCCAACATACCTTGCAACAACCAAATTTGTTATCGCCGCGCAAGTGTTGCTGGAAATAAAATGTAGCCAACATACCTTGCAACCACCAAATTTGTTATCGCCGCGCAAGTGTTACTGGGAATAAAATGTAGCCAACATACCTTGCAACAACCAAATTTGTTATCGCCGCGCAAGTGTTGCTGGGAATAAAATGTAGCCAAAAAACATTGCACCAAACATATTAAGTAATCGCCACGCAGGTGTTGCTGGAAATACAATGTAATCAACATACCTTGCACCAATCAAATTTGTTATCGCCGCGCAAGTGTTGCTGGGAATAAAATGTAGCCAACATACCTTGCAACAATCAAATTTGTTATCGCCGCGCAAGTGTTGCTGGGAATAAAATATAGCCAACATACCTTGCAACAATCAAATTTGTTATCGCCGCGCAAGTGTTGCTGGGAATAAAATGTAGCCAACATACCTTGCAACAATCAAATTTGTTATCGCCGCGCAAGTGTTGCTGGGAATAAAATGTAGCCAACATAACTTGCAACAATCAAATTTGTTATCGCCGCGCAAGTGTTGCTGGGAATAAAATGTAGCCAACATACCTTGCAACAATCAAATTTGTTATCGCCGCGCAAGTGTTGCTGGGAATAAAATGTAGCCAACATACCTTGCAACAACCAAATTTGTTATCGCCGCGCAAGTGTTGCTGGGAATAAAATGTAGCCAACATACCTTGCAACAATCAAATTTGTTATCGCCGCGCAAGTGTTGCTGGGAATAAAATGTAGCCAACATACCTTGCAACAACCAAATTTGTTATCGCCGCGCAAGTGTTGCTGGAAATAAAATGTAGCCAACATACCTTGCAACCACCAAATTTGTTATCGCCGCGCAAGTGTTACTGGGAATAAAATGTAGCCAACATACCTTGCAACAACCAAATTTGTTATCGCCGCGCAAGTGTTGCTGGGAATAAAATGTAGCCAACGTACCTTGCAACAACCAAATTTGTTATCGCCGCGCAAGTGTTGCTGGGAATAAAATGTAGCCAACATACCTTGCAACAACCAAATTTGTTATCGCCGCGCAAGTGTGGCTGGGAATAAAATGTAGCCAACATATATTGCACCAGTCAAATATGTTATCGCCGGGCAAGTGTTGCTGGGAATAAAATGTAACCAACATATACTGCACCAATCAAATTTGTTATCGCCTCGCAAGTGTTGCTGGGAATAAAATGTAACCAACACACTTTGCACCAGTCAAATTTGTTATCGCCGCGCAAGTGTTGCTGGGAATAAAATGTAGTCAACATATACTGCACCAATCAAATTTTTAGTCGCCGCGCAAGTATTGCTGGGAATTCAATATAATTATCCAACAAACACCAATCAAATTAAGTAATCGCCACGTAGGTGCTGCCGGGAATACAATACCTTGCACCAATGAAATTTGTAATTCGGCGCGCAAATGTTGCTGGGAATAAAATGTAGCCAACATACATTGGAGCAGTCAAATATCGCTGCGCAAGTGTTGTTGCGAATTCACTTCACTTCACTTCACCTCGGGGTTATTTAATGACGCTGCTGCCAACCTTTGCAGTTGTGCTCCTGCGTCCAATGGTGTCGATAATAACTGGTAATTTTCTCTATCCGGTGTTGACGTGTTGTGATTTTGTTATATCTTCATTTTTGTTTTTGTGTTAAATTTAAAAAGAGCCCGACATATGAAATTAGAGAACAATGGTAGGATATTATCAATATGGAGTGGTCCAGGAGATGTATGTTTATGGATGAGCGCAATAAGTTTATCTGATTCGTTTTTTGTAAGTGAAAATCCAAATAAGCAATGATTCAGTGTTCCTAATTGACTACAATTGCACTGAGTGTTGTCACGTCGAGGTTTTTAAATAAATAGGTGGGTGTCTGAGCAGTATGACAAAGCATTCTGAAATAATTGGAAGTAGCTTTCTTGGGGGATACTGTAGTTTCAGTTTGTAGGTGTCGTTGTTTGGGTCGCCTGTTGTCTGTTGGCGAGACGTTCACGTTGAATTATATCCTCTGGGGGCGTGAGGTGATGTTGCCCTGATCTGCGAGGGAATCAATTTTTTCATTGCCAATAAGCCCCATATGGCTTGGGACCCACACAATGGAGATAGCCTTAATAGTGGACCATATACGCCTTAACATGCCTTTAACAAGAATTTCATGTATTTGTTGGTGGGTATTGTGTGTTTTTTTAATTGCTTGAATGACGCTCAGGCTGTCGATGAAGATTACTAGCGTGAGGTTCAATATATCGAACAAACCTTGCTTCAATCAAATGTGTAATAGCCGCGCAAGTGTTGCTGGGAATACAATGTATCCAACATACTTTGCACCAATCAACTCTGTAATCGCCGCTCAATCGTTGCTGTGAATAAAATCAAATAGTCTGTTAGAGAGTATTTGATGCAATGTAACCAAATACCCGGCACCAATCAAATTTATAATCGCCACGCAAGTGTTCCCGTGAATACAATGTAGCCAACATTCGTTACACCAATTAATTTGCGAGACACCGCAAAACGACTGCTCATATTGTAGTCAATATCCGTGGCACGAATAAAAAGGGGGCCGATCGCGCACAATGCTGTTACGCGATAAATACAAGATTCGTTCCTTTACACCAAACTGTATTTTTCGGTTATTTGCATTAACCGATATGTTTTAGAATTAGGATATAAACTGTAAATTACTTAATTGTGTAAGATAGATACAGTATTTAGTTAATACTTTATTATATCTAAGCTCAATCTGCAACATAATGATATTATGTATTACTGTTAGTAGTAGCCAGCTGCGTAGCTCAGTCGGCCGAGGCGCTTGGCTGCCGAACCTAAGTTGAGTTCGACATGGATTCGATTCCCGCTTGGGCTGATTACCTGATTGGGTTTTTTTCCGAGGTTTCCCCAACCGTAAGGCGAATATCAGATAATCTATGGCTAATCTTCGGCCTAATCTCGCCAAATAACGTCTATCACCAATCCCATCGACGTGAAATAACCGCGTAGTCATAGAGCGTCGCTAAATAACTAGGCCTAATTAAAAAATTACTGCTAGTTTTACTAGGGTTGTTATTGTCTGCATGTGTACTTCACTTATGGCAATGAGGAAGAGATGGGTTCATGGCATTAACTCTACCGGAATAAATAAATAAATAAATAAATACATAAATTAATTAATAGGTAGACAGATAAATAAATAAGCAAATAAATAAATAGGTAGTTAGATAAATAAATAAATATATAAATAGGTAGATAGGTAGATAAATAGGCAGACAGATAAATAAGTTAATAAATAAATAAACAAATATAAAAATAAATAAGCAGATAAATAAGTTAATTAAAGAATTAATAAATATATAAGCAAATATACAAATAAATAAACAATAAACAAATTTAAAAATAAGTAAATAAATAAATAAAATATGTATAGCGCAAGTTCATACTGCAAAAATATAATAATAAAAAATACAGTTTAAACACTCCTAACTTTGTAGACCTATATGAGATATGAAGCAGTTCACAATAGCCTAATAGAAACGCGTCGATATTTTGCTCATTGTGTCTCAGTAGCCAACAATATAGCACATCATACTGAAATTGCAATTTAAATTTTCTTGTACTTATATAAGACACTGTGCAGAAAGCAAGCAATAAAAGTAAATTGTACACAAATGCAACATTGCAGCGGATCATTTGTATGAGCGGAGAAACCACACTTCCTATTTGGACGGTGTTATAAAAGAAATGAGTTAACCCACAAAAGAATTATAGTTATTCCATTGCAGCCTGAAGCATAAATATCCTCAATGTAGTTTATAAGAATTCCATGTGACAGGCCTTGAAAAACTTTCATAACCTTGAGATTAACATGGTTAAAGTTAAATTGTTCGTGATGTGGTATTCTTCCAGCGAGTGAGAAATTATGTGACACAGTGTTTTCATTATGGAAGTGACAGTGAAAATTATACAGGAGAAAAGGTGCAGTCCAATGTGCGAAAAAAGATTCCATTGTTTGTTATTTGATAGACCTATATAATTTTTATTTTCGTGTAAATGAATAAGTCTACCTAGAGATGCGCCGTCGCTTAATACCAGAGCCGTATGTTTGGTAGCCTGTAACACCGAAACGGGGTTTTATATCCTACATTAAAATAAGTAGTATATTCGTAACATTGTTGAATTGGTGACATGAATGCTTGTAAGGACTATGAACATTATTTTGTTTTGAAAAATGTAGGGGAAAGTTGCCGAAATTGGACCGTTGCCTAAATTGGACCACAGTTGTATTTCCATACATAGAAGTATTTCAAACATTTAATTTGGCACCACTGCTTGCTAACTCTGCCTAAGGTACTCATCTTGAAGTTCATTGAGCTTCTGCCATCTTAGCGAATAGGATTGCCGTTAATGTGTTTTGGTGTTTTCTCTTACAATTTTTATGCTACGGATCTTAAGCTTCTGTATACAGTGGGAGTAAGTAATAATTATTTCTATACTATACATTCCAAGTATTTTTCATTAGCTACTATCTGCGTGTATTAAAATTAGGTTTTAATTTTATGTGTTTGTTTATTGTCGTCTGTTTGCATAAGTGAACAAGTTGCCTAGGTTGGACCTCTGCGCGTTGCCTGGATTGGACTAGTCCAATTTAGGAAACTGTTAGTTTTTTTTTTCAACATGAATATAAAGCATTAGCTTATGGTCAACGTTAAGAAAAAGTAATGTATAGGGGGATTCTGTGTCTTTATGTTTCCAAGAAGTCAAAAAGTGGAACCTACCGGAGATGAAATGATACTTTGAAGATGGAGGTAGCAGCATACAGGAATGGTGACTATGGACTCAACGAGTGTGCTCCGTATATGGAGTGCCATAGGCTACAGCAAAGAGACATACTGATTGTAAAAACGCTTTCCAGAGAAGTCCTTCGGAAGGCAAGCAACCTTCAATTGAGATATGGAAAAATTTATTGCCGACCACATTCTCTTATTTGAAGAAAGGTTTTATGGGTTAACAATCAAAGATGTGCATAAGCTTGCCTTTGATGTCGCAGAAAAATATGATGCTCCCTACACTTTCAACAAGGAAAAAAAAATGGCGGAAAGAAGAGGTTCTGCATTTCTATGAAGGGAAACTCAAAACATTCTCTCCGTCACCCAGAAGAGACATCAATGGTCAGAGCTAAGGGGTTCAATAGGGAGAGTGTTAACCAGTTTTCCGATCTGCTGGAAAAAACTGTCGATGAGAATGGTATCACAGCAAACACTGTGTTCAACGTTGACGAATCTGGATTTACAACGGTGCAAAAGAGGCAACAGAAAGTTATAGCCCAGAAAGAGAAACACCAAGTCGGAGCCGTAAGTGGTGAAAGAGGTGTAAACATCACAGTAATCTGTGTTGTCAATGCGGCGGGGTTCTTTATACTGCCACTTGTAACTTTCAAACGCAAGAGCAAATCATGTCAGATTTTTATTTTTTTATGTCTACATTTTCTTATTCACAGGCGTTTCGTAGCCAAAATAGGGTATGTAACCGAGACAAGCAACTAATATAAAACTATTTCAGTGCAAAGAGAAATATTCTGAGTGTAACAATCAGCTCTTCAATGCAATAGTGTTTCTGTAACTAATTTATTTTATTTTCCTTTAATTTTTCATCATAGTTCAGGGAATTGTGTAACTTATTTCACCAAATGTTAATATCTGATACATTTTAACGTAAAATTTATAATAAATACCCTTCTTGTACTTATTTGTTTACTATTACCAATGTATTTTTGCGAGGTCCAAATTGGGACACTATGAGTTCAAATTAGGCAACCGGTTTCCCAATTTGGACCATTTCCATGATTTTGGTTTTACCTTTTTATACTTATTAGGAATTGTGTAATTTTAAATATAACACTATAGGATGGAAGTGCATAGTATGTAGAATGTACTAAAACATATTTTGATTTAATCTAATCATTTTTAAAGACATGGGATTAGAAAACAAAAAACTGGTCCAATATAGGCAACCTTCCCCTATATTTTCGTCATGAAAATAATATTATGGCTTTTTCGTACATATAGCCTACGTCAAATAAATAGAAATAAATAAATTCTCTTTTGCTAATGTATACATAGCATTATTAATAAAACAAAAATAAAAAAGAAATTGAATTGCAATACTTTGCAAGATATTGACTTTGGCTTACACTTTTAATGGAATACAACTACGCTCATTCTTGCAAAATAACGTTAGATACTCTTTCACAAAAGATTTCACGAAATCACAGAAAGCAAAACTTAAATATTTTGTACCAATATGTTTTGTTTTAATTAAAAGTTGCAACAATTCGCAAGATCACTTCATCTCTATATCGGACAACAATTGTGGTCCTTCATTCTCAACTCGTTTTGGTGTATCATCCTTGTAACGGAGATTCCGTTGTACAGAAGCTTTTCGGTTGTTGCCGAAGAAAATATGTTCCTAGTTTTTGTGTGGATTCGCCCATGGGTTGACCAGTTGCCCTGACTTTCGGCCGATGATTGAGGTACATTCAGAAGTTTAAATGCCAGAGAACTTTTCGGTTTTTGGCACACAATCCCTTCCACCAGGTAGAAGGTGAGACACGTTGAGCAGCAATCCACAAATTGTCTCGGAAAAAATTGCCATTGATTTCTTTAAATTCGGCTAAGTTAGCATAATTATTCCACTGTCATGACCTAGAACGTTGCTACATCAGTGACGTAGTCGAATGCTTCGTTCTCCTGATTTGCAATCACAGCCGACCCCTTGTACAGTGGATCCAATAAGCTCTCAGCAGCAAGAATGGGCTTACATGTGAATTCTTTCTGTTCTTAATTGCAGCCTGTATAATTAACTGATCGGACGGAGAGAACATTGAACTATCTCATAGTACTGGATCGGCTGATTTGAAATTTGAGCGAATTGCTCACGGACATCAGACAAAACAGCATTATCTGTGTCAACAGCGTTAATAGCTGCAGACATGGATTCTTTAAGATAGGTTCTACTGTAGAAGCATCTTACTACGTGAAGTAAATATCTAATTCTCAATTTGACACAAGTCGCCTGATGTTTATGCACAACGGAGAACGTTACGGTATAGAATTTGCATCATTTTATACGTGTTATACCATGATCAATGCAGTGTCATATAATGCTTGTTAGTATTATAGGGTATTTTTACAACTCTAGGCCTACCTACTGCATGAAGTTAACATTGCGAATACACCTTCTATTTGCTCACTGTTTTCTATTAGTTCACTGTGCCTCTTTCTGCCTTGCTATATCATCAGTTTGCTGGTACTGCCGTCAGTTATCTTGTTTCAGGTATCTTTTTCCTTCTCCCTCGGTGCAAGTGTCCCATCCTCTCTGCAGTTGGTCCACCGTAAGCCGCTACTGCCTGTGCGCATCTCCGCACCTGTTCTCGACTACGCTGGTACGCCCCTGCATTCATACCGCGGCTGCATTGATTCTATTCCTGGCATCAGGGTTTGGATTACTGTAGGATGCATTTATACTCTATCTATTGAAATAATTTTATGACCTACGTTCATGTTATCCTGGAGAAAAATGCAGATCTACTGCAAAAAACTGGTGATTGGTAATACTGAACGGAAATGATATGTATTCACTCAGTAGTATGGAAGCTGCCATCAGTAATCATAAAGCACAGGTTAGACTATTTTCCAAGGTCCACTATCTATATCAATGTATTCAAGAACCAACTAAAATTAGTTTTACATTTCTGTTCAACTGTATAAAAAATGGGTTTCAAAATAAAAGTTAGGTTACAGTACTAGATGTAGTAAAGCCCGAAAGCATAGAGTTTGTACTATTAAGTTTACAAATTAAATTAATTACGAAGAATAAAAGGAGAAAATCTTTCAACTTTCCCATTGCTTTCATAATTAGTTTCGGAAACATACAAATCTTTCATTCAACATGAAGTCAGTAGTATTTTATAATTTACGAAATATCATGCAATACTGGTAGGTTAACGGCTCAAAAATTATCCATCACAGTCTACAGGGCACCACAGCGAAGTCACTGGAGGGTCAATGGTCGCATCGTAACATCGTAACCAATAGGCCTACTACTTACCATCATATAAAATTTCAATTAAAATTCTGTTCTCCTTCCTATTTGAGTATTTTTACAAAAAAAATAGAGTTAAAAATAACTTATATAAATAATTATGTGAAGAAAACATCTTCCAGACTTTTCTTTCAACGTTATTTGATTCCTTTAAAGCAACTTAGGTTGATGAATCTCTCTGGGAGTAGTTCTTGTTCAGGATATGGGCATTAAAGGGAACAATTAAAGCGCGGTTAATACTCACAATGTAATTTCGGACTACCACTGTTATACAGAAGGATGTTCAAACGGGTGTTCTCTCTATTAATGTTTTTATTATCTAAATGGTTATTTTGTATTAATATTTCTGAGTATTGCCTTAGATTCTTATGTAATATTACTTGTTTTGTGCAATGAAGTATCGATTTTTCTTGTAATTTTCATTTTATGACACGTAAAACTTACTGAATAAATTAAAAACTTAAAATTGTTTAGTCGACACGTTAAAAATGTTAAATGTTTTTGAAAAAGGTTATGTACCTTAGACAGAGGCCCGTTTCGATCCCGGTGCTGCGTCATCTTCAATGTCCTACAAACTACAGTTGTTTCTGTTGATCTTGAATTCTGCCATTTCCATTCATCAGTTGTAGGGGTAGGAGTGTGTTGCTCTTATGGTGGGCAGGGGGGTTGTTTGTGTGTTATGTATCATGATATCGAACAATGTGTGAGTATTGAACTGTAATTGTGTATTAAGCATACGTTGAGGATGTGTTATTGTAGGTTTATATATTTCGTATTGGTATAAGATGTTTAACTGTGAATAAATTAAATAACATGTTAGAGAGCTTCGGCAGATGACAGACGCCTTAATTATATATCAGGCAATGACACAATAATATTGTAACAGTTGAATATACTGTAGCTATTGCTGCCTGCTGCCCAGAAACACACGTAGTTTCCGACTCATATCCATTACATGAGTGTATAATGTGTGAACTTATTTTGAAAAGTTGAATTAAATACGAGACAAATTACAGAAAAATTAAATCCATAACTCCAATGAAGAATTAATTTATGATTACAGCTTAAATCCAGATAAAAATAGTTATATGACATTATAAAATGGGTATAATATTTCAATATTGTTAAATGTTAATTTCATTTTTTCTTCTTCCAGACAATATTAGCCTATTTCCATCTTTCTTCTTTTATTCATCTTATACTTCTTGCATCTCCATTTGTCATTGCATGTCTTTTTAATGCTCCTTGTATTCTCATTTTTCTCGATATCTTCCACATTTTTTCGTCTTCCGCTCCTTCTACTTGCATTACTCTTCTTATCCTTGTATTGTTCTTGTTTTGCTTCCCTTTGATTTGTTCTCCTTGCATTCTCCTTGCTGTCATTATATTCGCCTTGTTTTCCTCTTATCCACGTGTCCTTCTAGTATCCTGATTTTCTTCTCGTAACCCCCCTTTTTCACCTATTCACCTCGTATGCCTTCTGTTCGCCTGCCATACTCATTGTTATCCTCGTATCCTCCTTGTTCTTCCCGTATTCTCCCTGTATTCCTCTCGTTCTCCTTGTATTCTGCTTGTTCTCCTTGCATCCTCCCTATTGTCGTATCTCCCGTTTTCTCCTCATATTTTCCCTGTTTTCCTAGTATTCTCTCCTGTTCTCCTTCCATTCCCACTATTCTTCCCGTAATTCCTTTGTTGTCCTCGAATTCTCCTTGTATTAATCTTGTTCTCCTTGTATAGTCCTATTCTCCTCGTATTTTCCCTATTTTCCTCGCTTTTCCCCTATTCTTCCCGTAATGTCCTTGTTCGCCTCGTAATCCCATTCTTCGCTTTGAATTCCCTATATTCTCCTTCTATTTCCCGTGTTCTTCTTGGATTCCCCTTGTTCTCCTTACATTCCCCATGTTGTTCTTGTATCCCGGATATATTTAAATAGATGATAATAATATAGATAATAAGAAAAATAAAATAATGATATTAATATTGTCATTACTTTGCGAATATTATGTTATATTATTATAATATTTAATATATTGTTTAGTTGTAGGACATTATAAACGGCAATACAATATAGTGAAGTAAATAACATTATTACTACTTTCAATTTCTCTTAATTTCAATCAGTGAAACAGGCAAACTGTAACATACGAGATATTGCAATAATTTCAGATTTCACAGAGGACTTCGTGTAAGACTTAAGAATATGATAACCATTTAAATAAAACCCATGGCTACGGTATTCCACAACACGAGGAGACCCACTTGTTTCGGTTTTGCGCCCCATCTTTACACTATCACTTCATTTCAGGAATTATCTGCTAAACCTGCCAAGTAGCCTGTATAGAATGAAAATGCTTTGCAAAGATTCATTGCCTGCATTACGGAATCGTAAAATTCTTTCATTGTTACTGAAATATCAGAATGGTCTGACGAAAACTCATAGTATGAAGTACCGCTAAAACGATCCTTTTATGTTCCGAAAGCAACGTTCCCAACGGGTGATCGAGCTATGTATTAACTGGCAGGCAAAAATACTTTTAGTTAGTCTCAACTTATATAAGTGAGATAACGTCAAAATGTTTAAGTGTATTTCCTTGGAAAACTACACTTCACTTTCTGTTAAAACAAGTTAAATTAAAAAATACACTAATTTTCATATCTATCGCGCAAATTCGCCTGTAAAATATTGCCATAGATAAACTATACTTAACACTAAACATGCACATACTGTATCTCTAACCACAACTAAAAATCAATTTTCGCGTTTATCGCTAATACCAAAGAAAAAGAGGGTTCTGTTCATAAGGCGCCACATACGCTTTGTACACAAGATAAAGTTAAAAACTAGCCTATGAACTCGGGATCAGATTGCTTCCAATTCTATATAGACCTTACATATAATTTCCCTTTCATACATAACAAATAACATTTTAAGCAACGTAATGAAGTAGTCTGTGGATAAGCTTCGGGGCTTCTACCGCGTTGTTGGTGGCTGACGTTTCGACCGCTATGTTATGATCATCTTCAGAGCAGTTGGACCAATCAGATGCCAGAAGGACAACCTACGACATATCACCGGAAGTACTCCCCCCATCGAGACTATTATATATATACGAGCTCGCAGATTATTTCCTTATCCAACTCCTCAGAAGATGATCACAACACAGCGGTCGAAACGTCAGCCGCCAACACCAAGACAACGTGGTAGAAGCCCCGAAGCTTATCCACAGACCTTGTACACCAGCCGCGGAAACCTACGCGAACACAATGAAATGTTTTACAAATTCACACAAATGAATCAATTGCACTGGTAAGTAGCAATAGTAGCTTTCTTTTTATTAACAATATATAAAAACTTTAAACAAGGCCGTAGATATGCTACTCTTGCGCTAAATGCAAGCAGAACAACAAGAGGCAAGTTCTAAATCTATACTCTTCATGTTTGTTTCACATAATACCTTCATGCAATAGTAATATACGTTACAAGAGCGGTATGTTGACGTTTTCATGGTCGAGGAAAAGATTGAAAAAGCGAAACGTAGTTGAGCTTTTTTAATTTCCGAGAACATGAAAACAAACATACCGCTCGTGTATTATACATTATTTTGTGCGAAGATCGTTTATTACATACCTGAAAGACGAATTTCTAATTAGTTGCAATGAAATCTCCATGTTGGTTTCTGTTTAATGACGGCAACTTCGGAAAACCAAAACATCTTTCTTCAACATTGTTGCTATAAAATGTTTTCTGTATTTACTATACTCCAGCAGGCCGTGATATACGTGTCCTTTCCCCCCCCCCCCAGTCTATAAATGCGAACTTAAAACAAACGGTAAGGTTATGTAATTATTTATTTTTCATTTTAATAATTTAACAATATTATTTATATAACATATTGCAGTAATAACATCGGCATCTGCAATCTTGTTGATTTTTTCACGGCTTCCTTAATGTTACTTGTATCAGGAATGCAATAAGTTTCGTGGAGTAGTAGACTTTACTTAATTTTTGCAAATATTTAAAAACAATAATTAACATTGCAATTTAGGTGAAATTGCAGTGGTAAGTTTCCAATTTATAATTATTACTATGTTAAACGTCTCTAAAAATAATATGTTAAAAGCCTAAAGCAGTAAAATGAATGTCGCGCTTAAGCGATAAGAAGAGGGAAATTGTTATGTATGTTACGTTGGGAATACTGAATGTGGTATTTCACACTTACCGCGTATTGGTTCTGTGCGGAAAACAAGCAAATACGCACGATCTCGCACAAATGTAACATATTACATTCTAAATAAATTTAAATTTTATACTACTCTTATCTTATCGATGGTAGTGAGGATTCAAAACAAAGTGGTTCGACAAAGGGTCATGGAACAGTACAGATATTTAAGAAAATGCCTCTTCTTCACAATCTTCCATTTCACATTCCCAACTGTTAACTTGACGTAGAGTTTGAAGAATATTTCAAAAACCATTGTCCAGTATGTTTGTTACATACCCAGATTTTCGCCACCCTTATACTAGCATGTCTTGCAGTACGGGGGAACAGAATTGATGATAGACAACAGAGTGTAATTTTATTATTAAACTACCATGCAAATTTTCTGTACTATTTTCAATTATGATTTTGTGTCTGAAATAGTCTTCTATTCTCCGAATTACAATATTATACTGCTGGAAAAAGTAAACGTCAAGTGGCTGCACAAACCTAGAGGTCTTGGGGGGAATTATTTGCGTCTGAATTGTTTTAATATTTAAAAGCATCTTCATTTCGGGTTCACAAAAATGTTTTATCAGTTTGCACTCAATGAATCTAGTAGAAGTAATATATCATTCTTAACATCAGTAATGAACTGACTCATCAGCCATCATTTCACATGGTTTTTTGTGAGTTTCCCTAAATTGCTAGCATCAACCACAAGATTAAATACAGGTTGTCTCTAAATTAGACCGACAAAATTAGGGAGCCGATAGATAACCTTCGTGGAGGCGTATTTTGTTAAGGAACACATGGGCTGCGACGCTTCGTTTCATTGCAAGAAAGTAGGAACGGACAATCACTCTTTCCAGTCGAAGAGGGGTGCGTCATTACTATCACTCGGTTTGTTTACGTCCGGAGCCCAGCATCATTTGGTATCGATTACAGCACGTCTGTTTACTTCTATTGGTAAGACCTCTTGGTATCCGTGTTATTCGTCTACGTAGTTTAGTACCTAGTTCCTCGCTTCACACTTTTAGCATCCCACCACAACCGTGATACACGTTCGCAGCATAACCATGTTCTATCAATTCCACTCCATCAAACATCTCTCTACTCTGCTTCCTTCACAATACACACAGCTCGTTCCTGGAATTCCTTGTCACAGGAAATCAGGAGCAGTCGGAGTCTAAAATCTTTTAAGTACACTCTACTTAGAAATGTCTTTAATGAACAGAACTAGACTCTTGCGGAAGTTTCTAAATAGTCTTAAATTACCAAGTTGTTATTTTTTTTTCTCCTCTCTCTTCTTCTTTTTTTTTCTCTTTTCTTTTTTTTTTATTATCTTTATATATTACTTAATCATTTGTGTTTGTGTGCCATTTAGTAGGACTTTGCTAATCAACATTTTATGTCTTGTCACCCATATGTATTCTCCAATTAGTATATTAACTGAATAATATATCTCAAGTAAATTAATCGTCCAATTTGTCTCGGGCATTTTAGATCTTATAAATTGTGTGTTTGTGTGTGTGTGTGTGTGTGTGTGTGTGTATTCCCCTTATGTTATGTAACTGATTTTGGTTATGTGTAATTTTCTACTGTATTTTATATATTATGTAACTGATCTTGTCTATTGTAATTTCCTACTATATTTTATGTAATTCCTAAGTTATTCTCTTTTGTGTTGCTTTGTAATCAAATTTTGTATCTCATGTATTTGTATTATTGAAACCTGGTTGAGTGGAAGAGAAGGCCCCATGGCCTTAACTCTGCCAGGCAAAATAAACGTACTACTACTACTACTACTTGTACCGCACTCATTCTGTTGTAATGTTCAGTACAATTTAATGCGTCGTTGGTTTCGTTTTTCTGTCCGTATTTTTTATTTGTTTGTATTAACACACAGAATCATGTGACACAGAATCGCTTGTTATTTGCACATACCTACTTACTTTATTCCGACTTATAATGCCTTCTTGCAAACTATTCAGATTATAATGTAAACAAAGCTGTTACAGTGGCTATTTTTATCATTTAAATAATGCAAAAAATCTTATATGTTAGGTGTAATAAAGGACATTCATTAAACTAAGTCAATGTTTCAATAAAAGCTTACGAAAGAGTAAGAAAATCTTATATGACAAATCAGAACTTACTATTAAGCACGATTTAATACCGCTGTTGTCTTGGGTTAAAGACGGGAAACTGAACGAGTGTCAGTTTCTATTTGCATTTCATGAAAAATTCTCTAGATGGTTCCCACATGCAATACTTTGCTCAATATTAATAGTGGTATGATTTCGGCGCCGCACAGTGGTCTAAAATCCATATTTAGGAGGACAAATGGAGAAAAATGACATGTAAAAAAATGAAATTAAACCCTTAAATTATTTTTCCTATATAACTGAGTAACACTGAATTGATAATCTTAATCAGCGGAGGTGGTTGCATAGCGAGATAAGAAGCCGGTAACATGCCACATTTCGCCACCCAGCATTCTTACTCAGCAAGCGCCGCGAGTCTGCCGTTTTCCTTGTGCTGTAACTCTGTTGTAAGTATGTCGATTCCATTCATATTTGGTATCAACATGTCAAGTAGTTCTTTAGGTATGTAACACTGTTTGTTTGTGTTACATTTAATGTTATTATAGCATGTCAAATTAGCATGAATGGACACGGGACAAAATATAAATATAACCATTGAGTGCAGAATTTGCTAAGGGAAAGAAAAAAAAAACCCTTTGGTTCGACCAAAAATGATTTTTTTTCACTTCCTCCACTATTTTACCTCTATTTTAAATCTAGTCTTAAGCTGCGCAGATTTGCGGAAGTAATAATTTATAAGCACTATTCTTTCGAGGTGCAGTAGTGCAATTTTTCTCGGTTGCAGGTATTTCAATATCTGTGAACCGAATCTGCTTCCGCAGTATAATTCAGGGAATTCAAGATGACAGCTTGTTACTTATGTACCAAATAAGCTTTCCGAGTGTCCAAAAGGTACAATAGTACCTAAAATGTTACATTTTCCCTCCCATAAGATTTTGTCCACAAAACGAATGTACTAACTGTAAATACTGTATAAAATTTCATAAAAATCTGTTAGATAGGACAAAAGTTACTAATTTTGTCTAATTGCGCCCCCCTATAAGGGGTAGTTACACTAAGACCAACGTAATAAGAGCTTGTATACAAAACATACATGCTACCTGTAACTACTTTGTAAAATTTCATAAAAATCTGTTAAATAGGAGAAAAGTTACTAATTTTGTCTAATTGTACCCCCTAAAAGGGGTAGTTCTCCTTATACCAACGTAATCAGAGCTTGTATACAAAACATATATGTTCCTTGTAACTGTTTTGTAAAATTTCATAAAAATCTATCAAATAGGAGAAAAGTTACTAATTTTGTTTAATTGCGCCCCCCTATAAGGGGTAGTTCCCCTTATACCAACGTAACGAGAGCTTGTATACAAAACATACATGCTACCTGTAACTACTTTGTAAAATTTCATACAAATCTGTTAAATAGGAGAAAGTTACTAATTTTGTCTAATTGCGCCCCCTATAAGGGGTAGTTCCCCTTATACGAACGTAATCAGAGCTTGTATACAAAACATATATGCTACTTGTAACTGCTCTGTAAAATGTCATAAAAAATCTGTTAAATAGGAGAAAAGTTACTAATTTTGTCTAATTGCGCCCCCACTATAAGGGGTGGTTCCCCTTATATCAACGTAACGAGAGCTTGTATACAAAACATATATGCTTCCTATAACTGCTGTGTAAAATATCATAAAAATCTGTTAAATATGAGAAAAGTTACTAATTTTGTCTAATTGCGCCCCCTATAAGGGGTAGCTCCCCTTATACGAACGCAATCAGAGCTTGTATACAAAACATATATGCTACTTGTAACTGCTTTGTAAAATTTCACAAAAATCTGTCAGATAGGAGAAAAGTTTCTAATTTTGTCTAAATGCGCTCCCCTATAAGGGGTAGTTCCCCTTATACCAACGTAATGAGAGCTTGCATACAAAACATATATGCTACCTGTAATTGCTGTGTAAAATTTCATAAAAATCTGTCGGGTAGCTGAAAAGTTATTAATATGTCCCGCTAAATTTGCATTCTAGACCACTGTGCGCCGGTACGATTTAGGCTGCTTTCCCCTACAGTGTTGCCGACGTATGGCCCCGGCTTGTAACTGAAGAAGGCTCTGTCAATGCCCCTATTTTCCTATTGGTACGAGTGAAGTTTACTGCTACGACTCCACGCCATCTTATCCCACTACCGAATGTATGTAGTGCTAATGGTAATACGTGTTTGTCTTGGAATTCTATCGCGTTTTATGCATTTTATAAGTATTAAATGTAATTATTTACATAATGGTGAATATTTGCGTTGTATTTGGATGTAATTTTTCATATTCACGCAAAACGAAACAAGGAAAAGAAGTTGTTTCCATAGGTACATGCGTAAGTATAAGTCCAAAATACATTCTCGAAACATAACCTATTATGTATCTTATATTATCCAGTATTTACTTCTCTGACGATAACATATTTAATTAAATGTAATACTTAGAGTACATAGATCATAGACAAATAAATAGATAATTTTTTTTTTCAAAATTAATTTGGGATGTCTTTAAAATTTGATTGCTGTATGTTAATGTTTTTAAATGAAAACATTCAATTTTAATGCCGGAATTATAGATTTCCAAAATGTGGAGAAAATAGAGAATTATGGACCAGGGCCGTAAGAAGAGAGAATTGGTAACCAATTGCTGCACCTGGTGTATGTTCTCAATATTTTCGCCCAGAAGATATGGATCTTACAGGACAAACAAGAAGGTTAAGGGAAGGAGCAATTCCAACACTATTTTCTTCCTATCCTTCCTATTTCCAAAAGAAAAAATCACTTTCATCACACAAACCACCATCGCGACATAATACAGCAGACCTACCAGTAGACACTGAACTAGAAGTGAAGGAAGTTTCAGAGCCAGTTGTGCAGAGAATTTAGAAAATATTGGGGATAGTGGTGGACAATTGACGCCTAGAAAAAGAAAATTTGTTTAAGTGTTACATGAAAAAAATGAACAATTATGTAGTGCAACAGAAAGTGCGGCGACAAAATGCAAATATTATCACTGACAGAGAAATAGCCAAATAGATTCTCTGGTGAAAAATAAATTAGTTCGTGATAATGAGGGAGAAATGTTGAAGAATTCACTTCTATCATATGTGTGCTATTTAATTGCGAAGTCATCTGAGAAAGCTAATAAGTTACACATAGAAGTAACCCTGGTGCATCATATGATCCTAACATACGATCTTTTGCTTTAACATTACACTATTTTTTCCCTAAAACGTATTTCATTCATTCTAAATTTAATAATGCATTCCCATGTCCGAGAACCATACGTTCTTGGTACATGAAAATTACGCTAAACTGGAGAATTAACACTTTGAACCGTGAAACGAAAGTAGAAGAAAGTGAGAGAAATGGTGTAATTCCAATTGTCTGTCCTTCCATTGATGATGTGTTCCTGAAAGAACAAGTAGAATACGCAGAGAATAAAATTGTAGGTTATGTATACAGTATCTAGGTACAGAATTTATTTTTTTTATTTTAGTAGGTTATTTTATGACGCTTTATCAACATCTAAGGTTATTTAGCGTCTGAATGAGATGAAGGTGATAATGCCGGTGAAATGAGTCCGGGGTCCAATATCGAAAGTTACCCAGCATTTTCTCATATTTGGTTGAGGGAAAACCCCGGAAGAAACCTCAACCAAGTAACTTGCCCGACCGGAAATCGAACCCGAGCTACCTGGTTTCGCGGCCAGACTAGCTAACCGTTACTCCACAGGTGTGGACTAGGAACAGAAATAAACAGTGACAACTTACCCACAGTGACAATGTGTTATTACTAGTAACCAATTAGTTATATAACTACAGAGAGGCTACAACACCTTCTAGTTGAAGACAACTGAACATTAGTCCGCCATGTTTTATTTGGTCAAAACAAAGGGGCGTGGCTCGGATGTTGTAGGAAATGACAGTGATGAAGTTAGTATTGTTGTAATTCGAGTTATATATTAAGGCTATGTTAATAAGTAAAAAGTAAAACACACACAAAACTTCACGTTTTATACAGCTGTTGGCCTCCATTTTATTAGTTTCAGTATATATAGCCCGGATATTAAATGTCATTCTATACTCGATGCAACCAAACCAAAGCATCTAAAGATGGATGAATGTATTCGGCAAAAGAAAATACAAAATTTTTGGCTTCGTCACAAATTTAATTACCTTACAACTAATCTAACTTAATATAAAATCGTGTAATTCAGTGCTTCATTACGAAATTCTTGCACCATTCAATAATTTTTAGTTGCACCGTACGGATATTTTGATATGTAGAAATCACAGGCTAAATTACGTTTACTGATTGTACTTACCTCATTTGTACATTCACAATTAGCCATTATAATTGAGCATTACAAATGCAATTTGTCTAGACTTCAATTTTTTTATTCGTTTCTTACGATACTGCAATCTGAAGTCTATTTCGTCTAATATGTTACTAGGGCTAAACTAGCGCTGATGTAGATCCGTTCGTATTCTTATACACCTTGCATATACGAATCCGTGACAAGTTAGGTTTGGTTAGTTTAGGCTTTTATTAGTCTATGGCAGGGGTTGTCAGCACAGAGCACGCTGGGGCTAGCATCCCTTACCCGCTGAAAACGCAGTGCACTAGGGTGCACTGTGTAGCTGCTAGCGGGTATGCTCTCTATCTCTCTCTGCTGCACGACGGTGCACATGGGACAGCACCGCGTACCCGTTGCACATTTAAGCGAGTGCTGACGACCACTGGTCTATGCCTTGCGTATACGATCAACTGCATCTTCACAAAAAAAAATAGGCTATATATATATATATATATATATATATATAGCTGGTTTCACCTGTTACTAATCAACAATGTATGCAGAGGAGGAGGAAAGAAAATGGCCACCCTACCCCATTATCTCTTTGATTAGTTGCTTTATGAGTGTTGCCTTATGGGCTTTCGAACACTTGACTAAGCAACAGATGTACTGTAGTGTACTGTAACCACAAAGCATTGAGTCCACACCTGTGGAGTAACAGTCAGCCCGTCTGGCTGCGAAACCAGGTGGCCCAGGTTCGATTCCCGGTCGGGGCAAGTTACTTGGTTGAAGTTTTTCCGGGGTTTTCCCTCAACCCAATATGCTGGGTAACTTTCGGTGCTGGACTCCGGACTCACACCATCGGCATTATCACCTTCATCTCATTCAGACGCTAAATAACCTAAGCTGTTGATAAAGCGTCGTAAAATAACTTACTAAAATAAAAAAATCAAAGCGTTGAGCAATTAGATTTTTTTTGTCCACCGCTGTGGAGCAATTTTCTGCGTTCTTGGCTTGAAACTAAAGGGCCCTGGTTGAAATCCAGGTTGGGACAGGTTACCTCGTTGGGTTTTTGTGGTTTTTCTTCAGTTACTCGAAGCAGAATTGCCGAGTAACTTCCGGCGTTGCACCTCGGACTCATTTCGTCTTAATTAATCATCTCAATATAGTTACAGGTTACCAGCAGGAGATGGCGGACGTTATTCCAAGATCTGTCTATAGGCGGCATCTGTCTGCGGGAGCTGCATATATCCAGCGAAGCAGCAGGGGCTTTTCAGTGGACTGGGGCAGATGACGCCTTAGTGAGTCACGGAATCAACTGTGACATGTACTTATGGTCAAGAATGCAGCAGATTCAAGCACATGAATTGCGAACAGATGCCATCGATCTGAGGAGAACGCAGGATAACTTCACAGGAAGGCGGAGGATCAGGTCTCCAGTCAGGACTGGATGCTATGGCTGAATCGATACAATGACACCATGAGGTGAATCATGCGCTTGAAGAGCGATCTTAATAGACTTCAACAATCATCCCAATATAAAGAAGCTGCACAATAAGCCTAAGGCCGAAATACTTACCTCCGGGTCTCCTCCGAAAAGAAAAAAGAAACTAGATTTACAAGGTTATTATGTCGAATGTGAATGTGGTAGCACAATTATTGAAATTTCAGACCACTGTGTTAATATAATAATAAATATATTGCTAAATATTTGAATAGCCGCCCACAACAAGAATATAAACCTCATTTCTCATTAGGAGACTTTTTCTTGAATAATGATGCGCTATGTGCTATCTATAATGCTTGTACCTACTCGTATTAATATCAGCACACGTCTGATTCTCAACCTTGCTCTAAAAAATTAAAAGCATGTACAGCACTCTACGTTTTTTCCCCATTTTCGAAAAATTTCTGATATTCTGGTTACAACCTTGTTCTGGGCGGCTATTCTTATTATATCACAGTGAAAGCAAACATTTGAGAATAGAAATTTTCACACAAGCTAGTCGTAGGTACTGATAAAAATTTCAGCAAAAAGATCAAGAATGCTTAATGTATTCAGTTCAGAAGAAGCAGTTATATAATATAACACTTTCTGTCTACTTTTAATGTTCTCCAATACACTGCCATTACATACATTATGATGCCATATAGGAATTATTGTATTCAACTTATATCCCTATATTCGCAAGTTATACCTATATTATAATTAAGTCTAATGTTATGTATGAATCCAGCACATGCAATTTGCATATATTTCAATTATATTTCTTTCTTTCTATGCTGGGTCGCATTGAATTATATTTATTGACTACCTACTAGTAGAGCTGGTAATATAACCATATGCACATTTCATAGGAGGACTGGTGAATTTTCTACCCACAAGTAAGGAAGGTAACGAAGTTCTAAACTTTATCCTAAATTCTTCTTTATTAAATCTAAAAAATATAGCTTTCATTCTGAACTTTATATGTTGATTCAAACATGTTATGTTAACTTGGTGAATTCTCTTCACATTAAATAAGTAGGCTAATAACATACTTTTACAATTATTCCTGCAACATATTTTAAAAGAAGTTAATAGAAGTCATGTACATGCTACACTAAATGAAATCTTAATTGTACCATTTACTTCTTTCTTTTTATAATGGCTTGTATTGAATTGTATTTATCTATTAGGCCTAGCTAACAGAGGAAGTAACATACAAACGTACGTACAGCTAATGTCATAGAAGGGACTGTGATGAATTTTCTATCTACAAGTAACGAAAGCAGAGAGGTGTGCTAAATTAAAACAACAATATAAATTCTACTTTATTAAATCACAAAATAGCTCCCATTCTAAACTGCGAAAGGTTGAAGCAAACATGTTATGATATAAACCTATGTTCACATTAAAATATCACAGTTCGTAATTACTTCTACAAAATATTATGCAATAAAAAGTGAACGGATTTTATGCACACTTCACACTAAATAAAATTGAGCACTGATGCGCAAGTAAGTAATTTATTGCACGCGCTTCATACACTCAAATAGAAAAGCCGACACACAACTTACTTTACGACCATGTCTAGATCCAGAAGGTTTTACTACAATACACCTTGCTCCAAACAAATTTGTAATCGCCGCGCAAGTGTTGCTGGGAATAAAATGTACCCAGCAAACCTTGCACCAATGAAATTTGTAGACGCCGCGCAAGTGTTGCTGGGAATAAAAAATACCCAACAAACCTTGCACCAATGAAATTTGTAGACGCCGCGCAAGTGTTGCAGGGAATAAAAAATACCCAACAAACCTTGCACCAATGAAATTTGTAGACGCCGCGCAAGTGTTGCTGGGAATAAAATATACCCAACAAACCTTGCACCAATGAAATTTGTAGACGCCGCGCAAGTGTTGCTGGGAATAAAATATACCCTACAAACCTTGCACCAATGAAATTTGTAGACGCCGCGCAAGTGTTGCTGGGAATAAAATATACCCAACAAATCTTGCACCAATGAAATTTGTAATCGCCGCTCAAGTGTTGCTGGGAATAAAATGTACCCAACAAACCTAGCACCAATGAAATTTGTAATCGCCGCGCAAGTGTTGTCGGGAATAAAACGTAGCCAACATATATTGCACCAATGAAATTTGTAGTCGCCGCGCAAGTGTTGCTGGGAATTCAATGTAATTATACAACAAACACCAATCAAATTAAGTAATCGCCGCGCTGGTCCTGCTGGGAATACAATACCTAGCACCAATGAAATTTGTAATCGCCGCGCAAGTGTTTCTGGGAATAAAATGTAGCCAACATACATTGCACCAAGTCGCCGCGCAAGTATTGATGGGAATAAAATATCCCAACATATATTGCACGAATAAAATTTGTATTCGCCGCGCAAATGTTGCTGGGAATTCATACAATTATACTACAAACATCAATCAAATTAAATAATCACCGCGCACATCCTGCTAGGAATACAATACCTAGCACCAATGAAATTTGTAATCGCCGCGCAAGCGTTTCTGGGAATAAAATTTAGCCAACATACTTTGCACATGACTTGCGAAAAATAATTTTAAAAGATTTAAAATAAATTTGAATACAAAATGGCACTCGCAAATCCCCCACTATCAATATTGACTTGCTTTATTTTATTAATTTTTATCTCTTCCTTTTCTAATAATTACCGATTTTAGTTGGTTAAAATTTTATTTGGTATCTTTACAATTACTAGACTTCGTGGAATTGCCACGAGAGTCGTAAGGTTTACTACGCACGCGGTATAGACTGTATGAGAAGGTGCGTGCAAAGGATCAAGTATGCCTCTGATGTAAGCACTGAGCAGTATACTGCTGTTACAATAAAACCTGTATCCTGCATTCAAGAAATATAATGAATGATCTTTGAAATAGGAAATGTCTAAACATGTAAATACACAATTATTTTATAGTGAGATATATTAACTCTTAAAATTTAATGTACTATACTCACATCATCCTTGAATATGTGCATTGCAGTGAAGAGTTACGTACATTTTGAGCGACTGCAAAGTGAACCTCCTCCGATGGTCACTTAAACAGTTTTTATATTGGGAAAATGTACATTCGACATCACACGATATAATAGGTGCATATTTGAAGAACGGAAAGTCACTACGTTTTAGTACATCAACTTCAGACGTCTTATCGTGACCTGATAGTACATAATTTATAATACGAAATTGTGAATAGGCAGAATTTTTAGCAATAATATTTCTCAACTTACATTTCACTTTTTCTGAAATTAATGAATTGTTATTTTGGATAACGGTTTGTGATACTTTATCCACTATATTAAGGGCTTCTGAGAGTTGTAATTTAGACGATTCTAACAGGGTGATGCTTTTGGACACGATTTTAAAATTAGAATCAATGAACAGAATATTTTCCAATAGCTGTTCAGAAGGCAATGATTTTACAGCTGCAACAGCGGAACTGTCTGTGTTATCCAATGCATCAATTACCTCCATTATTTTGCCGTAATATTTTGCATAATAATTAACAGCATCCAACAACGTTTCTCAACGGGGAAAGACTGGCTGCGGGGGTATTCCAGGGGCAATTGTTTGGAACAGCAACACTCTCATTGTAGTATGTTTGATTGAATTTTTGTCTACACTGAACAGATGTTAAGCTTTGGCTATTCCAACCACAGTAATGCAAAAACAAGTGCTTACATAGGTATATATTAGCTGTAGCTGCTCTATTTGGACCGGTCACAACTCTTAACATGAACTGTTATACTACGAGACTGGGCGGTCGCTCACCTCCTCTATACTACCGTACATCGGCAACCTGATAGCATGCTGCGTGTGGCAATTCAACGAAGTCTAACAATTACCGTATATTCCTCTATAATATTATTTTTACTGAAAACGTAAAAACTGAATTACATAAACATATGGAAAGATTCGGCAATTTAATTGTCACAAAAGATAATTTATTCAGTAATAATAACGTGGTAGTTCAATAGGTACGTGAAATCACTCCAACAAACTATGAAAGGCACTTCGGGACCTATGTTCATCTTTCCGACCAAAGTCTGTCCTTTCTTATAATTAAATGAGGAATAGATCAGCAATGGAATTGTTACGCGGTAATAAAATAAATATTCGGACAAACTGGGCTGTCTTTCCACAACTGTAAATCTATAAAAAGCAGATTCCACAATGCGATTACTTATTGTGCAAAGCTGGTGCGGTTTGCATTTCAGATAAAGCTAGCGAACACGTCACTACGGACACGAAAAATGCTTTTCTATAACACGCAACAATGAAACTTCCAACTTTAATTTTTGTAAGTTCTCTGGTGCGAGAATCTGTGACAGGTTAAGATACATTAGCTTAGTTTAGGCGTTTTATATGCATTGCATATACTAAGTGAAGTGAAATGTGTGTTTGCGTTATATTTTGAAGTGTTCTATATATTTATTTCAAGTGTTAAATAATCACTTTTAGGTTACTTGCAGCGATCAATTCTTTCACATTTTTACCTATTTTGTAATGTTTTCAAATTCACGTCCTAATTCCTTATATATTCCAAACTGCTTGAAAATCAGTTTTTTTTTTTTTTTTCGTCAATAATAGAGGAGACGGTCCAAGAATGGGCTATGGTCTAAAAACGGGCTAGGGTGGTTTTCGGCACTGTATGATGCTGCACTCTGGAAGTGAATATGGGAATTGGTTCCTCTGAAGGTCACAAAGAGGGGTTGTTGCCGATTCCAGTCCGCTAGACAAGAGAAAGTGTGTAGGTTGTGTTAAAGTGTTGCTTGTGGTTCCGGCTGCTACTAGAATTTTTACCAGTAAGTCTTTATCATTTTTTGCTACTATTCTACATAACTTACGAATATTCTGTTACATCAGTTGCATAGTATATAGATAGGACTTCGTACAGCGATGCAAATTTCGTTTACTTCCATCAACGTATAACCATTATAATTTTTTTAAATTTAGTAGCACGATGGTTTAAATATGGGCTACTTTGTATGGTCCAAATACGGCTAGTAGCCCATATTCAGACCACATTTTTTTAATACACAGAAAGACTTAAAATCGGTTTGAATTTTCAGGATGCCACGATCAAAACCAAAATATGTACCAAAAGGTACTAGAAAATTATGGGAAGCTGAGGACATGGAGAAAGCAATAGTTGCAGTGAGGAAGGGGAAGATGGGAACTCTAAAAGCATCGAAATATTTCCATGTTCCTCGCATAACGTTGCAAACGTTGTCTAAAAAGACACTAGTCGCTCCTGCCGATGCTGCGAGAACAAAATTAGGACGAAAGCCCTTTCTTGGAGAGGAACTGGAGAAACGTCTTATAGCTTATCTACTTGCTATGGAAGAAAAATTTTTTGGGTGCACTCTTGGTGATCTGAGGAGAATGGCTTTTCAGATTGCGTTAAAGAACAATCTGTCTCACCCTTTCATATCAGGTGAAGCAGGAAGGTCTTGGGTAAATCTTTTTTTGCAACGCCATAAGAATGCTCTCTCTCTTCGGAAACCATGCGGCACCTCATTTGCCCAGAGCATTAGGGTTTAATAGGGAGAATGTAGGGAAATTTTTTTATCTTCTGTTACAAGCCTACAATAAACACAATTATCCGGAGGACCGGGTATACAACGTGGACGAAACAGGCCTGACAATAGTCCAAAGCAAAATACCGTATGTCATTGGAAGAAAAGGAAAGAGGCAAGTAGGAGCGTTGACTTCAGCGGAAAGGGGTGCTACAATAACCGTCATTGCCTGCATGAGTGCCAATGGGCACTTTGTACCACCAGCAGTGATTTTCCCCAGGAAGAACATGTCAGATCAGCTCATGAGAGGAAGTCCGCTGGGAGCCATTGGTTTTGCCCACCGATCTGGGTGGGTACAAAGTAATATTTTTACACAGTGGCTCATCCATTCCATTGAGAAAGTTGCCCCAAAAGAAGAATCTCCAGTACTCCTTATACCGGATGGCCATTACAGTCATGTTCGAAACTTGGATGTCATTGATATGGCACGAGCTAATCATATCACAATAATTTCCCTACCCCTCACTCAAGACATAAAATGCAGCCCCTTTACAAAACATTCATGGGCCCTTTGAAGAATTATTACAGTGAGGAAATAAGGTTGTGGCTGCGTAAAAACCAAAGACCTGTCACAGCCTACGACATCATGGAACTCTTTGGAAAGGCATATCTGAAGGTTCAGCCTGGGGAAGTTGCCGTCAATGGTTTCAAGGAGACAGGAATCTGTCCACCAAACAGAAACATATTTTCTGAGGCAGACTTCCTAGCAGCTGTAGCGGAATCAGGGAAGACGTGCAGTAAAGATGGCAACATGTCAGCATCTCTACAACAATCTGTACCGCAGCCATCGACTTCGTCTCAACAGCTAGCTTCTATCTCGCCTCCTGTTGATAAGTCAGATCAGCCCGGGACACCCAGTCAACTTCCTGGACCATCAACGGCTACTCTAGTGAGCCCTTTTGATATATCACCGCTTCCTGTGGCGTCAAAGAAGGCGAGTAATCGTGGGACAAAGAGTGCGGGTTCTTGCCTTATAACTGGAACCCCATACAAATCAGGGCTTTCAGAATCACTGCATAAAACTACTGCCAGACGTCAGTCTACAAAGAGATGTTTAAATCTTGATGAAGTAGAAGCTGGAGGAAAGACACAAGTGGGTCTGAAAAGAAAGAAGAACAAAGGGAAAGGGAAAGGAAAATAAGGAAATCCCAACAAGAGAATTTTGATTCTGATCCCAATGTAGGTATGCCTATGGAACTTGTCGAGAGTGGTGAGGGTGATCTTGATTGTCCTGTAGGCAAAACAAAACCAGGGGACGATGAAGATACAGCATGCATGTTCTGTGAAGGAAAGTTTTCCGATGACACTGCCGGTGAACTGTGGATAAGGTGTTTCATGTGTTGCATGTGGGCACATAGTGACTGTGCAGGTGCAGAGAAAGAAGAGTACATGTGTGACTTTTGTAAATAAGTTGTGCTGTTTCAATGATGAACAATATTTTCTTCCTCAGTTTAAATTTTTTTTAATTGATTACTCAATACATATGTGATTTCCAGGCAAATGTGATGAATAAATTTTTCACGAAAATGAGACTTTTCTGTAGTCTATGCTGTGCATCCTAATGTTAGGCCTATCTTTATTCTGGCAAAATATGACATATATATATCGTATTTCTATAAATTTCTAACCAACTTGTAAGAAACATGATACTATCATTTTAAACAAGTCGTTCAAACTTGTAATTCTCGCTCCTGAAAGACTGCAAAAATGACATTTTGTCTTGGAGCAACAGGATTAGTCTCTAAGAAAATGTATTTGTAACATGTTGTATTCCCTGGCAGATATAAGAAGTTTGTAACCGGTTATTTAACGACGTTGTATCAGCTGCAAGATTATTTAACGTCGATGGGATTAGTCACAATGAGATGTCTTTTGAAGAATATGAGGTCGAAAATTCGCCATGTGATTAGCTGACATTCTGCTTACAGTTCGGGAAAACTTGAGAAAACAAAGTCAGTTAATCAGCCGAAGCGGGAATCGAAACCACGCTCAAGCGCAGCTCCACATCAGTAGGGAAGGTAACGTGTAATTGAAGCAGTGTTATAGTAGTCTCTAAGAATGGATGTACTACTCCTCCAGATCACAATGATGTTGTTCTACAGTAAAGCCACGTTACCGCTATTGCAAATGCGCAGGAATATTGAGAGGGAAACAACAGTTGCCAGTTGAAACTGCAGATTTTCTTGCACACAACTCATTTCTATTTGCGCACATATTCATTTTGGATAAGCAAATATCACAAAGGAAGGAGTGAAACTAGAATCATGATTGAGGAAGTGAGCTGGCCGAAATATCATTTTTTGTTTAAATTACGTGTATGTCAAGATCAGATTTTGAAATTAAATTACAATTGACTGGACCAGGAAGAATTTTTTTTCCATGAAGCAGTTTCAGCAGTTACCACACTGGTCATGTGTGTAAGGTTTTCAGCCACTGGTGACAGCGTTCCAAATTTAAGATTCACTTTCAAATTGTCAGGTCCTACTATTTCACGCTATAAAAGAAATTTTCCCAACGATCGTGAAGACTCAAAACTTAAGTAAAAGTGAGATTTTTTAATTATTATTATGTTACTAAATTAATTTACTGTGAAACATAACAATAAACAAAAAGAAATAAGACAATAGAATAAAAGTCTATTTTCTGCAATCTAGCTCCTTTTCTTTTCAGTAAGAGCCCAATAATTATCTGGTGAAAATTATTTATGATTAATTGGATTATCGGGACAGAGTATAATACGTAACGGTAGGGACAGGAGGGCAAATAAACCAAATGGCTTTTAAGAAACCTGGAGTTTCATTACCGCCCTCACATAATCCCGCCATCGATCTCTATCCTGTGCAAGATTAATCCAGTCTCTATCATCATATCCCACCTCCCTCAAGTACATTTTAATATTATCCTCTCGTCTACGTCTCGGCCTCCCCAAAAGTCTTTTTTCCCTCTGTATGCGTTTCTAGATTCGCCCATACTTATTGTCCCTCGTATCATTACTAGGGTTGACCGACTATCGTACGTGATGGCACCCCAGACCAGCACGCCAGCAGTGGGTGCGGTGTGTCGCGCCACAGCAAATGTAGGATTGAGGCGCGCACCACGAGGTTTCCAGACGCGAACACGACCGTCGTCAGAGCTCAAAGAGAACCTGAATTCATCACTAAAGACAACCCGGTTCCAGTCTTCAGCAGTCCAGGTTTGTCGCTCACGAAACCACTGCAAACGGAGGCGACGGTGGGCGGGAGTCAATGGCAGGGCACGTAATGGGCGCCGAAAAACCAAATTTCCTTCAGCCTAGTGCCTGGAAATGGTTCAGGCAGAGACAGGGGCCTGTAATAATTATGCCACCTGTCTCAGGATGGCGGGCGATGAAACAGTTGATCTGTTCCGGCTTGTCGGAGGATCCGACGATCTTCTCTGCTGGTGGTCAGTCGAGGGCGTTCTGAGCCCACTCGCCATGTGTGCGTGCCCTCACGCATCCATTGGTCCCAACACGTCCTAAAAGTGTGGTCACAACGGCATAGGTGGCTAGCGATTCGCCGAAAGACCATCCAGCCTTACGCATTCCAATAATGCACCCCCTTTCAAACTCCGTTAACTGGTAAAGTCTCTTCGATGGCGGCGTAGAGGCATGTTCAGTGATCGACGATTTTGATACAACCGGAAACAACAGTCCACTACGTTCGAGTAGCCTGTGCAAGCTCTTTTATAGGCCACGGATGACAGCAGGTTCACGACCTCTGGTGGCAACACCAGTCAACTAATTACGTTACTACGCTAATGATTTGACTATCTCCCTGAGATGTAACTGTATGCCGAGGTTTGCAGCAAAACGACAACTCCTTCTTGGTGCGTGATTTTTTTTGTCAGTCAGTGTACTTGAATGACATGGTTACGTTTCTGGTGCGAATTTAAAAGAAATAAAACTGTGATTCGTAATTCTCTAAGAACAACCGATATCTTTAGACTAGCAACTGGACATACGTCCAGTATCTCTTCGGAATTAGGGTTTATACTATACTTCACCATAACGTGTTCTCTGTAGGGAAGAAGATTCAACTATGAACTTACTAAACTGCACAGCTCTCGACATTTCAGAAAATAAAAGTTGTTAATATAATCGCAGATGTTTACTGGTATATTAGAAAATTAATGAGGAAAATCCAATGTTGCATGTACTTGAATAATTATTAGAGATCAGTAATGCAGCAAGAAGGTTTGGACAATTTGATAAATTTTATTCTGTCCATTGAATATGAAAATTACCTGGAGATTGTTAAACTTAGACAAGATTCTGAAAGTCCTTGAAGACAACTTTTCCACATTGAAGGCAGTAATATTAATATGTATTTTTGT
Source organism: Periplaneta americana (assembly GCF_040183065.1). Classification (NCBI taxonomy): domain Eukaryota; kingdom Metazoa; phylum Arthropoda; class Insecta; order Blattodea; family Blattidae; genus Periplaneta; species Periplaneta americana. The sequence continues at coordinate 1,313,303 of NW_027185503.1, forward strand.
TATCTATTCATATGTAGTGGTAAAGCTAATGAGAGTTAATAGAAATAAAAAATATAAATTGTTTCGTAACAATGATGTTCTTAAATTTTTATTAAAAATAAGTGTAATATTTTCACAGAGAATATAATAAGTGATTTTCTACCTATTTATACTATTCAAAGAACCGTAATCATCATATCACATTGTTTGTTTACAGGTACGTTTAATTTGCACTAAGTCACAGTTTTTTTCTAAATGCTTATTGATTGATTTTCTTTGAATTATACATATACTACTGGCTTGTGCAGCAAATGCTGCAAACTAAGTTAATTAGAAGTTAAAATTAAAATTTTTACAACTTTATTTCCAATGAAGAATACCAGACATTTTGGACGTTATTTGTTTCCTGGAAAATGAAACATAACCCTCTGAATGGTTTCCTTCATGCTAAATACTTTTTATTGAACCTATACATCATCAGTTCTTGAGTTTCAATGCGAAAACGCAAGTAACATTGTCAGGACGATCAGTCCGTTTTTCATGTGGAAGTGAAGCAGTAGCTATTTCAGGTCATTGCGGATTGTAGGTGAGAGTTATGAAAATACCAGATTTATCATGCTTTCCAATAATAGACATAGCGTCTTGGTATAACTATTGCATATTTCGTGAACTACCTTGAAATGTAGAGGGTAGAATCACTTTTTCCTGCTAAGACATCTTGCTAAAGTGATCGGGACACTACAACATTTTGTAGGCCTCTTCTTTTATCAGTAAGTAACACCTTTTGGTCTTCTCTTAGGCATTATAATTTTTGCGCTTCCTCCAGATAATACTGAAGAGAATCACAAACAAAAATATCTGCATCACTTACATACAAATGGCTTTTAAGGAACCCGGAGGTTCATTGCCGTCCTCACAAATGCCCTCTATTGGTCCCTATCCTGAGCAAGATTAATCCAGTCTCTAACATCATATCGGACCTCTCTCAAATCAATTACCATATTATCCTCCCATCTACGTCTACCTCCCTCAAGGTATTTTCTCTTAATTTCTTCCAACTAACACTCTATATGCATTTCTAGATTAACTCATACGTGCTACATGGGCTGCCATCTCAAACATCTGGATTTAATATTCCTAATTAAGTTAGGTGAAGAATACAATGTGTGCAGTTCTGCGTTGTGTAACTTTCTCCATTCTCCTATAACTTCATCCCTCTTAGCCGGAAATATTTTCCTAAGCATCTTATTTCCGAACACTCTTAATCTCTCTTCCTCTCTCAAAGTAAGAATCCAACTTTCACAACCATAAAGAACAATCGGTAGCATAACTGTTTTATAAATTTTAACTTTCATTTTTAAATATCTACACCACACCACCATTAAACATACTATCGAAAACACCCATACCACTTGTTTAATAACTATAAAAATATTTCATTTCAATAACAATATTGTTATATTACTTAAGTTTTGTATAGACTACTATATAGCCGTCACTCAGTAAATAGTATAGAAATGAAGATCTAACTTCAAATATTCTGTACGCCTACTTATATAAAACTAAAAGATTTCATCATCAATAAAGCATCAATCTGTATAACTAGTGAAAAATACATCATGGCATTCACTATAATAATATTTCATTTTTAATTATGTCATCAAACATTCCTAAGTTTTGTTGTTTTTAATATCCAATACGCAGATAGCTGTACTCAGAAAATTACACACCGGAGAATCTGACCTGTAAATTCATTTTAGTAAGTCTTGAAGTTTTTGATTATCAACATTAAAGAAACATTCTGAAAAATTTACACAAATGAAGATCGACAGTCGCCTTGGGTGGCAAAGTTAGTATAAGGGTACGAACACGTTGGCGCCTAGCTTTAAAGCTAGCAGGCTCCGCTAGCAGTGTTTATGAAAGACAAGGAAGCTTGGTGTGCACAAATTGGAGCTTGTTTGCAGGTCGCTTTAATCTCTCAGCTGACTCACAGCTGATTAGGTCATCTCCTTGTAATCTCTGTGTAGACTTGATATCGCAAGGGATTCAAGTAGTGAGGACGAATTTGATTTATTAGACAGTGCAGAATCAAAGTGATTATTATTACAAGAAATCTTTTCTCGAGAGTGTTCCCTTCATCCTATAAATAATAAAGGGTTGCGTTTGGTGAATATTATCTTTTTAAATATCTGCGGAACTTTCCATAAAAATGCATTAGCTACCCGAGAGTGGAAATCGAAACTTTCGATTATCTTCTCTATTTAACCAAAGATTTCATACAGAAGGCTTGGAAAAATTGCCAGGGAATCCTATCTTGAGGAAGAACGGCTTATACTCACACTGAGGTAAACTGTACAATTCTTACAAAATAGTGCCTAGTGAACATTCTCAATAATTTGTTTGATATTAGTTATTTATTTGTTTATTTATTTTTTTATTTTTCGTGGTATTAAGGCACATACAGAAGAAAGCGATTAAAGTCTTGAAATGAGATCGAAGACTCCAAATCAGGCCTATTGGTGAACGACGATGTCCATTCATCCGAATTCATTAGTAGTTTGTAATCTAAAAATTATTTAAATTCTACCTCCAGTTTTGAATCTATACGAAAAGTTAATGTCGTGGCAGGTCTTTCGAACACACGAGCAATACGTTTTTCTACATCCAATGTGTGCAGTGTTTCAAAACTTTACAACCACTGACACAGGATTCCCGCCACGAGTGAAGCAAGCGGTATGCTTAAGGCGGAGCTTGACAGGTCGCTGGCTGATAGTCGGAGTAGCCAAGAATGAGATTTCCCGCTCCGTTTAACTTATTACGTCGTAGCATCTATGATATTCAAACAATCGCGCTGCAATTTTTTGTATTGATAGGTCAATGTCCAAGGGAAGCATAGAAAACAATTCGAAGTCAAAATTTTGTTTTTAAAAGTGAGACAAAAATACTGACTTTGAAGTGATCTGCTCACAGAAAAAAATTTTCGGTAAACGGTACACTTTTTTGTTTTTCACGTTAGATGGGGGGTCAAAGCGAGAAAAATGTTGAGTAAGAATGGAAATTCGTTTCAAAAGTTACCGCTCCTCAAGATCTTTACTGGTTACCGAGTTACGGCCAATTAACGTCAAAACTAAATCACAGGCGCGTAGTTTAAAATAGAATACAAATTTGTGTAAATTAAAAAACACGAATTACACAAATAATTGATAAAAGTCGTCTCTACTATTTACACTAGTCATCATTGACATCTGGTCCACAGATCACCTCTCCAATGCCTCTCTGCTCCACGCCGAGACTTGCGCTGCAAGCTTGAAAGAATGACTGAAACCATTCTTGGAGCTTACAGCGTGCTGGAAAGCTAGCAGTAAAGCGACCATCCATGAGTCAACGTGTGCGGTGTCATATGATTCTAGCGATTCATTTCCCCCACTACCGCTACCGGCTACTCTACCAGTTAGTCTACCATCGTCAACGTGTTCGTACCCTTAGTCTTAGCGCTGGCCTTCTAAGTCCGAGTTTCGGGGTTCGATCCCGGCCCAGATCGATGGCATTAAAGTGTGCTGAAGTGCCACAGCCTCATGTCACTAGATTTAGTGGCATTTAAAAAAAATCCTCTGGGACAAAATTGCGGCACACCGGCGACGATGATATAACCTGGCAAGTTGCGAGAGTCGTTAAATAACCATAATTTAAAAGATCGACATATTGGAATTATGATGTGACAGAATCTGGGTCATCTGGCCTCTAAATATATCAGCAATTCTGCAGGTCTTAGCCTTCGAGTGATATTGTTTATTTTAGTGTGTTTGTGTTCTGTTTTATTGTGAAAACTCATTATTTCTCAAAACTCACGACAGATGGATTTTGGAAAGAAGGAAAATGATGTAGGAAAATTAACATTTCACTTAAAACTACCATTTTTCCGAAATACTTTGGGTTCCAAGCTTCAAAATGAGGGATCATTTATTAAATTTGTTCAGCCGTTTTCCCTTAATTTCAATTACTAATTCAAATTATATATACGGTATATATGTGACGCGGGCGGCCAGGTAGAGCAGCTGACTACGGACTGGGACGTCCAGGATTCGATCCCAGGTGGTGACAGGATTTTTTCTCGTTGCCAAACTTTCAGAACGGCCCCGAGGTTCAGTCAGCCTCCTATAAAAATTGAGTACCGAGTATTTCCCGGGGGTAAAAGGCGGTCAGAGCTTGGTGCCGACCACACCACCGCATTCATGGAAAGCATGGGGCTCTACCTCCATGCCCCTCAAGTGCCTTCATGGCATGTTACAAGGATACCTTTACCTTTATATATGTGACGCACCGTAGCTCCGTGGTTCAAGGGAGCTGCTCCGGACTGGCTCTCGGGGCAAGGGTGCAGAAAGTAAGTGGTCGAAAGCGCGGGGATGCGTGGAGTGGCGCACTGAACCTCAAGTCGTGTTTTATTCAGTGGAGCGGCTTTTATATATATTTTCAAATAAATGTTTTTCAAATAAAAATTTTCAATTTACGTATATGTACAGGATTTGTTCTATAATATTATGCAAATTTGGATTTCATGTAGATGTTTCCTGTGAACCAGGCTTTAATAATTTCAAGAGAAAAATTGTTCCGGTGCCCGGTATCTATCCCGGGACCCTTCGTTTACCACACAGATGCTCTACCGACTGAGCTACTCCAGGAACCACACGACACCGTCACAATTCTTCATTTTATATCCACATTACTCAAATGGGCTGACAAGATGCCAGAAACCCAACTTTGAGTGCCCACAATACTGTGTGACTTAAATTGTAGTTTCCTATTAACGTACCTACTGTAACGAACATATTATGCAAATCCGGTTTTCAGGTAGAAGCTCCCTGAGAAGCAGGCTTTAATAATTTCAAGGGAAAAAATGTTCCGCGGCCGAGTATATCCACACAACTCAAATGGGCTGACAAGATGCCAGAAACCCAAATTTGAGAGCACACAATTACCTAAACGCTGGTATTACTCCAATACACCTTGCACCAATCAAATTAATTAATCGCCACGTAGGTGTTGCTGGGTATAAAATGTAACCAACAAACCTTGCACCAATTAAATTTGTAATCCCCGCGCAAGTGTTGCTGGGAATAAAATATAGCCAACATATATTGCACCAATTAAATTTGTAGTCGCCGCGCAAGTGTTGCTGGGAATTCGATATAATTATACAACAAACACCAATCAAATTAAATAATCGCCGCGCAGGTCCTGCTGGGAATACAATACCTAGCACCAATGAAATTTGTAATCGCCGCGCAAGCGTTTCTGGGAATAAAATTTAGCCAACATACTTTGCACATGACCTACGAAAAATAATTTTAAAAGATTTAAAATAAATTTGAATACTAAATGGCACTTGCAAATCCTCCACTATCAATGTTGATTTGCTTTGTTTTATTAATTTTTGTCTCTTCCTTCTCTAATAATTACCGATTTTAGTTGGTTAAAATTTTATTTGGTATCTTTACAATTACCTTTTATTCTTGATAATATTATTTTTACTGAAAACGAAAAACTGGAATTACATGAACATATGGAAAGATTCGGTAATTTAATTATCACAAAAGATAATTTATTCAGTAATAATAACGTGGAAGTTCAATAGGTACGAGAAATCACTTCAACAAACTATGAAAGGCACTTCGGGACCTATGTTCATCTTTCCGACCCAAGTCTGTCCTTTCTTATAATTAAATGAGGAATAGATCAGCAATGGAATTGTTACGCGGTAATAAAATAAATATTCGGACAAACTGGGCTGTCTTTCCACAACTGTAAATCTATAAAAAGCAGATTCCACAATGCGATTACTTACTGTGCAAAGCTGGTGCGGTTTACGTAACAATTCATGGCTGCATTTTAGATAAAGCTAGCGAACATGTCACTACGGACACGAAAAATGCTTTTCTATAACCACTGCCTGCTGAATCGCATCCTATAGCTGCGTAAACTGCCTGCTCAATCAAACTTCTTTTGCCGCTATGTGGAAGACAGTACCCACCGCTATTAACATTATCAGTATATGGAAAAATCGCTACCTGTCACCTAGTGGCTACTCGCGCATAACCGTAGATTGGGCAGGCAGTGTAAATAGCCATAGGTTGTGGTCCAGCAGGCAGTGTCTATAACACGCAACACTGAAACTTCCAACTTCAACTTTGTAAGTTCTCTGGTTCGAGAATCTGTGACAGGTTCTTACATTACCTTAGTTTAGGCGTTTTGTATGCATTGCATATACTAAGTGAAGTGAAATGTGTGTGTTGCGTTATATTTTGAAGTGATCTATATCTTTATTTCAAGTGAAAAATAATCACTTTTAGGTTACTTGCAGCGGTCAATTCTTTCACATTTTTACCTATTTTGTAATGTTTTCAAATCAATTCACGTCCTATACGAATTCTTTATATTCCAAACGACTTGAAAATTAGATTCTTTTACATTTTTTTCGTCAATAATACCTTCAGTGTCGCGTGCTATGGAAAACACCTGGGAAAATATTAAGAGATAATACTTCAACATATAGCCACTACAGAAATTCTGTGATTTCCAGGCAAATGTGATGAATAAATTTTTGGCGAAAATGAGATTCTTCTGTAGTCTATGTTGTGTATCCTAATGTTAGGCCTATCTTTATTCTCGCAAAATATGATAATGTATATCGCATTTCTATGATTTTCTAACCAACTTGTAAGAAACATGATACTATGATTTTAAACAAGTCGTTAAAACTTGTAATTCTCGCTCCTGAAAGACTGCAAAAATGACATTTTGTCTTGGAGCAACAGGATTAGTCTCTAAGTAAATGTATTTGTAACATATTATATTCCCTGGCTGATACAAGAAGTTTGTAGCCGGTTATTTAACGACGTTGTATCAGCTACAAGATTATTTAACGTCGACGGGATTAGTCACAAATGAGATGTCTTTTGAAGAATAAGAGGTCGAAGATTCGCCATGTGATTATCTGACATTCTGCTTACTGTTCGGGAAAACTTGAGGAAACAAAGTCAGTTGATCAGCCGAAGCGGGAATCGAAACCACGCCCAAGCGCAGCTCCACATCGAAGGGAACGTGTGATTGAAGCAGTGTTATAGTAGTCTCTAAGAATGGATGTAATACTCCTCCAGATCACAATGACGCTGTTCTACACTAAGAGTATAACCACCGGACCAAGATCCCTATCTAATGAAGTCAAAGATAACCTAGGCCTACAGAAACAACAGTGTTAAGTAAGACGCGCAGTTGCAGTATGAGTATGTAACTTACACTAAATAGTTATAAAACAAACACTCAACATTTACTTTCGGAGGATTGTTTTGTTCTTTATTCTTCCCTTTAGGGCCATAACCAAACTACGGCCTAGCGTCACCAATTCACGAGACTGAAGTTCGAAACTCTCATAGTATACATGACGTCATGACCCAAGGGGTGGGATGGTACTGTGGGAGTACAGTTGGTATCGTAAGAAATTACATTAGCGCCTTTCTAATTCTGCTAGGGGTGTGTCTTGCAATCACTACACCTACTTGAGATCATGCGAGTAAACAAAATATTATTGTCAATACAGTACTACCTTTTGATTAAACAAAAACCTAATGACATTTATCAGACTCAAAATCGCGATATTTCCTAGTTTACGTAAATGGATGAACTACTTTTCTTCACTCCTATACCGAGTAATATGATTTGTATTTTACGCCAGTATCATCGAACTTCAGTCGTGGAAAGGTGTAGCAAACGGTTTCCGGTTCTCAACCGTTAATCCAAAGGTATAGCCAGGTTAATATTAGAAATGTTAGTATAAATACAATGATGTCCCTGTATAAACTATGCCTAGAATAACAACCAGAACACAAAACTTAAAAATTTAAGGAATTTCAAGGCATATAAATTTTTTTCACTTATTTTTATTAATTTTCATTGTATCTATGTTATGAGACCTGACTTGCAATCTACAACGAATACCTTGTGCAAATTTTCAAACGAAAATGATTTCCTACTGTCCGCTAACAAACCTTCACTGTTGTCAAACGAATGAATAATAGCTATTTTTACAACCTCGAAATTGTCGCAATAATAAAAGCAGCCATCGATCCTGGTCCCCCATTTTGTCAGAGAAATAGACGGTTGCATTCAATAAGATTCAATTACACAAAGAGAATCGAAGTCTGAAGCTGCTGGTCAGTTACAATATTTCATTGTTATACCTACGATAACAAAAGAAAACCACTCTTGGGCCTTCAGTCGCCGTGTGTCACATAGACCTTTCACTTTAAAATGTTTGGCAACAAATTGGTTTTCCCTAATTTCACATCCATTTGTTTCAAGTGAGACGCCTAGCCACCCCTATTTGTACCTGTGTGAAAACAATAGACATATATTTGTCATAACTCGTGACAGTTTAGTGTTGGTTCCATTTTGCACATTCCACAGAATAAGGTGGGAAGAAAATATCAAAATTTTTCCAGAGGCAAATAAAAGAACATACAGTAGTTCTAGGGAATTCAAAGAACAAAGAAAACCAACTTTTGATATACAGTGAAACCACGATAATACAAGCCCGTTTGTTAAGTTATCTCGCATTATACACTCTTTTCGTCCGGTCCGTTCACATCCCTATATAAAACCATGTAAAATCCATCGCTTAATATGCTCGTCATCCATTTAATACACTCTTTCATCTGCTGAAAATATTTAAAAAATATATCTTACTTTGAAGGATACTGAGAAAATTTTCTTGAACTTCGACATTTACCGCTAGAGCCCGCATATTCAGGAATTTGTAGGAGTCTTTGTTTAGTGAATACAATAGGATGGAATGCGACTCTTGAGTACCTGCAAAACTACTCCATTCAGAGCCTTCCTTGCTGGCAGTTTTGAATCGCATTGTCAGTGAAGACTTGACGAAGAGGATGTGGAAGCGGTAGACATTCCAAATCCTTCTCGCAATGAAACCCCAAATAACTGTCGCAGCTTGTTTTGACAATACCCGAATTCTCAGATCTTTATTCTTGTAATAATTATTGTCAAACATATTCCACAAACAACTTTCCAATTCATATGCTTCAATAAATCTTTTCGTCTCATCCCACTCCATTGTTTCCATTAATTGTAATTGTATTCAACCCTCAAACGGAGTTGTGGGGTCTTTTTTGATAGCCTACTAGGCAAATTGTATACCCCTGACATTCTTTAACCATTGCTTTCTTTCTCTAAATCTTTTGTGTACCTTTTTCTTTTGTCAAGCTTAATCCATTAGCTGTGTCACTGACTATCAAGTAACGTTATTTTTTCCGGTAATAGCTAAAATATTGAGTGGTATCCTTTTCGACCCCTCAACTTCAGTTGTGTATCTGCACCTTGTTAATGTACAACCAACGAGTTTTCATAGTGGAGTATGGCTACTAATGCGCGTAAAAGTGTATCATGTTCGATTCTGGTTTCCCACGCTTTGTAAACAGTATTGTAGATGAAAGTGAAGGCAGTGATGCGAGTGGATGTGAAGTCGAAAATGAACTGGACTATAATTCCGAACATGACACGGATTCAGTACAAGACTACGACTCGGATGGAGTGGATGAAGATGTAAACCAACCAAATGCTGTTTCATTGAATTTCTATGCATGCAAATGGTCTGCTACCGAACCTAATAGAAATAGAAGACCACCAGCACACAATATTCTAATAAAAGTTCCTACACGTACATACATACATACATACATACATACATACATACATACATACATACATACATACATACATACTATATTATACTACATTCATTCATTCATAATTTTTTGCAAACCCTGCTGTCTCTAATCTTTCCTACACCCTGCCTTCCTCTTAGTCGCGGCATATGATCCATATTATCTTAATGTCGTCTATCACCTGATATTTTCTTCTTCTCCGAACTCTTCTGCCGTTCACCATTCCTTCCAGTGCATCCTTCAGTAGGCAGTTTCTTCTCAGCCAGTGGTCCGACCAATCCTTTTACTTCTTTTTTGATAAGTTTCAGCATTATTTTCTCTCTTCACCCACCCTTTCCAACACAGCTTCATTTCTTGTTCTGTCTGACCATTTCACACGCTCCATTCTTCTATTTGGTACTGATACTCTTTCACTACTTTCACTTCACTCTTATCTCACTCACTGCACTGGCACTAAGGCACATTTCACTGATTCTATACGAGTAGAACACATTTCACTGACACTATAAACTTTTCACTGATCAAAACTTTCCACTAGCACTATAAACTGCGGTCATTGCAATTACTCTAATGATTACAAAGCAACTAACCAGATAAAAAGGTTACACAGACGATTTTACTGCTGTATTTCTATATCTCTCCGACGGTAGATTCATTCACAACTGAATGTGGAAATTTCACACCAATTTTAATACCAGAATATAAACACTGTTGACTAAAAAAATTCACAAATAGATTTTCTGAAATTCTGCAACGTACAGATTGCGGCTCGATTTACGAGATACGTCGTTCTATATAATACGAGAGTAATAAAGTTAGACGCTGTTTTCTGAATGTTACGTGTTACGGTAATCAAGTAATAAGTCAAAACTTTTCTCATACGGTACGTAGTTTCTACCATCGAAAAGGAAGAATTAAATATTCTGCGATGATAGAGTATCCGAAATATGTTTTTAAATTACTATGTTTATTGTACTCATTAAAAGACATTCATCTATAAAGAGATTTCCCACAGGGACGTACCCAGTCAACACTTAAAAAAACTTACCTTACAGTCGACGTCGACAGAGCTGGACACATGGAGGGGTCGCTTACCTGCAACAAAACAAAACATTTTATATTAGCCTTATATGAGAATACATTATCACTGCATTATTATTATTATTATTATTATTATTATTATTATTATTATTATTATTATTATTAGACTAAAAGAGGGGATATGAAATACTAGGCGGTTTTGGAATACCAGCAAGTCATCACTATTTGGTTCTTCCATCTCCTGCCACTATCGTAACTTCTTCCTTATGTTTCAGTTAGCATCATAACGTGGCAGGTGCGCTTTGGAAAAAATGGTCTTGCAACAATAGAATAAAATCTCTTTTCTGGCTAGAAAAACTTTTTACAGATTTGCACTGTATAAATTACATAACAAATGAGATGCGGAAAGGGAAAAGGAACCTATTGTCGGAAAAATTCAGTTGACTTTTTCAATTCTTCTTGGAAAGGATGAAAGTGTACCCATTTTAATACAAAATTGACCCAACAACCTAAAAAATCGACAAGGATGTAACATTCTGAATTCCAATAGGAAAAACGTGTTTTGAGAAAAGATGTTAAAGTTCAACTCACATAATCCTAACTATATTTGTCATTTGAACATATATTTAGTTAAATTGTATTATTGTTACATCTTTATGCCTAGTTGTAAGAAACTAAAATAAAAACAAAATAATTTAATTTTGATTAACTTCGTTTTTCAGCTCTCTTGTAAAATTCACTTTGGCAACAAGAGGCCCATTTTCCCATTCTACATCACAAATACGCTGTGAATTGTCTGACTGTTCATAGGTTGTGATGGGCTTCAAATGTGCTTTCAAATAAAGCAGTTAAGGTAGATCACGTCATTGAGTCTTCCAGATATTTCAATTACCTATCTTCAAGAACAACATGCAGTGTGAAACTACAGCGAGCAGAAAGCTGAAAGTACATTTTCTTTTGCTAAAAATTATATTCTTTCTTAAAACTTAAATTCCATCTTATTACAAATGACTTCTCAGTGAAATAATAATGCATGTCTACTTACAGTAGTTAAAAAGCATTCTATATGAATAACAACTTCTTTTTACGAGTAGTTATACATTTTCATTTTACTAATAAATTATGTAACCTACAGTATGAAGGTTACACAGGACTTATACACCGTTGGAACGTAAAACGTAACTAATAAACTACATATAAGCTATTCCATATATAAGAGGTGTACAATTACATATTATAATCGTTACACAACCTAGTGTAAGTCTTGCACAGAAAGACAAGATGGCCGACTCTGTAAACAGCTGACCGTTTGTTTCCCTACTTTTTTTTTTTTTTTCGAAAACTGAGCTAAATATCTTCTGTAAAGAAAGTTATACAATCGAAATGATAGAATTAAACGATTATTTAATAAATACAGAGGGCATTGAAAGCTTTGATGGTATAAATAATTATGACTATAGAAATATAGAGAGCTAGAAAACTCGTTTTTATCCATTTAAATTCAACGATCAGAATTTTAAAACAAAATACAGATTCACAAAGCAATATATACGAATTGTTGCTGAAATTGTAAAAGAAGATTTGAAGCAGGTGGATTTGTAAGTTCTGAACTACAAGTTTTAATATCACGTCGAAGTCTTCGCACATGGGGAAGAAATGAAGTATTGACTTAATTTTAATTAGGCCTAGATCTATGAATACGGTCACCATATTATATATTCTGTGTTCGAATTTGGGAAAAATGAATGCGTCATGCCTTTCTTTTTTTAATATATCCTTCCCTGTCCTCTTGGGGCAGAGAATGGATTAAAGCACGCTTGACTTCGTTACTAAATGCACTTGCCTCTAACTTGAATAATTAAAAATAATGGTGACAGATACTTTGAATCAAATTTTCTTATAATTCTCTGCAAAAACTACACCAAAGAAGTTACAAAATGTGTCAAGTATTCATGAATATAAGAAAGCAGGGCTCTGGTGCGAGTGGAAATCTCAGTGCTTGTAACTGTAAATTTAGGACTTTAATATCATAAGTGGCTAAATGATATTTTCTTCAGTATAAAGAAAACATACCTTCTATTTGAAATAAATTGACAGAAAACGTGTCTCTTTCAATAACCATTAGGGGAGCCGAGGGCAAAGTGGAAGGGGAGGGCAAAGTGGAAAATCGTTGTTATGCTCTTACAACAGCAGAGAGCAGCACTATTCAGTATAATATTCAAAGCTTATGGGTAGTATGTATGTTTCTACTTAACCGCACAGCGCTAGTATCGCTGTACATGGTGGAATTTTGATTACAATGAAACGAGCTGCAAGAAATTATTTGTTTATGGTAAGTAATCTGTAGGCATCGTCATGTATATAACATCTGATTTTATTATTAATGTTTAAAGCACAGTTACAAGTGTTGGGAAGAAGTTGTGATGGCTATTTTTTTTTCTAAAAATTTATTTGACAAGATACAACCACATCTAACCTGCAACTCACGTGGAGGGCAAAGTGGAAACTGAAAGAGTGAACTTTCCACTTTGCCCATGTAGTTTGGAATTCACTCATAGAGTCTGGATTTCCTTCTAATATGCAATTGCAAGATAGTTAATGCATTTGGCTTATAGTTTACGTTTTTTTCCTGTTCTACGGAGGAGGGACCCGAAGGCTTACACTGTAGTCTGAGGCTTATTGTGCTTACCACTCCTGTTCTGTGAATGATTGGGTTGCCGAACGGCCGTATTGTACATGTACAGCACACTGCACCATGAACTGAACCCGGGATATGGTAGCAATAATGATGTTATCATTGATATGTGAATTAATGATGGAGAAATGAGTCTGAGGTCCAACGCCGAAAGTTATCCCGCGATCCTGCTTCAATTGGTGCTCCGAGTCTGGCTGGATCAATGCAGATAATTTTTTGCACTGGTTGAAACTTTTACAGAAATTGTCAGACCTAACAAAGAAAAGCCAGTGTTGTTGGTTCTTGACGATCATACTTCTCACCAGTCATTGCAAGCTCTTGAATTTGCTTCAGAATTTGGGATCATAATCTTGTCGGTTCCTTGACACACAACACACAAGCTGTAGTCTGTCGATGTTGCAGCTCACAAGCCATTCAAGACGCATTTTGAAGTTGCAGTAGACAAATTCCAGAAGAACTATCCAGGAAGACACATCGGTGAATAAGGTGTGGCAGGTCTGATCCGTGAAGACTTTGAGAAATCGTTCGTGCTTCCGAAAATCACTATCGGATTCTCAAGGACTGAAATTTTTCCATATGGACGCAACGTATTCACAGAAGATGATTTTGCTCCATCTTCTGTCCATTATTGTCAGTACAGCCTAGTAGTTCCATTGATAAGCTATTCTTTGCGTAGATAGGTCTCCCAATGAAGCAGGAGAATACACAGATAGATGCCTTTCAATCCAGTAAATTGTGGAACATCGAATGTGCAGCCTCATGTGACACCAGAAGATATTGCTTCACTCCCCAAAGTAAGCCTATGCGTACTGCTTCAGACTGGTGAAACAAGCCGAAAACGACGTTGTCAGAAAACTGAAATACTGACATTTCCATTTAAGAAGGCAGTCCGCGAGAAGCAGGTGGGAAACCTGGCGGCAAAGGAGTGACAACGAAGGCCGGTAAGACGATGCCGCCAGTACACTAAACCACACGCCTAGCAAGATGTTTTCTGTTTGGGCTGTGGAGAGCAATATTCTGACTCACCATCGGAAGACTAGATCATGTGTTGTAAATGCAAAGACTGGACTCATTAACTTTGTGGTGATATTAATCTCCAGACTATGTAGGCTAGCCTATGTGACACCTGCAGTGCTTGAAAATGTTTTAAATATGAACAAATATTTTATGTTTCAGGCATCTTAAACAATATTTTCATTTATATAGTGTGTTATGTAATTTCCACTTTGCCCTCTCCGAGTTTCCACTATGCCCTCTTGGTGAGGGTAAAGTGGAAAATTAAAGGGTCCTCTTATTTTTCTAATTACTTTGTTGTCTTCATTCATTATAAGATTATTTTTGTGTTTGAATGTTGACAGATGTCTTACGTTTAGTTTGTGTATAAAAACTTTGTGATAAAACTAAACACAAAGACAGGATTAGATGATATCAAAATCCATTCCACTTTGCCCTAGTCTCCCCTATTTAGACATTTTAGCTTTATATCTGAAGTGTGACTTGTGTAATATGTAGCTAGTCGGCAATGCATGCAATGCAGGGGGAGAAGAAACTGGCCACTCTACCCCATCATCACTTGACCTAGTTACTTTATAAGTGGCGTCTTCTTGGTATCAGACCCGTCTTCGGGCAGTTGACTATACAATCTACAATATCTTCTTTTGCCCTTTTAGCCAGAATAAGTACCGCATATATCTCGTCCTACTTATGATCAAAACATTCGTTTACGATATTGTAAAATATGAGCTGAGTATTCTTATGGTTGTCCGCGGTCTAAGGCAGCCTGCTTAGGACTCGCGTTACGGAATGCGCGCTGGTTCGAATCCTCATGGAGGAATAAGTTTTCTCATGAAATTTCGGCCAGTGTATGGGACCGGTGGCCACCCAGCATCGTGAGGCACTTGGGGAACTACGATAGGTAGCGAAAATTCGGTTTCGCAAACCTGCTATAACGGCTGGGAGGATCATCGTGCTAACCACACGATACCTCCAGTCTGGCTGGATGATCGTCCACCTCTGCGTCGGCATGTGAGCGTGAGGCCAGCAGCCGGCTGGTCGGTGTTGGCCCTTCAGGGTTGTATCGCCATGGATTTTTTAAATGTTTATTATTATGACTTATTAATATAATGCCTACCTATTATGCATGACATTTATTGATATACACAATGACGTATTAAAGTACTGTAGACCTATATGGTACTTAATTTTTCTGTATTTTCGCAATTTGGAGATCGTATTTTTTTCCCCACTTCTCATTTCTTTGTGTGTGAGATATGTGCTCTAATCCATCCGCGATATGTTACGTAAACAGTAAGCACCTATGTAATATCGATTTTCGGGTAATACAAATCGAACGAGATTTAGTCGATATGTGACGAGAAAAGGTTACGACGTAATAAAATGATGGAGTTATGACATACTGTTTAACACCGGTACAATAAAACGCCAGCTATGTAGCGTTTATTGGTAAGAAAAATATGCATGGCTTATGCACGTCTTGTTCCATGTAAAACTATACTATTAACACATTTATAAGCAACTTCTAATTGTAAGACTCAAAGCTTAAAATACCTATAAACGATACTTATGAAGTTATTGCATGTTCAAAATAATAAAAGGACATGTGTTATAGTGTCGAATCAACTGTAGGAGTACTTGCAAACACATTTCTTCAATAAGACAAAGTAAATTTCCTTCAATTGTTACCCTGATTGTGTACTCGAAAAATGTCATTTTCTTATATGATTAAGTGCACCTAGTGTTCTGTCTAGTCTACAATACAGTTAGGGGTAACAGCTTGAAAATCAAATATTCGGTCGGATGTTCAAATTAGCCGGTTGAATCTCTGACCGGTCGAATCTAAACCGGTTCTAAACCTCAATCTGCAGCTCTCTGTTATGGAATACATCAGGAAGCAGAAAGCTATGGAGCCCTCGCAACAAATCCTAACCATCGTGAAGTAAAGTTAAAAGAATCTTGTGACGAAAAGTTTGGAAGCCTACATTCCAAACCACAAGACAGTAATACAAACTGTACATATATTTTGTGGGAGTTAATTGTTTGAAGATACCAGGGGAAACGCTTGGATAATGAGGTATTCAGTGTGAGATGTGGCCTCCATGAACAGTGCGCAGAATAGGAATCATATCCATATAATTTGTAATTTTATAATAATATTTTTTACTTAATTCTTTGATAAATTCTTTTAACAATATAATCACCGATTAACGTTGTAACTTCTTTACTGTGTTAATATTACAAAAAAATACTTGCTTGACTAGTTTTGACGTGATCTCCGTCATTGCCCGAAGCCTAGTGATGGACACCACTTCGAAACCAGTCAACCAGGTAATTTTTGTAATAATTAACACACTAAAGAAGTTGTAACGTTAATCAGTGATATTATTTTTAATGATTTTGTCATGGATATTCCGACACCTGTGGAGTAACGGTCAGCGCGTCTGGCCGCGAAACTAGATGGCTCGGGTTCGAATCCTGGTCGGGGCAAGTTACCTGGTTGAGTTTTTTCCGGGGTTTTTCCTCAACCCAATACGAGCAAATGCTGGGTAATTTTCGGTGCTGGACCCCGGACTCATTTCACCGGAATTATCATCTTCATATCATTCAGACGCTAAATAACCTAGATGTTGATACAGCGTCGTAAATAACCCACTAAATTTAAAAAAATGGGTATTCCATATAGTATAACTATATTCCATAAACCCACCCTTTTTATGTTTGGTCTTTTTAAAATTTTGTTTATTGCAGGCATCATGTTCTTTTTATGTTTATGTCTAATAAATGTAATATGCATTATCATAAAAACTGTCTTGTCATATAAATATTTTAGACGATAGGATTAGAAAACAAAATTGTATTCCCTATCACTCTCATTTGCTCCACTAATAATAATAATAATAATAATAATAATAATAATAATAATAATAATAATAATAATAATATTATTATTATATTACTACCATTATTATTATTATTATTATTATTATTATCATCATCATCATCATTACCTTACTTCTTAGGCCTACTAATGGCTTACTTACTAATGGCTTTTAAGGAACCCGAAGGTTCATTGCCGCCCTCACATAAGCCCGCCATCGGTCCCTATCCTGTGCAAGATTAATCCAGTCTCTTATCATCATATCCCACCTCCCTCAAATCCATTTTAATATTATCCTCCCATCTACGTCTCGGTCTCCTCAAAGGTCTTTTTCCCTCCGGTCTCCCAACTAACACTCTATATGCATTTCTGGATTCGCCCATACGTGCTACATGCCCTGCCCATCTCAAACGTCTGGATTTTATGTTCCTAATTATGTCAAGTGAAGAATACAATGCGTGCAGTTCTGCGTTGTGTAACTTTCTCCATTCTCCTGTAACTTCATCCCGCTTAGCCCCAAATATTTTCCTAAGCACCTTATTCTCAAACACCCTTAACCTATGTTCCTCTCTCAGAGTGAGAGTCCAAGTTTCACAACCATACAGAACAACCGGTAATATAACTGTTTTATAAATTCTAACTTTCAGATTTTTTGACAGTAGACTAGATGATAAAAGCTTCTCAACCGAATAATAACACGCATTTCCCATATTTATTCTGCGTTTAATTTCCTCCCGAGTGTCATTTATATTTGTTACTGTTACTCCAAGATATTTGAATTTTTCCACCCCTTCGAAGAATAAATCTCCAATTTTTATATTTCCATTTCGTACAATATTCTGGTCACGAGACATAATCAAATACTTTGTCTTTTCGGGATTTACTTCCAAACCGATCGCTTTACTTTTAGGAACAAAGAATCCTGTTCCTAATTGGTGATTATTGTTTCCTTCCCCATAATAAAACAAGTAATCTCCTATTTGTGATATGCCATTCCCATCTAACCTAACCTCTTGTACTCCCACGAAGTCTATTCTATATCTAGCTAGTTCTTTAGCTACTAATGTTACTCCTCCTGTTCTATAAAGACTAGTTACGTTTCAAGTACCAAATCTCAAAACCTTATTCCTTTGCTGTGGTCGTGCCAGAGAATCAGTCCTATTCCGATGCTTATTGCAGGGATTCGTAACAAGCTGTTTTTTTACGGTGATGGGTTGTTAGCCCTTCGCCCAACCCCCAAGTTGGAACACCACCCCTTATCGGCTGTCCACGACTGCTTATTCAATATATTCGCAGCTACCCTCCATATCTGGAGGCCGTCTCCTCTATTCGCAACCTGAGGACGCGCCATGCCGTGGTGATAGGGACCCACAATACATGGCATTATTATTATTATTATTGTTATTATTATTATTATTATTATTATTATTACTATTACTATTATTATTATTATTATTAGTATTATTATTATTATTATTATTATTATTATTATTATTATTATTATTATTATTATTATTAGTATTAAGTTAATAAAACTTTGAGTGCTAACCTAACAATGTACTTCCGAGTCGGTTTGTTTCGAAAAACTGTTTCCAGTTACTACACCTTGCAAGCGAAAGGTGAACATCGATTCTAGTTAGCCTACTGTGCATAAGAGTATCTTGAGACAAGAACAATAACCTATGCTATAAGATTTACAAGACGATGAACGTAAAGTAATATCATTAATTTCAGTGTATTATTCTTTGAGATATTTCAAAGAAAAAAGTTTAATACAATTTTGTTCTCTTTGCTTCCTTTTAGAGACAAAAACTGTTTTATATGACACATTTCAATGGAAAAGTCATTCATTTGCAGCAATTTCCAATATTCTCAGTCAATTTAAAAGAACAGTGAATTATGATAATAAATGAATGAAATAATTTTTCGATAAATTTTCTCACTTTCACTCGACACGCACTGCAATATAATTTTTAAAGTCTGTAATATATGCCGAGTTATATGCAAAAAGGACTTCAGTCCTGGACTGAGGTCATTTCTGCACATGTCACTTAAACTAGGAACTCGAATTTTTGTATAGACATATGCGACTGACTACCTTCCACCACAGATCGATGTAACCATGAGTAACATACCAATTTTCAACAATAACTCTGTAGTGCTAGGGAAAATTGGCACAAGTCAAAAAAGTTAATTTTAAAGGAGAAGGAAAAAACTGTCTTCACACTGGTTTAAGTCGATCTGATTTTCTTCTGTATGAATTATTCTAATGGGAGAAATACTTATGTCTTTTTTCCCAAGCGAGCAGATGTTCAGTAAGTTATCAATAAACTAATAAAAAATTTTTCTGGCAAATTACTTATGCCACTTTTTCCAAGCATTGCAGAACTCATATTCGATAAAATGTGGACTGAAGCTCTTATTTCATACAGCGATTCATTTACTATCAAAGTTTCCAGCGTAAATTCTACATAGAAATCAATGTCATACAGGGAAAAATGAATATTTTGAAGTATCTCCTCTATATATCGAACATCTGTCGTACTGTGTAATATTTGTGTGGTAATATGTCGACGGAAGATTTGACAATTTTTTTAAATAGGAGCCACATACAGTATGTTTTATAATAATTATAAACATTAAACTAACCTCTCAACTCGCGAAGAAATTCCTTGGAAGCTCTGTATTTTCCAATTTTTCACCACGCACATATTACGTTATATTTGTATGATATGTATTAAGTTAACACTTCACCATTCACTGAAATATCACGCACCGAGCGTCCGCGCTTTGAATCACACAAGGAGACGAGGACGCTCAACACACTACTTTACAGTAGTACCAAAATATCATAATGTCCAGTAAAATCATTCCATTTCCTTAAAGTATGTATACTGTATGTGAATGAAGTAAAAATAACTGATATCAACAGCACAGTACTTCTCATTTACCTATAGGTTACTTCTATTTATTTATTTATTTACTTTTAATGCAAATGTCACCGGAAGACAGAATCACACCAGTTTACTTTTTCCGCTTTGGGAAGTTGGTTATCCATTACCACCTTCCTCATTGCATCATGCAGTCAGGAATAATTCATACTCATTGTTGCTATATCTTTTAAATTTAGAACATACTGATCGCAGCCAATATTTTATGTGAAAATTTAGTATGTTATTAACTGTAAATATCTAACTTTTATATACATATATATATATTAGTTGGACATTACTTATTTATTATCTATATCGCAAGGCTCAAGGCTACATACTGTAAATAGAGATATTAATATGTCCGCCACGAATACTGAAGCCGAACTGTTCCGAACGGCATGAGGGAGATGTGATGACGAATCAGCCATAACGGTTTATAATTCCTATTTCAATTGTTGAGAATAATATGAAACTGCAATGTCTGATGAAGACAGACCAATAAATGTTATGTTTTATTTAACGACGCTCGCAACTGCAGAGGTTATATCAGCGTCGTCGAATGTGCCGGAATTTTGTCCCGCAGGAGTTTTTTTACATGCCAGTAAATCTACTGACATGAGCCTGCCACATTTAAGCACACTTAAATGCCATCGACCTGGCCCGGAATCGAACCCGCAACCTTGGGCATGGAAGGACAGCGCTATACCAACTCGCCAACCAGGTCGACCAGACCAATAAAGTACAATGCATAGTATATAGTAATATCACAGTCTAGTATATATAGTATATACAGTCACGAAACGTAGATGTTGAGGGTACTAGGAACAATAGACTGTGCCGGTACTATTTCGCATTGTATGTGATGAGGCGATAGTAGCGATCCTAGTGGTTATCAACTATCTATGGATGCATATTCGCTACGTATTGAGCTTCGTGACTATATACTAGACTGTGGTAATACATTAAGTTATATTTTCTAAGTTATTTTATTTTACGACAAGAAATATAAAAAAGGTGCAAATATGTTAATAATTAATCTATATGGGCAATATAACTTACTGTCTTTTTTTTTTTTTTTGTAAACGTAAATATTAAGCAATTAATTATCACGTATTCCCACTCTTAATGAATTAAGATGACCCACATATCAAGTATGAAAAAAGACGAAAGTGATTGTGGGGAAAACACAGAAACGTCAATTTTTTTATTTACATGTTAAAACATTAAGTCGTTTATTTATACTTATTTTTCAGTTAAAGCAGCTCATATTTTTTATACGTTCCGCAAAAAATGATCCCTCAGATGCACAAGCGTAACATCTTCGGAAAGAACCGAAACATGCAAATAGTACATAACTAAGGGTTCTGAATCGAAGTGTAGTCGGCAAATTCGTTTGCAGTGACAATATAATGTATTACAACACTTTATAAACTTAGTACCACATCAACTGAAATAATTCCCTAAGCTCACAACAAAAAAATAAACATTTCTTCCTTCGAAGGCAGGTTTCAATTCTAACTCTGTTGAGTGCTCCATCAAATTCCAGAAATAATGTAATATTTACGTCAGTAATGTGATTAAAAACACGAAGAATAATATTGTCAGTGAATAAAATATATTCCCTCACTCGCATGTGTACAGAAAGTTCCTATGCAGACCGGTCCACAGTGCAGTGGGCCAGATGCTCAATCTAGCAGGAAAAATCTCAATTTACCGATCTTCACAAAATCGACCATTTCTATGTTTATAGTTTGAATAAACATCCATATGCCAAATACTTCAAGGAAAGTGGGAGAGGAACTGGCCATTCTATCACATTATCTCTTGCCCTACTTGCCTCCTCAGTGTTGCCTTCTTGGTATCACTTGTGAGGTTCAGACAGTTGATTAAAAAAGAAATTAAGATTGCAGTAGGATACAGCGGCTTGGAGAGACATTAAGTGGGCTTACAGATAAGGCTGCATCAACTGCGCACCAGACTTGGTTTTAGCATGTGAAGTGTGGATACGTTGCGAAAGCTATTCAAGTGCTATATTGTATTACGTTGAAATGGATGTGTTACTCACAGGCATGTACTTTATATTCGTACAATTTTTGTTCAATTTAAGGGAATGTAAAATAGTTAAATCCGCCCGTATATACAGACTTGTTTACAGTATAAACGAAACTGAATGTACCATATTCAATTAACTATCACACGTGTCAGCAAGTGGTACACTTTTCATATGAAAATGTAGGTAAACTCTTGATGTTCACAGTGCTTATTTTCAGATTTGTCGATCTTTGCGCCTTTGAAGAAAAATCTATTTTATTTCAGGGTAGAAACAACGGTTTCTGCCGACAATGACGAGAATGGACCAATTAGACATAATGTGCCAACGCTAAGATTTAGGTGATTATGTACAAAATAAATTTAGTATACAGAAATGCTTACAGGACGTATTAATTTGTTTCAAGAAAACAGTTTAGAGTTACAGGGGTGAGTTAATTAAGGAATGGAAAAAAATGTATTGTAACTGGTTGCAGGAAAGTCTGAAGTTCCCTAAAAAGTTTATAAATTAATTGCAAAAACAATTTTGAGTTTAAAAATCTCATTTACTATCTTCTGGTATTGGTACATCCAGAAAATCATAAGAAAAGGTAAGAAATTTGTTCGTTCTCTTACAGAGAAATTTTCTACACAAGAATAATTATCATTCGCAACACAGGACTCTCTTCGATTGTCAGAAAAAAGGCTTGCAGCTATTGCTTTAGGCCAAGTAACAGAAACTAACCATCCTAGAGCTTCCAAATGTAAGAAAGCAAATGAATCACCATTTCCCCCCCTACACCTTGTATACCGGAGGAAGCTTTCTCTTATTTTGTGGAAAATAAGTTGATTAAGCGTTAATATATGAATACACGAATGGGTTCTAAAATCAGGAGCAGTAATATTTCCTACGACAAGCTGTAGGAAGCAAATAAGGCTTGTGATCCACTTCAAGGAAAAGTTGAAATAACTGATATTCCAGCCGAAATAAAATTGCAAACCATTTTTGACCATACAATAAATAGGTTGGTGTTGGTACAACAAGAAACACTTGAAAGGGTTATTACATGTGGAGATGAACTGAATATTGTATTTAAGTGGGGTTGCGACAGTAATGGAGGGGAAGTCGTTATAAACAGAAATTCAATATACTAGGCGAGTCAAGCCATTACGATAATACAGATATGTTTCTGATATGTTCAGTACCTTTAGAAACGCATGCCTACTATAGTAATTTGCCACAAAAATTTCGTAAGAATTCAAGGCCTCTTCCTACACGATTTTGTAAACCAGTAAAACAGCTTCTTGAGAAAAATGCAAAAGACATGTCATTCAAGGAATTAAATAAAATGGAGTAGCAAATTCAATATTTTATACCAACGACGGAGATGGTAGCTATAAAATAAGTAAATGTGTTTTCTAAATTATTACTGATGATGCTGGATGGCAAAATTTGCAGTGACATTTCCAAGATTTCATCAACATAAATATGCTACATACTGTATCTAGCTGCACACCAAAGAACCATGAAGAATGTAGAATCTGCAGAAACTCTTTGTGACGTCAGTGCGTTTAATTTTGGCCCATCTCCTTCTCATAATATAGATAAAAGAAAACTGTTCAGTAATATTTCTATATGAAACGAGTGAAATTGGGAGAGGAGTACGTCAAGGATCCGCTTTATCAGCTACCCTGTTCAACTTCTACTTGGAGGATTTAGTAAAGAACTGTTTTCAGAACATAGAAGGAGTGATAGTAGGAGGAAGAAGAATAAAGTGCCTAAGATTTGCTGAGGAAATGATACTAAAGGATATGCTACTGGAGCTAAATGACAGCTGTGAGCAGTATGGGATGAAAAAAATGCAAATAAGATGAAGGAAATGATCACAGGAAGAAAAATACAGAAGACATGCTTGCGAATTCTAAATGAGGCAGTGGAGCAAATGAACAGCTTCAAATACTTAGGGTGTACCATAAACAGTTACATGAGTTGCAGCCAGGATGTCAAAAGGAGGATAGCAATGGCCAAGGAACCTTTTAATAGAAAAAGGAGCATCTTCTGCGGACCCTTGGAAAAAAGAACTAAGGAAGAGACTAGTGAAGTACTTTCAATGGAGTTTGGGATTGTA
Organism: Periplaneta americana; assembly: GCF_040183065.1. Classification (NCBI taxonomy): domain Eukaryota; kingdom Metazoa; phylum Arthropoda; class Insecta; order Blattodea; family Blattidae; genus Periplaneta; species Periplaneta americana. Next base: position 1,337,737 of record NW_027185503.1, read on the forward strand.
TGATGCAGAAACATGGACATTACGACGAAGTGCAGAGAAGTGAACAGAAGCATTTGCAATGTTGATATGCAGAAGAATGGAACGTATGAAGTGGACAGACAGAATAAGAAATGAAGCTGGATTGGAAAGAATGGGTGAAGAAAGAATGATGCTGAAACTGATCTGAAAGAGGAAAAGGAATTGACTGGCTCACTGGCTCAGAAGAAACTGCCTACTGAAGGATGCACTGGAAGGAATGGTAAACGGGAAAAGAGTTCGGGGTACAAGAAGATATCAGATGATAGATTGCATTAAGATATATACAGGGACATCATTTTATTTTACTAACATTTTTAATATTAACATGGCTATACCTTTAGAGAACCGGAAACACCGTTCGCTACCCCCTTCCACAACTGGAGTTCGATGATACTGGCGTAAAACAGAAACAAATCACTTTACTAGATACAGAAGGGAAGAAAAGTAGTTCATCCATTTACGTAAACTAGGAAATATCGCGATTTTGAGTTCGATAATTTTCATTGTGCCAATTTCATACTCTAGACAGCTTAATAATGTTGAAATAGTTAGTTTGCTCGAATTTATAAATAAATGTTCATTTTTGGCATCACGTGGCAATCCATGGATTATAGGGAGCCTAGCAATACACTGCACACATAGACGTAACGACCAATTTTAAAAATGGTAATACCTAACGAAGAGACGTAAGCGACTTGCGAGTCTGATACGCCAGTTCGTCTGAAAAAGAATGAAAGAGCACTGTACAACGGCACGAAAAGAAACAGATTGAATGGACTACAGTCAGAGAAGTCAGAGTGACCAAAGACGACTCTAACTGCGTTTTTGTAAAAACCAGTCATTTGGACGAACATTATGAGCACGGAATATTTCTGAAATTTTGAAGCTTCCTCTGCCTCTTCTTAATGTCACCTCTCCAAAGATTTCGGTTGAGAAGTACATCGATTTGCAGCAGCTATGCAAAGGGTCAACACCAGTAATAAGAGATGTTGTTTATAAAACGTTCTACAAGGAACTCCCACTTTAATTCTAGGGTACAATAATTATTATTAACCCATGAACATTTTCAATACTTGTTTGTGTTTCTTAAAATTGTTTGTAAACAAATAAATACATTGAATAATTTCAAGGGAAAAATTGTTCCGGGGCCGGGTATCGATCCCGGGACCTCTGTTAAACGTACCAGCGCTCTACCAACTGAGCTACCCGGGAACTCCACCCGACACCGTCTCAACTTTTCCCTTTATATCCACATAACTCGCGTGGGCTGACGAAACGCCAGAGACCCACGTCGAGTGCACACAATCTATGTGTGACTTGGAATTGTGGTTTTCTGTTAACGTACACAGTAACGTATATATTATGCAAATATAATCTTTCAGGTAAAGCTCCCTGTAAAGCCGATTTGAATAATTTCAAGGGAAAAATTGTTCCGGGGCTGGGTATCGATCCCGGGACCTCTGTTGAACGTACCAGCGCTCTGCCAACTGAGCTACCCGAGAACCCCACCCGACACCGTCTCAACTTTTCCCTTTATATCCACATCGAGTGCACACAATCTCTGTGATTATGTGCACTCGATGTGGGTCTCTGGCGTTTCGTTAGCCCACGCGAGTTAATGTGAATATAAAGGGAAAAGTTGAGACGGTGTCGGGTGGAGTTCCCGGGTAGCTCAGTCGGCAGAGCGCTGGTACGTTCAACAGAGGTCCCGGGATCGATACCCGGCCCCGGAACTATTTTTCCCTTGAAATTATTAAAATCGGCTTTACAGGGAGCTTTACCTGAAAGATTAGTTTTGCAAATAAATACATTATTCATTAATTTTATGTAATTTAAAAAAATTCTTGATTTTACTTTATTAAAATAAGTTTATAATCCTCTTTATTTCCTAACTTTCAAATAATTATAATGTATAATAAAAATAAAAAATAAATAAAATTAGTCAAAAAATAAATAAAGAATAATACAACTTAAAGAATAGCATAAATTAGTATTAAACGATCAGTCATGTGTATGGCGTAAGTGCCTTCCTATTATGAGTGAAATCTTTCGAACAGACGTATCTCCAATTAAGGCCTTCTTGGCCTATAAGGTATCAAAATTTTAGAGTTTGCCATTAGTCCTTATTAAGAGAAACAATAAACGAACTGAATCAATGTATTATCTTTGACGTGTCAATTTATTACTTTGAGTTGTAGGTCCGCATATAAATACACTTTTCTTTCAACTGCTCTCCTGTAAAATTACACATTTGTCGCTTACGCCACTTCGTCTTTTTAGCGACGAAATGTCTTGTTTTTTTGTATTTTTGTGCAATTGTTTATTTTTACAATGTCAGCAGTATACATCTTAAAACTTAAATGTGACTCACTCTACACAACAGGAAGTGAATTTTAAGAGGTGTTTAAAACTTTGTATTTCTTCCTCCTAGTTATTAAAAAATCTGGAAATCAAGTTGAGAAAGTTGTACTTCACATGCGCAAATGTGTTCCTTATGGAGCAGCCATTGTCTCTCACAGTTTGGCCAACATTACATGTGTCTGCCCGAATTCTGTAGTTATGTTCTGAAAATCCCAACTTTGTGGGATATTTTCTCAATGAAAACATTTCAAGATTTTTTTTTTTTCAAAATTGGCCTATTGGTGTACATTTGCATGGAATTACCCTTATACTCTTATACCGTAGTTTCAAACACGATAAGACGCAAAACTATGAAGTGGTGACATCCCAGAGAAAACTGGCTGGTGGAAAATAGATAAAGCAACGTGGAAGAGGAGCATTAACAAGGAGCGAGTAGGGGTACAGTAAAAATGAAACTGGTAAGTGGGAATGTAGCAAAGACAGTGGAAAACGACAAGTGAAGCCAAAATTTAAATATTTCCACTCTACGACGAATAAAATCAAAGAATGTCCAGAGATACTACAACAGAAATACGCCATAGATCATACAGGTTGCATTATCATTTTTTAATTAATGATAAAATGATCATGTCTTAAGACCATATTTCTTAACACACTCTGCATTGGAGAATGACGTGTAAGGAGCTGGGTGAAAACAGGATACGGGTAAGTCCACTATCTGGTTCTCATAACTAGGCAGAGTGCAATTAATTATTACCGCTTTTATCTCCAGTTTTTTTTTTGTTTCATATTTCATGTATTTTTTTTTTGTCTATATAGATGTTAGAATTTGTTTTTACTTATTACATTATTATATGATTTTCAATAAATATAATATTAATAAACAAGAGAATTGTGTTTAGAATTATTAGCAGTATAATAATGCCCCCACCAATTTTCCTTTCAAAACCTCGTAAGTCCATTTTTGGTTGGGAAGTTAAGAAACAACATCACGTAGCCTAATTCCATTTATGGCTCAAAGTGAAACAACAATAGAAAATCAGATACCTCATCATCAAGACGACTGATTTTATTGCAACATAGTAGTGTTTCGTTAAGAATGCGTAAAAACCTCGTTATCTAGATAGTTTTTTGCTTCCCTGTAAAATTTTGTTTCTAGGAGTTATGAAGTTCTGTTCATCATGCGAAATGTAAGACATTCAGAAGTCTAAACTAACCTGGCCTGTCGCAGATTCGTAAATTCAAAGCATGCGAAAAGCTTAAGCTAATCTAACTTAACCTGTCTGAAATTCCTTCACTTCTCCGTCAGCCTCTACTTTCACAGCAACTTCCGACCCTCATTTTCAGTGTGAAATTGGCATCGGAACTTTTTTTATAATAGGTATGTCTCGACTAGAAGCCAAGAATGTATATACAATTGCACCTTAACGTGATACGCAATAATTCAGAAAAACCTAAACTAACCAAACTTAATCTAATCTAATCTAATCTAATCTAATCTAATCTAATCAAAGCTGTAACCTAACAAAACATAACTTTAAAAAATCCAGTGTACACTGGCGTGAAACTTTCCTCATGTCACGCTAAGTTATGTTAGTAAGACTGAAGAAGCAGCTGTAAAACAATAGAGGTTTATTAACGGAGTACGATGGGAACTATCTCTGCGCTAGTTTAGCCAAAATTAATTGACCTGGAAACCTACTCGCCCTCAAATTATTATTGTTGTTGTTTAGTCAATTGTCCGAAGACAGGTCTGAACCTCACAAGTGATACCAGCAAGACACCACTTATGAGGCAACTATACCAGGAGATAATGGGGTACGATGGTCAGTTCCCTTCCCCCTCCATTACATACATCACCGATTAGCTACAAGTACACTAATCAGACTTCAGATGCATACAGACAATTTTTAGTTCTCTGACAGAAATCGTCGAGTGAGATGTACTGCCTGTTAATAGATGTGCATAGCCTATCAGCCAGAACCTCAATCAGAGGCAAAATTAGTATTGCTGGTAGACTATTAAAAGGAAAATGTAAAAAATTACATTACTGACCCTCCCATAGTTTATATACCTACCCTATTATCTCCTGGCTTAGTTTCCTCTTGAGTGATTCCTGGTTGGTGTCACTCATGAGGTTCAGACCTGTCTTCGGACAGGTTGCCTAAGTAACAACAACTACAACTACTATAGCTGATAATGGAAACCCAAGCTTATGGTGTGTTTATACCCTTCTATAAATTACAGCACGTTTTCTGTCGACAGACGCTGCGAATATTAATCAAAATTAGCCTAAGCTATGGAACCTACGTGCCTTAACATTACATTGAATGGATCATTAATTGTTGCAATATTCTTAGACTGAAAATGTTCCTTTGATTTTTTGTACTATGTTAATCTAACAACAATAAGTAAAACTTAGCATAGTGACAAAACATACTGAAAGCATGTGGACATACTTAAATAATAGTGTTTCACTAGGATGTAATAAAGGCGTTCCATTCTAAAGCTATAAATTGACATATAAACACACACATGCACCACAACCATTCATTTTGTGATGCTGCTAACGAATTAAAGTTGGGAATGGAGTCTATGCCTTGTGTATCACACGACAGAATGATGCATTGCGTCTATACTTCGTTCCATAATGTCTGACAGGAGAAGTAAACATTGCCAACAGAGCAGGAGAGACGTATATTGTTACACAACCAATGGAATGAGATCTATGCCATTGGTTGAATAGCAGTTATACTTCTCTCCACCTCTGCCGGTAACTTTTACATCTACTGTCAGACATTATGGAACGGAGTAAACTCAAAGAATAAAGTTCTATGACGGCGCAGAGTGGAGAAGGTGAGTTACACAGTAGACTACATGTGGTCATTGAAGCACTGGACATACCTGTTGAATTCCCAGCAGAGCTTCATGGCTGCAACAGGTTTATGGAGTTTTAGAAAAATATTATGCATCACTGAAAGTATCTATCGGCAAACGACAGTCAACACGCAACACACTACTACACCGGTACACAGTTTTGGAACAACTACATTGCTGTCCGCAGAGTCCCTAGCCAACTCGAGCGCCCCCAGCAGCTGGCCAGTTAAGTGGAAGGTGCGAGAGACCAACAATCATAGTTACGTCATACAAAAATTCAAATTCATTCAGTCATTCTGAAATTAAGTATAAATCTTACTATTCTATTTACGTTATGAATATGTTATATTCATGTATTAATTTAGATAAATTCATACCTATTCCTCTTAGTTTAATGTCTCTGCATTGTTATGCAGCTACAGATGGTTCGTTTTCTCTGTCTTGAGCACTCATAAGCATAGGGACATCATTTTATTTTTACTAACATTTTTAATATTAACCTGGCTATATCTTTGGATTAAAGATCTAGAACCGGAAACACCGCTTGCTCCCCCTTCCAAGACTGGAGTTCGATGATACTGGCGTAAAATACAAATCACTTTACTAGGTATAGGAGGGAAGAAAAGTAGTTTATCCATTTATGTAAAGTAGGAAATATCGCAATTTTGAGTTTGATAATTTTCATTAGGGTTTTGTTTAACCAAAATAGAGTACTGCATTAACACTGAGGGTGCTATTCATAGACATTTCGCTAGCCCGTGCTACGAGCGTGCTAAACTATCCCCGACTATCGACTGATTACTTGTACAGGATTCATAGCATATCATATCGCTAACACTGATTTATGAATACGAAAAACATTAGTTCTCTAATCATCCACCGGAACCCCGCGCTAAGAATGTCTATGAATACGGCCCTTAGTGTTTTTACTCACGAACTGAGCTATCCATTCGGACATATTAATTATGCAGTGTATATTGTACCGTTACAACAAATTAGCGTACAATATAGTGAATGAAATTAAATTGAAAAATAATCATAATATGGATATTTAAACACATTTTTTAAAATGGTGGCCGTTCATTTCGATACAGGCTTCAGTTCTTTTGTGCATATTATCGCACTATTATTCCTAATTCCAATTACCAGTTTCGTCCTTCGTACGAGTAACTCACGTTGAAATAATTCTGTACCTACTCTATAAAAGAGTACCTTACGTATTGTAAATTTAATCTTCACTTCTGCCCGATCCGAAAAGATAAAATTACTCAAAAATGCTATCTATTGTCCGTTCAAGTGGTTTTGTCGCAAGGTCGTAGAAAGGGAGAGGGGAAATCACGTGACAGTTAATTACTTAACGAGGCCCTTTTACTTAAGTTATTTTAAACAGTTGTATAATATTACGCAGACGTCCAATTCCTAACAGAAATTAATGTTTTCAGAAAAGAGCTAAGACAGCCCAGCTACTAGACTTTACAGAGGGGCGAACAGAAGTAGGTGGGGGAAACCAGGAAGCGACGTAGGCAAACGGATGACAGTACCTGTGCGAAAATATGATTCAATATTGAAAGCTCTTTCGTCACTGGAAAACGTGAACATATTTCTGGAACATACTATACTCACTAACTCAGTATTGCATACGGGCCTTGGAGAAGGTGGAGTGGAGACTTAAGGGGAAATATGCATTGTATCAAATGAGTTATTAGTACCCAGGCCTGCTCTAGATACTCTGTTATATGCAAATCATCAAGTCCTTTTTGACAATACCGAAGATCAATTGCAATACTCTATTCACCACCTAAATCTTATGACAAAAACTTAAAATTTAGAAATTTCAACAAGAAAAAAATGTCTTTTAAGAATAAACACCCCTTGAGATTTAAGGTGTACATCGATAATTTCATACTGGAGCAGGTCAACCAACTCCTTCAGATATTTAGGTTACACCCTAAGATACCTTGAAGAATGTGATATGTCTAATAAAATCCAAAATTATAATAAATCTTTGAGAATCATTAACCAAGTCTTTTCAGTCACAAAAGTACAAAGACAAAGAAGACTTAAATCATATAAAATTTTGGCATAATCAGTTCTCAGCTATTCGACTCCAAGATGACCAACGATTCACAGATGCAGAAATGAGATTTCTACGAAGAACTGCTGGCTATAGTCTTCTAGATTACTGAACAACACTAACATTGCAGAGAATTAGAAATAACACCAACTGTACAATATCTATAAGAATGCGGACACAACTGACTTCAGCATGTGCAAAAAATGGAGCGCCCAGACTACCTAGACAGATGCTTCACTACACATCATGAGGGAAAAGACTTATTGGAAGATCTCACGAAAGACGATTCGAGACTAACAGGTCCTAGGCTTACTATTTGAGAAGATGATAATTTTATCATGAAAGAGGCAGTTACTGAAGTGTTATAAATAATTTATTATATATAAATAAATACATATATATATACTTGGGATTTAGGTTCAAAATAACTTCCCTTCCGTAGTCGTGTGGACTCGGCGCTGCCCAAAGTGGACTCGGACAAATTCACGCTATACGAGATCGTTTTTTTTGTCAAACATTGCACATGACCTACAAAACATAATTTTAAAAATTTGAAATAAATTTGAATATTAAATGGCACTCGCAAATCCTTCATTATCAATGTTGATTCTTTCTATTTAATTTATTTTTGCGTGCTCGTTTTGTAATAACTACCGATTTAAGTTGGTTAAAATTTTAATCTGTAATTTTAAAGATATAATGGAAAGTCATGATTGGTGAATCTAGGGTTGAAGTACTTCCGGTGATTTAGGAAGTGAAAATCATTGTGATTTTCTTTTTGAGTTGCAATTAATCATATGTGTACGGCATAACATTAACCTAAACTAACCAAACCTAAGCTCTTACAGATTCGTATATGCAAGGTGTTTCAATCATATCTTTAAAATTATCTTTTATTCTTGTTAATTTTTATTTTTATATTATTTAAACAGTTTACTGAAAACGTAAAAATGAAATAATGTAAACATTTGGAAAGACTCGGTAATTTAATTATCACAAAAGATAATTCATCCAATAATAATAACATGGAAGTTCAATACGTAGGCCTGCGTGTAATCACAAACGCGGCACACGGGAAATGTCACGTAATCATTCCAACAAACTATGAAAGGCACTGTGGGACCTGTGTCCACCTTTCCGACCAAATTCTGTCCTTTCTTATAATTAAATGAAGAACAGACCAGCCGGGAGATTGTTACGCTATAATAAAAATATTCGCACATACTGGGCTGACTTTCCACAGCTGTAAAATTATAAAAAAAAAAAGTATTCTATAATTCGATTACATATTGTGCAAACCTAGTGCGTTTTGCATAATAATTCATGGCCACAATTTAGACAAAGCTAGCAAACATGTCACTGTGACCACGAAAAAGGCTTTTCTGTAACACGCAACACTAAAACTTCCATATTGAATATTTTTAGGTTCTCCAGTGCAAGAATCTGTGACAAGTTACGTTACATTAGCTTCCTTTAGGCTTTTCGTATGCTTTGTGTAGGTTAGGTGGGTTAGTTTATACCTTTTGTATGCCTTGCTTATACAGGGACATAATTTTATTTTTACTAACATTTCTAATATTAACCTGGCTATACCTTCGGATCAATGATTAAGAACCGGAAACATCGTTTGCTAGCCCCTTCCACGACTGGAGTTCGATGATACTGGCGTAATATACAAACAAATCACTTTACTAGGTATAGGAGGGAAGAAAAGTAGTTTATCCATTTACGTAAACTACGAAATATCGCGATTTTGAGTTTGATAATTTTTATTAGGTTTCTGTTTAATCAAAATATAGTACAGTATTAACAATCAGTGTTTTTCCTCACGAACTAAGCTTTGCATGCGGACGTATTCATTATGCAGTAAATATTATACTGTCTACAGCACATTAGCGTACACTATAGAGAATGAAGTTAAATTGAAAAATAATCATAATAGGCCTATGGATATTTAAACACATTTTTCAAAATAGTGACCGTTCATTTCGATACACGCTTCAGTTCTAATGTGCATATTATCGCACTATAGACTATTGTACGTATGTAATTCCAATTGCCAGGTTCGTACTTCGTATCAGTAACTCATGTTGAAATAATTCTGTACTTACTCTATAAAAGAGACCTTACGTACTGTAAATTCAATCTTCACTTCTGCCCGATCCGAAAAGATAAAATTACTCAGACATGCTATCTACTGTTCGTCCAAGTGGTTACGTCGCAGCGTCGTAAAAAGGGAGGAAATCACGTGACAGTTAATACTTAACGAGGCTCTTTTATTTAAGTTATTTGAAACAATTGTATGGGTATAATATTACGTAGACGTCCAATTTCTAACAGAAATTAATGTTCACAAAAAAGAGCTAAGACAGATCAGCGGCCAAACCCGAAGTGAGACAAGTGGCCAAAAGGCTTGGAGCTCACATATTTAGGTTTACACAGCCCCAACTCTCTTGTAGGACGTAGCCTAGCCAGTAGCATTTACAGAGATGCGAATAGAAGCAGGTGGGGGAAACCGGGATACGACGTAAGCAAATGGAAAATGATGCAATATTGAAAGCTCTTTCGTCACTGGAAAACGCGAATATGTTTTTGGAACGTACTGTTTACTATGACCGTAAGGCTACTGTGACGGAGGACGGTTGAACTTCATTAGTAGAAGGAGTGAGAGTGAAGTACATTAAAAAACTCAGGTACAATAAAAATTGAAGTAAAAATAAAATGATGTCCCTGTACTAAGTGAAATATAATGTGCATTTCACGTTTATTTTTTAATGTTCTTCCTATTCATTGCTCGTATTAAATAATCAGTTTTAGGTTATCTGTACCGATCAATTATTTCTATATTTTACCTACTTCCTAGTGTTTTCAAGTCAACTGACGTCCTATACGAATTCTTCACATTCCGAACTGTCTTCCTACTAAAAATTAGACTGTTTTGTTTCACATCAATAAAACCTTCAGTGTCGAATGCTATAGAAAACTCCTTGAAAAATATGAAGACGAAATGCCTCTACATAGAGGCCGTACAGAAATTTTGTGATTCCAAGGCAAATATGATGGATCAATTTTTGGCAAGAAAGAGATTTTGCTGTATGTTTTGCATCCTAATGTTATCTTTATTGTGGCAAAATATGGGAAGCATATTTTATTTCTATGATTTTCTCTCTAACCAAATGGTATGAAACATGATACTATGATTTTATACAGTCGTTAAAACTTTAAATTCTCGCTCCTGAAAGAATGAGAAAATTACATTATATTTGGCTTGGAGCAACAGAATTCGTGTCTAAGGAAATGTATTTGTAACATATTATCACAGTGTAGCATATACAGTCACGAAGCCCAACTGTCTAAATATCCATACATAGACAGTTGAAATATGCATCCATAGATAGTTGCTAGCCACCAGGATCGCTACTATCGCCTCATCACAGACTCTTTCCCTAGCAGACGATAAAATGTATTGTACTTTCGATATCGTGTTCTTTTAAAAAAATTAACACCTTCCTTCCACTATTGAAATACGAAATACATAAGGTTCATATATTACCTTCATAAAGCATATATTATATTTTATGCTCGACCATGCCGAAATGTAGTAATTATACACCTGGTAGCAGTCCTCTAATGCATGTCATTAAGGTACACCTACTCATTAAAGTACAGGTGTTCAGCCAATGACAAGTCAGCTTTGTACCGTTATAAAACCGCAAGTATCGATTATTCTCGGATATGCAATCGAAAGAGAATTAGCGAAAAGTCACAGAGGCTGGAAATCCAAAACTGTCGCAGAAGTTTATGTTCTGTTACTATAAATATTAGCGTTAATTGTAAATAATATTCAAATAAATTCAATTTATCATCTCGTTTTTCAATGTATAATTTAATTTCAATGTTATATCAAAGTTAATATTTAGCTTACTCTGTAGGTTCTTATAGGCTATCAAGGTCAATGTGGACATCTGTTCCTCGGAAAAAATCAATACTTTCGCGTCTGCGCACATCTCACAATTTACGAGGTATTGCTCAAGGTCAGTTAGATACAAATAAAATGAATAATTTCAAGTTAGAAATATGGTCGAGCATAAAAAGTCGTATGAAACTCGCCTATAAAGGTAAATTAATTAAGAAGCTCTTATGAAAATTATGACACTCGCTTCTTAATTACTATCATTATAGGCTCGTTGCATAATGTACTATTATAAATTCACCTTCCTGGATCTTTTGGAAGAAGGATAACTCTGACCTCTTAGAATTTATAGTGCAGCAAACGTCACCTTGCCCCATATTATTATTCAAATTATTGTATTTTAGCCATTTACAGTTATTACAACCGATAACAACATTTCACAGTTTATAGTGCAGCAAACGTCACCTTGTCCCATATTATTATTCAAATTATTGTATTTTAGCCATTTACAGTTATTACAACCGATAACAACATTTCACAGTTTACACAACTTTTCACAACAATGTGAAATACGGCACAGGCAATGTCTTTTCGATCTGGACCGCCGTAATGCATGTTCGAGTTTTCTATTTCAGTGTATGGAGCTCAATGAAATATTATATTATAACTTTATTGCGTATCATTCCTACGTTTTATTTAGTGCACTGTGTCCATAAGTTTCGTGTACTTCTTGCTGCATAATATGTTGCACAAATAATTATAAAACTGTGTTATTTTAATGTGAAGATAATTTTACATGTTAACATAATCTGTTCGCATCAACATTTGTTGAGAATTGAAGCTACTTTGAGATTTAATAAAAATGTATTTACATTGTGATTTTAATTTAGCACATTTACCTTTCTTAATTGTAGACAGAAAATTTACTATACCACTCCTATGAAATTAGTGTATGTATGATTGATTGTGTTACTATGTCTCTTAGGTTGTAGATAAATACAGTAATTCAGTCTCAATTCTAGTATTAAAATACAGACAAATTGAATGTGAGGGGTATCATACATGACATTATGTTTAATTGTAATGTATACTTGCGAATATACAGTAGGAATATAAGTTAAATATAGTAAACCTAACCTATAATTTTCATACGACATAATATACCGGTACATATGTAATGGCAGGGCATTGGAGACCACTAAAATTAGACAGAGAGGGGCAACTGGTACAGTAAACATAACCTATAATTTCAGCACATCTAAATACCCGTGCGGTGCAACTGAAAATTATTGAATCGTGCATAAATGAATGTACAAGAATTTCGCAATATTTAATCGAAATAAAGGTAGGTATTACACATACGAACAAGGAAATTTTCACACCAAAAATAATGTTACACCTTAACTCTCAAGTGAATTATGTCTGAAATGTCTCATAATCATTGTTTTAAATTTTATTAATGCAATTACATTACATTTGAAAGAAATATATGTTACTCTTCATGCATTCCAACTAATTTATATGGTTGAAAAGCCGCCCTTCGTGATCGGGTTAAGGGGGTCACATGGTCTGCCTTACGGCCTGTATTAGATCACGATGGCAATGGCACAATCTATTGTTCCTAGTACTCACAGCGCTCCAAGCGGCTAGCAACTATCGCGAGAAATGCAAAAAATCATCCCAAGCTTCGTGACTGTATATATTAGACTGTGATATTATATTCCCTGGCTGACATAAGACGTTTGTAGCCGGTTATTTAACGACGTTGTATTAGCTACAAGCTAATGAGATGTTTTTGAAGAGTATGAGGTCGAAGATTCGACATGTGATTATCTGACATTCTGCTTACAGTTCGGGAAAACTTGAGAAAACAAAGCCAGTTAATCAGCCGAAGCGGGAATCGAAACCACGCTCAAGCGCAGCTCCACAGTGATTGAAGCAGTGTTACAGTAGTCTCTAAGAATAGATGTAATACTCTTGCTGATCACAATGATGCAGTTCTACAATAAGAGTGTAACCACAGGAGCAAGATCCCTACCTAATGAAGTAACAGATAATCTAGACCTACAGGTTGTGTTAACGTTAAATTGCGTTATTTAATCGAACTATATCCTTGGGAATACCAAATTCAATAAGGATATTATATAAAACTTCTCTCTTAACCGAGTCATATGCCTTTTTGAAATCTGTGAATAACTGATGTACTGTATCCTTATGGCGGCCGGGTAACTCAGTTGGTAGAGCAGCTGGCTACGGACTGGAAGGTCCGGGGTTCGATCCCAGGTGGTGACAGGATTTTTTCTCGTTGCCAAACTTTCAGAACGGCCCCGAGGTTCACTCAGCCTCCTATAAAACTGAGTACCGGGTCTTTCCCAGGGGTAAAAGGCGGCCAGAGCGTGGTGCCGACCACACCACCTCATTCTAGTGCCGAGGTCATGGAAAGCATGGGGCTCTACCTCCATGCCCCCCAAATGCCTTCATGGCATGTTACGGGGATACCTTTACATTTTACCTTACTGTATCCTTATACTCCCATTTTTTCTCCAATACCTGTCGAATACAAAAAATCTGAGCAATAGTCGATCTATTAACTCTGCCAGTTAAAATAAACCATTATTATTATTATTATTATTATTATTATTATTATTATTATTATTATTATTATTATTACTATTATTATAAGTTCATGTTCTATAAGCGAAATAAAAACAACAAAAATTGAGAGACGTTGTGTGACATTTAGTTGTTTAGATGACCAAAGAATGAAAAGTGGTATCCATTTCCATAGTTAGGCCTAAGTTTATTCTGCTTTTGTTACGAGAAAACCGAAGGTAAAACGAAGTGATACTGTAAGCCTAGGTTAGAATCTTGACCATTTATATATATATATATATATCGATGGTTGAGAACCATACTGTTCTAAGTCCAACTTTTTATAAGAAAGAAATCTGTTTCACTGTGTTCCAGTTGTCGTCTGCATATGCCTAATTATATGAATCGAACAAAATTGTAAATATTCCTCTCCATAAGATTGCTATGAATCTATTCCGAATTGTTGCATGAATCTTTGAATGCCAGCAGCTTAAAAGTGCTCTCCTGAAAAAAAAAAAATAATAATAATAAAATGGACTTGGAACAGTATGGTTCTGGGCCATCGATAGGCTATATATATTAATTTTGCATTCTTGTCCTGAAATCCTAAAACAATGGATCCAAGCAATACGAAGAGAGAATTAGTTTGTCTTCCAACACAGTTATACTAGCAGACATTGCACAAATAAATGTTGTCACGTTCGCCCTGGAATGCAAGTAAAATTACTGTTTCCTGTTCCATGCTCACTTGCAGAAGAAAATTTCAGTAAGGGGGAAACTTGTACGTTGTTTTCCACTGCTCTAGCAGGTTTCATTGTATTGTTTCTATTAATTATTTTTCGTATTTTAGTGATTATTACTAGCACTTCTCTTATGTACTGATAAATTCTACTGCATGTATATGATCAATAGTGTAAGTAAATAAACTAAACTATGTAAGTTTGTTACTATTTAATACGAGAAAAATTCGTACCGGCACCGGGAATCGAACCCAGGACCTCTCAGCTCTGCGCGCTGAGCGCTCTTTCTAACTGAGCTATGCCGGGACACGATCCACGGCGCCGGCCGAACCCCTCTCGTAAATGCTTTTACGGCCTTACTACCTGCATTTGAGACGATACAAGTCATGCAGGAGCCCATATTTGAATGACTTTGTGGCCATATTACTTCATAGTAGCCGTGTAGTATTCAATGAGGTTGGCGAGATCTCATGCAAAATTAATATGTGATGTATGTAAGTTTGATTTATTATATGTTTTGTAAGTATTTAGTACGTACATTGTATCTACCAATTATTTTTACCAACCAATCCTTTTAAGATGTTACAGTATTTATTGTATACATTTAAATTTTGATATGCTATATTCATATATTGCATTTCTTCGCCATTAGACAGCTCAAATTTTGCTTTTGGTACTTCTTTCGGCTATTACTATGTATTGTATAATCTGAAGAGAGTTGTACTCAATACTGATTTAACCTTGTTGTGGTCCAATTTCGTTTCGTTGGTACCAAGGAATTTTGTTTATCCATAGAAC
Source organism: Periplaneta americana (assembly GCF_040183065.1). Lineage (NCBI taxonomy): Eukaryota > Metazoa > Arthropoda > Insecta > Blattodea > Blattidae > Periplaneta > Periplaneta americana. The sequence continues at coordinate 1,353,110 of NW_027185503.1, forward strand.
TGCTATCCGTCTTTGTATTGAACTTTTATAGCATGCAATCATATTGCCTTGGTTATTAGTTTTGCTAAGTGGAATATTAAACTGGTATACTGATCTGGCAATTAATTGTAGAATCTATTTTAACTCCCAAAATGTTTATCGTTTCTTTTTTAATCATTTTTCCTCCTAGATTTTACGTCTGTACAGCGGTTAAGACTTCTTGCCATTGGTGTACCGTGGGGAGATTTTATGATATTAAATTGAGTGATCTTTATCACATGTAACTTTAATCTGATATTCGTAATGTTAAAGTATTAGTAATGTTCTTTAAAACCCCTATTAATAAAAAAGTGTTAAACGTAATAGGAAAACAATGACACAGTAAAAATTGTATATGTTTTTTGGGTGAAATGCATCGAGAACTATATAATTTCATGATTACAAACAAAAATCTTATATAAACCCTTGCCCCTAACAAGAAGTCTTGCGTACGCTACTGTCTTTTCCACTTATTTTTACATCAAAATTACAGTGTAAACACTAGCCTATGCCAGGCCTTTCCCTGAGGGCAACATAATACGGTACTAAAAAGACTACGAAAATGACATCCAGTTCCTTAAAAGTTTGCTGGGAGTCGAACTCGGGATCGCTAGGTTTCGTAGACACTACTTCATTAGAAACCGTGTTATTTTTCTGCGTAGGTCTACCGGTATTTAATATCATTTTTGTGATTTCATTTACTCCAAGACTGATAACTTAGTAACATCCATAGAAAACATTAACAGTTTGGAGTTTCGGAAATAATTTTAAAGATTACGACGAGCTGATATTGTGTACGATAACATCACAGTCTACTATATACAGTCACGAAGCTTGAGTTTTGAGGGTGCTAGAAACAATAGACTGTGACGGTACTATTTTGCATTGCCTGTAATGAGGCGATATTAGCGATCCTAGTGGTGAGCAACTATCTAATGTTTGCATATTTACTACGTATTGAGCTTCGCAACTGTATATACTAGACCAGCGATGCCCAACCTTAACCGCAAGAGGAGTCGGCGGATTTACCTCCACCCTCTCTTTACGAAGCTACTACGCATTCATGTAGTCATGACGTCACAAACTTTTCTTATTACAGTGGCGGCTTCAGTTAATTTCAATGTCATTATTTTGTGATGGAAAGAAAATCAAATAAGCATCTTGAACACCTTTTCTGTTAGTGGCTTTGTTGGCACTGTTTACTTCCAACCAGTTCGTCAATGTTTGCCGGAAAGGATGAACAACAGAGTCTTAAAAGGTGGACCAAATGTTCGTGCCCTACTCTATTACGAGATTGGCTTTTTATTTGATTCATTCTCGAGAACATCTGCTCGCAGATATATGTAGAACCAAAGATTGTCATTAAATTCGCAGCAAACATTCGCAATCTGGGAAATGTTTCCCTGGGTAAAGATTTAAACAAATCCCAACCTTCTTTCTGAGAACATTTCGTGGCTGTAGAATTCTGCAAAGCAACTAGTTCCATTTGCAGATCATGCGGAGCATCTTTGCAAGCAAAATTGAACGGGTTGTTAAAAAGACTAATTTTCGCCTCTATTGTTTTCAAGTCTCGAAATTTGGACTCGAAAGTGTCATATAGTTCCTTTATAATTGTTACATATTTTTCTAACAGAGTGACATTTATTGTAAAAATTGATTCCAAGGAATGAAAATGATATAAGTCGCCAGTTTCCAGTTGACTTTGCCATAGTGTTAATTTTGTCATAAATGTATTCACTGCGTCAGATAAACTAATTACGTTTTTATCTTTCCCCTGCAAACTCATATTTAGGATATCAAGGCGATGAAATAGATCGGTCGAAAAAGCCAGGTCACACAGCCATTCTTCTTGAGTTAGTTCTAGAACTTCATGGCCCTACAAATAATAAATATTATAAATTATAACAAACCAGTTATAATTTAAGGGTACGTTATAATGGATACTAGATATGAGTATTTTACATTTTTATGCTTACTTGTTTTTTCATGAAGTTATTTATTTCACATCGTAGCTGGAAGAAACGTCTTAACAGGGCACCTCGACTGAGCCACCTGACATGACAATAATATGGCGCATTTTCATAATGAGATCCTAGCTCTTCTAGCAACTCTTTAAATTGTCTATTGCGAAGGGAGCTTGATTTAATAAAATTCACGCAGTTCACAACAACGGACATAACATTATTTAAAGCAACTGATTTTGCACATAAAGCCTCCCTATGAATTATGCAGTGTATAGACAAAAAATCAGAGGGCATATCCATATTCCTTAGAAACTTCCTTAGTCTGCCAATAAAACCATTTTCATCCCCTTTCATCGACGGGGCCCCATCGGTCGCAACACTAACTAGTTTTGCCCAAGGAAGTTCTAATCTGCAACCAACATCTCGCACAGCATTGAAAATATCTTCACCACACGTGTGTGTTTTAAGAGAAACTACGTATAGAAGCTCTTCAATAATACTAAATTCACTAGTAATCCCCCTCAAAAACACAGCCAATTGAGCTTCATTAGTTCTGTCCGTGCTTTCATCCAACGCTAGAGAAAAACATGTTAATGATTTTATTTTGTCCTGTAATTGTCTCTCTATATCACATCCCAATTCTTCCACACGTCTTGTCACGGTATTTCGAGACAGACTTAGTAACTGAAAAGCGGGTATTACATTAGGACAAACTTCTTCGGCTGCTATAATTAAACAGTCTTTTATGAACTCCCCTTCGTTAAAAGACTTCATATTCTTTGCAATGTGTTCAGAAATTCTATAAGAAACTCTAACAACATTGCCAGTACTAAAGCCGTCAGGAGTTGGTGCTTTCATATTGTTTAGTTTCTGTAATCTTGCTTCACCTGCAAGTGAAATTTATTACTTAGATAGTCAATTTAAAACTCAGCAAATATATTCAAACTCTAATAGCAAGTGATGTCAATGATTGCTTACCAGATAGAATATGTTGGCCATAATCAGTATGATGGTATTTTTCGAAGTGCCGTTTAATATTATATCGTGAAACCCACGATAAATGAGTTTTGCAAATAAGACACTTGACCGTCGTTTCCTCTGCAACACAAAAATATTCTTCCTGGTATGGTATGTTTGGTTGCCTTGGAACCTGCCATTACAGTCAGCCGCCCCTGAGTGAATAAAAGTAGGGGAAGTGGTTCATCCACGGTCATGCCTCCAAACGAAGGAGGTGGGGTAAAGCCACGCTGTGACGTCATTAGCTCTTATGAGAAGGGGTTGGGCATCGCTGTACTAGACTGTGATAACCAGGGAAAGGGATTTGGAGTAATATAAAGAATGGTGAAACGTAGTATAGATATTCGTAGCTCACTGACTGTCAAGCGAGCTGCGTCACAGAGCATGGACTAGTACAGTACACTTCATACAAACTTACACGCAACGTGCTATAAACGTATTTCAGAATAAACAAATGGAATAGTGTACATAATCTGCATTCCTTTTTTAACTATATGTGCTTTTCTTGGCAACGCACAAGACAGCAATAAACAACATTACAAATATCAACCTCTGCATCTTCGCCTGTCAGTGGACATATTGATGGCTGATAGACAGTTGTCTTCTATATGGAACTTGCCTCTGAATATGTGTGTTTTTCTGTCAGGAGCGTGTTAAATTAAAACCTTTATTTACAATGTCATGAAATATGATAATATGTATACACCGTATACTACAGTATTTACAATATTTGCAATATGCTACAATATTTACAATATAGCCTAATACAGTATCATTAAATGTTGAACAAAATGTAGAACCAAACGAAATGGCATTTTCAATTAATGCTATGTTTTGTTGATGAAACAATTATTCCTGCAGTGCCTTATTATAATAAATTGTAAATATTATTTTCAAATTTTCAAAATACAACTTTGCTCTGTTGCAAGGAAGGAAATTTTTTAACATGGAAAAACTCCGCTCTACATCTAGGAGAGACAATTGGAAAGTACTTGAAACAAGATACGTCAATTAAATTCACATGTTGAATGATGTCATTGTGACACATCCTTGTTAGTACATCTGAAATCCGACTAAGAATACCGTACCCATCACTTTTAATCAAACCTCTGTTCATTTTTTCACCAATACGTTTTCCTATTTCACCTTCTACTGCACTCAGTTTATTTACAATAGTCCTCATCATAATTATTTGCTCAACTATTTCCACTCCTGACCTTTCTAATTGAATAATGGCATCCGGTAAATATCCAAAATTTGTCTTAATATCCATGGCTTCTTTCTCGATTTTTCTATCATTTAGCAGTTCCTGGCGTATTTGAATCGCAGCAGTGTCATCGAGATCGAAAGACTGGACCACTTTCTTCACAGATTTGAGGTGATGTGCGTAATAATTGCAAGCTTCGTTAGCTCTTAAGAACTGGACATGGGGGAAGCGACAATTTAGGGAATTGTTTCCTGAATTTTGATACTCGATCTGGAGCTTTTATAAATATAGGCTAGTCTTTCAATTTTTTATTGTTAGTTGGTTTCACTTTCGGCATTGTACCTGCACTTCACTACTCTGAACTGCAAACCTGCATGTTGAAGTTCTTATGCGACAACTGTCCCGTTCACCTGATGTTGACGTGCAGAGAGCTGCGAGTATGTCATGGAGGGGAGGACTTGGTATAATGAGTTGTAAACAAATGACTGTGTAGATGCCAATACTAGCTTTTACTACTCCAAATTCCGTTTCCTAGTGATAACATTTACAGCAAGGGAGACAAGAACAACACTATGTTAGAAAGAGATAGCAATACGCTCAGGCGCTCAGCAATCGCGTCACGCTTTTAAAGCATTCAGTAGTGTCTCCAATCATGGTGGAAACATAGTAAAGGTGTGGGACTGCGCATGCTGTTGCGATAGCGGCCGAGGCGTGTGACGTCATCTTTACTGCAGACAGCGATCGCAGCTCATTGCGTTGAGTACATTTTCTTTAATAAACCTAACTAGACATTAATTACAATACATAATTTGAACTGATTGTTGCCAATGTTATTCATATCCTTTTCATTGTGCGTTTAAGTTCATGTACTCTTTAAAGAGTTATGAATAAAATTAAAAAAAAAAAAAACATATAAAAAATTAACAGTAATAGCTTAAAATTCGCTCCCTCAAATCTGCCGTCCTAGACAGCTGCTTAGTCTGCCGAGGCCTAAATACGCCCCTGATTGCATGTAGGCTACTGTACCTATTAACTTTCTTTCACTTCAGCGCAATAGGAACATCCAGCACTAATGTAACAATGGAAAATCGCGGAGCCACTGAGTCTACTGTCACAGAGGAATGCCAAATACTAAGAATTGGAAGAGAAGAATTAGAAGAGAAGAATTGCTCTCTAGAAACGAGGATTAAGGAATTGACAGCTGCCAACAGGAAACATGAAGAAGACAAAAGAAAATTACATGAGGATGTAATTTCATTGAAAAACATTAGACAAACAGAAGTTAAATCTAAAGTGGCTGAAATTTTGAAACCATTTTTCACTATTGGGCAAATTGATGCTCTTTTGAATAAAAAGTATAGGGTGAAATGGTCTGTAGAAGATTACGGTACTGCAATAACACTTCGAAACCTAAGTCTAAAAACATACCGATACTTAAGAACAAAATTAAATTACCCGTTACCTGATTTGTCAACTCTGAGAAAATGGGTAGTAAAACAATTATCGCTTGAGGAAGGGGTACTTCATGATGTCTTAAAATTAATGAAGGCGAGAGCTACAAATATGTCGGAGTTAGATCGTGTAACAGTATTAGCATTTAATGAAATGTATTTAAATGAGGAGGTTTCTTTTGACAGTAGGGAAGAACAAATAATTGGACCTCATAAAACAGTGCAGGTTGTTTTTGCACGTGGTTTGTTTGCAAGGTGGAAGCAGCCCGTATACTATAAATATGATCAGACAATGACAAAAGAAATCTTAACAGACATAATTTGCCAGTTAGAAGGCAGTGGTTTTCAAGTTGTGGCCACAGTTAGCGATTTAGGTGGAAGTAACAGAAAATTGTGGCGTGATTTGAAAATTTCTACCAAACTAAATTGCAGTTTTCCTAATCCAAATGATTCAACTCGAGAAATATTTGTTTTTTAAGACGCTCCACATTTATTGAAATTACACAGGAATCACTTTCTAGATCATGGTTTCAACTTGAACGGATTGAACATTTCATCAGAACCAATTCATGAACTTTTACGTGCATCCTCGTCCTCTGATACAAAATTAGCTTACAAGTTAACTCCGTTACACTTAAGTGTCCGTGGTACCCAAAGACAAAAAGTTAGTTTGGGAGCACAATTATTTTCCAACAGAGTTGCAAAGGCTTTGAAATGGTGTGGTGAAAACGAGCTGTTGAGATCAAATGAATGGAAAGAAACTTCAAAGGCAATAAAATTAACTAATGATTGGTTTGATTTATTTAATACCGTTTCTAAATTCGGTACCCACCGTGGGCTGCATAGTTACGGAATAAACCTTCAAGATCAGAATATTATACTCTCAGAAATGAATGACGTCATGACCACAGTTAAAGTAGGAGAAGCAAACAGGAAATTACCTTATCAGGAGGGGATTATAATAAATAATAAATCATTAACATTGTTGTATGAGGCAATGAGGTACAAGTACAAAATTGAATACATCATCACAAGAAAACTTAACCAAGATCTGGTAGAAAACTTTTTTTCGGAAATTAGAAGCATGGGTAGAACAAACGATCATCCCTCTGCTTTAGATTTTAAACATAGACTGAAGTGGTACATACTAGGTCGAGATCCATTATCTCAGTTTTGTGAGAACAAAAACACCTCCGATTTGCTTTCGGAAGAAGAGGCATTAATAGTGGGTCCTAGTACAAGCCAATCAGAAGTCAATGATAGTCTGCAGAAAGAACTATGTGCAACGGCAGAATTTCTTAAAGGCATTCTGAAACCGGTTAAATTTACCAACGATCGAGATCCTGAAGAAAATATAGGCCTCCCAGAAAAAATATATGAAATCTCTGCAAGACAGCGGATATCCCAGGAAGGATTAAAATATATTGCAGGATATGCTGCATCAAAACATATGGAGCAATACCCGAATCTTGGAATTCCCACAAAATTATCAACTTCTGCTAATCAAAAAGGCTGGATTACTACAGTGTCCCGTGGAAACTTAATTCTCCCTTCTAAGGATCTACAATTGGTTGCCATGCTTATTGAAGTATATTCTCAGATGTGCACGGAGATTCTGTTTCTCATGAGAAATTTATAATAAAAAAGACTGTAAATTTGGTTAATTCTGCCATGAAAAACGAAGCAGAAATCAGTTCTCCTCTTCCGCCAGAAGTAATTGCGACATTGGTTAGAACAAGAACATTTATTAGAATTAAAGAAATTAATAAAATAATAAAAATGTCTGGAATTTCAAAGAGAAATATTATAAAGAAAATGAAAAAGATTGCATAAGAATAAGTATTTACTTAACAGAGTGGGATTTATAATGGTGAAATTATATTATGTCGTGTGTGGAATAATAAGGTAAATAATGTAGTAGACTATATTATGTCTCCAATAGCCTGAATATATAAAAATATTTGTTTACTATAATGACAAATTATTCCAAGAAATTCATATACATATGTTAATGAAGGTTTCAAAAGTATTTGAATTCATATACAAAATAATGTACGTTATAAATAACTGTATAGATCTAAGTATGTATATATTTATTACACATTGTATTGTAATTATTATAAAACCACGTGTAGGCCTATATTACAGAAGTCAATATTATTAATGACACACTGCCATATCACATTGTTTCTTGAAACATGAGTTTAATATGTAATAGATCATAATTTTATTACGTTATCATTTCAAGGTAGTTCCTATTGTACTTGAATTCATGTGTAATATAATTTGTGTGATATATGGGCCTAATTTTGTGCATATTTGTAGCATAATGTATTATAATTATTATAAAAGTACGTGTATATTACAGAAGGCAATTATTAACGTTGCACTACCATATTACATTATTTCTTGACTCTTGAATTTAATTTATTGTTCACTATTTTATAATGTTATCACTTCAAGATAGACCCTATTATAGCCTATACTGTCAATATTTACTGAATACACAAACCATGAGTTTTTATTTATTCATTTAAATCTATGGACGCAGATCTAACCATCAACAATCTGTTATGTTGACTGTGTCATTCGAGTGCGGCCTGCAGTAAAGGTGACGTCATGCGCAGACTGAACGAAAACACGCACAGCTTGTCCCACACCTCTACTATGTTTCCACCATGTCTCCAATTTAGTACAGAGCTCACTGGTCGAAACTGAACAGCTGACACGAACTCGTAATAATAATATCATATGGACTCTGACTATAATAATAATAATAATAATAATAATAATAATAATAATAATAATAATAATAATAATAATAATAATAATAATAATAATAATAAACTATGAGTGAATGCCAATATGGTAGACCTACATAGTGTGCAAACAATATATAGGTTAGTAGGTATAAATCGTAATCAAGATTTCATGCTAGTAAATTTACAGTTACAAAGGAAAGATGCACGGGCAACCTTACATCAGCTAATAATGTCTCATATGGAAGTGACAGGCCTACATAAATCAGAATGTCACAGTGTGGCGAACAATACAAAAATATAGTGGAGCGTGTGGTTTACCTGAGCTAGGCGTTTCAGATATTAGTATCAGTGGCCTGATAATGACGCGGAATCAGGCCTATTTCAGTTTATCCTGATGACGTAAATACAGCGAAAGATGATAGTGATGTTATTTCTGGCGATTCTACAAGTTGGATAATAAAATTAATCCCTTCGCGATCACATCGCCATTGAAAATTATGTTATTCAAAATAAGAGAGTGATTTTAAAAATACACGCAGGTAATATATTGATTTTCCGAGGTATAATTAAGTTAAAGTTTGTTCTGTAAAACTGCCGTTAACTGAGGGAGTAAGAACTTACTGTCTTGCGACATTTTATAAATGCACGAAGACTATAAATCGCGTTAGAAACACACACACACAGCTAGTTAAATTTAAAACTAAATTCAAAATAATTCTACCTCCATCAACACAAAACGACTGTGAAAAGAATAGCCATGACAGAACACCAATACTTGCTGTTACATAGTAACGAAGATTAGATTCTTCCAATCAAAACAGCTGGCTACCACGCGCTAACGTGAAAAAGTCGCGAATGTCAGCATGGACTCTGGGTGGCAGGTTCAGCTGTTGCCATGGTCACGTCTTGAAACCGCTTAACTGCCAATACCAATACAGTATACTGTATTAATGGTTTTTCATGAACTTGTAAAAATTTCTATGGTTAAGTAGGCCTACTCTTTGCCCTTGTGGCAGCTCACGAATGGTGATAAGATATATAAATTTAAAAAAGAACCTGTTTATATTCACAAAAACTTGAGATTTACAACGAAGGTCCAAACACTTCTCTGTACCAACAAAAGTTTTATGAACGCAGTTCTACTTTTCTACGGGACGTATGTTAGCCTTAATGAAGCTTTATTAAGGCTAACTATCTCGTAACAAACACTGGAGCATGGAATCTAAATATTTATACTTCATAATGAGTATAAAGTACTAACAAAAAATAAAATTTAAATATTTAAATAGGCCATTACGCTTTTGTAAATAATTAATGAATTAAGAGTTCAATAGCTAAATGACAGCTGTGAGCAGTATGAGATGAATATAAATGCAAACAAGACGAAGACCATGGTAAACCTGCGAATTCTAAATGAGGCAGTAGAGCAAGTGGACAGCTTCAAATACTTGGAGTGTACTACGAGAGATAAGCTGTGTTGGAAAGAGTGGTTGAAGAAATAATGTGCTGAAACTGATCAGAAAGAGGAATAGGAATTGATTGGGTCACTGGTTGAGAAGGAACTACCTACTGAAGGATTTACTGAAATAAAAGATGAACAAGAGAAGAGTTCGGAGCAGAAGAAGCTATCAGATGATAGACGACGTTAAGATATAGATCATATGAGAAGATAAAGAGGAAGGCAGAAAACAGGAAGGATTGGAGAAAGCTGGGTTTGCAGTGAAAGACCTGCCCTTGGGCAGAACACTGAATGAAAGAGTTCAATTTGAAATAGATCTTGCATTGCGAAGAATGACGCTTAGTACGGTTAAACGAAGTATTTCACTAAGACATCGTTAAAATCGGAGGTACCCTCGGATCTCGAATAACTATTGCATTATATTTTAGAACTTGAAAGTTAACTTTCAACACCAGTAAGCTTACTACGCCAAAACCACAAAAAGTATAATAAACTAGTTTGAATTAAGAATGTGTATCTTTTAAAAATAGAACAAGATGAAAAATGGTACAAAATATTGGTCTAATTTTATTATGGGTCCTCTATTTTCGTGATCCAAGAAGATTCCATCATAACCTATCTGAGAAAGCCAAATTGGAACAAACTGGTCAATTAACTAGTATTTCATAATATTATAATCTATCTTACACAAACACAGAACTGATTAACGAAAATTCTTGAACGTTTGGTCTGATTGATTGGTTTCTTCCGAAGTCTTCCTCGGCCGAAGGCGGATGCCGAGTGATCTACGGCGGGTCCTCGGCTTCACCTCACTTCATCCAAGTTTGGTCTGATTAGGCCTACCTGGTTGGGTTTTTCCGAGGTTTTGCCCCACCATAAGGCAAATGCCAGGTAATCTGTTGGCGAATCTTCGGCCTCGTCTCACTACATTTCGCTTAAAAATTTTAATTTTGTAAAATTTTGACTTGTTCCACATCTTAAATCTTTATTGCTAATGTAAGAATGCAATGAATGAATGAATGAATGAATGCTACCTTGTGTGATATTAGTAACTTAAGCGGTGTGAAAGCTACACTATAAAGAATATAGTCTGCTATGATATTACAACCCAAATTTACGTAGCAGAATATAGGTTCCAGATAACTGTACGCACTCTATGACCGAGTCATACCGCGTTGCATTTTACCATTCACACGCATACATACACAGACATGTGTCCATGCATAAAAACTAGAATTAGTATAAATTCGTCGATAAATTAATTAATAGACAGTATTATACCTCTTTATTTAACTTCAAACAGCTCTACTTTTAAACGGCTGTATTACATTGAAAGTAATGCAATACATGATACTGAACTAACCTTCCCGTTCTACCATTTATCATAGTTTTGAATAGCTAAACTAGCGCTGAAGTAGTTCCCTTCGTACTCGTGATTATACACCTTGCATATAATCATGAATATGTGACAAGTTACGTTTGGTTAATTTATGCTTTTGGGTCAATGTAGAGTATCCACCGTCCACTGAACGAATATTGGTTAAACGAGCGTTGAGCGACTTCCGCCGATTTTGGAAGACACCGACGCACTTAGGTTAGGTTAGTTTAGGCTTTTATTATACCGACAAGATGGTTTAGGATTAGTGTAACACTGGTCTATGTCTCCTATAGTGGGCGGGACATAAGTAACATTCACCTGCTTTTGTTATGTCCTATATACCCTTAACCAAATATCCACAAAAAATACCTTCTCATTTATACGATTTACACTTCCGAAATCACGGAACAACCTCAACGCTAGCTTCACCTTTCAAATTACCAACGAAAGATTTTAACAAACAACCATCTTCAGAAAATATGTAACTAACCTTTCAACTCGTGAAGATATTCTCAGGCTGTAAATTTATCCATATCCCCATTATCCAACACATCACACACACACACTGATTACAAACAATCATGAACTGCACATCTGCGATTCCCGCTCGAAATTAAAATGAGGAGCGTTCGGTATAAATCATTCAGCAGTACCAATAGTATCATGCTCCTAATAAAACAATTAAATTGCACTGCTATGCGCTTAGTATGTCCATATGAAGCAGATTGATATAATTAGAACAGTTAATTCCATTTATGTATGTTCCTATTCGTTTACTTATTAAATATCTATGCGTCTGAATTGTTTTCAAATATATTTAGTTGGCCATCTTTCCACTCCCTGAACCAACGAGGAGCAACCATTTATACTCTGCGTTCTATTTCTTGCAAGTAAAAACTGTTTGCTTACGTGTAAAAATATACACAATGCAGTCAATATTTTAAGTGAAACTTTAGCAAATAATTAAAAGATTAACTCTATAAATACACAACTTTTAAATGAAAATGTATTTACTGGACATTTATTCATTACAATTAGAAGTTTCAAAATAAAATTGTTTCGTAGATACATTGCGGGAGCAGTTGATGGAACATCTGTGGCTACCACGATTGTTACGACGAGCGTCAAAGCATGGCAAGGGAGAGAGGGCAACCAACAGTAGCGTGTAGCATTTAACCTGTTCGCAGCTTCTAAATACTGTATATAATGAGAAAACCAATAATATATATATATACTTACTTACTGGCTTTTAAGGAACCCGTAGGTTCATTGCCGCCCTCACATAAGCCCGCTATTGGTCTCTATCCTGAGCAAGATTAATCCAGTCTCTACCATCATATCCTACCTCCCTCAAATCCATTTTAATATTATCTTTATATATTTCTTATTTAATTCACATTTCAACAAGAAATAGGCTATAACTATGAATGTTTAATTCTATTTATTCGTTCAAATCGATGCTTAAGTAATAAAAACCGTTCTTATCGCATATTATCAATAGGTGTCTCCCGTTGTAGCTGTGTGGATAGCGCATGCATGTGCTTCCCAACACAGGATGGGGTGTTATCCTTGTCTTGTGATTGCTGTGTTATCACTGCGGTGGCCCTGCGTCATGCCGATACCGTGATAGGAAGGTCCGAATGTGTCAACACTACCCGCAGTGGTGTGTAAGTCGGATAAAAGGGGAGGTTTATCAGAATAAGAAATAAATTTATCTAAGTGAAGTTTCACAACCATAAAGAACAACCGGTAGCATAACTGTTTTACAAATTCTTTCATCTTTGAATATCTACACCACACCACCATTAAATATACTATCGAAAAGACCCATACCATTTGATTAATAACTATAAAAATATTTCATTTGAATAACAATATTGTTATATTACGTAAGTTTTGTATAGACTAGGCTACTACATAGCCTAGCCGTCACTCAGTAAATAGCATAGAAATGAAGATCTAACTTCAAATATTCTGTACGCCTACTTATATAAACCCAAAAGATTTCACTTTCTTATCATCAGTAAAGCATTAATCTGTATAATTAGTGATAAATACATCATGGCATTCACTATAATAATATTTCATTTTTAATGGTAATGTCATCATGTAGTTTTTAATATCCAATACACAGACAGCTGTATACTCAGAAAATTACACACCAGAGAATCTGACCTGTAAATTCTTTTTAGTAAGTCTTGAAGTTTTTCATTATCAGCATTACAGAAACGTTCTAAAAAAATTACACAATGAAGATCGACAGTCACCCTGGGTGGCAAAGTTAGTATTGCGCTGGCCTTTTACTGGATGTTCATTTCAAAGTGGGTCATGACGTCACTGTTGTGAGTCAGCGATTTGAAGCGAGTTTCAGCTTTTATGTCAGAGAAGTTGCCTATTATTCAAGGCGTTCAATCTGAACTTGAGAACGTGTACGATGTAACTTGAACGTCGTAGCAACAGATGGCGGTGTGTACGGTCTGTGTGCTATCATAACCTCTTTCGAACTGTGTTTTGCGCGGCAAGTCGTACGCAGGGTATTTGTTATCATCGTTTGCGTACGGCAACATTCCACAACACAAATCAAATGCTCCATGATCATGTTGACCGTCGAAGTTAATGTCAACAAATACGTAAGTAATCGTCTTGACCCTCTCCCCATAATCCCGATAGTAAGACAAAACTCACCTCAGTACGTGTTTCCAAACAGTTCACATTCCTGCCACTACCGGCGTTACCGTACGTATCGATACGTACTCTTCACAATGAACGCCGTACTTGCCAGGCAACTTCTCTGGCACATAGATAATGCGCGTCTGTGGAAGTGTAGGAAGATTGAACTCTCTAGGCTCATCGGCTAGCCACATGATGGCATACAGCGAGCCATGACACACTTTGAACTGAACACGCAGTATGTCCGAGGTTGGGGGTTCGATCCCGGCCGAGGTCGATGGCATTTAAGTGTGCTTAAATGCGACAGCCCCATGTCACTAGATTTAGTGTCATGTAAAAGAACTCCTGTGGGACAAAATTCCGGCACACCAGCGACGCTGATATAACCTCGGCAGTTGCGAGCGTCGTTAAATAAACCATAATTTAAAAGATCGACATATTGGAATTATGATGCAAGAGAATCTAAGTCATCTGAACTCTAAATATATCAGCAATTCTGCAGGTCTCAGTCTTCGTGTAATATTGTTTATTTTAGTGTGTTTGTGTTCTGTTTTATTCAGAAAACCCATTATTTCTCAAAACTGACGACAGATGGATTTTGGAAAGTAGGAAAATGATGTAGGAAAATTGACATTTCACTTAAAACTACCATTTTTCCGAAAAACTTTGGGTTCCAAGCTTCAAAATGAGGGGTCATTTATTAAAATCTGTTCAGCCGTTTTCCCTTAATTTCAATTACCAATTCAAATTATTATATATACGGTATATATGTGACGCACCGTAGCTCCATGGTTCAAGGGAGCTGCTCCGGACTGGCTCTCGGGGCAAGGGTGCAGAAAGCAAGTGGTCGAGAGCACGGGGATGAGTGCAGTGGCGGACTAAAGCTCAAGTCGTGTTTTACTCAGTGGAGCGGCTTTTATTTATATTTTCAAATAAATGCTTTTCAAATAAAAATTTTCAATTTAAGTGTATGTACAAGAATTGTTATTTAATAGTGTGCAAATTTGGCTTTCATGTAGATGCTTCCTGTGAACCAGGCTTTAATAATTTCAAGAGAAAATTATTACGGAGCAGGGTATCGATCCCGGGACCCTTCGCTTACCGCACGAATGCTCTACCGACTGAGCTACCCCAGGAACCACACACCGTCACAATTCTTCACTGTATATCCACACTACACAAATGGGCTGACAAGATGCCAGAAACCCAACTTTGAGTGCCCACAATTCTGTGTGACTTAAATTGTGGTTTTCTATTAACGTAACTACAGTAACGAAATATTGGTGTAAAAACAATCACAAAGTGGTTCATACAAAAGTTGTTTAGTTTTTTTATGAGGAATGAGAAAACAACAAAAAAATATATAGGTTCCTATTTAAAAAAATTAAATTGACCCTAAAATAACCATCACAGCGTCCTCCAAATAAAACACGACAAATGGCATTTACTTTCCCCTGTAATATTAAGCAACTTTTATTCAAGACATTTATTTTTACAACGCTTAGTTTTGGAGATACTGTACAGTATCAACTTAAATGGTCCATCCTGTATATGGCATTCAAGTCAGTCGTAGCCAATTTCCTTGGAAATAATAAATCTACTGACTATGTGAATGTTGTGCAGAAGTGCATCAGCTGGGTTGCGACATGTCCCTCAAAATGCATCTCCTCGACTCACATCTTGATTTCTTCCCCGAGAACCTAGGTTCAGTCAGCGACGAACATGGTGAATGTTTTCATCAGGACATCTTGGTGATGGAATCACACTATCGGGGTCGATGGAATGTAGCGATGTTGGCTGACTACTGTTGGATGCTTCAGCACAACATGCCATATGCTCAGTGCAAACGAAAGTCTACAGCCAAGAAATTCAAACCAAACACACTTATTAAGGAAGTATATTCTATATGTATGTATTTTATACGTGTATTATACCTTAAACTATGTTGCTATAATAATTATGTGCCAAGTGGCGCATTTGCACCATTTTCTTAGCTGAAGCCATGTTCATTAGTACACCATGTAGCAATAAATACTCTACTGAAACTCCTGTCTGAGAGTTGTTATACATAATGATGTCGTATATCTCAAGAATGGTGGGTAATAGAGACAAATGATTTGCATATTTGGAATTGGCATGTTTCAGTTGTCTTAGAACTCATGTTGGATACCAAGATATCCACCGAAAATGTTTTTTTATTATTCAGTGTAATCACTTTCCTACGAGAAAAAGTTGCAAGTGAAGAATGTAGAGAAGGACTATCATATGATCTGTGATGACACGTTTTCTTTTCTAATAGCAATGAGAAATAAATTAAAATTGGAAAGAGACTTTTTTATTTTTGTTAGGAAATATAATTTAATCCTCAACTGGTATCTATGGGTCAATATAGACCCATATGGACAGATATCGTTAATGTACATTATTTTAAAAAGCAATACCAGTTGAGGGTTAAAGAAAATGTTTGACTCAAATTTTAAATAGGTACATAAAACTAAGATTATGAAATAAAAGGAAAGATTCAGTTATAAAGGGAAAATCGAAGAATTCATAGAAACAATGAATTTAGGATTAATATTATCCCTATAATTATTCCAAATGGCACTCAAATTCCCTAGAACTAAAGTGACTGCATAAAACTAGGAATAAATCCCTAGGATTGGCAACACTGTTTTATACTTCTCGTCCTTTAATCTATTACACATCCTTATTATAATATCACATCTGTCACAAACTGCCATAGTTACTTATCTGAACCTGCAACAGCGTTATTTGACTTCGTGCACATTTTCCTCCATCATACATTGGCAAGAATACTTCTACGACTTCTGTCAGAACCTGGTGTAATAAAATGTGCTTTATGTAGCCAATCAGAGCATTTTTAATGGGTGCTCATATAAGTTCGCTTACAATCCACTATAAAAGAAACTGCGGTATTTAGGATGGGTCTCTCACTTTCCAAGTAACTCCAACATGCATCGTATGCTCTGATATCGGCTTTCTTAATAGTTGTTGTTTGGTCAACTGTCCGAAGACAGATCTGAACCTCATAAGTGGTGACACCAATAAGACATCACTTATGAGGCAACTAAGCCAAGAGATAATGAGGTAAGGTGGTCAGTTCCTTTTCACCTCCATTGCATACAGCACTGGCTAGTTACATACTATGATAATCAGACTTCAGATGTATTGTTCTTCCTTGACACATATCGTCAAGTGAGATATACTGTCTGATAATAGGGCTAGATGTAGGCCTACATATCAGCCAGAACTCAATCAGAGGTATTTCTTAATCAAGGCGTAAGAAAACAAGAGTAATCAAATGCTCTGCACTTGAAAACTTTCGGCATGAAACTTCGTCAAAATTGGACTAACAAGGGAAGGGTTTCGGCTCGAACAGGAATTTTTGGTTAAAAATTTGTACAGACGCTTACTTCACAATGGTGATGAAGACCATAAAAGCATTCATTTGTGTAACTCTCCGTTTGGTTGGTATTGGTCAATACACTTCTTTAAAAATGTAGCCTACATGAGTATAAACTGCATGAAACAGCATGGAGCAGAGCAATAAGCACAACACACAGAAGCAACGCCTGATCAATCTTCTGAACCACACTCCAGTGCTGAAAAATCAAATGCCACCTGAATTACATTTTTGAAGTCCGAAACTTGTTCACAATTCACGTAACCAGCTGACTGCCAGGAATATTGAAGCATACTGGCGCAGACAACTGGTTATGAATAACAGAGTGCATTTTCATTATAAACACTCGATTTCCCAATTTAGTTTTTTAGGTGGAATGATCATACATTCCAAGTCCTAGCCTTGGAATGATCCATTTATTAAAGTCGTCTCCTTGTGCGCATCCAATAACTCACACAACAGTGTATACTTTTGATTAGCTGCAATATTTTCAGACAGAACGTTGGAGAAAAATGTTCTTAAATGGGCTTTAGACATTTTACCACTCGCACTAGTTTCTAGGCTAGGCTAGGCTAGGCTAGGCTTACGGGTAAGGTGTCCCATCCCCTTAACTTGTGCATTGCTCTCCCCACCCCCCAACTTGTACAGTGCTCTAACAGACAAACCACACATTACACAAACGAATGCTTTTGGGAGCTTTACAGAGATGTAAAGATGGGGCTGTAAACGAATTTTGGATACGAAATTCCTGTTCGAGCCGAAACCCTTCCCTTGTGAGAAGCAAGAAGGAGAATGGAAATTATCCAAGATCCTCAGCATTAGACTTCTACTACTAATTTTCATAAATCTTATTTTCACGTATTACTATCAACATCCCAAAAGATCTTAAAATTGTTTTCATTATGTTCAAAAACCAAAGTCATTTACGTTCATAATAGATACAGCCAGGCACGGCTCCTTTGAAAGGCCACAGGGTCACACACTCTCTCTTCTTGCCCTGCTGTTAATTTAGAAGTAAATATTTTGTATTTAATGTTATTAAATCAGAATTTCCTTAGTCGATAAGATTTTATTTTCAAGTTACTTTCTACTTTGCTTCAATCTAATAGCACGCTTCATGTAGAGATTCAGTAGTCAGAAACGCTTTTCTCCTATACAGATTTAGTGGTCAGGAGCACAGCACTCAATGTCTGCGCTGTCAATATAATAGACATACCCTCCTGTTAGTTAACTGTTGGGCATGTTGTCAGAAAAATACATTCATCCTTGAAGTGGATGCAGAGGCACTGGCTTGCTATGGTCAAGGTGGGTGACATTGGTTGGAGGGTGAAAATTTACAACCTTGTTGATCCCCAGGGTGATGAACTGTCTCACTTCAACTGAGAGAAAGTTTGTAACTGAAAAAGGGATTAGTTGAGTTCGTGCTTTTGGTCTGTGCGGCAGTGCATGTACCGGCTTTAATTAAAATATAAAAATAAATATATTGCATTAGAAAATTGCTAGTCATTAAAGTTAAGACATATACTGTAGTTTAAATTTATTCAGTTCTTAAATGAGTTCCATATCAATCCTTTTGGTATTATATTTACCTCTTTGTCTAATTATATGGTTCTTTTCAATATTAAATTTGGCTCTGATTGACTGGATGGTGTGACTTTTGGTGTTCCAAATAAGTACTTTAGTACGATTCTTGGCATCTCTCAGTACAGTCCCTACCCGGAGATCCGATTGAGGGACTATTTTACCTCCGGAGAATTTTACACTGAGGGACTCCATGAATATAAACAGTGAAAAATATAGTGGGCCGAAATTCCTCCATGGAAATGGGTGATTCCAGAACATAGCATACAAATTCCAGGAAATCATTCCAAAAATGATCCTCAATACATTCTTAAGTTAGATGCCATGGAACTACTCTGCAGTACATATAAGGATCACCTTCAAATTTATACAGATGGATCTCTAAATCCTAATAATGGGACATCAGGAGCAGGGTATTATATTCCAAAATATCAAGAAAGTTATTTTATACCATGTTCATCCTCCTCCAGTCTTGACACTGAATTGCTAGCTATTGATGCTGCTCTTCAGTGTGTTACCTAAATTTCTGAAAAATCTATTTGCATACTTACCGACTCCAAGGGAGCTATATGTAATATAATTAAATATGTACCAAACCTATGTGCACATTGAATTATTCCAATTCAGAAACAACTAAGTAAACTAAAAGAACTCCAAAAGGAAATAACATTTCAATGGATACCTAGTCATTGTGGTATACCTGGAAACGAGAAAGTCGATAATATTGCAAAACAGCCAACATATTTGGAACCAAGACCTCTTCAAGTGATGTCTCTATCCAGTGCTTTTGCTTCAGTAAAGTCTCATTTTACAAACCTACGGATCAACAATTGGCTCTCTTCTGACAAAGGAAAAATTTTACAGTCTGTACAAAAGAAACCAAATGACCTGGAAATGTACAAAAACTTGGCCAGGCATGTTCAAACATTTTTAACAAGAGCCAGAACAGGTCACATTGTCACTCAATTGCACCTATACCGATTTCACATTTTTGATAATCCTACTTGTTTGTGGTGTAATAATCATGATGAAGATCTGGAACACATTCTTCTATACTGTCCATCCATAAACCACAAAAGAAGTAAATTAAAATCATCAGTGCCAGTTGCAGAAGACACAGCCCTGTAGTATATATTAAAAATAAAAATAAATATGTTACATTAGAAAATTGCTACTCAGTAAAGTTAAGAAATATAGTTTAAATTTATTTGGTTCTTCAATGAGTTCCGTGTGTATACCGTAACTTGCGAGTCTATATTGTATGATTATTTAGTGTTTTATAATTAATGGAATAAAGTAGCTCCTTAAGTAGGTATTTACCCTTTGAATTCAAATATAGACTTCTAGATATTATGAACATATGTTGGAGAACATACAGGATACCTGAAGAATGGCTGGAGGGAAAAATATTTTCAATTTTTAAAAAAGAAAATAGAGGAATAAACCTTTTGAATTCAGCTTATAAGATATATACAAAAATAGTAACGAGAAGAATAAACGTAATTAATGAAGCTCTGCTGAAAGAAGAATAATGCGGATTCAGGAAGGGACGTTCTTGTTCAGACTGTGTATTTATAATGCTACAGCTGCTCAGAAGAGAATTCAACCTGCCAACATATATTCTATTCATAGATTATGAAAAGGCATTTGATAGTGTTATAAGAAATAAACTATGGAATATAATAGAAAATAAAGGATACCCAAAACATATACTACTTAAGGTGATTCAGAGTCTGTATAGGAAAACATATATAAGTATAGAAAATGGACAAGGAATTACGAACAAAAGGGTGGCAATAAACCAGGGAGTGAAACAGGGATGTCCATTGTCACCAGCAATTTTTAATGTATATATAGACGCAGCCATTGAAGAATGACAAAGTATTTTAACAGAACATTTTATAGTCGGCAAAGAGAGCATAGACACTCTTCTGTCTGCCGATTTTAAGTAATTCAAAGGACTGTTTGCAAATAGCAACAAATAAGTTACCGTATTGAAAGTTATTAAAGATTATAATCTTAAAATATCTTTAACAAAAACTAAAGCAATGGGCTTTCTGGGGACTAGGCATCTAAGGACCAAAATAGTAATAGAGGATAAAATAATTGAGCAAGTGAGTAGTTTCAATTATTTGGTTTGTAACGTATCCTATTGCGAAAATAACAATGTTAACAACAAGATAAATAAATTCCAGAGAATGTGCGGTACAATAAAAAGAATTTTATCCCAGAAAACACTAAAAGAGACCCAACTAAAATTCTACAAAGTAATGGCAGTCCCTGTTCTTATGTATGGCAGCGAAAACGGGGCATTAACTCGATCAGAAAGGAGGAGGATAGAGGCTGCAGAGATGAGATTTTTGAGATCAGTGGCAGGTTACACTCTATTGGATCAGAAAAGAAGCACAGACATAAGGACGGAACTGGGAATTTTCAACTTACACGACAGATTAGCAAGACAAAAGAAAAACTGGAAAGAACATATATTAAGGATGAATGAAGACAGATTCCCCAAAGAAAATACTGAACTACAGACCGGAAGGAAGGAGGGATGTCGGAAGACCCCACAATAGATGGGAGGACACTTTCCAAGAGGAAGGAACAGGCCACCAGGCCTAAACCTTGACGATGATGATGATGATGATGATGATGATGATGATGATGATGATGATGATGAAGTATTTACAATCAAAAAGACACTTTCTGAATGTAAAACAGGAGTGTAGTGATAGAAATAGGGCTTACACCAGATATTTCAACAAATCGTTGTACAGTACGAAAAGTGTGAATGGATTTGAGGCTGTGAAGTGAGTAATGCATTCTTTTATTTCCGTGTGTGCTGTTTGGGGTGACGATAAATGGTGGGCAAGGACTGGTATTACGGATTTGAAACATTTGCCTGACAAAATTAAAAAACATGGTCTTTCACAATCTCATTTAGACGATGAATTAAGTTTAGCATTAATAGGGCAAATTAATATTAGAGAACAACTTGATGAGGGCTACAGAATTTATGTTCGGAAGCACAATGAAGAGGTGAACAAGAACATATATATTTTGTCATGCATTATTGATGCAGTAAAGTTTTGTGTTGAATTTGAACTAGCCTTAAGAGGTCATGAGGAAACTGAGGACTCGAGTAACGTGAGTGTGTCCAAAAAGTTAATAAATTATATTGCTACAATTGATAGTGCCCTAGAGATCTTTAGAAAAAGCGAAGATGTTCAAAGGCACCTCAAAAACTATTCAAAATGATTTGTTATCTAGTATGTTGTCAGTATATCAGCAACATATAAAAACTGAAAGCAGTAGAGTTGATTATAATATATCGTTGCAAGCTGATGAAACAACAGATAATTCGCACAAATCTCAGCTAACAATCATTTTAAGATATGTGTTCGGAAGTGAAATTAAAAAAACGATTTTGGGGCTTATTTTAGGTATATGATAGGAGTGCTCAGGGCTTAACAGAAATAATTTTGCAGCAGCTAAATGAAATCGGGGTGGACAAGGTTCCCGAGATGATGGGGCTTCTGTTATGAGAGGGGAAAAGGGTGGTGTGCAATGTCTGGTCAAGAAACAATATCCTAATGCAAACTACATACAGTAAAACCTAGATAAGACTTATTACACTATTCCATGTAATATGCCTTTTTGTCCAGTCCCTGCACATTTCATATATAACGCCCTTATAAAACATCCCATTTGTTGCGTTCAAGTCCCACATAATACCCTGTTTTGTGGGATATTTTCGATGTAATTTTCAGCAATGTACTGTAACAGCAAAGAAACATCTTGGTCATTGAACTCACAGGTGCCATTAACCTGAAAAGTATTGGTATTCGACCATTTACCTGCACATTTAAATCTTCATACTTCATACCTTAGTATATCCCACCCTCTTGTTATGCTCTCTTATTCGACTCCTTATCTGCGTGGTTAAAGCCTACATACAGTTACAATACCTCACCCTCTTGCTAACCCTCTCTCTCAAACAGCATTCCTCACTCGGCCATATTAAAATTCTGGAATTTTTTGCTGGGCAGTTTGTGTCCTTTAGTGTATTGAAGTGTCTGTGAATGTGATTACAATGAGTGTTAAACAAAAAGTGCTTTCCGTGTCGAAAAATTGGAAATCTTACGAAAGTACGATGAAAACTGTACTCAATCAGAAACAACTGTCTGATTCATTAGGAATCCCATCATCGACATTAAGAACGCTAATAAAAAATCGCGACTCACTCACTACAGCTGTGACATGGGGAGGATGTAATCGCAGAAACTGAAGTGTGGTAAACATGAGGACTTGGAGTACATGCACATGGCAAACATCTATGAATGACTTTTTCTTTTTTTCGAAAGAATCAAGTACAGTACATACTGTAAATGTCTTTGATGTACAGTACAGTAATTACATAATGGAGTAATACTGTATTACCTTTCATGAATCATGTATTTCAATAAAGAAAAATGTTAATAGATACTGTATGTAAGTCAAAATTAGTATACCCGCCTATTACGCGGTCCCGGTTAATACACGGTTTACACCCGGTCCCTTGAACAGCGTCTTATTGGGGTTTTACTGTATATTGCTATGCTCATCAAGGCAACTTGATTTTACAAAATGCTATATCGTCATCTTCTCAAAGTAGAATATTTTTTTAAGACATCCAAGGCAATAGGTCCATTTTTTTCAAGATCACCTAAAAGAATGGACTATCTTGCTCAGTTTGTTCAAAGGATCGCTTGTGTTCCCCCGACGAGATGATACTTTCAGCACAGGACAGTCTAATAGAATGTTTTCAACATATTCGAGACACAGAAATAAATGATAGACATACATGTGGGCAGGCAGCGGGATTTTCTCGTACTTTAAAGGATCCCCCAGTTCCTCTTTTGGTTAGAATTTTACCATGAAGTTATGCTTCACATAGCTATTTTCTTTGACAAAGAAATATTGATGCACTTAAAGTTAGAGAATTTTTAGATAACTTTAATGATGCCATTTCTGAAATTCGAAAAACTTATGAATCAGAGAAGGTGACAGCTGATGAGCCTAACAACAAACGAAGATACAGTGAATACACAAATCCAAGGAACAATCGTGCTCATGCTCTTGAAGTATGCGATGTTATTGTCAACAATATTAAAGACAGATTTCAATTTTCGGACCATCTTAGTGCTTCAAAATTGTTTTTAGTTAGTAATTATTTCAAGTACTGTGCAATTACTTTCCAGCAAATGATCCCAAAGACACTACCAAAGCTTATCCTACATTAAATGCCGAGAAACTGAAAACCGAATTGCAGGTTTTATACAGACGTCAAGATTTGCACAGAGCAGCCAGTGCTGCTGCTCTTTTACAATTGTTTGGAAAAATAACATGTCGTGCACTTTCTCGGAATGTGTCATATTGAAAATAATAGTTACCATCCAATGACAACAGTTGAAAGTGAGCGTTGTTTTTCAACCCTAATCATATTAAAACATTTTTAGCTGTGCTCTCTCTGGAGAAGAAAGTGATTTGTGACATTCCTGAATTCAACAAGAAGGTTATTGAAGAATTCGCTACAGCTAAAAAAAGTGAGTTCATCTGATATACAAACATTAAGGTTTCAGATACATGCATCAGGATATTTTTGTCTTATTTCCTGGTTATACAATATGTTGCATGTGTTTTTCTTTGTGTTTATGCTTTTTACGACCCTCCAATTTTACTCTCCACCAGCCATCATAAGGTCTGTTACATACTTGAAGAGAAATGTGTTGCGAGAAAATTCAAAGACAGATAACATGGATTCAAATGGACGTCCACGCACTGGAAGAGATTCTCGTTCGAAGTGAAAACCTCGAGCGATTTCCCGCTGAAATCTGTAGCTCAGCGAATTTTCTTGACACATTTATCGAAGATGTTTGACATTTATACTCATTATGACGATTGAATGTAGAAAAAGATGAAGAAGTAATATCACAAGTGGCGATGAATTGTATTGTTTTTATTGACAATGAGGAGAGATGGCTGATAATTGTAGTCACAAACTTATCGAACTAGTGTGATGTCACTCATAAGCAGGGCTGGGCAGTATTTGAAATTTGTATTTTGTAATTTGTAAGGATTTTCGAAAGTAATTTGTATTTAAATACATAACATTGATGTATTTTGTATTTCAAATACTCAAAATACTTTCTTCTTCTTCTTCTTCTTCTTGTCCTTCAAGTTTTGAATTTGGATTTGAAAAATGAACTTTGTCTTATTTGCCTACCCATTTTAGATGTGCTAGCCATACACTTACTTTTCTTGCCACAACTGATTTCCTTAATGCCGTAAAGAAACCTCCAACAGCATCAAGGATCCATCACCCAACACTTGATAAATTTTCAGCATTATGGAATGCGTTTAGGAGACTCAAATCCTCAGAAATTATATCAGACGTCTTGAAATATTCATTAAAGTTTCCTTGCCCAACTCAATGGAATTCTCTTTATGACTCAATCTCTCAAATATTGCAATTCAAACATGATATAAACAGTATATATGAAAAACTGGGATTGCCAAGGATGTTGAGTTTCAGTCCTTGAAGAATATTGTGCAGTTCTGAAACCCATTGTCATAGCCCTTGATTTAATACAAAATGAGAAGACGTGTTATTACGGCCAACTTTTGTCCACATTAATTTCCCTCAAAAACAGATTATATATTCTGTTATCTAGTAATCTACGCCATCTATTCCAAGTAACTCTAATCCTAATAAGTTTGCTTTCATCAAAATTTAAAGCAAATTGAGCTATTTTGGCAGTATGCTTCTACCCATCATTTAAGATGAGAAGGCTATCTGACACTGCCTCGCCAAATGATGAGTAGAGGATACAGAATATGTGTCTGAAATCAGCTGAGCAGTTTTCTACTACACTTTTGGTCAGTTCAGACGATGAACAAATTTTTTATGTTTTCTACTCAAGTACAACAGACTTTTACAACAGACTTTGAAAAACAAAAAGAAAAGAACTTGTCTGCTGCGGAGTATGAGTTCATACAATTCTTCAACGGCAAAGGGACAACCCTGTGCACTCTAGAGAATTACCCAACAGTGAAACAAGCTTTTATAAAGTATAATACAAGTTTGTGTTCCTCTGCGCCTGTAGAAAGACTGTTCTGTTTTGCAGGATTTATTCATACAACAAGCAAAGGGATCCTCATCTGATGAACTTTTTGAGAAACTGTTGTTTTTTTTAAGGGAGCAGTAATTATTCAGATGTAGCATAATTTCATTGCTGACTGGGAAAAGGAAGAATGTTCAGTTAAGGTGTTCATATAAAACTTCGAGATAAAAATATTTTGAATGTTAATATAATATTTTAGATTTTCAGTAATATTCTTATTTCTTTATATATTGTATCGAGTATTTGAAATACAAATGTATTTTGAGCATTTGAAATACAAATGTATTTTGGTTAATTTTTTAAAAGTGTTTTGTATTTGTAATTCAAATACTATTCTTTGAAGTATTTTGTATTTGTATTTGAAATACTTGGATGTCAGTATTTTGCCCAGCCCTGCCCATAAGCCTATTTATATGATACATGGGATGAAAACTATAAAAACACTAAACTTAAAGAAGAAATCTGGAGACAAATATCAGATTATCTGAAAATAACTAGGGCTATATTTTATTTTGATGAGCTTTAATAGTATTAATTATAACATTTGAAATTGTATCTATGTCTCTACAGTTTGCATAATTTTAATCAGAACATAGCACAGAATCCTCTACCATATCATGAATTGCAAAAAACTGAGATCTATTCAACCTGAAATAAAGCCTAAACATATCATCCAAATCCGAAAGACCGAAATCAGTGACTGAAACTCGCCTTTATCTTCATGAGATAAATGTAATTTCTTATCCATTCTTTTCTGGCTTTAATTTTAGGCCTACATTTTCTTTTAATTAACAAAATATGTTCATATACCTTCATATCTCCATCACCTGAAGATTCAGATTCAACATAATGGCGTTCGTACATCATTTGTAAAGTATGATAATATACATAGCCTGTACTATTTCCCCCAATGAGTGCTTTTATACAATCAGAAAAATATTCTCTGCATGAAGGCAGTGCATAGATGATCATAGAGAGAACTCACCAAGTGTGTAACGGGCCTAATTCAGTTTTGTATTATGTATGAGTAATATAGGTACTGCGTGATATATACACCCTGCAGCCTAAGATGGCAGTTTTAAATATCCACAAAGAAATGTTTTTGTATGTTGTTTCCAAAAATATATTATCTAAATGACATTAACTGTTTAGCCTATTGTTTCTGTTCTTAAATACAAGGAACTTTTCTTACTGTACATAAAATCTTTTATATAATGAAAAATGACCATATTATTATCAATCATTTGTAATAATTGTTTGTGAAGCAATAGTTGATTGTTGTATGTTTGCCTTACAATCACTCCATCATTCGAAGAGTCATTGAAAGAGCCCTTGGCATTAAGCTTCGATCTTATATTGTATTAAATGCTCATCAGAGAGGTTTTATTAATATACCTGGAACTCATATCAATGCATCTTCAATAAATGGCTGTCTTCAATCATCTAAACTTAATAAGGACTGTTGTGGCTTGTTTCTGGACGTGTCTAAAGCCTTTGATTCTGCTGGCCGTGAACATATTCTTAGAGCCCTTAAATCATCTGACGTTCCACAGAACCTGTTCAGACTTATTGGTTCCTTATTAACTAATAATACAATTCAAATAGAAACTAACCACACAAAAACCAAGCCAATAAGCGTAAAATGAGGCGTTGCTCAAGGATCTCCATTATCTCCAATAATTTTCAATTTGGCACTGAATTGCGTTCTTGAAAATTTAACAGATCATGAAATTAGCAAACAATATGGTTTTACACTTTCCACTGATCTTCAAAATCTAAGTGCTTTCGCATTTGCTGATAATTTGGCTCTCGTTGGAAAAGATGAAAAGTCAGCAACAGCTCTCATTGATATGGTTGAAAGTAAATTAGATGAATTAGGTCTTGAAATTAACACTATTAAAAGCAAGTGTATAATTCTCGAAAGAGGTATTTTAACTAAAGGAGCTCTCATTTCATTTCATGGGTAAGCTATATAGAGTACTGATGATAAATCTGAAGCAATTCGATATCTGGGAGTTGATTTTCGCGACAAAATATACTTAGATAAAAAGAAAATTATAAGAAATTTAACACGTGATCTTAACATTCTTACACAAACTCCATTACTGAAGCCTGATCAGAAATTGAAGATTGTGAATGAATATATATGGTTGATGAATTTAAATACTATTATAGTCACAATCATGCCATGGTATAAAAGAAAAATTTCTTCACAACCTTGAGCGGGAATCGAACCTGCGACTTCCTGTTCTCCGGTCAGGTGCTCTACCACTGAGCTATCGAGTTCGTCTCACGCCAAAGGCTTGGAATTATCCTTTCATACTGGCGACTCTGTTATAGAGTACTGTCCATAGCGTCTGATCTAGTCATGTTTGGTGACATATACGTCACCAAACATCGTAAGATGAAGAATATATATGGGCTGGGCTCATCTATCCTTTGCAATGTGCTCCACTCGATCAGCTCCCTGACCGCTTCCTTAAAGATCTAGATAAAGTAATTAGAAGTGCCGTCAAAGAAATGATCTCTCTTCCTGATGATACATCTAATGACATGCTATATTCTTCTATAAAAGTACGTGGCCTAGGACTTATTAAGGCTGAATGGGAAGCTAATATTCAGCATTTTAACATCTGTAAACGACTCTCACAAGTCAGTGATGATCATCTCCTTCTTGTCAGGAATCTTGAAGAAGAAAACTGCTCTCAAGCGCCTGAAAATTCCTGAAGCCAGCATAACACCTTAAACTACTGGCAGACATCTACGTGATGAATTGCGAAAGAGATTGTTTGACTCCTGGTGTCAGTTACCTCATAAGGGGAAAGGTGTAGTCATCTATGAAGAATATCCAAGAGCCAATTCATGGGTCAGCACCAAAAAGAATTTGTCGTCTTCGGAATATATTAATGCAATCAAGATATCCTGCAACCTTACTGCAGTGCGCTCTGTTCCTGGCAGAGCTTTCAGCATGACCCGTTGCCGTCAACCTGGCTGCAATGAGAAAGAAACTCTTGGCCACGTGTTGGGCTTTTGTCGGAAAGGAGAGTTATTGTGTAACAACAGGCATCATAGAGTCCGTGGAGCTATCGCCTGTCTTCTACGGAACAAGGGTTGGGAAGTTCATGAAGAGGTCCACTGCATTTCTGAAGACGACTCTCACAGAAGAGCGGATATAATAGCAATAAACAGGCAACGACAAAAGGCTATTATCATAGATCCAACTATACACATGGAGAGAGATCTGAACCAAGCTCATCAGGTTGATCAGGAAAAGAGGGCCATTTATGAACCTTGTATTCCCTACCTTAGTGCCAAGTATAATATTCCTCTCTTCAATTGGTCAGTGACAGGTTTATTTTTTGGTGCTCGGAGTTCTTTATCAAAATTTACATATCATTTTTTAAAACAATTATGAATATTATCTTTTGAAATTCAAAAAATCATCTCGCAAATTCTTAAAGATTCCCTGCAGATTATACAGTTTCATTTATACCACTCAGAAGGCCTTAATTAAGGATATGCTAATTTTAAATAAAATCTTTTATTTATAAGTATAATTTTATAGTCATCTTCCCAGATTTTATTTTATAATTGATAATCAATGGTGCTTAATTATTACATTTTATTTTTATAACAATATTCATATTTGATTATATTTCTTTGCTATTAATTTCCGGATCCTCGTGGTCATCCTTAATTAAGGCCGGACGAGTTATTTCTCTCTCTCTCTCTCTACCAAACATATGAACTCGTATGAGGATGGTTGAAAATATGTTAGCTTTTTGAAAAGATGTCGTTCGCAGGTCTTTGAAATAGAATTGTGAATGGACAGTTCCCGGCTTTTCATAATTCAGGCATTTCCAGTTATAAAGAAACTCGTTCTCATATGAATTTATAAGTATTTTTAGGACTCCAACATTATAATTAAAATTTTCTGTCATTTTCACTCTTTATTTTCAGCTGTTGTTTTAGTGCCTTCTATGTTTCAGTTAGATTTATTTTGTATTGAAAGAAGACACATTATGCTGGTCATATTGACAGATGTCATTTTACTTCCCTACCTACCCGTATAACAGCTGATGTTTATCTGCCATTTTCAAGCTGTTTCAATGGTAACTTTGATCAAATGTAACGACATGCAGAAAGTCGTCAAAGAATGGTCCAAGATAGTTTTCATCCAAGTTCTTGTATCAAATTCTCAAATTTCTTTGTTCAAAGAACTTTGATAATGTAATACCGGCCTTAGTAACCAAATAAAATGCACAGTTTTCTGAGACATCATGTACAGTATCTTGCAGGAAATGTCTCGGATTATTTACTTCTTACAAAATTGTATTCTTCAGATGCTGTAGTGTTGCTGGGTATGCTATGAAAATTCCTTCACAACCAAAAGTCGGACAGGTTAGGATCTGGCCATTGTGGCGACCAGATTGTTAGATAGTGCCTGTCTGATGACATGATCGCCAAAATCTTTCTAATTAATTGTTATACAGGGATGTAGATATATAGCAATGCTCCATTTTGTATCAAAATTGTTTTCCAGTTCGTAATTTCTGTTTGGAGAGATTGAAATTCTTCAGCATGTTATTGTAAGTAGTGCTTCCTGTTAAGTCTCTATTTTTCCATTATTATTTTATTTGAAGAAATAGGAACTTTATATTTAATTATTACTTGTTCTAAATTTCTTTATGCTTTGGGAAAGTCATCTACTGCTTTCGTAGTAGCATTGGACAAGCTGTAACCTAACATTCAATGATCACCTTGGTAACTCAGTTGACAGAGCACTGGCAAACGATGACTACAGACCTGGATTCAAATCGCGGAGATGATGGAGTCATATTTGTGAACAAAGCCAAGGTTCCTACAGGTTTTTCTCGAGGTTTTCCCATTTCCCTTCATAATTCCGCTGTCACTCCCTTCTTCAATATTCATAATTATTTCAGCTACATGTAGTATCGTGACTGATATGCAGATACTATCAGTCTGGGGATGCATAGTACACTATTTGTAGGGGGGAAGGGGTGAAAAGATGTTCAAGTGGGACTTCAGACTTGAACTTACATTACTGGATTGACAGATGACACTACGTAGCTGAATTATGATATCTACCAGGAGAGGAACTATTTTGAGTGGTAAATAAGCCTTAGGCCGCAGTGCTAGCCTTCATACCCCTCCTAAAAAAAAAAAAAAAAAAAAAAAAAAAAAAAAAAAAAAAAAAATTTATAGATCCATAGTCTAGAACAGCCTTTTTCAACTGGTGTGCCGTGAGAAAACGAAAATAGTAAAGGTGGCCTTAGGGAAAAAAGTGAAAGTGAAAAGAGGGGTAAAAAAGTGAGTCCATAAGAATTAACTTTCAGCGAATGTGACATAAAAATTAACATTCAGTAAATATTGGCATAGGCTTCCGCAGCCAGTGTACATAGTCTGTGGAGAAACTTCCGGGCTTATACCTCGTTGTCTTGGTGCTAGTGGCTGAGGTTTCGACTGCTCTGAGGATGACCACAACACAGTGGTCGAAACGTCAGCCACTAGCACCAAGACAATGCGATATAAGCCCGGAAGTTTCTCCACAGACCATTCAGTAAATATGTTCCTCCTAAAACCCTCAAAATTCCCCCCTGGATGGGAACCAATGGTTTAGAGTATATGAGTGTGCTGCGGGATTTTAAATTACACCTGGTCTAGAACTTCAAACTTACTTTAGTGATAATTCATTCATCGTGTTTAAGCACCGCCTGCTCGAACACATCCGATGGTTGCTTATACTGTCTGCTCATTCAATGGTCAAACATATTAACATGAATAGAAAAAAAATTGTCGTTAGATGGCAGCTCCTAACAGCTAGTGAAGTTGCTTGTGGATATAGGTCCTAGGATTTATGTTTGTAGTATTTAATTATAATATTACTTTGTTTCGCAATTTTAATATCTTCTTTTTCTTCGTTAATCCATTATATTCTCTGCTCTTGAAAGCAAAAAAAAACTGGAAAACTTTTTCTGTGAGGAACTTCCTTACATTACTAAGTAGAGGTTTCACGAATTTATCCACAAGAGTTTCTGACACAAGTTTCTGTTGGTTATTATTCCTAACACACTTCAATATTGAGAAGGCTTGATGGTCTTCATTCCACCAGAGTAAATAAATAAATAAAATATGTCACACTGGCACAAAATAGATAGAACGCTTTTTTTCATAGTTCGGAGCAGACATACGGATAAACACAGTATATTTGGTGTATTCAAATTGAGTGTGATCAAATTTACATATTTATAGTAATAATAATAATAATAATAATAATAATAATAATAATAATAAAAGTTAAAGGTAAAGGTATCCCCGTAACATGCCATGAAGGCACTTGGGGGGCATGGAGGTAGACCTTCCAGTCCGTAGCCAGCTGCTCTACCAACTGAGCTATATAATAATAATAATAATAATAATAATAATAATAATAATAATAATAATAATAATAATAATGGCTTCATTTAACGTGGCAGAGTTAAGGCTATAAGGCCTTCTCTTACACTCAACCAGGATTAAAACTTGCTTACATAGTTGAACATACAACTGGATCGGAATTAAGTAATTACCAAAGAGAGCAGATGGGGTACATTATCAGTGGACACAAGTTTACTATACCAAGAGCTTTGACTACGTCACGAGGTGGGGGAATGGGTCTTACCTACAAGGTACAGTCATTGTATGCACAGAGCTCTCAGATGTTATATGTGCTGTCTTAGATAGTTTTCAATAGCTGTGCATTTCCTGGCGTATTTGAATTTCCTGTCTTCTTCATATTCTTCTTTATTGGTCCTTCTACACTATTTCCTGTATTTACTTTTTTCCTATCGCAGTCCTTCTAATTAGTTCTACTTGTGTTTACCTAAGTGCAAAGCATTTATTTGCCTTTACATTACAACATAGTTTATGATATGCGGAAAAAAAGAAGTCTCGGCATGTACAATTGCAGCGATTTGTTGAGGAGTTCGGATCACAGGACTTTTCCACGGATGGTAAAAAACTTACATGCATGGTATGTAAAGTCGATCTACTGGGGAACAAGAGATACCATGTACAAAAACACTACAACTCTAAAAGACACAAGGAATGTTTTAAGTTGTTGAATTTGAAGAAAGTCGAAGCTATTCCCACGAGTTCAAATATGGAATGTGATTTTTATCAAGACTTGGGCCACATGTTCCTTAGGGCAAATATTCCATTTAAAAAACTGAAACACCCATGTGTCAGATTATTTTTGCAAAAATATACAGGTAGAACACTATCCCGACAATCTACTCTCCGTACGGGTTATTTAGCAAAACGTTATGAAGATGTCTTACGTGACATTAGAGAAACCTTAAAAAGATGAAAAATTGTGGGTATCTATAGACAAAATGACAAATATTGCAAACAGATCCGTTGCTAATATTATTGTTGGGGCACTTCAAACTGAAGGTGTGGGCAAAATGTTTCTATTGACATCCGAGGAGCTAGAGAAAGTAAATCATGTTACCATTGCAGCTATGTTTGAAAAATCAATGCGATTATTGTGGTCTGACGATTTGAAACCAGGAAAGCTTAATGAAGTATATTGTCGTGCACTGTAACAAATGCAGTCATGAAGAAGAGCAAAGTAGTACAAAGTAAAATACTATGTTTTCTATGTTGTATTTATATGCAATATATTGTTCTTATGTAGCTACATTAATATCATGTAACACAGAACTATGTATGTTGTAACTAAATGTTAAATATAAACAATAGGTTATTTAATATTATAAAGTGAAATTACTGAATAGTAAAAATAATTTTCTGCAGGAACTGTACTCCAGTCGTTGTTATTGTAGTGACAGGATGACATTCCCTCCCCTCCCTTCCTTGCTCCCTAATACATTACGATTTAGTGCATGTAGCAGTTAACTCAATGGTTTACGTACACCAAATGCTCTCTCTGGTAATTAGATATTGATATGATTTAGGTACATAATGAGATCAAAAGGGATAGTTACATAAAAATTTACCAATGTGGGATTTCTCAGTCTTTTCAGCAGGTACGACAAGCCGTATCTTCACAGGAGGGTGCGGAGTGTGAATATGCGGCTTGAGCGGGCTCTGATGAGGCCTGGGGCATCACACATTGGTTTGATAGATGTAAGCCCTATAAGAAGGTATGAATATACGTCACATGGCCTGCATCTGAATGGTAGAAGCAAGGAGCATCTTTCGGTTCTTATTGCTAATAGCATCGGAGGCAGCCATGTTAAAAAGCAGAGTTGTAATATTCCTGTGTTAGTTAATGCTAGGGCTTCTCCTTTTTTAGGTTAAACCTCCCACCAGTAAGGTGTTTGAAACAAGTTCAACTAAATTGTAAATGCTCTGATGTTTCTAGTAATGAACACAGTAACTTCACTATTTTTCATCAAAATATTAGGGGATTAAAACAAAAAACTGATGAATTGATCACTTCTTTAGCAACTCAAAAGCATAAACCTCAGATATTATGTATAACTGAACATCATATGAAGCAACAGGAAATACTACAACTGTCTTTACATGGATATGTATTAGGTTCTCATTTCTGTAGACATGTCTTCCAAAAAGGGGGTGCCTGTATTTTTATCAGAAAGGATCTATTATTTAGTAAAATTGATATATCTGATTTTTGCCTTGAACAAGATATTGAAATCTGTGGAATACAAATTGGTTATAAGATATCAAATTTAATTATCTTATATGTTTATAGGGCGCCAATGGGAGATTATAAGAAATTTACAACTAACTTAGATTCATTATTGAAAAGACTTTATAAACCACATACCGAATTTGTAATCTGTGGTGACATAAACATAGATTATCTATCAGAAAGCTCACGTAAAAGAAAATTAAACTCACTTCTTGAAACTTATAATCTTAGTCACACAGTAAGTTTTCCAACCAGAACACAAGCTGGAAGTAGTACTGCCATTGATAATATATTTATAGATAAAAGTAGATTGAATTCCTATTCAACAGTACCATTAGTCAATGGCCTGTCTGTTCACGATGCACAAATTCTAAGTGTTTTCAATATGAGTGAAAAATTCCAAACTGTTAATCTAAAAATAAAAAAAAGGATTATAAATGCTGAATCTCTTCATCATTTAAATACATGTCTACAAAATGAATCTTGAGAAAATGTATATAGTACCGATACCATTGATATTAATACTAAATTTAATGCATTTTTCACTACATTTATGAATTATTTCAATGAATGTTTTCCAGTAAAGGTGGTGAAAAAATGTAAAAGTAAAAACATGTGGATAACTCAGGGAATTAAAATATCATGTGCTAGAAAAAGGAATCTATATTTAATGAGTAGGAATAGTGATGATCCTCATGTTCTTAATTACTACAAGAATTACTGTAAAACTTTGACAAAAGTTATAAAAGATGCAAAGAAAATGTATCTGAATGAAAAAATACAAAATTCAGATAATAAGATTAAAACTATTTGGGATATTATTAAAAATGAAACTAATCGATATTCAAAGAGTGAAAATATTACTTGCATTAAAATCAATGATAGTAAAATAGATAACCCAAAATCAATTGCAAATCATTTTAACGACTTCTACATAAATATTATTCAGAACTTAAACATTCAAGATTGTGCAGAAGATGCTGCACTTGGTTACCTAACTGATGCATTTAACACTGAGTTTTTAGGTCTCAAATTTATTCCCACTACCGCAGCAGAAATCATGCATGTGATAAAACAACTAAAAACAAAATATTCCTCTGGATATGATGAAATTCCAAGTAAAGTTCTGAAAGCTTGTTCTGAAATATTATCCCCTCCGTTAAGCTATCTATGCAATTTGTCAATGCAATGTGGCATTTTTCCAGAAAGACTCAAATATTCAATAGTAAAACCAATATACAAAAAGGGAGATAAATGTACTATTGCTAATTACAGACCCATATCATTATTAACAACATTTTCAAAAGTGTTTGAGAAAGTTATGTATAATAGATTATATCATTACCTGGAGTCCAACAATATATTAGTTTTAGAACAGTTTGGATTTAGAAAACAAAAATCGACAGAGAATGCTGCTTTTAGTTTGGTGGATGAAATACTAAATTCATTAAATTCGAAACTACATGTAGGTGGGATTTTTTGTGACTTGGCTAAAGCATTTGATTGTGTAGACCATAGTATATTAGTAAAAAAATTGAAGTTTTATGGTATTAAAGATGAGATGTTGGGTTGGTTTACATCGTACTTATCAAATAGAAAACATAAAGTAGAAATAAATGTACCAAATAGTCATAAAGTTACTTATTCAGAATTTAGAAATATTAAACATGGTGTTCCGCAGGGGTCAATTTTAGGTCCATTGTTGTTTCTAGTTTATATTAATGATTTAGCCTTGACCATAAACAATTCATCCCATGTAATTTTATTTGCAGATGATACAAGTGTAATTATTTCAAGCAAACAATACGATCATTTTATAAACACTTCTAATACAGTGCTGAATCTAATGAATGAATGGTTCCATGCAAATAAACTAGCACTTAATGTTGATAAAACCAGTGCAGTCAAATTTAGTACACACAATAGTGCTCAGGTTTCCGACAGTATTCGATTAAATGGAACTCATCTCAAAGAATCTATAAGCACAAAGTTTCTTGGTTTAGAATTGGATAATCACTTGAACTGGAAAACGCATATAGAATGTATTACTCGTAAATTGAGCTCTGCCTGTTATGCATTAAGATCCTTATCTACTATTGGTGATATAAACTTACTTAAAATGTCATACTTTGCATATTTTCACTCTGTAATGAAATATGGATTAATATTCTGGGGTAACTCGTCTGAAGCTAAACACGTTTTTGTTTTACAAAAGAAAGCTATAAGAATAATGGCCGGTGTGCATAAAAGGACCTCATGTAAAAATATTTTCCGAAACTTAGAAATCTTGACTTTACCTTGTGAATACATTCTTTCCCTAATGATGCTATATATTAAGAACCAAGATAAATTCAGTACTAATCAAGACATTCATCATTTTAATACAAGACATAAATCAGATCTTCATCTACCCTCTGTTAGTCTAAGCTGTTTTAAAAAAGGAGTTCGCTATTCATGTATAACAGTCTTCAATGCACTGCCTAATTATCTTAAAGATTTGAAGAACAACGAGAAAAGGTTCAGAAAAGAATTAACCAAATTTCTACATACTCATACCTTCTACACAATTGATGAATTGTTTATGCTTGTGAATTGAATTATTCTACTTAAATGACATGTACAATTTTATATAGCTCAACTAAAATATGTTTTTATATTGACTTAATCTGTTTACTATGTATTGTATTTTTTGTTTAGCATAACTGATGAATTGTATGTACTGTAAATTGAATAGTATACTGTATAGGTCAACTGATGAATTGTTTAAGCTTATAAATTGAATTAATCTACTTCATATGAATTGTATAGCTTAACGAAAATAAGTTTGTAAATTGAACTAATTTGATTGTATATGTTTGTATAGTTTGGCTGATGAATTGTATATGTTCTTAAAATGATTACTAGTCTGTGTAGCTCTACTGATGAATTGTATATAGACCTACTGTAAATTGAATGGTAATATGTATAGCTCAACTGATGGATTGTTTATGATTATAAATTGAATTAATCTACTTGATATTAATTGCACAAATTTGTATAGCTTAATGAAAGTATGCTACTTTGTATTGTATATATTTGTATAGTTTTGGCCGATGAATTGTATATGCTTTAAATTGAATAGTAATCTATATAGCTCTACTGATAAATTGTTTGTGTTTGTAATTTGAAGTAGTTTGCATGATATGTATTATCAATTTCTGTATATCACAACTGGTTGAATTGTTTATGCCTTAAATTTAATTAAATTGTTTTGTATTATAATATAGTTCAACTTATGAATGATCGTTTGCGTTTGTAAATTTAATAATCTGATTGGCTATGTATTGTATACTTTTAGTAGAGCCATCGATGTAGCTCAGTCGACAGACTCACTGGGCTGCTGATCCGGAGCTGCGTCTGGGCTTGGGTTGGATCCCCCTTTGGACTTTGTTTTCTTCGGAGGTTTTCCCCAGCCGTGGGACTGAAGCCGGATGGTCTATGGCGAGTCCTTGGCATCAACCCCTTTGATTTGATTACCCCCTTTGATTTGATTACCTGGTTGGGTTTTTCCGAGGTTTCCCCCACCGAAAAGGCAAATGCCGGGTAATATTTTGGCGAATCCTCGGACCTCATCTCATCTCACTACATCTCGCCAAAATGTAAAAAAATGTAAAAAAATTGTACAAAATTGTAAAAATTGTAGAAAATTACTAAATTGTAAAACTATAAAAATTTGTAAAAATTGTAATTGTAATATTGTAAAATGTTGACATGTTCCACATCTTAAAGCTTCATTGCTCATGTAAGATCTATGGAATAAAATAAATGAATGAATGAATGAACCTCATAAAATAAAAATAAACATAGTCGAATACATATTAATGTTGTTAGAATCAAATACAAATCACACAAAAACAGAAGCCGATAATCCAATAAAAAATGTACACAGTAAAAAATAAAAATAATTGATTAAATGGCGATCTTACTCGTGTTACTTATGTAAACATGTGTGGCTTACAGCTGTTTCGGTGCTACTTGACACCATCCTAAGAGCCTACTAGATCTCGGCGCTATCTCAACTTTGCTGCTGTTGTGTGGGTGTGTTTGTGTGATGAAGAGTTGTGTCAAATAGTGTGTGTGTTCTGAAATTGATCTGTGTGTTGAGAATTTGATCAGGGTGTGTTTTAGTGTGTCTGTATATTTCATATTGTTCTAGTATGTTGAGTTTTTGGTTTTTGGGTTGTATGTGTAGGATTTCCATGTCTGTATTTATGTTATTGTATGTGTGGTTAGTATTATATTATGTTACGCATTACATTACTCTGTCTTAATTTCAACACAGATTATTGTAGACCTAAATAATTGAAAATAGTATTAGATCACAATAATCTTTTTCTTTCTTCAGAGGAGGGCCTATAAGCAAGCACTGTAGCCTTAGGCTTATTATGCAACTTCCTTATTTGTGATGATTTTGAAGTGCTCTTCAAGCAGGTGATTCACTGCTTGATGCCTTCTTATCAATTCGGCAATGACATCCAGTTCTGACGAGTCTGTGTCAACAGGAACGTCCCTCATCTCCCTGTTAATATGCTATCTCCTCAGATCGATGCCATCTGTTCACAATTCACTTGCTTGCATTCTGCTGCATCCTTTGCCCAGAAGGCTGTGCCACTGTAGATTCTGTGACTCACCATGGCATCATCTGTCTGAATTAACTACACTCTTTGGTATGTCGTAATCCACTCTCTTGAAGCCCCTATGGCTCCCTGGAATTTGTGTAGTTCCCCTAGACAGATGACACCTGTAGGCGAATCCTGGAACCATGTCTGTCACGATCTCCTGGCTGATCTGTAACTATTTAGATGGTACACGAAATGATGTTAATGAGGTGAAATGACAGTTACCAGCAATTCTGCTTCAGATAGTTGAGGAAAAACCTCGGAAAACACCCTAATCAGGTAATTTGTCTCAACCAGGAATATGAGGTGTCCAAGGCAATCACGTCATTCCTAATCACTCACATCTGAATGCACTAGCAACCAATCTACGTACATTATAATTTTTTTTAAGAAAAGATGGACAAGAATTTTTTTTGTAGGAAAATTATTTTCAGAGAAACTGACTGAATCTGAACTGTTCCTTGAACTTAACATCTTCTTTATTATATTTTATGCTCGACCATGCCAAAATGTAGTAATTATACACCTGGTAGCAGTCCTTTAATGCATGTCATTAAAGTACACCTACTCATTAAAGTACAGGTGTTCAGCCAATGACAAGTCAGCTTTGTACCGTTATAAAACCGCAAGTATCGATTATTCTCGGATATGCAATCGAAAGAGAATTAGCGAAAAGTCACGGAGGCTGGAAATCCAATACTGTCGCAGAAGGTTATGTTCTGTTACTATAATAATTAGAGTTAATTGTAAATAATATTCAAATAAATTCAATTTGTCATCTCGTTTTTCAATTCTAAATCAATTTTTAGGTTGTACCAGAGTAATGTTCATCTTATTCTGTGCCAAAGTCAATTAAATTCGGCCTCGGAAAAAATCAATACTTTCGCGTCTGCGCACATCTCGCAATTCAGGTCAGTTCGCACATAACCATAATTTTGAATACTTTCAAGTTAGAAAAATATGGTCGAGCATAAAAAGTCATATGAAACTTGCCTATAATGGTAATTAAGATGCTCGTATGAAAATTATGAAACTCGCTTGCGCTCGTTTCATAAGCAATCATACTTGCGTCTTAATTACTACCATTATAGGCTCGTTGCATAATGTACTATTAAATGTTGTTACTATTTAAATTTAAACATGAACAGTTTTCATTAGAATATAATTTTGCGTCATAATAATTAAAGATTGAAACATTTCCTGCAAAATAAGAGATTGGAAACATATTATTACTTCGGAATATGTATGGTAAGACTTTCCTGTGTTAAATTTCAACGTACCTCGTTTACATGTTTCGACCTATTTATGGGTCATCTTCAGAACTGGTCGTTGTTGGTCTTGGCGCCACTTGTTCTGTTACCTGTGAGGGTGTGTTCCTGTGATATAGTGTAGAGTCAAAGAGTGTGTGTGTTTTGAAGTTGAGTTGTGTGTTGAGAATTTCGTTGGAGTGTGTTTTTGTGTGTCGAGAGTATGCTGATTTTATAAAATGAAGGAAAAATCCTGTATTGGTACTTTTCTTAGACTCATACTTAAAGTTTCCTACTTACGATACATATTCCTTAAAAATAAGATCGTACTCTAAGTGTAATTAATATATTTTTATTTGTGCGAAAATTTCTTCAGTCCAGCTGCCAAACGCCATCATAACAATTTTGAGAATTAGGGTAATAGAGATAAATTCTCAGTCTGGCTGTAGGTCCAATTTTGATCTTTGCATTTATTTGCAATGAAATGTCACAGGCAGTACAGTATTGGTAGGTTACTGTAATGATTTTATCTTTGATATTGTGTAAACCTGGAGTAGACAATGGTAGAAATAAAAGTGAAAACTTCTTTTCATCAGTGTATAGATGTGTAGGTGGCTTCTTGTGGCACTCAGAGCTTCTTGTACCAGAATAGGTAATGATCCCCATCTTCAACAATTAGTCCATCGACTCCTGCAGAATGAAAGCGAATAACATTTATTAATAAGCTCAATAGATTAAATGAAACAAAGTCTTTTTAAAGTTTAGAAGTAAAAACATAGGCCTAATTAAATACCATAACTTTGAACTGAATAATATTACAAGTCATATACTGCCCGTGCCTCACTTTCTGAGCTGTTTCTTTGCGGAGTGAGATGCAGAGAGGGAGAGTGGGAGGTCCTGGGTACCGCATGTGCCTACTACCCTACATTCAACACATCAGCCTTTTCAGGATTTCTTTCGTCAGCTATAGAGCAAGATCAGTCATGGACAAGCGAATGTATAGGCTGTCCCCTCACAAAACAAATTATGTCCTTCTCATCAATTCCTGTAACTAAACACTAATACCAGTGGTAGACTACAGTCTCTACTTGAGATTATCGACCTAACTGCGATTAAGGTTATCACATGTACACATCCGTAAAATCTTTCTTCTATGGCAGTGTTTCTCAAACTTTTTCCACCGCGAAATCCCTTTTAATCTAAAGTGTAACTGCGGAATCCTTGTAATATTTTATTAGTATTTAACAGTTAAGAGACAAGTGAAAGCTAGTATCTCAATATTGTTCAGTGGGACAAATGTATTTGCTTTTTAAGCTTGCAATCTGGTTGTATGGCAGAAAGTTGTAGTCTCATTTTTACTGTACTTCTGCATTTTGTCTTTTCGGTATTTTGTTTTACTGAACACATACGCAGAGAAACCAGTGATGAAAGTGATAATTATTACGGGTATTTTCCGTTTTAGATTTTCATCAAACATATTATTATTATTACTATTATTAATATCATTATCGGTGGTTTAATGATATTATTGATTCATATTTTCGTAATATTTATATATTTTTACAGTAACCGCTAAGTATAAAATAGCCACCGAAGCAGCCCAGTTGGCTAAGGCGCTTGCCTATTGATCCAGAGTTGCGCTCGGGCAGGGGTTCGATTCCTGCTTGGGCTGATTAGGCCTACCTAGTTGGATTTCTTCCCGAGGTTTTCCCCAACTGTAAGGCGAATGTCATGTAATGTTTGGCGAATCCCTGACCTCATCTCGCCAAATACCATTTCACT
This sequence comes from Periplaneta americana, assembly GCF_040183065.1. Taxonomy (NCBI): domain Eukaryota; kingdom Metazoa; phylum Arthropoda; class Insecta; order Blattodea; family Blattidae; genus Periplaneta; species Periplaneta americana. The sequence continues at coordinate 1,395,571 of NW_027185503.1, forward strand.
ATCATTAATCCCATCGATGCAAAATAACGTAGTAGCTGATACAATGTTGTTAAATAACCAAGTAAAAAAGTATGGAATAAAATTTAAAATCATATAGAGCTCACGGAACCCCGGAACATACATTGAGAAACGCTGCCCTATGGTAATTCAGCAGTTGTCCATAATGAACAAAGAGTGGCCGAGTGTCTACATACATTTTAGGAAATCGCCATCAGAGATAATAGCGATAGTGGTAACCACGATTAGAGTATCCGGTATTATAAAGAGTAAAAACCCTTGCACTGGCATAGGATAATGTTTTCAGAACATGTAATATGCTGCTGTGCCGCACACTGCAGCTGCCATGCCAGTCCGAGCAGACCTAAGGGACATGGTTATAAGCACTAGGGAGCTCTCGGTTCAGGATGTGAGACATGGGCAGTAGATTGCTTTGTTATATGTTTATTTTTTATGTGCGTCTTTAGTAACTGTGAAGGTTTACTATATCATAGTAACTTAAAAGCCTTTTGTTTTTGATGTGCGTCTTTAACAACTGTATAGGCTTAGGGGAATTTCCGGTAGCAAGACTGTGCAGGCCATTGTTTTGTTGCCTGATCACCAGAAGCACTAAACTTTTCAACGATTTGATGCTAGTGGGAAACACTGTTGTATACAAGATATATCTCGTGGGCAATAGAAAGCCACACAGAACAACAAAAGAGCAGCTATACTTCTTTTGAGACGAGAGCCTGATGACTATTTTACGAGTCGTTTGTATGTTTATGTTATTCAATTAAGAAAATATGTCAAAATTCCATCAAAACAACTAATATTTTATTTATACTTGTTCTGTTGAAATTTTTACTTATTATCTTAAATAAATAACATAAACACACAAAAATAATAACATTCATCTTTAACAATCATTATAATTTGATCAACAAAACAACCAATATCCCATTCAAATTTTCACAGCAGACCACCAGGAGCGCACCATTTGTTCTCTGCTTCCCTGTTGTAACATGCGTCGTGCACTTCTATTATTTTGTTGTTCTATGGATATAGGCCTACTACCAATACTGGTAGTGGCAACTGAATGTTTGGCAACTTTACAGTTCACATCTCTCAAAAACAAATCTAAACCAGGATAAATAATGACATCTTGGCAAAATTCGGGACAAATACGAGTTCCGACATATTATCAAAAAAATCTTGGACATAGGATCTAATTTGGGACTGTTCCGGAAAAATTGGGATGAATGGTCACCTTCAGGCTGCAATACCTTCGTTGTAATCTTCGAATTATGTTTTAAGAACATTAACAGAATCTTCATTCTCTCCCACAGATAGGCCTACAGCATGTAATTTCTACAATCATTATTAGTTTTCCAGAACAAATGGGAACTATAAAAAAGCAGTCTCTTCACTCTGTTCTTATGTAGTAAATTTCTTATATTTAGCAGTTTTTACATTTTCCTGTTACAAAATTTAAAAAGTAAATGTGTTAGGGTGTCGACTTTAATTTCACCTAACCTGAAAGTATTAGGCATAATGTCCCAACAACGTAATTCGTTGTGATTTTTCTAAGGAGTGAATTAATTTCGTAATTGCATAGTCAACCACTTGTTATTACTAGGCCCCGGAAAAAGTATTGCTATCAGCTTAGTATGCAATATAGCATACTTGCTTTGAGAGGGATGGGGTAAATAATGATAGACAGCGTGACGCTGGCAGTAGTACAGTTTGGTTCATGAGAAATGAAGTAATACATAAAAGTCTCATTATTTGTGCGTCCTTTTGACTAGTTTCCAGTGATTACAAAGTGCAATTCTAATTTATTCTTATTAAGAGATCTAAATATTTCATTGTACTTGACATACTGATAATAATATTATTTACGTATTGATGCGTTGCAATGAACTATGATATGCATGTGCAAGACATGTAACGTGTATCATATTCGGATAACGTGTTTCAAGAAACTTAGCAGATTTCTTCATATAGCTTGCAGCATCTGTAACATATAGTAACACATTTTCGAATTGCACACATGATGGCCATAGCAACTCCATAGCACTATCAAAGAGTTCACATATGGTGGAATTATTAACCCTCTCTAACACTTCACTCATTAAGAGATAGGGTCTACAGCAACATTCCGCACTAAGGGCACCGACAACCACATTTGCAACATGACGTCCAATGGAGTCCATGCTTTCATCTATAGAAAGATACCCATATCTTCTTATTTTGTAATTTACACTTCACTTCACGTAGACATTTCTCATATGCATGTTGCATATACTTCTTCCGCAGTGTTGCTTCATTAGGAATTTGTCTTCCAGTGTACTTTTCTGAAAAGCCACAGAGTTTCACGTTTTCTAATTTGTTTAACGGAATATTTGAAGCAATAAACGCGTCACACATATCTTTGTAAAATGTTCGTTCATGTAGTTGTGAAGGAGATTCCTGCTGTACCTTGCTTAAATTCTGTTGTCTTTTACATGCGCGTTTATGCTTATTGCTATTTATATGCTTCTTAACATTGCATGCCATGTCGGCTGCCAATTTCACATGACACAATTCACAAAACAGTTCATTACCATGGATGGAAAACACACTTTATTGACGAACATATTCCCTTAGTGCTTCTATCTTGCGTACTTTTGGTCTCGGCATTCTGAAGACCCGTGTCGACTGCTTTTGACTGCGTTGTACTAAGCTACGCCGGCACTACTCCTACCTGCACAGTGATGCATGCAAGAGTCCTCGGTTCATAAACATTACCTATACTACATCGTGCATTTCCCTATAAGCAATACTTTCTCTGGGGTCTAGTTATTACTACATGTTTGCATTATTTGATTCTGAACTTTAAAACAATACATGTCGAGGTTCAGAACAGCAAAACTAAAATTAATTCACCTTCAATTGCTATTGCGGCACCAAGTATGATGTAGTATATAGTAATCATCACAGAACAACAAAATAATAGAAGTGCACGGCACATGTTACGACAGGGAAGCAGAGAACAAAGAGTGCGCTCCTGGTGGTCTGGTCTGGCTGTGAAGCTTAACATTTGAAAATCTGAACGCGATATTGGTTGTCTTGTTGATCAAATTATAAAGATTGTTAAATCAATCTCCTTAATGTATCCAGCTGTTTGCTGACAACATAAAGTCCACTGTAGTCTATTCAGTTGTTGTTTTTCACGAGAAATGAGGGGTATTTTGATCAGTGTTCATTATAAATGCCTGTTACTAGTAGCCAGAGGTGGGGTGTAGTCGATATATACTGCAGGGCTGTGTCTTCTGCAACTGGTATTGATGATTTTAATTTACTTCTTTTGTGGTTTATGGATGGACAGTATAGAAGAATGTGTTCCAGATCTTCATCATGATTATTACACCACAGACAAGTGGGAATTATCAGAAATGTGAAATCGGTGTAGGTACAACTGAGTGACAATGTGACCTGTTCTGGCTCTTGTTAAAAATGTCTGAACATGTCTGGACAAGTTTTTGTACATTTCCAGGTCATTTGGTTTCTTTTGTACAGACTGTAAAATTTTTCCTTTGTCAGAAGAGAGCCAATTGTTGAGCCATAGATTTGTAAAATGAGATTTTACTAAAGCAAAAGCAGTGGATAGAGATATCACTTCAAGAGATCTTGGTTGCAAATATGTTGCCTGTTTTGCAATATTATCGACTTTCTCGTTTCCAGGTATACCCAATAACTAGGGTATCCACTGAAATGTTATTTCCTTTTGGAGTTCTTTTAGCTTACTTAGTTGTTTCTGAATTGGAATAATTCTATGTGCATATAGGTTTGGTACATATTTAATTATATTAAATATAGCCCCCTTGGAGTCGGTAAGTATGCAAATAGATATTTCAGAAATTTGAGTAACACACTGAAGAGCAGCATCAATATCTAGTAATTCAGTGTCAAGACTGGAGGAGGATGAACATGGTATGAAATAACTTTCTTGATATTTTGGAATATAATACCCTGCTCCTGATGTCCCATTATTAGGAAAAAGACTGTTAAAGATGAATGTTATTATTTTTGTGTGTTTGTTATTTAATTAAGATAAGTAAAAATTAAAAAAAAGAAGTATAAATACAATATATCTTAAATATTTTAAAATAAAATAAAATAATTGTTCTGATGAAATTTTCACATATTTTTTTAATTAAATAACATATACATACAAACAACTTATAAAACAGTCATCAGGCTCTCGTCTCAAAAGAAATATAGCTGCTATTTTGTTGTTCTGTGTTGCCTACGAGATATATCTCGTATACAATGGTATTTCCCACTAGCATCCAATCAGAAAATTTATGTTTAGCGCTTCTGGTGATCAGGCAACAAAACAACAGGCTGCACAGTCTTGCTACCGGAAACTCCTCTCTCAGTTTCACCCCGCTGGTAATCATTCATTCATTTTTACTTCATTCACAGTATGATTCACATAGTGTTTGGCAAATCACTACTGTGATTCTATCTCCTAATATAGTCCTGTGTGACGTGACATCACTGAGAATTACATGTGCGTCTGATTACATATTGGTATTCATCTCCACTATTCTTGTACTTATGGACAGAGACAGCCTTTCTAACTTGGAAATGCCAATTTTGTTATCTATAGCTAGTAAAACAATTCTCAGTTATAAGAGAAAAGCAAAAGCAAAGTTTTCATAACTTGATTAAAACAATTTCATCTGTATGATAATACCAGGTGAGTAAAAAGTTCCAAGACACCATTCTATTTCGAAGATGGAAGGGAAAATTAAAGATCTGACCAACTCTCGAAAGGATGGATGACAGAGCCAACCTCTGCGGGGTATTTCCGGAACATGGCCACCATCTTAGATCAATGTGACATTTTTTCTTAATTTGAAGGTTGTCATGTGGCATATCAAATAAGGCCAAAATTTTCTCAGAAATTCATTGCTGTAATCAGATTTGACATAAGTGTTCAAAAGTAATTAACACAGAAATTTGAAATTACTGGTTATGTTTCAGAACACAGTACGAAATGGAAATATAAAAATAGGAAATTTATCCTTTGAAGAGGTAGAAAAATTCAAATATTTTCGAGCAACAGTAACAAATATAAATGACACTCAGGAGGAAATAAAACGTAGACTAAATATGGGAAATGCCTGTTAATATTCGGTTGAGAAGTTTTTGTCATCCAGTCTGCTCTCAAAAGAGCGGAAAGTTAGAATTTATAAAACAGTTACATTACCGGTTCTTCTGTATGGTTGTGAAACTTGGACTCTCACTTTGAGAGACCAGCAGTGGATAAGGGTGTTTGAGAATAAGGTGCTTAGGAAAATATTTTGGACTAAGAGGAATGAAGTTACAGGAGAATGGAGAAAGTTACACAACGCAGAACTGTACGCATTGTATTCTTCACCTGACATAATTGGGAACATTAAATCCAGACGTTTGAGATGAGCAGGGCATGTAGCATGTATGGGTGAATCCAGAAATGCATATAGAGTGTTAGTTGGGAGGCCGGAGGGGGAAAGACCTTTGGGAGGATAATATTAAAGTAGATTTGAGGGAGGTGGAATAAGATGGTAGGGACTGGATTAATCTTGCGCAGGATGGCATGTGAAGGCAGCAATGAACATCTGGATTCTCTAAAAGCCATAAGCAGTAGTAAGTAGTTTCAGTAAACTGGAGATGACAATGATAAAAGAGGAGAGGATTGAGGTGATTCTGATGTTTGGGGAAAGCAGCTGCGGTAATATAGCCCAAATTTCAATGTCCAGAAAGACCACCAATTTCACACAACACTATCACATCCCTGATACAGTTCGGCCGTTCCTTTTTGGCCGGTGGATTCTCGATGCGCTGTTGTCTCGCCACACAGTGCGAGCCTACATTCCGTGGCGCATGAGCAGTGTCAGTGTATTTCCGGAGCCATGTGGGGACAGTGTGACGAGAGTGTAAAGTGTAGTGAGGATACACGAAAGTTGCTACGTGTTGAAATGCCGCCTGTTATTTCCAAGACATTGCATAGTCAATGCCGTGAAGTCGTTTCTAACGTTCACGCATTCATGAAGCGTGAATCAGAGGCCGGAGAGACACTGATACCTCTGAAGAGGGTTCAGGAGAGAGTTGTAGCGGCGACCTGCGTGTCTGAGAGATCCATGAGAAGGATTATCAACGTGCTGAAGAACAGGGAGCTTCATTCGAAACACAATGTTCCGAAATGGATCACTGATATAGATAATTTCAATACAGATTTCATTCGACGAACAATTTATAACTTCTATGTCGAAGAGAAATGCGTACCAACAGTAAGCAAACTCCTTTGTAAGCTGAAAGATGGAATCAATTTTTCTGGTGGAAAAACAAGTTTAAAATTAATATTAAAAAATATGGGGTTCAGATGGAAGAAAACGAGAAACAATCAAGCAGCTCTAACTGAACGACATGACATCAGGTCCATGCGTATAGCGTACCTATGGGCTATTAAGAAATATCGAGAAGAGGGTCGTCCGATTGTTTATGAAGACGAGACTTATATCCATAGTAGCCACACAAGACCTAACAACTGGAGTGATGACAGCACGGCAGGTTTGATGGCACCAACATCCAAAGGCACCAGATTAATAATCGTGCATGCAGGTGGCCGATCAGGTTTCGTTCCAAATGCACTACTTATTTTTACATCAGGAATGTCAACAGGTGACTACCATAATGACATGAACTCTGAAAATTACCAGCGTTGGCTCAAAGAACGATTAATACCAAATTTACAGCCGAATACCGTGTTAGTGGTAGATAATGCTTCCTACCACAATGTACAGATTAATAAACCACTCACATCAAACACTCGGAAAGATGATATGAAAGCATGGCTTACAAGCAATGGCATTGAGTACACAGAAAATATGCTTAAGACCGAGCTTTATGATTTAATAACTTGGCACAAACCCCAACATAAGAAATATCTCATAGATTCAATAATGGAGGAACATGGTCACAGTGTCCTGAGACTACCACCATACCAACCAGATTTGAACCCTTTAGAGATGATTTGGGCTGACGCAAAACAGTGGGTAGCCAGTAGAAACACTACATTCAAGATAGCCGATGTTATGGCATTATGTCGGCAAAGCTTTGAAGAAATTGGAGTAGATAAGTGGAAAAATGTTTGCTGCCATTCAGAAAAAGTTGAACCTGATTATTTCGAAATGGAAGGTTTGGTAGAAGATGCTATCTAAAGAATAGCATTTACAGTTAATGATAGCAGTGATAGTAATGACAGCGAGTCAGAAGACGGAGCAATATCAGGGATAGAAGAATTGGAGTGAACAGTTTATTCTTTACTAGTGCAAATGTTCCATATGTATTTTGGTGGATGTCTAAATATCTCTGTGCAAGTGAAAAAGAGATATGTGTTTTAGTGTAAAACTGTGTGTATAATATTTATAAGTGAAAAAGAAACAATTATTTTAGCGTAGAACTTATGTGTAAATATTCCGAACATTTCGTTCGACTTCATTAACTGCAGGCGCTCAACTGTTCCACTGCACTGGCTGTACTCACAGTCCCTCAACCTTCTTGGAGGCGGGCGGACGGAAGGATCAGCTACGGGTAAGTCACATGCTAGGTCAGACTCACTTCAAATTTGTCACACACATCCCACCAGCCAGGAATGGCTGGCCGAACTGTATCTAAATTTAGAACAACTGGGACTGTTCAAGACAAGCCACATAGCAGTTGGCTGAAAACCTCAACATTGGTCTTGCAGAATTCGACACATCTATCAGGTTCATTCTCTGATAGTTTCTGCAGCATTTGGACCTTGAACAGGTGCCATTCTTTGGTATGAAGAATTCACACAATATTTAACTGATTGATACCACTTTCTGCCGAAAGATGTCAATGTACTGCATTTTGGACTATTGGCAAATGAGGCCAAGACTAGTGTTGAGTCTCTCATCGGTTGCTGTTTTTGACCAACTGCTAAAGTGAGGATCACGTCAGTGTAGTTCCTAAAAGTCTAATTTGGTCATCTCTTCAGTGTTATATCACCAAAGAGGGTAAAATCACAATGCTACGTACTGAAATAATAATAATAATAATAATAATAATAATAATAATAATAATAATAATAATATATTAACAATAACAATGTCTTGCTTATATTTACCACATCTCATCTTTATGTTGGGAGGTGTTCCTAAATGATTCAATAATTTATTAAATAATACGTTTTCTTCCTGGACTTCTCGCATATTATGTTAGTTATTAGGACTAGTATGATTAATATTAAAATGTATTTTGTCATGAAATTTATTGTTTTGACTAAAGAGTTTACGATTCATGAGAGCTAAACTAAAAATGTATTTCTTTACTTGCATTTTCATCAGTTTCCTATACTGCAAACTAAAATTATTGCTACCAAATAACAGTTAGAAAATAACTACCAGTTGTAGTACTTGTCAGTACCCGAAATTCGAAACGAAGTTGGTAAAAGAAAATTCAATCTGAGAGCTAGAAAATCACTATAATTCACTAGCATATGTAGTTATAGGGGAAAAGTGGTTAGGTTTCACCCTTAGGGTATTAAGTAAACTGATCCTGACTATACTTGGCTTCTTTTGAACAGTTCCAGTTGCTCTAAATTTCTGGATATCGGGAATTGAAATCTACAGATATGATATGGCATCTGCGTTCTCCAGATACCAGGATAAATCTTATCTTTTTCTCTTTCGTCAATACTGTAACCAGTAATTTCAAATTTCTGTGTTAATAACTTTTGAACATAACTTAATATGGCAAATCTGATTACAGCAATGAATTCCATTTTAGTCTCATTTGATATGCCCTTACCATTTAAAATATGTGACCTTGCTCTAAGATGGCGGCCACAATCCAAAAATACTAGCAAATGTTAGCACCTTCACCTATTCTTTCCTGGGGTACTTAGAGATTTTACATTTTCCCTTCTGTCTCCGAAATTAAAGGGTGTCCTCGGACTCCCAACTCTATACATAATTTGGAGAAATAACTGTTCAAATGAAACCTTGAACTAGGTGGAGCCCGATCTCAATCTCATGGCACCAACATGTGCGAGCTTCTTTCTGAGGCTTCGGAGTGGAGGGTTCTGTGTGTATGGGTGACTGCTTACTCGTAGAGCGTACTGTTCAAACACCCCTCAGCAAGACTCTTGGGCGAGTACATATAAGTGGTTGCCAATTCGTCTTTCGCGCAGTTGCCACAAGTTTAAAATCAGGCTCTACATTAACGAGCTTCTTTGAAAAGAAAAGTAATAATTGTGAAGTTAAAAAAATATACAGTTATAAAGGGTACAGTGAACTCAAAAAAAAAAAAAAAATCTTTTCTTTAATAAAGACTAGGAGAAAGAAAAACAATTTCATAACCGAATTTTCAAGTGTGATGATTATACAGCAAAATGTACAGTGTGGCATAGATAAAAGTAGCCTGCCTCCCATTTGAATGTAAATGCGATATTTCCATTATTGTGTTCTATCATATCGTATCATAATGAAATGAGTAAACAACTACAACAATGGACAATTTTATGCAATAGTCCTCTGGCGGATGCCCTCAATAACTTCTGGTGTGCGAATTGAAGTAACACTTTATCTTTTCACATTTTGAACAGATCTTAGTCACTTTTTTACCAAACCCTCTAATGCTCTCTTTGCCAGTTGTCCTCTATCCAGAAAACTTGTCCCTGAAAATTTCGTAAGTTTCCTTAATCGAAGCTGTTCTCACATAAGCTTCCACAATTTCCACTCTTTCTTGAATCGAGTAAATCATTTTGCAGAATGCCAACAATCGATTATTGCATAAAATTGTCCATTATTGTAGCTGTTTACTCATTTCGTTATGATAGAGTAGATGCAAAAAGAGCTTGCCACGGAAAGCTGCGCGAACTTTCGGAAACGTTCGGGTGCACTCGACCTCGCTTCAATTCGATTGACAAACTGTCAACAGTTCTCAGTCGTCTGCTGGCTTGATGATTCAAGTGAGATTTATCACAGCACGTGTAACGTAACGTAAACCTTATTGCAGAGCAACTAATAACATAACATTGTTGAAAATACAGAAGCACGAATTTTTTTACACATAAAATCACTGAATGAAATGACAAAGATGTTGTAAGAAATATGTAATTATTGAAAATACAGAAGCACACATTTTTATTACATATAAAATCACTGAATGAAATGCTAAAGATGTTATAAGAAATACCGTATATAACCTTTGAAAATACAGAAGCACGAATTTTTTTACACATAAAATCAATGAATGAAATGACAAAGATGTTATAAGTGTAATTAGTGATATTTGACATTGTAATAAAACACTAATACTATGTAATGTTCCGGTAACTAGGGTACTATGGTCGGTTTATTTTAATCTGTATATACTCCTTATGTTACGAGCAAAGCCTGTTTCGTTTTTCATAAATTTATAAACTTTATAAACAATTCTCTAGTTTGACTGTGTAACATTTTATTAGCACTTCCTAATTTAGAGCGAAATGGGGGCATTGTTAAGTGCATAGAATGTTATACAGAACTCTGTTATTTAACAAACACACTTTGAACTATATAAAACTCCTGATATCAGGGATAAAATGCAGAATATGTAAAGCACACGGTGGCTTCTACCCGCTCTGCACAGCAACACTCCACAATACAAACGGCTCAAGACCGCACTTTCGAATGCGCCCTGTAATCAGCATTAGGTGATTCTTATCAGCCCTGTAACGAGCATGGCGGCACGAGGACCGAATATTGTTCTCTGCGCATCAGTCAAATGGGCAAGCTTTCTTTGCACTTCCTCTATGATAGAATACAATAATGGAATTTCAAGCAGTCAAAATATCACATTCCGATTCAAACAGAAGGTGGGCTACTTTCATCTGCCCCACTCAGTATTTATGTTCAATTATTCTACATTTACAATGATAGAATGCATTACCAAAACAAAACATTAAGTGATGAGGAAGCAATACTATTATTAACGAAGTCTGAAGTAATTTCAATTTTCCGTACTATCAAATATGGTCAGTTTTCTAATAACGAAATCTAATTTGTCAAAATAAACTATACATAAGCATGTTTCCACAGTGTAATACTGATGCTAAATAGCCTCTTGTAGGGTTAAAGTCATATTGCTTTTCAAAACATACTCTGTCACTTCTCACAGAATCTTGTCGTACAAACTCTGAAGAAATCAGGATGTTCTTTTCGCTGATTAAAACTTTGTGTTTACATTATTTCGAACATATTTATGAAGAATTTTGCAGCAGTATGTCTGTAAATAATTTTGGTTAGAATTTCAATTCAAATTCTATTAAACAATTAAAATACTTTATACACTTCAGTTAATTACTGTACTGGCAAATTTATTGTAACAGAATGGAATTTTAACAGTTTTGAAGTCATATTACTACTGTATCTGAATATATGGGTACCCGATACATTATAATATCCTTATTTACTTAAGTATATAACACAGTCTAATATATACAGTCGCGCAACTTCAACACTTTTTTTGCCAACATTCGCGACACTAGCGCCCAAGCGGCAGGCAAGGCACTGGTCATAGGGGTGATACAGCCAGCACGTGCTTTAAAGGGATGCGAGATGTTATAATAACGTTTTAATCATGCGTCGGAATAAAGGCAATGTGTGCAATGACGAAAATTGCAGTAACAACAAGTTTAAATCTCCGAATTTGTTGTTCCTCAGATTCCCTAAAGACCAAGAGAAAATCGTAACTCAGTCATAACCAATAATCCACGTTGTAGGTACCCTACGTATTTTGTTCGTTAAAACATTTATTATTTATCAGTTACCTATTTGTATGTCAGGAAGGACAGTTTAAATAAAAACAAAGTAAATACCTATTACATTGTATTATTTTTTGCAGAGATCATATGTGTAAATGTGTAACCATTCCGATTTTGGATAATATATCTACAGTTTTTAATGCAAGTAATTCCATAATTTTTGTATTCGTGCTTTTTTCTTTATATTTTTCAAAAGTTGAATGTTATATAGCATTCAAGTAGGTATCATGGTGTTAATTTTGCAAGATTTCATGGAGTATAGTAATCCTTTTGCAAAATATTCACTTCTTGAATAAATCCAGACTGTGTCTTTAAATTTCTGATGTGTTGGTGTAGATTCATGTGGCAGACGTATTAGGTTCTCAAGAAATAAAAGAGCCTTTTTAAATTTAATATAAAAAGCAATCTTTTCTGTAATAATTTGCATGACTGTTATTGGTGTTGATTGTACATTCCCAGTGATTATTTGAGCCGTTCAGTGCAGAAATGGTATAAGTCAAAATCAGGTAATGAGGTTTACAGTAAAAATTCTGTAAAATACAGCGCAAAGTAGCAATTAATATATCCTTCGTGCTATTCACTGACTATTAATAGTTTAAATACATTCAATATTAACTGCCACTTTGCGCTGTATTTTACAGAATGTTTACTTTAACCCCTCATTACCCATTTTTGACTTACACCACTTCTGCTCTGAAAATAAAATTAGGCCTACATTTTCTGGGTTAATTGAAGTTACAATTTTTTCAACAAAATTGTGTGTTCATTTACTTGTTTTCACCTACGTCATATTAACAGTAAGTGCATGTAAATTACGTATTATATAGGTAGGATAAGTTAAAATTGGGCATTATGTGTGAAAACTGGAAATGTAATGTCAAATGCTGTAAACTTGGCATAAAAATTTAAACCATACATCATCACTATTTGTGACTCAAAATAATAAAGGAAATACCGGTTCTTAAGAAATGGAAAAATAATTAACTTCATATTAATGTTTAAATCCTCCTCTTTTCTTTATTTTCAAGTTTATCTCAGCGGCCGAGTTTACCCCAATTTGCGGTATGCAAAATCGTTAATTTCTCAGGAAATGGGGAGAAGAGTTCACCACGCGATATGCCCTACAATTTTTAAGCTACTAATTTTTACTCTTCTCACAGGAAATACAAAGTTCCAATGATTCATAAATATATTTAGGAATGAACTGAATTAACCGACCACGCACGAACAATTATATTATTTCAAACCATGATACATGATCAGGGCCATGATTCAGTTGTAAGGAGCAGAAAGAATTACGTTTATTCCCAGCTTCTGAAACTTGTAGATTAACTGCATGTGAAATTCTTCCAGGATTCTGAAGTAGAATTAATAAGAACCATATACACTTATTGTATAGCATAAAAATATATAATAAATTACGCAAAACCCGTTTTCTGATGTGTTATCATATGTCGTGTGCACACTTTTAACTTGCCTGCCGCTAGAGGGCTACTGTCGCGCCAGCTGTCAAATGTTGGCATATTTTATACGTATAAGTTGCGTGACTGTATCTATTAGACTGTGGTATATAATTTGAACAATTATCCAAAGCATTAGAGGATGTCATGAATAGACAGTTTTTACATATTTTGAAGAAAATAATTTGCTTCATGAGCAATACGTTGGTTTTAGGCAGATTTAGATATGGCAAATCAACTACCATAATGGTAGAAAATGTTGTTCTATAGGTTTTCAATACCAATATCCTTGAATTAAAACAGAATTTGCTGACTTGTTTATGTGATTTGTGTAAGGCATTTGATCGCTTGCCTCATGATTAGAGATAGTCAAAATTCGTGACTTGCAAAATCGCGAGAAACCTAAAAACCAAATAAACATAGTTTAAAACATGGTTCACGTAAAAATAATCACATACTTACACGTTTCAACTCGCGAAATGCTCGCGAAAAATCGCAAAAATCCTATGAATCGCGAATTTAGCATATTTTCTGCTGTTATTCGCGAAAAGAAGCAATTTTTCTGCAATTAATAAATACATTATCTAAATCTGGAAATTTTAGAAGTTCTATTTGAAAAATGCACATAGTTAAAAATAGTCCTGGACTTTCAGTGCGAGAAGGTTTGCTGTTGTTACATGAAGATCAGAGTGATTTTGTGGATGGAGCACTCCAAGCTATATGGGTTCCAGTTTCTAATGTTGACTGGGAAAGTTTTTTTTCACAGTTCTCGTGTGTGCTAACAAATAGAAGAACAAATCTTACAATGACAAACTTAGAACTGTTGTCTGCGTATAACTATGAATGTTGTTGTTGTTGTTTTCTAATGCCAGGCGTTTGACAATAAAGTCATTTGACCTCTTGCACTCCAATATTTTTCAAAGATATTATCATGACCAGCCACTGAAGCACAGATTTTGAGGTGTTCCGAATCCATTTCTTGGTTTGAGTTGCACAATGGACAGTTAGGGGACTGATATATTCCAATTCTATGCAGGTGTTTGGCCAAACAATCATGGCCTGTTGCCAATCTAAATGCAGCTACAGACGATTTTCGTGGTAAATCGGGAATTAACTGTGGATTTTGATGCAGAGAGTTCCATTTTTTCCCATGGGATTGTGTTATCAAATTTTGTTTGTTGAAGTCTAAGTATGTAGATTTAATAAATCTTTTTACAGAGTAATACGTAGATTTAGTAACAGGTCTGTAAGTAGCAGTGCTGCCCTTCTTTGCTAAAGCGTTCGCATTCTCATTTCCCAGGATTCCACAATGGGATGGTATCCATTGGAATACAATTCTTTTATTGAGTGATATTAATTGAGAGAGCATTTTAGTTATTTCTGCTGTTTGAGATGAAGGTGTGTGTTTAGAGACTATTGATAGAATAGCTGCTTTGGAGTCTGACAATATAACTGCATTTTTTAATTTACTGATGTGGCATAGAAGATTCCTGAGACATTCACTTATTGCAATGATTTCTCCATCAAAACTTGTTGTTCCATACCCAAGAGATCTATAAAGTGAGAAGAGACAGCACGTAACACCTGCAACGGCACCTTGTTCTCTGGAGATCAAGGATCCGTCAGTGTATAAATGAAGCCAGTTTTGTGGAGGGTATCAGATATTAATTGTCTCTAAAGACAATTGTTTCAGCATTTCAGTGTTTACTTCTGATTTCAGTATTTCTTCTGTTAAATTTAGATTATATTCTATATTTAATAGAGTTAAAGGGTTTGGTTTAATTTGTAGGTTTTCTTTTAAATTCGGGATATTGATTTTCTGTTTTAATTCTTGAACAATGGATATGAAACTTTTTTGAGTTTTCAATCTACAGAGAGGACTGTATGAATGCCAATTGTTTCCTGGTAATCTAATAAGTTTTTCATACTGAATCAGTGCTTTTTCTTCTATTGTCATTTTGATGCTGTTAATATTAGTGAGGAATCCCATAGAATCTATTGGAGTTGTTTTGATTCCACCAGTAAGGAGTCTGAGAGCTTGGTTTTGAACATATTCTATTTCGTTTATGAAAGGTGAAGTAATTAAAGTTTCTCCGCAGTATGTCAGCACTGGCTGTATAAACATTTTGTATGTAGTGGTCAAAGTATTCCTAGAGCATCCCCATTTCTTTCCTGCTAGTCTTTTTAGAAGGGAGAATCTTTTACGAGCTTTTTCAGAAATGTATTTCAAATGGTTGCTCCATGTTAACTTACTATCGAAAATAACTCCAAGATATTTGGATTCATAAGTCCTAGGAAGGTGTTGGCCATTGTATTGGATATTGAATTCTCTTTCTTTTTTACCGAGTGAAAATATTTGGTAGTTACTTTTGCTTAAATTAAGTGTCATCAAATTTGATGTATTCCATTCATGTAGTTGATTTAGAGCTTTAAGAGCAGAATTTTGAATTTTGTCTCTATGTCTGTAAGAT
The DNA here is from genome assembly GCF_040183065.1 of Periplaneta americana. Classification (NCBI taxonomy): domain Eukaryota; kingdom Metazoa; phylum Arthropoda; class Insecta; order Blattodea; family Blattidae; genus Periplaneta; species Periplaneta americana. Next base: position 1,411,344 of record NW_027185503.1, read on the forward strand.
CCGGAAGTCCACAAAACTATATCATCTGCAAATAGTGCTGTTTTCATGTTTGATTCCTCTAATAGGAAGGGTAAGTCATTTATATAAATATTGAATAAAGTTGTGCTGAGGACAGCGCCCTGAGGTAGACCTCGATATGTTTGTCTGTAACTAGAAAGTGAGTTATTGAATTTAGTGGCAATGAATCGTTGACTAAGGAATTCTGATATTCATCTGAACATATTGCTGGAGATACCTAATTTCTGGAGTTTTAGTAATAATTTATTTCTCCAAACAGAGTCATATGCTAGCTGAAAGTCAATAAATATTGCCAAGGTATCTTCTTTCTTGTTAAAACTGTCTTTTATTTCTTGGCCGAGGCGTATGACTTGTTCATTGGTAGGGTGTAGTTGTCGAAAGCCTTGGTGATAAAAGATTTTGGGATTCTAAATACCAAGTTAATCTGTTGGAGATCATGGACTCCATGGTTTTTGCTATCATGCTTAACAGTGCTATTGGTCGATAACTTTAACATCATGAGCAGGTTTCCCTTTTTTGTGAATTGGTACAATGATTGCTTTTTTCCAAGCTGCAGGAACTGAGGTGTTCCATGACAAATTGCAAATGGATAAAAGTACAGACTTGGCTTTTTCCCCCAGATGTTTAAAAAATTCGGAATGAATGTTATCGGGGCCAGGAGATTTCTTGGTTTTTAAATTTTGTAAAGCTAGAGTTAATTCTTTGGAAGTAAAATTTTGATGAAATATTTCAGGTTTTGTACTAGTAATATTGTTTTTATTATTTTTATGTAATTCACTTTTGATAAATTTGTCAGTTTTTTTGATATTGGGATGTAATCTGTGAGAGTTTGAGTAGTGTTTAATAACTATGAATGTTAAATAATGTTAAGTATCTTAGAATTGTTGTCAACGTAAAGCTTTGAATATATAATTATAATTGTCAATTATCTTAAGCAACATAATAATTTAATAAAACAGAGTGAAAATTTCAGGTTTACTCAAGAATTTTTATCCTTTTTAATCAAGAATTTTAGCCCCTTTAATTCAAGAATTTTGACTGTCTCTATTTATGATATTTAGTATTTACTTATTTATTTAGTATTTATTTATTTAACCTGGTAGAGATAAGGCCGTCAAGAATAAACTTATATTTTATGGTATAAAGGAAACGAGATTTCCTTAGTAGAATGGTTATCTTATGAATAGGCAGTAAGTTGTTGAATTTGAGGAGAAAATACCTTCCCAGTACAGGCCTACTCTTAATGTTGAACTTTCTCAAAGCTCAATTTTGTGTGCATTTCTTTTTATTGTTGATGTCAATGATTTACCAGCTGCATTCCAGGGAAAATTATTATCTTAGCAGACGACACTACTGTTTTGAAAGTTGTTAATGGTGATTCTGATATGAGTAGCACACTTTTATGGAAATATAGGTTTTAGCATTAGGAGTGACATTGAACCTGAAGTGGCTGTAAGGTTACAAGTTTTCTGGATGGATGCTAATATGATATATATATACAAAATTAAAACTATATAATATGTAATTTATTTCCAAAAAATAGTCTGCCCAGGCATCCTGGGTTGCCAAAAACACAGAATAATGCACATATAAGAATAATAACGATTACAGTGAATAGATGAGTCAAATTGAAATGTGAACTCAGAGCTTAAATTTAAGAATTAATAAATTTGTACATATATTGTAACAATCACACACTAACTGATAGAAAGGGGGGAAATTATGATATTCCGTATAAATGATTTTCCAGAATTGCCACAGACCCTTTAATGCTAGAAGTAATTATTTTTGGAATGATATCATGGATTCCAAATGTTTTGATAGTGTTTACAGTTGATCGTGGGATGGTGCCCCTTACTCCAATCATTAAACCATGTACTTCCCAGGTGCCTTCCATCTGATATTTTTCACGAAAATTCGGAATAGTAGGCTCATAAATATTTTGTTTCTCTTTGTTAACCTCAGATGGTTGGGTCTGACTCATCTCAAATCTAGCAGTTGGGTCCAGTATAAAGGCTTTACTATTAGTCTTGTCTAGAGCCACGATGTCCGCTCTTCTAATTCTGCCGCCTTCAGACCCAAAGCTGTGCACCTCTTCATGGACCTCGAAGGATCTTTTTCTAAGGGCCTGTGCTATTAGTTTTCGGATATTATGAGGGCGTGAATTTCTTAGGAGTTCTCCATGCTGACAGGATCCTAGGACGTGTGCTAAGGTTTCAATCTCGTTGCAGTATCTGCAACGGTAACCGTCCAAGGATCTCCCATGAAGACTTCTCACTGATGCTACATTAGCATTCATCTTAATTGCGTCCCGCCATTCAGAGGAAGACAGATCCTCCTTAGAAAAAATCCATTTATTTCCGGGAGTATATTCTTGAAATATAATAACACCTTTTCCTTTATGAGGAAGCGCACACCATTTATCGTACTCTTGTTTCCTAAGATTTTGTCGTAGTTTATGGACATTGATGTTACTTATATCCAGATCTTCAGGTGGAATTTTTAACTTCCTTGAACAGACTTTCTCTTCTGCTGCTATGTTCCTTGTAGAAACGACAAGAGGATTCGAGGTTCTCAATAATGTGTCGCAAATATTCAGATGCTGTAAATATGCTTCCATTGAGCATTGAAAAGGCTGAGACCTTTATATTTACGTTCTGTGTACAACATCGCGTCGGGCGTGTCTCCTGGCAAACATAAAATTTCCTTCACTGAACTTTTAATTAACTTATCCACATTTTTGAGAAACCGGTCAGAAAGCTGGTGAAGGGGAGCATTTTGAAGAGGATAAACAAGTAACATATTATACAATGAAATATGTTTACCATTTAATAATATTAAATATTTACACAGTACTGTGAAATGTCAACAATTCATCTACAGAATAGAAAGTGTGAGATATTAAGTATTTTTTTTAGTTTTACCTTAAATAATGCAGGATTTTGGTTATGATTCATAATGTCTTCAGAAAGACTATTAAAAATTTTTACTGCCATGTAACATACCAGTACTCCCCTTTCATAGGATTATAAATATGACGATGGTATATGAAAATCATTCTTTCTGCGAGTATATATACTATATATGGCTGGATTAGTTGGAAAATTTTCTTTATTACATAAGAGGAAATTTATTAAGAAGTATATATAAGGCGTTCAGGGCTAAAGTGGATCAAGTCCATGAGACGTAGTTTTGAGATAATAGGACTTAAAGTTGACTTGCTCTAGTGGATTATCTAATTTGACTAGCAATAATTTTATTGCTTCATTCTCAAATTCTAGATTTATAAAACATACATAATATTGTGATGTTAATTGATGCAACGCTCTGTTGACTTGATCCAATATGGCTCAGAACATCGTGAACAAATAATCTGAGCCAAAAGTGACTGGTGTCACCTACCGGCAAATGCTTGGAATTAGGACTTCATCCATTACTCCTCGGAAAAGATCCAACTTCAGATAATCAGAAAACGATTTAAATTCAATTTATGAATATTTGTGACTTGATTCACTTTAGCTCTGAATGCTTCAACTGATTTGTTAAGGTCAGAATCTCTCATTAAAAAAAAAAAAAAGGTCTATATGATTCTCTAGCCTTTGTTCCAAATATTACCTATTCTAATTGCTCTTTTTGGTAATAAGAAAAGGCTATATTTTTACTATCTGCTGAATTTCCCCAAAAAATATTATTCTGTAGGAATGAAAATGGACAAAATATATTGTCTTTAAGATACTGCTGTTGAGAAACTGTTGTAACGATCTAATTGTGAAGAAATATTTAGAAGTACAATATGCTAAAAGTCAAAAGGAGAATAAGAATGGCAAAGGAAGCTTTTAATAGAGAAAGGAGCACCTTCTGCGGATCTCTGGAAGTGAAGTGCTTTGTGTGGAGTGCAGCAGAAACATGTATGGGGGTAGAAACATGGACATTACGATGAAGCGAAGAGAAGCGAATAGAAGCATTTGAAATGTGGATATGGAGAAGGATGGAGCATGTGAAATGGACAGACAGAGTAAGAACCGAAGCTGTGTTGGAAACAGTGAATGAAGAAAGAATGATTCTGGAACTGATCAGAAAGAGGAAAAGAAATTGGCTGGGTCACTGGCTGAGAAGAAACTGCCTACTGAAGGATGTACTGGAAGGAATGGTGAACGGGAGGAGTTCAGAGCAGAAGAAGATATCAGATGACAGACGACATTGAGATATATGGATCATATGAGGAGACAAAGAGAAAGGAAGAAAGTAGGAAGGACTGGAGAATGCTGGGTTTGTACTCGACAAAATATAGACAATTACTCATTAATAGCCAATATACATGATCATGAAATTAGAAATAGTGAACAAATTAATATTCCATATTGTAGATTACATAAAACTAGTATAAATTTTTCTGGCATGGGGATGAAATTACATAATAAGCTTCCCAGTCAATATTATAAGTTACCAACCAATAGTTTCTAAGCTAGATTTTATAATTGGCTTTTAATTAATCCTTTCTACTCTGTAGATGAGTTTCTTAACATAAATTCATACGAAATTGTTTTCTAATAAATAAAGTTATTTACATTTAGTTACAATTATTACATTAGGAGTGAAGTGTTTTCATTAATTTTAGAGTTTCAAAATGTTTTGTGTTTTCATTCTAATTAAACTTTACTGTTTTCAATTATATGTGTATTTTCAAATGTAATCTATGTTTTTTCTCCTCCCTTCTGTATTGTGACGAAGCCTATCACTGTATGTTTAATGACTTAATAAATTGAATTGAAAGACTTGCCCTTGGGCAGAACACTATGAATGAATATGTCAATAATAATCAATCTTCTTAATGTATACAGCTGTTTGCTGACAACATAAAGTCCACTATAGTCCACTGTAGTCTATTCAGTTGTTTTTCACGAGAAATGAGGGGTATTTTGATCGGTGTTCATTATAGACGCCTGTTGCTAGTAGCCAGAGGTGGGGTGTAAATGATTGTGTCAAAAATGATGTGAAAAATAAAATAAGATATGTACGTCGTGAAAGGAGTTATAAGAACAGAGTTTATTCATGCCAGGTCCCAGAGCATGTACTGTATAATGAATGAAACAGGTTTGTTTTCTCTCAAATGTTCAAAAACATAACCTAAAAATCCTAAAAACTGAAATCAATATGGTCTTCCTGCTTACTTACTTACTGGCTTTTAAGGAACCCGGAGGTTCATTGCCGCCCTCACATAAGCCTGCCATTGGTCCCTATCCTGAGCAAGATTAATCCAGTCTCTACCATCATATCCCACCTCCCTCAAATCCATTTTAATATTATCTTCCCATCTACGTCTCGCCCTCCCCAAAGGTCTTTTCCCCTCTGGCCTCCCAACTAACACTCTATATGCATTTCTGGATTCGCCCATACGTGCTACATGCCCTGCCCATCTCAAACATCTGAATTTAATGTTCCTAATTATGTCAGGTGAAGGATATAATGCTTGCAGCTCTGCGTTGTGTAACTTTCTCCATTCTCCTGTAACTTCATCCCTTTTAGCATGGTCTTCCTGCTACCATTTTTAAATATGAGCAAGATATACTATCTGAGCATCAGTTTCACAGTAATTCAACTTACCGACTGGTGTGACAAAATTATTTCCAGGAGGACTGGCTGGTTCAGGCAGTGTGGGGACCTGATACAGCAGCCAATAATGATAACAAGATGGCTCCTCCTTGTAGCCTGCTATGGTGTGTACATAATGTCCATTGGGCCACTCTGTTGCCTCAAAACTGCAAAAAGAATTGTACAGGAAGCTATTTTATGTGTAATCAGTGGTGACATTCTAATTTTCTAACAAAGAGTTCTTTCGCTAATGACCCAAATTTCATAATTTTAATATGAAATATTTATTTATTTAAATCCACAACCAACAGAAGCAGGCTTCCAATTACAGGTGGCTTACACAGATACATACACAAAATACATACCGTAAAGTGGGGTGACTTTGAACGCTGAGGTGACTTTGAACAGTAATTTAGCTCCTTTCTAAATTAAATTCTGTACCCAATTGCGAAAAAACTGTTTAAGTTGTCAATAAATTAGTTCAGTTTTTTCGAAATAGGGTACAGCATTTAATTTAGAAGGGCGCTAAATTACTGTTCAAAGTCACCTCGGCGTTCAAAGTCACCCCACTTTACGGTAATAAGAAAAAAAAAACAAACAAACAACACAAACGAAAGAAAGAAAATATTCATAACGGTAATAGATGCTAGAATATAGTATTGCAGTTAATATAGTGCCAAATGTCAATATAATGATGCTAAATTATTTAAAAACTAGAGTAAAAACATTATAATACACTTCTTCATAATTTAAATATCTAAGAAAATACAATTCTTTTTAATATTGTATGAAATTTTTCAACTGCTAAACTGAAATCTAATTGAGAATCACAGTTTAAAGACAGAGAGTTGTAAGTATTACACATAACAAACAAGGGAGAGTTCTTGAAGTAAACAGTTCTAGGAATGGGAATAACAAAAAGTTGCCTATGACGTAATTCTGTTTTTTTTACATTGAACTGAAGGAATTTAAGAAAGTCACAGTTATTCAATATACCATTAACAGTCTTATAGAGTAAAATTTGACTATTTATTAATCGTCGAGATGTTAAAGTTTTATAATTAAATTAAAAAAGTAACTGATTATATGAAATTTGCTTGTCATAAGACGACACATGATGTTTTTTAAAATATAAATAAAGTAAAAATATTTTCTGTATCCTTTCTATTTGCATCTGATGGCACTGTAACTGAGGTGACCATATTACAGATGCATACTCTAGCTTACTCCTAACTAGAGTTTTATATAGAGTATCAATAGTATTTATGTTTTTTAATTCTTTTCTATTTCTGATTATAAATCCTAATTTTCTATATGCATCAATTACTACGTGATTTAAGTGCATTTTAAAACATACGTTGTGTGTAAAATAAATACCCAAATCCTTAAATGATATAACTTCACACCATTAATTTCATACGAATTTTGAGCAACTGTCTTATTTTTAGAATACGTCATAAAGCAACATTTATTAAGATTTAACAGAAGAAAATTATCGATACTCCATATAGTCTGTCCAAATCATGCTGTAGGTCAAAAACGTCTTGTTGTTTGTCAATGACTTTATACAATTTAACATCATATGTTAAGTAAGGAAACAATAAGCAACTATAAATAAAGAGAAACTGCACAGCAACATGCTATTGAAGAATTATGTGTAGAGTTATTTAAAAACTCACAAATGTTGAGAGAAGAGAAATATAGAATATGTGCAACATCAACTAGCTTTGAATATCTGACCACCAGTGGCGGTTTCTCGGGGGAGGGAAGGGAGGAACGTCCTCCTCACATTTTTCTTCTTTTGAAAGTAAATACTAAATGAAATATCTGCCTTGAAATTCGAAGAAGATTCGATAATTTTTAAGTTCACAGCTATAAGAAAACCTCGCTCGATTGATTGAGTTTTAAACGACGCGCAATCATGTGCTACTAGAAAACTGTGAGAAAGATGTGAGATTGTTTGTGTGGAGGAAAGCCAATCCATTCCTCCTTTACTGCAGTTAGCACACATAGACAACAGCGCACTAGCGGCGAGAGACAGAAGCAGAGTTTTAAAACAAGTAAATGAACGGAGAGGGAGGAGATCCTCCTCTGAATCAGTCATGGGCGGGAAATATACAAACCGACTGGTCGTGCAGCAAGCTCGCTACCACTGCCATCTAACGATGCTGCATTCAACCAGACTATAACACATCTAGGAGGAGGCACAATAAAAATAGTTTTAACGTAAAGCTATGAAAGACATCATGTAAACTTTTTTTTTTTTAATTATAAAAGGAAACATATTATTCATTGCACTTTATATAACCTACTATTCATGGTGTGAAACTTTCGAGAATATCTGAAAGTTGAAGTTAGATTTATATAAAACAAGGAGGAAGTAGTTAGTTCTAAGTTAGTATCCCAGATCCCCTGAAATTCACTTCCATTCATTGTCTACTAGACAGGACAACAGCCAAGTTGTCAGTTTTGTACAAATATATTTGAAATTGAAAGTACTCCAAATTACATTATTTTTAACATAAAAAAATTAATCGGTCACCTGCAGCTTTGAACAATAATGATAGTATGACCACAGCGGTATGACTTTACAAGAACTGATATTCTTCAAAAGCATGTGATACTGAACTTGTAAAATGTACATGTGGCAACACAGACCACGTGAGTGGGTGCAGTGTTCTCACTTTCCTAACAGATTATTTCCCATTCCCACTTCCGTAAAACAGTTCTGGTTGTGTGTTAGTAGCTATAGTCTCTTCCAACACGTGTGATGCTGTAGTGTGCGCGAAAAATGCTACGAGTTTATGAATTTCCTTGTAATTGTTAATTTGTACAATTATCCAACAATGAATGGAAGTGAAAACATATTTTGGACAATTTAGGAAAATCAGCTTACAAGAACAGATTATTGCTATACAAAAGAGAAGGCCAACTCTAACACTACCTGGTCTTACATGTATGCATTTAGGCTAATTTATAGCATGTTTCTCTCAAGAATGTGTCATTTTGCGCTGTTAACTTCTTTCCTCCTCTTAAGAAATATGCAGGAGCTGACACTGCTGACCACACTGACAAATTGTTTGAAACATCTGAAAATGATCTACACATGCACTTACACCCTCTAACTTTTCACTTTCCGAAACACCAACCACTCTATCATCTATTTTACATTTTTCAGTGTCAGAAAATCAATATCCCGAATTTAAAAGAAAACTTACAAATTAAACCAAACCCTTTAACTCTATTAAATATAGAATATAATCTAAATTTAACAGAAGAAATACTGAAATCAGAAGTAAACACTGAAATGCTGAAACAATTGTTTTTAGAGACAATTAATATTAGGTACCCTCCACAAAACTGGCTTCATTTATACACCGACGGATCCTTGATCTCCAGAGAACAAGGTGCCGGTGCAGGTGTTACGTGCTGTCTCTTCTCACTTTATAGATCTCTTGGATATGGAACAACAAGTTTTGATGGTGAAATCATTGCAATAAATGAATGTCTCAGGAATCTTCTATGCCACATCAATAAATTTAAGAATGCAGTTATATTGTCAGACTCCAAAGCAGCTATTCTATCAATCGTCTCTAAACACACACCTTCACCTCAAACAGCAGAAATAACTAAAATGCTCTCTCTATTAATATCACTCAATAAAAGAATTGTATTCCAATGGATACCATCCCATTGTGGAATCCTGGGAAACGAGAATGTGGATGCTTTAGCAAAGAAGGGCAGCACTGCTATTTACAGACCTGTTACTAAATCTACATATTACTCTGTGAAAAAAATTTATTAAATCTACATACTTAGACTTCAAAATGGCTTTAGAAAAGGCAGATCATGTGTAGATCCATTATTTAGTATCAAACTATTGTTGGAAAAAAGAAGAGAATTTAATTTAGAAACCCATATAGCTTTTATTGATTTTGTGAAAGCTTTTGATAAAGTCCGAAGAGACCTTTTATTCGACATATTACAAGAAAAAAATATTCCAAATTTGCTATTCCAAAATATAATAGAAATCTACACAGACAGCAAAATAAGTGTCAAAATAAATAACTGTATATCCGAAAGAAAATTAGTTAATAATGGAGTTCGACAAGGTTGTCCACTATCACCAACTTTATTTAATATTTATATAAATGAAATTATTTTAAAATGGAACCAAATCTACACATCAGGAATCAAAATAACCAGTGCTTTAACATTAAATACCTTACTCTATGCCAATGATCAAGTCATAATTTCCAATTCAGAGGATAATTTACAAAGAGAATTGTATACATTAAATAAAATATTAAAAGATTTTGGGATGGAAATTTCAGCACAAAAATCAAAAGTAATGGCATTTTTAGGACAAGACCCAGTCAGAAGTAAGATAACACACAATAACCAATGCCTCGAACAAGTGCAAAATTTCAATTATCTGGGTTGTGAAATATCTTATCAAAACGAAAACGATGTGAACAAGAAAATTACCAAATTTACACAAATTCTAGGAATAATAAACAATACATTAAAAGCTAAATTAGTACAAAAATCTACAAGAATAAAAATATATAATACACTAGCATTACCCACCCTTCTATACGGAAGCGAGATTTGGACATTAAAGAAAAAAGACATGAACAGAATCAAAGCAACGGAAATGAAATTTTTCAGGAGGACAGCAGGATATACTCTTTTAGACCGAAAAAGGAATGAAGAAATTTTAGAACAATTAGAAGTAGAGTCAGTAGAAGAAAAAATCAGCAGATACAAATTCAATTGGCTAGATCATGTAAGAAGAATGGAAAATTCAAGAATCCCAAAAATTATGATGCAATATAAACCTAGAGGACATCGTCGACCAGGAAGACCGTTAAGAAGACTGCTAGATGGGGCCGAAACAGGTCTACAGAGGCCTAATTCGTGAAGGATGATGATGATGATGACTTAGACTTCAACAAACAAAATTTGATAACACAATCCCAAGGGAAAAAATGGAACTCTCTGCATCAAAATCCACAGTTAATTCCCGATTTACCACGAAAATCGTCTGTAGCTGCATTTAGATTGGCAACAGGCCATAACTGTTTGGCCAAACACCTGCATAGAATTGGAATATATCAGTCCCCTAACTGCCCATTGTGCAACTCAAACCAAGAAATGGATTCGGAACACCTCAAAATCTGTGCTTCAGTGGCTAGTCATGATAATATCTTTGAAAAATATTGGAGTGCAAGAGGTCAAATGACTTTATTGTCAAACGCCTGGCATTAGAAAACAACAACTTTTTTCAGTGTTATTGCTACCTCCACTACTGAAAAAAAACTTGATCAATGTTTTGACGTTTCATTGCACTACAGCACTACACTGATTGCTCTCTGCAAATAAGAGAAAAGAGATTCAGACATAAGATTCAGTATTGCCACTGCCATACTCATAATAAAAAAAGAATTTATTTCATAAAAATGGAATTAAAAATTGGAGGACAAGTGTAAAAACAGGAAAATTAAGTACCGTCATTTCCCATAATTATGATCCTGGGAACACAACTATGGTACATGATACAACTATTCAAAGAACATTGTAGAAGTAATATAGACCGTTTGTAGATAGCTGCAGTGACCTGACTTCAAACTACAGTACAGAAAAAACATAGATAAATGAGGTACTACGTTATGAAGTACAAAATTTGAATGGACCATAGTTGTGTTCCAGGACTATAGTTATGGGATGACGGTATCTTATTTATGTACTTAATAGTGTATAGGGTCTTTCATAAGTAACGAGTCTATCGAAAAATTAATTATTTTGGATAATTTTTTGAAATGATGTTCATCCTCACGAGAAAAACCCTTCCCTGTGCCGTACAGTCGATTTGGAAACAAACACCCCCTCCCCTCGCTGCCAGAGCTATTAAATGAAAGAATGGTTAGTGTTTTAAACCTTGATTAAAACACAGAAATGTAAAACCAGTTTCAATTGTTGACAAATTATGGTGTACAATTTTCAAACTATCTTCCATTCACTGAATGCACAAATGTAAGCGACGTATCAACTCTTCATGGACTCTGGTGAGCATGTCATGCATAACCATTTGTATTGTGTGTTCAATTCGTTCCACTAATTCAAGAATGGTGCATGGCTTAGTCGCATAGATAGATCCTTGATGAATCCCCAGAAAAAGAAGTCCAAGGCAGTTAAATCAGGTGATCACGGAGGCCAACAGATTGAGCATGTTCAGCTGATCCACCTGCCTGGAAACACTTCGTCTACAGAGTAAATGCTTAATTTGAGTGGCGGCGGGGGAGGGGGAGTTTGTTTTCAAATCGACTGTACGGCACCGGGAAGGGTTCTTTCTCATGAGGATGAACATCATTTCAAAAAATTATCCAAAACAGTTGATTTTTCGATAGACTCGTTACTTATGAAAGACTCTGTATTTTGTAGTAGAAAGTCTATATATTTTTTAAGTTATGTTTTTGATAAAGAGGAAGAGTGCATTAACGTGCATATTGTCGAGTGTTTACACTTTGCTATATTCTTTTATACAGATCAATTTCTGCATTTTGTTATGTGGTATCTGTCGCAATGTGATTCACATGAAGAACACACACAGTCATCATCAGGTGTATGGTAGCAGGTTGTCTTGCATATTTTGTGGAGGTAACCATGAACTGCAAAGCTTATAAGTGTATGTCAAAGATCTTAATTTGGTTGTGTCCATACTCTATCCATCATAGCATCTGTGCAGTAGAAGTTAGACCATATCTCTTCTCTTTTCAGGCGTCTTCCTAGTAGACTAGTGGCTTGTGCAGCAAATACTGCAAACTAAGTTCATTAGAAGTTCAAATTAAAATTTTTCAAATTTATTTCCAATGAGGAATACCAGACATTTTGGTAGTTATTTGCTTCCATATGCTTCTGAAGGTTTTCTTTTTGCTAAATACTTTTTATTGAACCTATACATCTTCAGTTCCTGAGTTTCAATGTGAAAATACAAGTAACAATCAGGATGATCAGTCCGTTTTTCATGTGGGAGTGAAGCAGTAGCTATTTCGGGTTATTGTGGATTGTAGGTGAGAGTTAAGAAAATATCAGGTTTGCCTTGCTTTCCAACAATAGACATAGCATCTTGGTATAGCTGCTGCATGTTTCGTTAACTATCTTGAAATGTAGAGGGTAGAATCATTTTATTCTACTAAGAGATCTTGCTAAAGTGATCGGGACACTACAACATTTTGTAGGCCTCTTATTTTATCAGTAAGTAATACCTTTAGTCTTTCCTTAGACATTATAACTTTTGTGCTTCCTCCAGACAATACTGAAGAGAATCACACATATAAATATCTATATCACTTACTTACAAATAGCTTTTAAGGAACCCGCAGGTTCATTGCCACCCTCACATAAGCCCACTATAGGTTCCTATCCTGAGCAAGATTAATTCAGTCTCTACCATCATATCCCACCTCTCTCAAATCCATTTTAATATTATCCTTCCATCTACGCCTGCCTCCCTCAAGGTCTTTTCCCATCAGGTCTTCCAACTAACACTCCATATCCATTTCTAGATTAACCCATGCATGCTACATGCCATCTCAAACATCTGGATTTAATGTTCCTAATTATGTTAGATGAAGAATACAATGCATGTAGTTCTGCATTGTGTAACTTTCTGCATTCTCCTATTTCATTTTAATGGTAATAATGTCATCAAACATTCTTAAGTTTTGTAGTTTTTAATATCCAATACACAGACAGCTGTACTCAGAAAATTACACACCAGAGAATCTGACCTGTAAATTCTTTTTAGCTAGTCTTCAAGCTTTCAGTAACCAATATTAGAGAAACGTTCTGAAAAAGTTACACAAATGAAGGTCAACATATTTATGATGTCAGAGAATCTGAGCCATCTGAACTCTAAATATGTCAGCAATCCTACAGGTCGTAGCCTTCGTGTGATATTGTTTATTGTAGTGTGTTTGTGTTTTGTTTTATTCTGAAAAGCCATTATTTCTCAAAACTGACGACAGATGGATTTTGGAAAATAGGAAAATGATGTAGGAAAATTGACATTTCACTGAAAACAATTATTTTTCTGAAAAACTTTGGATTTCAAACTTCAAAATGAGGGATCATTTATTAAAATCCGTTCAGCCATTTTCCCATAATTTCCATTACCAGTTCAAATTATATATATAGATGGTCTGATGAGTGGATGGTAGAGGATGGTGAGAGTCGCATCCTGAGGTCTTCAAGTATAAAAGTTTCCTTGGCCAGTTCATAAATCGCTGGGAAAGTGTAGCCTACATTTAGAGAAACCAAGGTTTCACTTTCTCAACTGTGATTAGGTCTTTGAGACTTAGTTTATACCAATTAATTCTAGTCCATACCTCATTATCAGTATAGGGACAATTTTGCAGTAGAAAAGTACCGTGACAGTGTACAATGAGAGCACAGTGATGGTCTTTATTTCGAACATAGCTTTTGTTGCAACTGCAGTTCTGTCCTGTATATGAATGCAGTATGACGTTGTTGTTGGTTGTAGGGTGATCCCTAAGCACTTGAAGGAGTTGACAATCTGAAGTTGTTGACACTACGCATTATTGAGTCCTCTTTTGCAAGTCGGCCTTCTCTTCTAAAGACCATCTGGACTGTATTTCTTTCATTCATGCATAAATTAATTTTGCCTGCCCATTCTGTCAAAGCATTCAAAGCTCTTTAAAGATTTTGTTTATGTGGCAATACAAGATCCATATCATCTGCATACATAAGCAAAGTTGTTCTCTCCGAATTTCGCTAAATTATGTTTTTGAACACTACATTTCATTCTCCATTTTGAATCTTGCGTACACCACTTTTAACACTTGAATATAATTAACTGATGAACTAGTGGACTTACTCGTGTTAAATATGAAATATCTGTCTGGCTTATAGCTGTTTCAGTACTTCACGCACCATCATCAGAGCCTACTAGATCGCCGCGTCATCTCGAACTTCTCTGCCTGTTAGGAGGGTGTGTTTTATTGTTGGAAGGTGTTGAATTGAGGTGTCGAATAGTGTTTGTGTACTGAAATTGATCTGTGTGTTGAGGATTTGATCGGGGTGTGTTTTAGTGTGTTTGTATATTTCATATTGTTCCAGTGTGTTGAGTTTTTGGTTCTTGGGTTGTGTGTGTAGGATTTCCATGTCCGTATTTATGTTATTGTATGTATGGTTAGTATTGGTTATGTGATCGGCGTATGTAGATGTATTGTGTTCTCTGGTTATAGCTTTAATGTGTTCTTTGTAGCGTGTTTGGAATGATCTGCCTGTCTGTCCTATGTAGAACTTGTCGCAACTATTACATTTTAGTTTGTATACACCTGTGTGGTCGTATTTATTTGTTTGTGTTTTTAGTGTGTTGAGATGTCTCTGTAGTGTGTTTTCTGTTCTGTATGTTATGTTGTATTTCTGTTTTCTGAATGAAGATGTGATCTTATGTGTGCTTTTGTTTTCATATGTTAGTGTGATGTATTTCTTGTGTTCTTGTGTTTGTGTTGTGTTTTGTGTATTTTTGTGTTTGTTAAGTTTTTGTTTTGTCTTCCTTACGATATTGTCTATTATATTTGGATTGTATCCGTTTTCTTGTGCTATGTATTTGATTGTGTTCACTTCTTCATTGTAGTGTTGTTGGCTCATGGGTATGTTGAGTAATCTGTGTACCATTGTCCTGAATGCAGCATGTTTGTGTTGTGTGGGGTGGTTAGATGTGTTGTGTATGTGTGTGGTGGTGGTGGTTGGTTTTCTGTATATTTTGAAGGTGTGTTTGTTGTCGATTTCTGTTATGGTGATGTCTAGGAAATTTATGGAGTTGTTGTTTTCAAGTTCTAGTGTGTATTGAAGTTTTGGGTGTAATTTGTTTATGTATTGGTGTAGTTTGTGTATTTGTCTTTTGTTTCCTTTGTATAGTATGAGTATATCGTCTACATATCTGTGCCAGTATATTATGTTGTCTGCATACTTGTTGTGTTCATTGTTGAGTATGTATGTTTGTTCTATGTTGTGTAAAAATATCTCTGCTAGTATGCTGGATATGGGTGATCCCATTGGCAATCCTTCTGTTTGGGTGTAGTATTTGTTGTTGTGTGTGAAATAGTTTTGCTTTGTTATGATGTCTGTGATTTCGATGATTTCTTCAATGTATTCTTGTGGTGTGTTGTTATCTGTGAGCATTTGTTTTAGTATCTGTAATGTGTCTTGTATTGGTATATTAGTGTATAAGTTGGTGATATCGAATGATGCTAGTGTTGCACAGTGTGGTATGTGTTGTTGTTTTGTTTTGTTGACGAGGTCTATAGTGTTCTTTATTGTTGTCCTCTGAATTTTATGTTGTTTCTGATGATTTTGTCCATGTGTGTGGCTAGTTTGTGTGCTGGTGCCTGTCTGTAGTTGATTAGGGGTCTGATAGGTACACAGTATTCGACTCGACAATTCAACACCTTCCAACAATAAAACACACCCTCCTAACAGGCAGAGAAGTTAGAGATGACGCCGCGATCTAGTAGGCTCTGATGATGGTGCGTGAAGCACTGAAACAGCTGTAAGCCGGACAGATATTTCATATTTAACACGAGTAAGTCCACTAGTTCATCAATTAATTACATTTCATTGTTCTATATGCGCTATTAGCATTGAAGCGGAAGGGGTAGAGGACTGTCGACGTAATTGCAGATGGGTTTCAAGGTTGTAGGCATAATTATCATATTCTTGTTCTGATTGTTTGCATACTTAGTCGAGAAATAACAATAATAATAATAATAATATGATCACTTCGAGCTATATTGTCGTTTATTTTTGCATTATGTTTACTGCAGTATTAAACGCTGGGGAATTTCTTGTCGAATTAATGTTTTTCATTTCTGTAAAGAAGCTTACATTTTCACTTAAAAAAATTAACAACTGGTTCTATGAACTGTGACAAATTTAACAAGCAGTTCAGGCAAACCAGCTGAATGACATAACTGTGTGTCATCCATCTTGTAACCCTTAAAATAAAATACAGTTCATAAGTATAGCAAGGTCCACAACAATGTGACCTAAAGGGACCAAAGTTGAAATTATGCTTCCGAATTGCTAACTTTACTTTTCTCACTTTCTCTTTAAGGTCTTCAACATTTTTTTTTTTTTTTTTTTTTTTAACCTTCCAGTGGTTCCACACGGACTATCGCTTCACTGAGAACTATTAATATGGTTTTCCCGCGTACCTGTCATCCCAGTTTCTTCCCTATTTTCAAAGCTTTCAACAAAAGACTTCTCAGTATTGCCACAAATTTTAAGCTCTGAACTCGCATTTGCTTATCAGTTCTCAACAGTTGAGGAACAATGAACTATTGAAGAAATTTATAATATAATTTACTAACTTACTATCACAGAAATCTAATAAAACAAATCTAATAGACATGAATATCGTACTCCAAGACAAAAATCTACTTATATGAATTGAGGCTTTCTCGGAGTTTGATATAGAATAACTCTTCTCGGGTTCTCAGCCAGGTGAGTTGGAGATTAACTTCCAAGCTTTCGACGGCTAGCTCTGCCATCTTCTTCAGGGAACGAAGTGATGTGGGACCATGTCTGGCCAGTATATATGCAGAAGTAGGGCTTCCCGCTGCGGGCCAATCAGGAGCTAGTTCCTAGTCCCGACCACCAGGTGAATTCCGGTTGGTGGAAGCGGCAGCCAATCAGGAACTACTTGCTGGTCCTGACTGTCTGCCGTGTGCTGGTGGTCTAAGCGTATTGATGGCAGGTTTCAATGCTGTACTCAGCTGTAGACCCCTGTCTCTGTTGAAATTACTGCCATCTAGCTGGATTTCGATGGCTCCCTTCTGAGATCCATCACCTACATAAGACGTTCCAACAGAACAACTTCGGCAACAGGGAAATCGGCTCGGCCCTCTGAAGGGCCTTTTCGGACAAACCACCTGCCGAGGAACAAGAGGAGATGAAGGGCATGGCATACATCCCATTCTATGGCCCATCTCGGGCAAGTCTGGCAGACTGCTAAGAAAACACGGGATTAAGACCATCCATAAGCCTCCCACAAAGATCCAGAACTTGCTGAGACCAGTTAAGGACGACCTTGGTCTTAGGACACCTGGTGTCTACAGAATACCTTGTGAGTGTGGGAAACGCTACATCGGGCAGACGGGACGAACAATTATAGAACGCTGCAAGGAACATCAATGCTGCATAAGACTATATTACCCTGATAAGTCTGCAGTAGCCCAACACAGCCTAGAAACTGGTCACAAGATAGATTTCGGAGCCACCACCATCTTTGACAAGACATCAGGTTACTGGGACTTAGTTATCAAGGGAGCCATCGAAATCCATCTAGATGGCAATAATTTCAACAGAGACGGGGGTCTACAGCTGAGTACAGCATGGAAACCTGCCATCAATACGCTTAGACCACCAGCACATGGCAGACAGTCGGGACCAGCAAGTAGTTCCTGATTGGCTGCAGCTTCCACCAACCAGAATGCGCCTGGCGGTCGGGACTAGGAACTAGCTCCTGATTGGCCCGCAGCGGGAAGCCCTACTTTTGCATATATACCAGCCAGACATGGTCCCACAGCACTTCGTTCCCTGAAGAAGATGGCAGAGCTAGCCGTCGAAAGTTGGAAGCTAATCTCCAACTCACCTGGCTGAGAACCTGAGAAGAGTTATTCAAAAGTCTACTTTCCCATTAATTTAGCCTAAATGTCATACAAGTGCAGCACTTAAACATGATGCTAGTTTCGGCCCAAGACTTTATAATAAAATTACAAACCATTTTACAAATTTGAAATATTTTAAAATTGAACCTTTTAAAAAAGAAATTTATAAAATTATTCATGATGTATAATATTAACAAATGTGTATATTTTTTACCTTTCTATTTCTGTCGACTATATTCATATTTTTATTGAATATCATTGGCTTCTGTCTGATTGTCAATTTATATTAAATTGTGTTTTTTTCTCTCTTTTTCTCTTTCGTCGTTATTTATTTCTTTTTTTTTTTTTGCTGCTCTTGTGTGTTATTCATCGGTTTGAATTAAATTACTTACTGTATTTAGTAAACTGTCCTTGTAAATTTTATGTTATATTATTGACTAAGACCACACTGTACATGAGCCTGGCTCTTACAGTAGTGGCTACAAACATTTTTGTTTTATAATTTTAATTTGTACTCAGTTTGCTACTAGCTAGCTAAATAAAGTAAAGAGTCCGCAGCGACTTGTAATGTCAGTTAAAACTGCAGCAGTTACTGTTGCTACAATTAGTCCTCACTAATCAGTGTAAGTTAATATGCTCGTAATTCTATTGGCTAATAAAGACCTAATCTAATCTAATCTAATACATGTATATATTTATATTATGACTTCCATGTGTTGCTGCGACAAAGACAAAACTCGAGAAGCATGTAAAAATGTTTTGGTTACATGGGTGCAAGCAATATCATACGAAGCATCTTGTCTCTTATCATCCACATAGATAGACTCCAATGATTCAATGATTTCGCACATCATTTTTTTAAGATGTATATTTTCCACAAAAATGTTTGTCCATAACTTCTTTAGGACTGTAAATAAATTTAAACCTTTTATTTGCTTGCGCAGTGCCAGTCCACAGTGACTACTATGTGGCAGAGTAACTTAAGCAACTACTGTAGGGTTAAAGTGAGGGGTTGATCAGTCCTCTACACAACGTCTATATTTTCCTTTTGGTTATTCGAGCTTTATGGTTTCGAAAACTGAATTTAGAAAAAGACTCAATTATGAAAGACTGACTGAATTGACAGAAGTATCATTCCTAAGAGCAGTAATAAATTACAAATACTGGACAAGGAAAGAATGTAGGCTTAGATACAACCAGTGCTGTCATGGTAATTTTTCCATTGGCTATACGCCTGATTTTTTTTAATATTAAAGAAGAAGTAAAGAAATTGTTTTGCTTTACATTTTAATTGTAAAACAAGCTTGATTTAAAGAATATACCATGTAGCCCCACTGTAGATGCACACTTGTCTCGATGAATCTTGGAATGCGTATTTGCAGCACTTCTTGTTTTTCAACCATTATTTTATATAATTCTGGATTCCAGTGCTGCAGAGGTAGACAATTTTTGTTTATGAAGATCAAACGAAATACATTAGGAACAGCAAGAGATGATCTAAGATCTGTACAGATCTCCATGTACAAAACTTAGGCACCCATATGCCGTATGGCTCCATACAGACAAAATTTTCTTTTTCCCATATGATTAATTAAATAAATCGTAAATTCCCATACGATGTATGGCCTCCATGACAGCACTGGATACAACAACCACAAATCCACAGTAAGAACTAATGATCAAATCAAATCAATCTTCTTAATGTATCCAGCTGTTTGCTGACAACATATAGTCCACTGTAGTCTATTCAGTTGTTGTTTTTCACGAGAAATGAGGGGTATTTTGATTGGTGTTCATTATAGATGCCTGTTGCTAGTAGCCAGGATTGGGGTGTAGTCAATATATACTGCAGGGCTGTGTCTTCTGCAACTGGTACTGATGATTTTAATTTACTTCTTTTGTGGTTTATGGATGGACAGTATAGAAGAATGTGTTCCAGATCTTCATCATGATTATTACGCCACAGACAAGTAGGATTATCAGAAATGTGAAATCGGTGCACATACAATTGAGTGACAATGCGACCTGTTCTGGTTCCTGTTAAAAATGTTTGAACATGTCTGGGCAAGTTTTTGTACATTTCCAGGTCATTTGGTTTCTTTTGTACAGACTGTAAAATTTTTCCTTTGTCAGAAGAGAGCCAATTGTTGATCCATAGGTTTGTAAAATGAGACTTTACTGAAGCAAAAGCACTGGATAGAGACATCACTTGAAGAGGTCTTGGTTGCAAATAAGTTGCTTGTTTTGCAATATTATTAACTTTCTCGTTTCCAGGTATACTACAATGACTAGGTATCCATTGAAATGTTATTTCCTTTTGGAGTTCTTTCAGTTTACTTACTTGCTTCTGAATTGGAATAATTCTATATGCATATAGGTTTGGTACATATTTCATCATCATCATTGGCACTACAGTCCGTTATGAGCCCTGGCCTCCCTCAGTAGGCGTTGCCATCTGTCTCTGTCCTGTGCAACAGTCCTCCAATTTCTGTATCCCAATCTTACAAGATCCTCCTCCACTCCATCAATCCATTGCAGATGTGGTCGTCCTCGTCTCCTTTGCCCTCCAGGGTTTGTGAGAATAATTCTTTTACAAGGTTCTGATGCATCCATTCTCATTACATGTCCCACCCACCTCAATCTATTGGTTTTAATTATATTTATTATATTGGGCTCTTTAAACATGCTATATAATTCCCCATTATATCTTTTTCTCCATAATCCATTTTCAAAAACTGGACCATATATTCTTCCTTTCAATTGGTACGTATATTCTTGGAGTCGGTAAGTATGCAAATAGATTTTTCAGAAATTTGAGTAATGATGATACTCTCAAAGTCAATTTTTATCTTTAGTAGGGATCTCATCATTTAATTCTCACAATTTCTGAACTTAAACTTCTATTAAATCGACGATCTTTTTTTCGTTTTCTTTCAACATTCACGTTAGTGTGTGCTTAATCACAGTCTGACAAACACAAAAGTAAATTAAAATTGAAATTCAACTGAAAACATTAAACATACCTACACATCTTCAGAGATGATTTTCGTTACTCAATTAGTACATCACTCTGTGATAGTTTTTTTTATTCAAGAAATGAGTTACGAAAAAGAAAGAACGAAAGAATTGGGCTGCAACTGAATTGAATAATTGCAACTGTGCCGTATCTCAACATTTTACTTGGAATACAACTCTTTTAATAAAAAAAGGTTTTAATAAGTAGGTACAGTAAAATCTCTCATATCCGGCACCCAAATAACCAGCAATACCAAAACAACGGCACTTTTGGCCAGGCAAAAAAAAAAAAAAAAAAAAAAAAGTAATTCATGTGAAAGAGAAAAAACACACTGTACTGCACAAACATTTTTTTGACGAAGATGTGAGTGGTTTTCATAGATCGCACATGCTGAATATTGTGTTTACTCTTTACACTGTTCACCCGTGAAAAAATAAACAAAAAAAAGAACTGTTATGTCCCTGGAGTAGAGGATAGCATCGGTACCAGTCACTTGGACCTTGCAAACAATGCATGGAGGCAATATCTTTCAATAATTTCAAGGGAAAAATTGTTCCGGGGCCGGGTATCGATCCCGGGACCTCTGGTTGAACATACCAGCGCTCCACCAACTGAGCTACCCAGGAACTCCACCCAACACCGTCTCAACTTTTCCCTTTATATCCACACAACTCGCGTGGGCTG
Organism: Periplaneta americana; assembly: GCF_040183065.1. Classification (NCBI taxonomy): domain Eukaryota; kingdom Metazoa; phylum Arthropoda; class Insecta; order Blattodea; family Blattidae; genus Periplaneta; species Periplaneta americana. The sequence continues at coordinate 1,433,352 of NW_027185503.1, forward strand.
ACATTGAGTGCACACAATCTCTGTGTGACTTGGAATTGTGGTTTTCTGTTAATGTACACAGTGATGTATATATTATGCAAATCTAGTCTTTCAGGTAAAGCTCCCTGTAAAGCAGATTTGAATAATTTCAAGGGAAAAAGAGACGGTGTCGGGTGGAGTTCCTGGATAGCTCAGTTGGTGGAGCACTGGTACATTCAACCAGAGGTCCCGGGATCGATACCCGGCCCCGGAACAATTTTTCCCTTGAAATTATTCAAATCTGCTTTACAGGGAGCTTTACCTGAAAGACTAGATTTGCATAATATCTTTCAATTTAAAACTTGAACTTGTCAGTTGCGAAGGAGTGTTGGATGAGTCTATATATGAAAGTGTGAAATTCTCTGTTCCTACAATGCGTAAAAATTTCATTCGAGTGAAGGATAATATCATGGCTATTACCGCTAAGTGCTGCTGTTGCACAATGGATTCCACAAAATGCAAGCAAAATGTTCTTACGCTCAAATCATCGAGTGCTAGTTCATAGTCTTTATAGTTGCGATGTTGGCTACTCTGCTCATCACATCACATGACTCACATGACAGCCACTTAAAATTGTCATAAGGTTACGAAAACTTTTAGTATTTTTACGCTATTTTGTATTACTGTATTACAATAATTATTAACTGATGAATGTACATTACCTTATTCAGTACTAAAAATAAACATTGTATGTATTTCAAAACTTTATTTTTAATTATCTATATGAAAATTACTCAATTTCAACATGGAAAAAAAAATGTTTGTGCAGTACAGTGTGTCTTTACATAACCTATAAAAGTATTTTCCAATTATCCGGAAAAATCAGTTATCTGGCACTGGCTTTGTCCCACAATTGCCAGATACAATTAATTCTACTCTACTTTGGTATTTAAATGAAGTGAATAATTATCAAAATTAATGTGTTAGAGAATATCGGAATTCAGGAGGATCTATACAGACTACATCACAGACCACATTTGGAGGCATCAGAATGTGGCTATCTATGTTTCAGTAGTGGTAACAAATGATACTCACACATAGTGGGAATCTTGATCTGCAGCTATTTGCATTATGTGATAAAAAGTCGAATTCTTCTCAGCTGTCACACTGATGGTGAAATTCTCTGTCACGTTTGTTCCAACCCATAATGTATATGTCACAGTTGCAAGGTCATCTCCTTTAGGATTTTGTCGAGGAGTCGTGCCTTCCACTGTCAAATTTGAATCCGCACTTGCCACAGCAGTAGGAGGAAGTGTTGTTGCTGTAGACGGCTGGAGTTTAGCTACTGGAAGAGCAAACATTTATCAAATATGAGTGTTGTTTTGACTTTCCCTGAATTAAACATTTTGATTATTTGTACAGTTTTGTTACTACATTACATATAATTCATATAATCTACCTAAAGAATTATAAACATAAAATATGCAAACTAATAAAGGAAGAGAAATTAATAAAGTATAGAGGAATAAATAAATACCACTCTGAAGAAGGCCAGGTTAATAACCTCAACCTGTCCACAATTTTGTGTTGGCGGAACTATTAATACATGAAAAATACACTAATTCCTAGGTGAAAATTTTCTGACAGGACTAGGGAATGTCTCAGAACAAATGAAGCTTATAATTTTATAGTGAAAATAACGAATAAAATGATATGTAGATCTTTAAAGTCATTTTTTACATTTCATTTTGTCCTTGGAACAAAAGACAAATCGTGTTTCCAGAGTTAATTGTCACTGTCTAAGCTATACAACTGAATATAGTAAAATATAGCATCGTGATGCACTTGGGGAGTTACGATAGGTAGCGAAATCCGGTTGCGAATAGCAGCTATAGCGGCTGGGGGGATCATCGTGCTAACCACACGATATCTCCATTCTGGTTGGATGATCGTCCACCTCTGCTTCGGCATGTGGGCGTGAGGCCAGCAGCCAGCTGGTCAGTCTAGGCCCTTCACGGGCTGTAGTGCCACGGATTATTATTAGAGTAAAATATAATGATTACACATACTTCTCCTCCAAATTCATTATTATTGACTGCTGCTGCTCTTGCTGCTGCTTAAATAATTTCAATTTTTTTTTCCTTCCTTTTCATTGCAATCTGTTTTATACTGTTCCATCTATTTCGACAGTAATTTAATATTGAGCAACCATTCGAAATATATTTCTGAACAAGCTCAAAAAAGATTCTCCCTTCTGAAAAGACTAGCAGGAAAGAAATGGGGATAATCTAGAAATACTTTGAACACTACATACAAAATGTTTATACAGCCAGTGCTGACATACTTCGGAGAAATTTGAATTACTTCACCTTTCATAAACGAAATAGAACATGTTCAAAACCAAACTCTCAGGCTCATTACTGGTGGAATCAAAACAACTCCAATAGATTCTATGAGATTCCTCACTAATATTAACAGCATCAAAATGACGATAGAAGAAAAAGCACTGATTCAAAATGAAAAACTTATCAGATTACCAGGAAACAATTGGCATTCATACAGTCCTCTCTGTAGATTAAAAATTCAAAGAAGTTTCATATCCATGGTTCAAGAATTAAAACAGAAAATCAACATCCCGAATTTAAAAGAAAACTTAGAAGATGCAGGTGCAGGTGTTACCTGCTATCTCTTCTCACTTTATAGATCTCTTGGATATGGAACAACAAGTTTTGATGGAGAAATCATTGCAATAAGTGAAAGTCTCAAGAATCTTCTATTCCACATCAATAAATTTTAAAATAGAGTTATATTGTCAGATTCCAAAGCAGCTATTCTATCAATAGTCTCTAGCCACACACCTTCATCTCAAATAGCAGAAATAACTAAAATGCTCTCTCAATTAATAACACTCAATAAAAAAATTGTATTCCAATGGCTATCATCCCATTGTGGAATCCTGGGAAATGAGAATGCAGATGCTTTAACAAAGAACGGCAGTACTGCTACTTACAGACCTGTTACTAAATCTACGTATTACTCTGTGAAGAGATTTATTAAATCTACATACTTAGACTTCAACAAACAAAATTTGATATCACAATCTCAAGGCAAAAAAAATGGAACTCTCTGCATCACAATCCACAGTTAATTTCCGATTTACCACGCAAATCATCTGTAGCTGCATTTAGTTTGGCAACAGGCAATGACTGTTTGGCCAAACACCTGCATAGAATTGGAATATATCAGTCCCCTAACTGCCCATTGCGCAACTCAAATCAAGAAATAGATTCGGAACACCTCAAAATCTGTGCTTCAGTGGCTGACCATGACAATATCTTTGACAAATATTGGAGTGCAAGAGATGAAATGACTTTATTATCGAACACCTGGCATTAGAAAACAACAACAATATAATTATATGAAACAACAAGTCAAAGTCAGGATAGGAGAAGAAATGTCTGAAGAAAGTGAAATAGTGAGAGGAGTATGACAAGGATGCCCTTCATCACCTATTTGTTCAACATCTACTTGGAGAATTTGGTAAAGAACTGTTTTCAGAACATGGGAGGTGTGATAGTAGGAGGAAGAAGATTAAAGTGCATAAAATTTGCTGATGATATGCTATTGTTAGTAGAAGAGGAGACGATACTAAGGGATTTGATAGTGGAGTTAAATGACAACTGTGAGCAGTATGGGATGAAGATAAATTCAAACAAGACAAAGACCATGGTTGTCAGAAGAAAAATAAAGAAAACTTGCGAAATTGATTTGTTCATTAATCATCAATAAATTGAAATGAAGTTAAAATTCGAAAGCAAAGTCGGCATGATTTAAAGCCATGCAATTAAGTCGAAATTTTACATAAATTGTGAAAATATAGAACAACATTAGGGGGTATGCGTCTGATACATAAAAAATATTTTTTTTTTGCCCATATAAGGGAAACCCTAGTGTAGAGCTTTTTGCTTAATGGTTGATGTAAAACGATATTAATTAAGACATTAAAAAGGGGATTGAAATTCCTGAACTATTTACTACTGTTCACAGGATGAACTTAGCAATGCTGTAGGTTACTTTATGTTCGTCATATCAAAGATCAAATATCAACCTGTGTTGATTATCATTACTAGGGACCGGATTTTTATGTAATATCAAGGTGTGAAATATGTACATATTTATGTAAGAAAAATAAGCTGAATATGTACCAAAATATGTAAAATCATGAAAATATTTAATATCAATATCTGGCAGGTATAGGATAGGTAAGACTCTCCAGTTGTGATTTCATAGAGCACCCAACTTTTTTACCGCACACTTGACACATTACTATTTTTCCATCTGTAGTGAAAGCTTCATCCATCGCAATCCATAATTTTATTTTTGTCGTTAAGGATGAAGATACAGAGGCCATTTTAGTTAGTTAAAAGCAGTAGATAAACTCACTTGCACTTTATACTGTAAATTCTAAAGCTAGAGAACTGAGTGAAATGACTGAACAACAGTACTGCAAGCACTGTTTCGCTTTACTGGATTAGGAGAAAGTAAGAGGAGATGTGGGACACATGCATTTTAGCTGCTCCCTGTAAGAAACAAAGTACCTACTAAAACCTCAAACCATAGGTATTTACAAACTGTTGTTTGAAAAGTGACATTCCTGCCACATTCAGAAGGGTAGGATTATTCCAGCCGAGAACCATATTTTCTAATTGCTCGGAAAATCCCATTTCCGTATAGGTCTACTAAATTTAAAGTAAAGAGGTCAAGCAATAACCTGAAAACCTATTTATTTTAATCTTTCAACATCTTTCCAGCTTCTTTTCAAAAGTCGGCTACTTTATTGTGGCTCATGTCAGACTTGACACGGGTTTTCCCTGGAAGGATTAGGAAGAGGGTGGGTAAGGTTACAAATTGCATGGGAACGGCTTGTTAAGATGTGTGCAGAACAATTATAGTTCGAGACAAATCATGTCGTCTCGTCCCACTCCACCACATGAAGGCAACTCTACTTTTTGAGTGATTTTGTTGTATGAGAAAGGTTGCCTTTTGCTCACTCATATTTATAGTGGGTGGTATGGGGTGAGTGCCTATATTACTTTCTGGAACTAAGAATGTTATGTTTTGTCCCGAAATATTGTATATCCTTTCTTGAGTAGGTAAAAGGGCTTTTTAAATCTGTGTATTCCAAATTGTAAACTTCCACAGCAGAAGTTTTTCTTTTCCTTTTAGAGAAGTAAAAATGAATAAAACCCCTAAATATGTAGATTTATGTAATACCAAGCCATAATATGTAATGTGGGTAAATATGTAAAAATATGTAGTATCAAATTTCAATATATTAATGGTGATTACAAGATTGGCAAAGATTTGCTATTTATATACGGTTAGGTTGAAAGGAATATAATATGTTGTTGTTGTCTAGTGCCTTGCATTTGGCAATGAAGCCATTAGGAGTCGTGCTTTCCAATACTTTTGAATGGAATATAATATGTAATTACATAAAAATCCAGTTCCTAATCATTACATTACCAGTGTTAGAGATACAAGTTAGTACCTAGGCCTAGCCTATTTTATATCAATATAATTTTATTGAATTCATACTGGTACCTATTTGTGATTGATCTATTTGATTCTATATTTCTTGAATCCTTTTCATTTTCTTGTGCTTGTAAACACTTGACTGTTCATTAAATGTTACACTTACCACTACCACAATTGAGGTCTCTAACAGAGCTGAGTCGTCGTGGTCCCAAGCCAAGCACAACTTCAGTGGTTGTAAACACGTCTCCAAATGAACCATCAGGAGCCTGACGTGATACCAGGTAGTTTATAGCACTGCTGCGGTTCCAGTGCACTGGGCCAATGTTGCCACCATTGCCAGCAAGTTCACTATCTGCAGCCTCTAAAGCCTATAATGTGAAAATAGTTTTTCTGTCAGCTACACAGAAGAATGTGACAATTTGATGTTGTTACTATAAAGTGAAACCTCTCCTTACGGACACCTCCAAAATATGGACACTCCTCATATGAATATCATGGGTCGACTGTAATGATACTGTTATGCCCCAGGGCATGATTTCCTGTGAAGTATTAAATTGGAGACAGGAACAGTGTCAGCGGAATACACGGTCTTGGGATGCTTAGCCAGCGGTATAGACAGTAGAGTCGGGCAGACTGCCTCATATTATCACCCGTTCTCAGTTGTGTAATCTCCGTAGTCCCGAGCAGTGCGCGAGTACCTTAACGCAGCCAAATGACTCTGATAGAGAACACGAGATTCTCTTGGTCCCGAGATTACCGATACTAGATCACTCCCGACAGTCTCGGACGTCTAGGCGGGACTGTAGTACTGATAAGGAAGCAATATCGCTCGGGCCGTGCTGCTATAGGAAGCATTGGCTTATACATTTCCCGGTTCTTTAAATATATATCATGTCGTAGATCCTATAGTACTTAATCAATCGCGCTGTAATTTTTTGGATTGATTGCCCAATGTATAAGGAAAGCATAGAAAAACAAATCGAACTGAAAATCATTTTTGGAAAGTGAAAAAAAAAAAAAAAAATATTAACTTCGATGGAGATTGATCTGTTCAGATTTCACCTCTGGTAAGCGGCAAACTTTTTTGTTTTTCACGTTAGATGGGGGGTCAAAGCGAGAGAAATGTTGAGAAAAAATTATGGAAATTACTTTTAAAAGTGATGGCCACTCAAAATTTTTACTGGTTCTCGAATAACGGCGAGTTAACCTGTTAGCGCAGGACTCATGATTCAAACGTTTGTTCCGTAAAATTTGTACGGAACCCTTCAACGCATGAAAACTCGTTATTGTACGGATAGTATTAATTGGTATTTTAATAAAGGTAGTTGAAAATGAGGCTATACCCATATAGTCCAAGATGGTTTACACTTTATAGTAATTAGGCTATCTTTTATAGCAACTAAATAAAAAAATTGTTTGTAACACAATGATATGAAACATGAAAATATTAAAAGCTGGTTCACAATAAACCGAGAACGGAAACAGCAACGAGAACTAAAACGGAAATATTTTTAAAATAAATGTATTTAAAGGTAAGCATTCACAATTAACTATTCTGAATGCTCACATTTAAATACTGTACATTTATTTTAACATTATTTCCGTTCTCGTTTCCGTTCCCGGTTTATTGTGAACCAGCCTATACTATAGAAAACTACACTTTCTATTGGTGTGCACGTTATAAATTATTGTTACAGAACAATCATTATTGTATTCTAACCATGTTACAATATAAAATTATATAGGCCTATATGATTTACAATAATTATCCTATGTTATAGGAACGAGAATAACAAATTAAGAATTAATCAGATTTCTAATACTTGTACCTAATGATAACTTACAAGACAGTAATAAATAATAATCATCATAATAATCCTGATAATCATAATCTTAATCATCCCATTGATTACGATAATGATGATGATAACAGTAATACTAATAATAATAATGATATAATGATGATAATAATAATAATAATAATAATAATAATAATAGTAATAATAATAATAATAATCGCTGTAGAGTAACGGTTAGCACACCTGACTATGAAACGATCGGCTTCCGGTTCGAATCTTGGTTGGGACAAGTTAAGACTGGTTCACAATAAACCGAGAACGGAAACGACAACGATAACGGAAATATTGTTAAAATAAATACATTTAAATGTGAGCATTCACAATTAACTTTCACGTTCCCATTTCCAGGCTCCGGCAATCTTCTCGTTAATTGTGAATGTTCACATTTAAATACATTTATTTTAACACTAGCTGTACCCGTGTGCTCCGCTGCACTTATTAGAAATAAATATAAAGTAATTACATAATTAAAATAGAACACTGGGTCCAGGGAACATTCGTGTTTGATAGAAGAATAAATCATTTAATATGTTACTTAATTTAAATTGTATTTAAATAATTAAAATGCTATCATTTTGGTCCAGAGACCACTCATTTGGTGCAAATATAACTCGTTTAACATTTTTCTAAATTAGTCTTGAATGCATCTTTTAATAAATCACTCCAAATTAATAGAGTTCATTGTGTAAAAATGTAAGAATTCACGATCTCCTATGCACTACTGCTATGGAACGAATAAATTTATTTTTCTTCCTACTAAAAAATTTAATATTTTGCACATAGCAGTTACGGAACAACGACACTATAATCTGAGGCGGCGGCGGAAATGTATTGTATTGTCATTTTAAAACTCTTTTATATCCTTAAATATCAGTCCTATCAAAATTTTGCCTGCAATAAAACTTATCGAAAATCATTTTTGAAGAAACTTCTGTTATGTAACATTTTTCACAAAAATCAATAATAAGCGACATATTTCGGTTTATTTAATTCAGGCCCCCTTACAACCGTCCCTTTAAATAAAGTATTTTGAATGCTACATAGCCTAAAATGTAAGTTATAACGAACTTAATTTATATTCCAATTTTCACCGAAATTCGTTCAGCCATTATCGCGTGAAAAGGTAACAAACATCCAGACAGACAGACATACAAACAAAAATAAAAAAAAAAGCGATTTTCGGTTTCAGGATGATTAATTAATTATATATGTTAACACCAATTATTTTTGGAAAAGCGAAAATTATCAGAAAAATTTCACTTACAGATTTATTATTAGTATAGATTATTTCTCGTTGTCGTTTCCGTTCCCGGTTTATTGTGAACCAGCCTTTACCTGGCTGAGGTTTCTCGCCTCAACCCATTGAGAACAAATGCTGGGTAACTTTCGGCGCTGGACCCTGGACTCATTTCGCTGGCATTATCATCTCATTCAGATGCTAGATAGCTATAGCAGTTGATAAAGCGTCGTAAAGTAACTAATTTAATAATAATAATAATAATAATAATAATAATAATAATAATAATAATAATAATAACCCCCTTTTATTCTCTGTTGTTATGATAAAGCAAATATAAATGACACTCAGGAGGAAACGCAGAATAAATATGGGGGGAAATGCCTGTTATTATTCGGTTGAGAAGCTTTTGTCATTCAGCCTGCTCTCAAAAAACTTGAAAGTTAGAATTTATAAAACAGTTACATTACCGGTTGTTCTGTATGGTTGTGAAATTTGGACTCTCACTTTGAGGAACAGAGGTTAAGGGTGTTCGAGAATAAGATTCTTAGGAAGATATTTGGGGCTAAGAGGGATGGAGAATGGAGGAAGTTGCACAACGCAGAACTGCACGCATTGTACTATCACCTGACATAATTAGGAATATTAAATTCAGAGGTTTGAAATGGGCAGAACATCTAGCATGTATGGGCGAATCCAGAAATGCATATAGAGTGTTAGTTGGATGGCCGGAAGGAAAGGACGTTTGGAGAGGCAGAGACGTAGATGGGAAGATAATATAAAAATGGATATGATGGTAGAGACTGAATTAATCTTGCTCAGGATAGAGACCGATGGCGGGCTTATGTGAGAGTGGCAATGAACCTCCGGGTTCCTTAAAATGCATTTGTAAGTAATTATGATCAATTTGTGAAAGGATGTACTCTATTTCGTAATTCTGTCCTTCCCCTTGCAAAAGTTTTTCCATTTCACATTCAGCATTTTATCAGTTGGGAAACAAAAATATCTTTTGTCAGAGTCTTTGGTTCTTTATAATAATATAAATAAGTATTAATTATTTTATTTCGTCCTTACACAGCGCAATAATTACCCATGCTGATGAAGATGCCCTTGCATAACAACGAAACATCCAGATGTGAACGCGCATAATAATAATAATAATAATAATAATAATAATAATAATAATAATAATAATAATACAGTCGTGTGATATCCATTACTATAGCGTATACAAAACACTATCGAATGATTAAATATGGAATGTCAACGAAATGCTGATAGCGAGAAAGTATATCATAGCTCCAACCATAACTTGTTATTGTTTTAGACTAGCTTAGGATTAGGTAACGACTGAAAGTGTTGTTCATTAAAAATAGTGTGACTTCTGTAAGAATGTCAACAATCATAATGTGCTGTATTATTGCATACCACACTGCTGTGCCTTCTTAAATTACTTCATGAACATTAATATTTCAGAAAGAGTCACGAATTGCAGTGATGAGCGGCAATTAAGCCGGCAGTCAGTGTACGCATTTCGTAGCGATAAGTCGGCCGTGCGATAACAGGCCGGGACCCGGTATTCCTCGTTCCCGAGAGTGCCAATCTCGAGAATACGATTCTCGGAACTGGCGTTATCGGCCAGCCAGTCTCGCCTACGAGACGAGCGGGAGTAAGAGGCTGTTTGCCCGACTCTAATAGACAGTCTTGTCAGGCGCATGGTAAAATCACTGCCTACAACGAAAGTATTCTTACGCTTCAGATTGTTGCTGGCCCAATCCCATTGGTCCAGTAGGACAAAGCATGCATTTTAATTGGTTAAATTATGTCACGCATTGTTCGGACTTTTTTCTTGCGCGTAATTTCATTATAGTGACTTGTCACTATAATGCACTAAATTAAAATTAAGTATAAGAAATGATTGATTAAGACGATATTTGTAAGTACATGAAGTCAAAAGTGTTTTAAGACCATCTCACTTGGTGGATGGCGTGGTCGGTAACCCGGGTGGGAAACGGGTACCGAAACATAAAAAGTGTTGGAAAGGAGACGCGTGAGGCAGTTGGTTAGTTGGTGAAGACTCACAGAGAGCGTGAATCTGAGCGGCATGGCGTCATCTGATGAAATACATTGTAAGTAACTTTGTATATTTTTGTAAATATAGAATAAATCAAGTAGTGTACAATAACGCAATCATTTTCAGACTTAGTTTAGTAGTCATGTAGCTTCCTATAGTATCCTGAGAGCTCTAGTTATTCCCGAAAAGTAGTTTTCCATTGTTGTGTACAATGGTAATGTCAGAAATCCTGACGAGAATGAGCAGAAGATGAACGCAGTAGCCATCCGGCTAGCAATCAGTGCGACCTAAGTGACGGTTGCACAACAATACATTTGAATAGGTAAGAAATAGTAATAAAATCTAAGTATACAGAAATAAAATTGTTAAAATATGATTAATCGATCAAATATGTGAATTAAAACTATATAAGAAGTGAAAATAAGACCAAATCCATATGGTTAAAATATGTATAACAGAAGCAATATGAAGACTGCATTTACAGGTTATCAAATCAATGTGCTGGTACAAATAAATGGAAGTAGATATACAGCTTCATATGTAGGTAAAGAGGATGTAACGTTCGAAAAATTTGAAGTCTTATATTCTGAAATAATATATAGAAATTTTACTATGTTAGGAAAACTTAATTTTAAGAGTTAATAAATTTTGAAAATCAAGTGAATGGGTTATTTATGAAAGGGCCTAAGTCATTATTTTGTGAAAATGAGTTTGTAATGTAATAACTGCTCTTTGGGTGTAGATACATTGATTTAGATATGAAGAGGACTAAGTTTCACACTCTAAATGCTTAGTACAATTTATGATACAATTTTTATTTCAGCCTTAATTTCAAAATTTCGGCCTATAAGCAGTTTTTCTTTAATTGCTAACAATTTAGTATTCAAGACTTAGGCCCTTTCATAAATAACCCATTCAAGTAATGTAAAAATTGCAATAAGGGGGAACACAAATGAAGTAAATACTTACGAAAATGATTGAGAAAAGTGTGTGTCCGGTATTGTAGAGGGACCAGCGACAAATGTTCATGAACGTTATGTTAATAGAAGTAGATACTGTACAGTTTCATGTGAAGATAAAGAGAACATAACGTTCGAAACATGTGAGGTGACATAGAAATTGTTATCTACATCTGAAGCTGTATATCTACTTCCATTCATTTGTACCTGCACACCGACTTGACATCCTGTAAATGCAGTCTTTATGTTACTTCTATTATACGTATTTTAATCATATGGATTTGGTCTTACTGTCACCTCTTATATAGTTTTAATTCACATATTTGATCGATTAATCACATTTTAACAATTTTATTTCTGTATATATAGATTTTATTACTATTTCTTACCTATTCAAATGCATTGTTATAATCAATCAAAGTGTACAATTATATTTCACATTTAAAATCTATGTCACACAGTTTGTTTACATTATAACATAAGTTGTTTGTAGTGTCTACGAGATACCTGATGATGGTTCTTTGAACCGAAAACGTTCATCCAACATGTAAATAATTGTATACCAGTATTTGTGTTCATTACTATGTAATTTTTTATAAGTTTGATGGCTTTAACAATAAATCTTTGATAACTTGTACAGCTTATCGGACCTAATATAGTTTTTAAATTTAAATGGACAAACTAGGCAAAATAAAAATTTACCCTATTACTCTGAAATAATCCTCTAATCGAAGTTCTGGCTGATATGTATATCTATTATCAGGCAGTACATCTCATTTGACGATATATGTCAGAAGAAGAACAATTGTTTGTATGCATCTAAAGTCTGATTAGTGTTATATGTAGCTAGTCGGTGATGTATACAATGGAGGCAGAAATAAACTGACCACTCTACTTTATTATTTCCTGGCCTAATTGCCTCATAAATGGTGCCTTCTTGTATCACTTGTGAGGTTCAGACCTGCCTTCGGACAGTTGACTAAACAACTACTGGTACTCTGAAATACCTCGAAATGCATTACATCTGTATAACTTTGGTATATGTCCTATCACTGAAAATATTACAGAGCCTTCAAATAGAAGTTCAGGAAGCACACTATTTGCTAGCAGAGTTGGATATTCATAGCCCCTTAAGTCAAGTGCATGGACTGATCATACAAATTACAGTAACCACCTACCTTTGTCATAGAAGATGTTGGAAATCATTTCATTGTGCTGCCACACATCTTTTAAGAAGATTTGTATTAACACGCATTACCTTTTCTTCTTGCTGCAATTTCCCTTCTTATATTGTCTTTCAGTTCTTTCAACATATGCGAATTAATCCAATACAGTTTATTTTTTTAAGTTCTTCCATAAATAGAAAATGTATACAGTAATGCAAGAATATCCACTATAAGATCTCGAAAATAGCAATGTACCTTATTTTTTTAGTTGGTTATTTAACGACGCTGTATCAACTACTAGGTTATTTAGCATTGATGACATTGGTGATAACGAGATGGTATTTGGTGAAATGAGCCCGAGGATTCGCCATAGATTACCTGGCATTCATCTTACAGTTGGGGAAAACCTCGGAAAAAACCCAACCAGGTAATCAGCCCAAGCGGAGATCGAATCCGCGCCTGAGCACAACTTCAGACCAGCAAGCAAGCACCTTAACCAACTGAGCCACGCAGGTGGCTAATGTACCTTACTTGTTTAGGAATTGCAGCCATGTGATATGAATAGAGTAAATTTCTGTAATTGGGTGTTGTATAATGTTAATAATGGCTCTATTGATCCACATTTAATTTTTTTCCCGGATGAAGCACGGTTTTATTTACATGGTCACGTAGCAACACAGAACAGATGTTACAGTGCAGAAAAACCCGATCTTGCAGACGAAATGCCAATGCTTACAGACTTATAGGGCCTTACAGGCCTCACAGTTCCATTTTGGGACCACTCCTATTCTTGATTATGGTGAATGACCTTCCAGAAAATGTTAATTGTGAATCTGTATTATTTGCAGATGATACAATTCTTTATTCATCACACACGATATAAAAATTTTAATTCAGCAATGAAGAAATCATATAATACTGCAGTAAATTGGTTTTGGGTGAATGGTTTCAGTATAAATTTAAATAAAACTCAAAATATAATATTTTCATTGAAAAATACATCGAACGCCAAAGCTCAGTCATAGGTAAAATTGTTAGGATTTGTATTGGATTCTAAACTAGCATGGGATGAACATATTAATTTGCTAAGTATTAAGCTATCAAGAGTAATTTACTTATTAAGACATTTAAAACCTTTAATACCAAAATTCTACCTCATAAATTCTTATTACATCTTCTTCAATAGTATATTACCATATGGTATTCATTTTGGGGAAATAGCAGTAGTATATCCAAGATTGTTATTATACAAAAAAAAAAAAAAGCTATACCGGTACGTATTTTAACAGGGTCTGCATATGACGCTCATTGTAGACCACTATTTATTCAAGAAAAAATTTTAACTGTCATAAATTTATATATATATATATATATTTATTCCAATGTCTAATGAAAATTAAGAAAAATCTTAACACTTATCACCCTAAAACAGAAGTTCATTACTATAATACAAGGTACTCGTACAATTACTGTCTTTCATAAGCTAGAGTTAGATTAAGTAAGTCCAAAAAATGGTTCAATTCTATTGCTATAACAATGTTTAATAAGTTACCACAAAAGGCACATCATACAAGTTATATACAATTTAAATCTGTTTTGTATAACTGGTTAACCAACCATCCATTCTATAGTATTAGTGAATTTCTTGACTCCACTGTAAGATATATTTGCTCTTCATTATTACGATTATTATTAGTATTGGTTATTGTTATTATTATTATTATTATTACTATTATTATTATTATTACTACCAGTATTGTATTTCATTTGTATTGTTGTATTCATCTGTTTTTATATTTTATGTAAAATATTATTTTATTTTGTATCTATTAAAACAAACTGTTGCTCATGACATTAATAAATGATTGATTGATTGATTGATTGATTGATTGATTATATTAAAAAAATACTGTGAATGCACAAAAGCACAGGGATAACATAATCACACCATTCCTTGATGAATTAACTGACATTGATTGTACACAGGAATTTTTTCACAAGCCTGCTCTATAACGCATACAGCTGATCTGTCGTTAGCTTTACTTGAGGAAATCTTTGAAGATATGGCCATCAGTGAGGGAATATAGCAAGCACGATCCCTAGATCTTACTGTATGCAATTTCTATTTATGGGGAAATTAAAAATAAAGTTCATTCAAATAACACTCATACGTTGGAAGACCTGAGAAACAATATAAGAAGGGAAATTTTAAGATGTGTGGTGGCACAAGGACATCATTTCAAACATTTTCTATGACAAAGGTAGGTGGTTATTGTAGTTTGTAATTTGTATGAGCAATCTATGTGCTTGACTCAGGGGGATATGAATATCCGACTCTGCCAGCAACACATGCGAATGCACAATGACAGATAAACGTCTATCTAGAGACTCTGTATTAGCCTAGAGAAAACTATATTTCTTCAGCTGAAATACTGTACATTAACGTTAAATTTATTTCTTAAATTCTAACAAATCCACCAAAATATGGATCAAAATTGAAGATATTTTAACAGACTGGAGACCAATCAAGATATGGATGTGGCTTATCACCTATCTTACTTATTGTGAATATATGCACTCATCAATAAATGGAAACAAACATCTTATTGCAGTATACGAATAAACAGAAATATTACAACCGATATTTTACTTTTTGAGAATTATCTAATGTTATTGGTACCTTCAGAAAATGACTTACCAAGCTCAATTTATAATCTTCATAAAATGAGTAAATAATAAAATATGAAAATTTAATCTTAAAAATAAAAATCATGGCATTCTGTAGTAAAGAACCCATCCGAAGTGAAATTTTTTATCCAGACAACAAAATTCTGGAGAGGGTGAATGAATTTAATCATTTGGGATATAATCTAGCCATTAAAGGTGGAGATGATATTAAAAAATACACAAAAACAATGGGTATTATCTACAATGTAGGCCTATTGAAGCCTTCAGAGGCCAAAAATTAATACACTCGCTTAAGCCGCTCGCGAGATCTGTCCTCTGATAGGCTTATGTAAGAGAAGCTTAGACTTAAAAAGATAGGATATAAGCAGAATGACAGCTTGTGGAATGAGTTTCATAAGACAGATTGCAGGTCACACCAAATTTGATCACAGAAGAAATGAGCACATCATGATGGAACTTAACATCAAACCTGTAAAGAACACAGATGGAGTGCAGTAGCACAGTGAGACTATGAATCATGTTCCCACTATTTTCTTATAAAGTTACTGTGATCATACATAGGGTGTCTAAAAAATAAACCGACATTTCCGGAATGTTCCTGAATTTAAAAAAAAAACACACACAAAAGCCGAAGGTTTCAATCTTCGAACTCAAGTAGTTCTAGAGATATCAAACATAATTTGTGATTAGCGTTATACCTGGCTCTGAACTGTTCAACTTCTGACTTGCCGCCCAATCAGAGAACAGCTCTCCGTATCTGTTTAATCACTCTTGAGTTAGGTTGATTTCGCATAATTTTACTTATTAAAAAAATGAAAATCATTTGAGCGAAAATTAACAAAACATAGGGAATGTCTTTTCTACAAATAACACATACTCTTTGCCCTTCTTTCGGCCTTTCAAACATTGATTAACTTTCATTATTGGGACTAGGGCTTAACAAATTCAGAGAACGAAAACTTGAAAAATATTTTAAATAGGAATATGGTATTTTTACTGGCATATTTCTTAACCCTGTGGTTATTATTACAATTGAAGGGCTTTTTAAAAGAGAACCATAGTTCAAAAATTGCAAATTTAAGATAATAAGCATGTGGTGAGTGTATTGTAGTGGCTATCTACTGAATTATTTGTTGTTTATAGCTTTTAAGGAACAAGCAGGTTCATTGCTGCCCTCACATAAGCCCGTTATCGGTCCCTATCCTGAGTAAGATTAATCCACTCTCTACAATCATATCCTATCTCCTACAAATCCATTTTAATATTATCTTCTCATCTATGTCTCAGCCTCCCCAGCTCTTGATTCGCCCATACGTACTACATGCCCTGCCCATCTCAAACATTGGGATTTAATGTTCCTAATTATGTCAGGTGAAGAATACAATGCATGCAGTTCTGTGTTATGTAACTTTCTCCATTCTCCTGTAACTTCATCTCTCTTAGCCCCAAATATTTTCCTAAGCACCTTATTCTCAAACACCCTTAACCTCTGTTCCTCTCTCAAAGTGAGAGTCCAAGTTCCACAACCACCTGTTATACTGAATTATTTGTTAGTGGAAAAAAAAAAATACCTTAGTCTTATGTTATAGGAGTGGAAATTTTCAATGGTTTTCATAAAACAACCATAGTCCAAAGACTTTTTGTGAACACAGCCATTGACCAGGTTGATGGTAGCATTTACAAATATCCCATTCATATCATCTTGAAACATTTATGCATACAATTTTAAACTGTAGTAGACTGGCAGTATTGCTTTTTATGTACACAGCAAAAGTCATCTAAAAAAAAAATAAACTTTAACACGCGAATTGTTGTATTAGTTATGGAGTCATCTTTAGGTGCAGAAGTAACCCCATGGAAGAAACGTAAACAACGAAAAGAGAATAAATAGGATGTAATAAAGAAAAAGAAGATTAAAGGAGAGGCACATTTCAGCCACAAGAGAGAATTTTTTCTTAAAACAACCACTTTCCACAGTTACCTATATTTACATATAATATATTTCTATGAGGCAATTTAAGTTATAAATGTACTTCAGTTTCCCGAAGTTTCTGTAACACCTTAAGAAATGACATGTTTAATTTTTTTTCCAAAAAAAAAAAACCCCCTTCAATTATTTCGATGATCTGTTTTTGAGACACTCCATATATTACCAATATAGAATTCTGTCTTCAATATCAAAGAAAAATACCATTTACATACACCTAACCATGTAAATGAGGCCCACAGATTTATTCTCTCATCCAACGAAAGTCGGTTTCTTCCGAGGTTTTCCCCAACCGTGGGACTGATGCCAGATAGTCTATAGCGAGTCCTCGGCCACACTTCATTTAACCCCCTTTGGACTGATTACTTGGTTGGGGGTTTTCCGAGGTTTTCCCCAACCATAAGGCAAATGCCAAGTAATCTTTTGGCGAATCCTCGGACCTCACCTCATCTCACTACATCTCGCCAAAATATTGTAGAAAATTGCAAAATTGTAAAAATTGTAATTGTAATTGTAATATTGTAAAATTTTAACTTGTTCCACATCTTAAATCTTCATTGCTAATGTAAGATTTATGGAATATAATAAATGAAATGAAAATGTAAAAAAAAAAAATCTTTCTGTCTAAAAATCCATCATCCTATTCCAGGATTGAGTTGAAATGCAAGCATAGTAATCACTAAATCATCAGATATGCTTTTATTTATAATTATCACAGCTCTACCATTTTAAAATAATTACTTAGCAAGTAGAGTTGAGCCGTTCAGAGCACAAGTGGTGTAAGTTAGGAATGGGTAATGAGGTTTAAAGTAAAAATTCTGTAAAATACAGTGCAAAGTAGCAATTAATAAGTCCTTCTTGCTATTCACTGACTACTAATAGTTTAAATAAACTGAATATTAATTGCTACTTTGCTCTGTATTTTACAGAATGTTTACTTTAACCCTCATTACCCATTCCTGACTTACACCACTTCTGCTCTGAACGGCTCATTTATATCAATATGTGAAGGCGGTACAATGGTCAATGTTAAATACAAGTACCTGCCCTAAAATAATCGATTTTATTAAAATATACGTAATTACTTGATACAGTGAATAATTCATTTACATTTCAGATTGATTAATTCTTTATATAGGCAAGCCACCTCTAAAACTCATCATTGTAAACCTGTGTGCAAGAGCAACGAGATTTTCTTGTGCACATCTCTCAAAATCCACCTTCGGTTTGCATGTTTGAATAAGATCTTGTACCTGTACAGCCAGAGCTGTGCTGTGGAGGTTTCCAAAGCTGCCGTCAGGATGTTGCTGCTCTGCCAGACCTACACTAGGCTTCTTTACTTAGTGGTCCAGATTTCGGTTCCGGTGGTCACGAACAATGCAGTTGAGAGCGAGCAATACCATAGACAGAGTATCTGTAAATCACATCACAACCAATCAGAATGAAACAAATAAATCTCAAATCTGATCTAAAATTGAATTACAAATACCATATTTCTGTACAGACTGTATATAGTCTATGGAATATAATGGCCGAATTTTGAATACCTTTGAAATTAATCAGATTATGTAAAATATGTATGAAAGATATGGTAAGCAAAGTAGTAACAAATGCAATTATATCAGAAGAATCACAGAAACCTGCAGAAAAGTATATTCTATTATCCATGTGCTAAAAAGGATAAATGTTCATCTTCCCTCTTGCTTAAAAAAGTCCCTTGTGCAAACTTGTGTTTCCCTATTTTGACTATGCTGACATTTTATTGACTGACATTTCCAGCGACAACAAAACGAAACTTCAAAGTGCTCATAATTTGTGTGTACGTTTTGTAAGCAATGTTCGTAAATATGATCGTATTACTCCATCCCTGGAAGCAATAGGTTGGCTTAAACTAGATAAGAAAAGAAATTTACATTCACTTCTCTTTCTCTTCGAAATCTTGAACTCTTCTATTCCTTCGTACCTGTCGTCTCGCTTCACTTACCTTTCTTCCCACCACAATCTGAACACACGCTCTCGCCATGAAACAATACTAACAATACCATCCCATCGCACCTCCTCATACTCATCCTCTTTCACAATAGCCCTGCCAAGACTCTGGAATTCGTTACCTGCTAGCATCAGGGACTGTCGAGATAAAATTGAATTCAAACACAAACTTACTAGGCACTTGGTCAGTAATTGAGACTCGTTCAGACATGGTTTCTTGTAAATAGTTCTTTTAATCTACCACAAAATATCTCAATATCCGGTAATTTCATCACTATAGAATTTTGTTATTCTAGGTTTAATTTGTAATTCAGTAAATACAAAAATATTCTATGATAAAATCTCTAGCTTTCATTAATCAGGTATCTTGTCGTACTTTAATGTTTATTGTAATTGTAATTGTAAATTTAATATTAATTGTAATTTTATTCTTCATATTATACTTGTAATCCCCTGGTAAAGGGGCAGAGAAGGCCTGATGGCCTTATCTTTACCAGGTTAAATAAATAAATAAATAAATACTAAATACTAAGAATTCGTAAATCAAACAGGATTAAAACAAGGTGACGCTCTCTTGCCAATCTTATTTAATATAGCATTAGAGAAGGTAATACGACAGTTAGACTTAATACCAGATGGAATAAACCTGGGTGGACAACATAAAATTTTTGCATATGCTGATGATTTATTATTAATAGGAAGGAATGAGCTTGAAATAAGACAGCTATTTATTGAATTAATGGAAAAAGCACAAAACATTGGATTAAATATTAACGAGTAAAACAAAATATATGGTAATCACTAAAACAAAAAGGATTCCCAATAGTTTTAAAATAAAAAATTATACTTTTGAAATAGTCAATCAGTTCAAATATCTTGGTGTTTTGATAGACAATTCTAATGACAGAAAACATGAAATACTTAACAGCCTACATAATGCAAACAAAACTTTTTATGTTATTCACAACTTATTACGTTCCCATTTTTTGACCAGAAATTTAAAAATCGTTTTTTACAAAACACTAATCCAACCTGTACTATTATATGAATCGGAAACATGGAGCTTAACTAAAAAGGAAAAACACAAATTAATAGTTTTTGAAAACAAAGTGTCGAGGAAAAATTTTGGTCCAATTTTTTATACTTGGAAACAAGTGGAAAATTCGACATAATAATGATATTCACAAACTTTATAATCAACCGTCAATTGTACATGTAATATGGACCAGAAGATTAAATTGGGCAGGACATGTTATACGTATGGATGACTGCAACAAATATATATGAACACTTTTAACAACAGAAGGCCACTGGGAAGACCTCGAAGTAGATGGAAAGATGAAATTCAGAAGGAATGCATAGAAATGCGAATTACCAACTAAAAGGAACTAGCAAAAGACTGAACAGAGTGGAAGCGTTTTGTGAAATCAACATGGAGTGGACATGCTCCATAATGTCCTTTGACTGATTGATTGTATTTCTGTATAGGCCTAAACCTTGCATGGAAGTGCAGAATGATCCATATAAACTTTTACCATTTTGATTAGTTTTGATCTGCCTTCCGGAATTCAATGTAATCTTTAAATAATTTATTGAATTTTATTATCACAGTGACTACGAGAATCAGTACAAGTGGTCATGACTGAAATAATACGACTGCCGACTTCCATTATTGTTGAGAAGTGTATTTAGTGAGAAGTTAGCAAACATACAGTACTCTTTTGTGCAGCATGTTGTTTTGGATAAAATCTACCAGTACTGTATTATAAGTTCCTTGAGCGCAAAGCAAAAGACATTTCAAATAGAGTTGCTGTATGTGATATTACAAAGAAGCCAACAATTCTATCGTCTCCTCAGCGATAGTGGTGAAGATAGAACAGTAATGCCTCAAAATCATATAGCTGCATGATGATCGATAACATTTAATGTACTTACCATAGAAATCTTTATCCCGATTAAGCCAGAAATAGGATAGCCTACCCATGTGGCAAGAATCAGAGAGTAGCTGTAGGCCTACATATAGAGGATTCCACATTAAGAAAAAAGCATTGAGCATATGGCGCCTGTTACTTACTTACTGGCTTTTAAGGAACCCGGAGATTCATTGCCGCCCTCACATAAGCCTGCCATTGGTCCCTATCCTGAGCAAGATTAATCCATTCTCTATCATCATATCCCACCTCCCTCAAATCCTTTTTAATATTATCTTCCCATCTACGTCTCGGTATCCCTAAAGGTCTTTTTCCCTCTAGCCTCCCAACTAACACTCTATATGCATTTCTGGATTCGCACATATGTGCTACATGCCCTGCCCATCTCAAACGTCTGAATTTAATGTTCCTAACTATGTCAGGTGAAGAATACAATGCGTGCAATTCTGTGTTGTGTAACTTTCTCCATTCTCCTGTAAGTTCATCCCTCTTAGCCCCAAATATTTTTCTAAGCACCTTATTCTCAAACACCCTTAATCTCTGTTCCTCTCTCAAAGTGAGAGTCCAAGTTTCACAACCATACAGAACAACTGGTAATATAACTGTTTTATAAAGTCTAACTTTCAGATTTTTCGACAGCAGACTGGATGATTAAAGTTTCTCAACCGAATAATAACAGGCATTTCCCATATTTATTCTGTGTTTAATTTCCTCCCGAGTATCATTTATATTTGTTACTGTTGCTCCTAGATATTTGAACTTCTCCACCTCTTCAAAAGATAAATTTCCAATTTTTATATTTATGGGGCCTGTTCCATCAATTATTTATAAGTCATTTCTTGAGAAATGGGAATTAAATAGCTTCCTGTAATCCATAGAACATAATTTCAGTGAGAACTAGAGCGATTTCATGTGCTAAAATATTGTTACACCTCTAAAATTATCATATGTTTAGTTTATGAATAACGGGGAACAGTTAAATTGGTGGAATAGCCTTTCGCTTTCTTGCAAAACATCCCACTGAGGAATTTAACAGACAAGTTGGGATGGTAGAGTTGAGACTAAACTGCACACTGTTAAAACATATACAACACTGTCTGCGTTTATTACATAAAATTTAGGTCTAACTGTCAGCAAGACAACAAAGACATTAGGTATGTAACTTAAGGTCTTGTTATAATAACGACAAAGTTTTTATATAGGACAAATAAAAAAATTATAATAATATTGGTTTATTGTTCTTGTTTGATTATAGTGTGAAGTTAACGGAAAACGTGTGCTGCACATAATCTAAAATCAGTATTATAACCCTTCTTAAGGGGACACTCTGCCATTATAAGAAACTTTTTTTCCTATTGTTCCGATTTCAATCAAATATTCACAGTATTTTTGGCTATGCATTGTAAGTATATGCACAAGATTTCAATTTCATTGCATACATACTTTTAGAAAAACCTGGCTAATTGTGAAACTCTTAGGACATTTGTGGACCTTCCATCAAAATATTGGGAAGCAAGAAGGATGATGACTTCATTGTTAAATCCAGAGAGCACACGCGTACGCGTACGCGCACGCACACATACACACACACACACACACAAGTTATTCTGACACGAGAGAAGAAGAGGGGGCTCGACATGTGGCAGCAACAATGGTCCAATTCGACGAAAGGAAGGATAAGCAAAGCCTTTTTTCCCTCAGTCAAGAGGAGGTTGAGCCGAAAGGTACCCATTTCCCCGGAATTCACAGCAATGACAACAGGACACGGGAAGCTGAGGGCATATCTCCACAGATTTAGAATAATAGAGTCTCCCATATGCCCATGCGGACAGCAGGAACAAACAGTCAATCACGTAATATTTGATTGTAGCATAGTGACCAGACAAAGGAACGATATGATGAGAAAAATCCAAGAAGCAGGAGGCAAGTGGCCAACAACGTGCGAAGCACTGGCCTCCAACTACCTCCAAATATTTTCGACCTTCGTCTGTAGTATAGACTTCACAATTCTGTGAAACATCAAACTTGACAGTGAAATTGCAAAACTTGTACATAGGATAGTGAAAGTGAAGTCTTGATAATTTTTAATTATAATTTAGTGTGTTTCTATCCTTATGTGGGGTTTGGTAATTTGTAATTATATTTTAAAATGATTATATTCTAATTGTATGTATAATTTGTAAAACTGATACTGTGGAACTATGTCCATGTCCTTAATGTCTTTTGATCTATCTGTGTAACTTACTGGTATATTATCTTTATCCTTTTGAGTGTTTATTGCTTACTGAATTGAAATCTGTACCTAGGAAAATGTAGGAGTGATATATACTTAAATTATTGGTGCTAATGGAATTTAAAATTGTAACTAGGGAAACATAGGGTCTTATAATCTTGAATTAATAATGCTAATGTAATTTGTAAGTTTGTAAGTAGGAAGGTGTAAGGATTCATAATTTGGAATGGTATTTAACTATAATTTTATTCTCATCATATATCTTATCACAAAGATATTTATTGATTACGCAACTGGTAAATTTGCAATCTTAAAAATGTAATTATCTAGAAATGTCAAAACATGTAATATTACAACCTATGTAATGGGGCATGTTGAAATATATACTGTAAAAAAAACACATACACACACACTTTTAGAAGAAAAAAAACAAAAAGCATAATTTTTTAACACATACTTTTGGGTCAAAAATTTAAATTAATTTTACAGAGTTTTAACATGTACAAAAACGGCAGGAGAATAATACCTAGTATCAATTTTGTCTTACTACTATTATTTTAAAAACTATATAGGCCTAATTTTTAAATTTGTAATTTAAAATTAAATAAAAATTAATTTTGAAAAAATCTTAAAATTGTTCAAAATCAAAATTTGGCAAAACTCATACTAGGCCATGTTTATGGGCAAGGTATCTACTAACTGTAAAAATTTCAAGACGATTGGATTATATTTACTATAAAAAGTACATGCCAAAATGATGAAAAAAAAAGTTCCGGGAAATTTGTTTTAAAGTTTATTGTAGGCTATATATTATATGCTAATAATTGGCACTCACCACAACCATAAGTTTTTCCTTCCTTCTGCTTCAAAACGTTCTCCCTGTGAATTCTGGCAACCCTTTCCTTCTGTCTTCTGTGTTTCTCCATCTCCAAACAACGTCAAATACTTTGTTTGATGCGGCAATGGTCTCATTGTTTGCAAATTTTCTTTTTTTATTTCTGACACAGGTTGTGTTGGTCTCCTAGAGAGTTCTCTTTGGTATGACCCCGGGTTGAATTGTCTAACTGCTTCAATTACTGCCAGATGTACCTTTCTTTTTTGGACACAAAATTTTCTTTGGGCACTTTGCCCATCTGACACTATGCAAACTCTCATTTGGATTTTGTGTCATTTCTCCTGTACATCTGCTAAAATGGTATCTCATGACAATCTCTGGTATACAGGTAGTATTTTAGTCACACGGGTGTCATTAAAGGGAGTATTGACCATTTCTTTATGGGAATTTGGCTTTTCTCCCTTCACTTTGGTTTTATCATAGAAGCACCATGAGTTCACTCCTTTAGGGCACTTAAATTATCATGTTCTGGCTTGGAATCTGTGCTTCTACAATGGTACAGAGTGGCCAACACAGCAGTCTTCATGTTTACAACATCAGGAATAGTGGATAGAATAGTCTCCCTATAATAGTGTCCTAGCTTCACTATTGTAGTGTCTTTCAAGTTACCCCGAGTGTTGCCTCCCAAATTTATACCTCTTGTCTTCCATTTTTTTTATTTCACTTCTTATGCCAGAACCTAACCTCTTAGAAATATGGTTCAGGCACTCATCTTTGATGATGGGATGTGAATTATCATATACATTTAGTTTCTGCAGATGGTTGAACGTCTTGGACTCACCATCTGACAAAAGCATAGTATATCGAAACTCAGTTTCTCTGATCTTTCCCAGAGCCTCTCTCCAGCCTCTACCTCCATTGCTGGAGATGGCCCTAAATAATTCCTAGGCATCACACTTTGATTTGTGCCCAATATACCAAAAATGGAATTTTGGACTCCCACTGCCAAGATTTTTTGCTGTCAAAAAACATGTAGGGCCTATGGCAGTAAGCTTATTTGGAGAGAATCTCAAAATCTATTACGAGGTCTGTCAGAATGTCTATAACACAGCCCATCCCATAATTATTTGTAAATTCTCTCTTCATCCAACTCCCATCAAAAGTTACACCAATACTCTCTGCCGCCTGCAGTCAAGGGCTGCCGAACATTGAAATCTTTCAAATCCAAGTTAGAAAATTATCTTATGACGAGTTGCCAAACTAACTTACTATTATGACAAGTGTTGTATTGCATGTTTCCACGTATTCACATTTTTTATGTTCTAGTGATATTCAATTTATTTTGTATTTTTGTTTTCATATTTTCCGATAATGGTATATCTATAATGTGATAAGTTGAGCTATATATAATCGTAATTTTCCTTACTGTGTGTACGTTAAAATATTGTATTCATTGTATGCTTTGTACTGCACTATTTTATTACTATTATTATTATTATTATTATTACTATTCTTATTTTTTATCATCATCATATATTATTATTATTATTATTATTATTATTATTATCAATAATTGTTATTTTTTATACTTTGTATGTCTAATTTATTTTGACCTGCTGTTCACATTTTATTATGCTTTTTTTCTTTCTTTCTGTATGTTATATATTATGTCTGATTTCTACTTACTTGTTGTTTACATTTTATTATTATTATTATTATTATTATTATTATTATTATCTTATTCAGTTCTGTGTGTAAAATTGTAGTGTACTTTGTAAATTTGTAGTGTTTTTTGTAACCATATACCCATTCTGTACTAAAGACAATAAACTACTGTCTTCCTCCGACGAGTTTAGTGCTGGGACCTGAGGTATTCTTGCCATCGGTGAGGGGGGGCTGCAGGTAGATTCTTTTGTTGCTACAACCAAGCCGAGCCGAGTAGAGTGGGAAGTATTAATCGTCCAAAAATATGCAGTCTTCAGTTTGTAGTAGTGTGTGAATATGTCATATACATATTGTTTACCTAGGCCTATATGATTTTGTTATTAATATATTAAATGTATTGTTGCAATTTTTGTCATACATCTCCTTGATGTCAGCTATGTTAATATTATATGAATTAATATAATAATAGTCTGTGGCGCTACAGCCCTTGGAGGGCCTAGACTGACCAGCTGGCTGCTGGCCTCACGCCCACATGCCGAAGCAGAGGTGGACGATCATCCAACCAGAATGCAGGTATCGTATGGTTAGCACGATCATCCCCCCAGCCGTTATAGCTGGCATTCGCAACCGGATTTCACTAACTATCGTAGCTCCACAAGTGCATCACGATGCTGGGTGGGCACTGGTCCCATACACTGGCCGAAATTTCATGAGAAAATTTCATTATATGAATTACTTATATTAAATATGTCACCGTTACAAGTCATTTTTAAGGAAATATGCTGTAAAAAAGTTTTTGGTTTAATTACATTGGATTTTTAGAATATGCATGATTGGTATCGTGAAAAACAGATTCCTATAATGTCATGCGAAAATCATTTGTTGGTGGCATCTTCTAATACAAATCAAGTAGTTTTACTTCTCAAGTGAGTTCAGCAGTAGCCTACAGTATATTTAAATTGATTACTTTATAAATTTAATTCAATTCTACTAATCACTAAATTTTATAGTATGATTCTTCTTTTCATTTATATTATTGTAGTTGTATTATGATTTTTCTTTTGATTTATTTTATTGTATTTGTATTTCTGGTGGTGTGATGGCCCTAACTTCACCAAAATAGACAGATAGACAGACAGACAGACAGACAGATAGACAGAGAGACAGATAGATAGACAGACAGACAGATAGATAGATACATAGATAGATAGATACATAGATAAATAGATAAATAAATAAATAAATAAAATTTTCTACAATACTTGCCTTCTCTGAACACGTAAGTAGGAATGGTTGTATCTCTATCTCGCCAAAAATACGTTAGAAAACTAATAGGCATAACGCTCTCGTAAATTGAGCGAATGTTTTCAGTATGATTGTACTTCCTTCCAGACTGCCGCTGTCACTCCAGAATCGCGCTAGACTAGTCGGAACCACATTCCTCTCAGCACTAAACTCCTCAGAGGATGACAGTACCAGTCGTTACGTCACACGAGAAAGTTAGCATGCCACAGATTCATTCATATTCACAGTTTCTGCAACTCAAGAGGCCCAATATACAACAAGCTCAAAGGAATCACACACTTAATCCAAAACAGCGAACATCCTATACGATATCAAATTCCCCAAATAATCCAAACTTTTACAGAATATTACTGCACTCCACATTGTCCAATCTTCCCTTGCTTTCCACTATATTGCATCCAGTATGAGGTTTTCCAAAAAAGCATACATACAGAGACACCATAACCTTCAATAAACAAGAGACAAATACGGGACGAATCCGAGAATTTATAACCAACATGGAAGAACAGGAGCCCTATATAGTGCAGATTTACACTGACGGATGGGTGGGTGCAGCATTTGTAAATACAACAGCAGGTAGAGGGAAAATCAAACTCCACAAAGAGTCGTCCATCTGCACAGCAGAATTATTTGCAATTCGGCAGGCCTTATCTCAGCAAAGCACCTCACAGAAAAAGCTATACTCATATTCGTGGATTCACTGACAAGGAGAGAACACGCTCTGTATATCACCGAATTAAATCAGATTTTGTGACATGAAAGTACAAGACACTCTGTTTAAAGTCATACCTGGCATGGGTGGCCAATGACCCCTCGCTTTGGAAATATTGGCTATTGTTTATGACATACTTCCATTAGGTGCCTAATATGGAAGCATTAGACTGTGTAACAGCATAGCTCATATGGTTGGGTGTTGAGTTGTCATCCAGGCAACCTGAGTTCGAATTCTAATGCCTTTTCATTTTTTAAAGCTTGATAGGGCCTATTATTATTATTATTATTATTATTATTATTATTATTATTATTTTAATTCACTTTCAGTTGTCAGTTCCTATATTCAAAGCCATGTTGAAATATGCGTTGTATGCATCAAAATTGATAAACGAACGAGAAGTGTTTGTGAGTGTGAAGGGTATCTGTTTCGCAGCAGAAGTGCGGAAAAATGTGTGTGACTGTGGACAACCTTCTTTCATTTGCTGTGCATGGTGCAGAAAATATGTATGTTTTTATGACATCATAATGAATCAGGTACAAAATGAAATGGAATAGCTGCTACAGAAATAGAACAGACACCAGTGACACATCTTACCTTCCTACGTGAGCAGTATTTCATTGTTTATCCTTTACAATACAATGTAGTTAATTAGTAATTTGTTTAAAACATGATGAAGCATTCAATACATTGAGAAATATGATATAGGTATGTAAATAGATAACTGTGATCACAATATTAATCATTATTAAAAGAAAAAAATATAGGACCAGTTAAGATTCGAACTCGGGTTGCCTGGATGACAACTCAGCATCAACCATATGGGCTACGCTGTTACACAGGCTAATGCTTCCCTATTGAGCACCTAACGGAAGTATGTCACAAACAATAGCCAATATTTTCAAAACGAGGGGTCATTGGCCACCCATATCAGGTATGACTTCAAACAGTACGTCTTGTACTTCCATCTCACACAATCTTATTCCATTCAGTGATATACAGAGCGTGTCCTCTCCTTGTGAGTGCATTACAAAAAATAAAAATAATGCCCTTTCTGTGAAGACCCCCTGGATAGTAATAAACATCAAACAGTTAATATATAACATAGGAAAGGAGAACAAAGTAAAATTAATTTGGATACCGGGACATAAAGGCATACAAGGTAATGAGATTGCAGACTCTCTTGCGAAAGCAGCCATAACATCCAACCCTGCCTCATCAATAAACATTCAGATCACTGACTTAATAAAACAAAATATAAGACAAACACAGAAGCCACACAGGCAGACAAACCATGGTATTTACACAAAAAATTAACACGACCATTCATTTCAGTAATTAACAAAATGAAGCATAATGCAGCAGTAACTCCAAAATACCTATACCTCATTGGAAGGGGAGAATCTTCTTTGTGTGAGTGTCAACAACAGTCAGGAGAAATAAACCATATGTTCTTTCAATGTCAACTACACAAACAATCCATAGACCAACTAATACACGACATCAGCCAAAAACTAGGATTTGGACCCTGAAAGATTCCAGACATACTAGTTGAAAATGAAATCCAGATAGGAAAACTCTTACATACCCACATGCAGATTTGTAAAATGAAAATTTAAAAAATACAGTCAGACTCTCAATATCCTTTGAAATTACAGATCCGATAATTGTTTCACAAGACACTCACGAAGCCAAAAACGAAAGAAGGATCGATATAGCGTCGGAAAGAAGAAGAAGAAGAAGCAGCGGCTGTGATAAAAGTGTTCAAAATTGATTTCCAGCGCCACAATCCCAGTGATAAACATGTGAATATTCGTTACGAGTCCGTTGGAGGTGGCTGTTGTAAACTCTAGATTGACCCTATTTTTTGTCCGCCTGGCAGCAATAAAATTGCAGATTTGGCTTTTGCCTTTTTAGAATTAGACCAATTTCCCATCACAGAAATATTAATAATACACTAGATAATAGATAGCACAGTACACACCTTGTTTTTACTAACCTAATGAAGAAATACACACTATATACACTGTTAGCCTACATCTGAGGTGAGTGTAACCTAACCTATACTCCTAAAAATGATTTATTCTGTACGTACTATATACACTGCCTGTGAACTATCCACACTATGCCTATTAAATGTATTGCCTCTCAACTATTTATCCTATCACTGTATTTATACTAAAACGGTTTAAAATTATAATTTACAACATATACAATTAGAAAGCAGTATTGCGCAAAACAATAACAAAATAAATATCGCGCCAACAACATCACAACAAACCACAAACTCATTTGTTTCTCAGTTTTCAACTTCTCACACAGATGTAGATACAGTACTGTAGCGTTTTCAGGATAGGCAACAGTTGAAAACTAGAATACAGCAAAAGACTATGGCACTGAGATAGAGTCTACCGAGATCAAGCTCTTCTCAAAACGACAGCTGTCATATATACCGCACCTCTGTAAGCATTTCATAAATAATTTTTGTGCGAGATCGTGCGTATTTGCTTGGTTTCCGCACAAAACCAATCCGCGGAAAGTGTAAAATTCCACATTCAGTATTCCCAACCAAACACACATAACAATTTCCCTCCTCTTACCGTTTAAGTGGGATATTGATTTTACTGCTTTGGGCTTTTAACCACTGCCATCGTGATCTAATACAGGCCGTAAGGCAGACCACGTGACTCGCTTAACAGCTGATCGCGAAAGGCGGTCTTTCAACCATATGAATTAGTTGCAGTGCATGAAGAATAACATATATTTCTCTGAAATGCAGTGTAATTGCGTCAGTAAAATTTTAAACAGTGATTGTGAGACACTTGTGACACAATTTACCTGCAATTTAAGGTATAATATTATTTCTGGTGTGAAAATTACGTTGTTGCAGGCAAAGTTCGTATGTGTAATACCTGCCTTTATTTCGATTAAATGTTGCGCCCTTATGTGGTTAAGTGAAATTTTGGTCTTATAAACAGTAGGCTAAGTATGTGTAATAATATATACGTGAAAGTGAAACATTGACTGGCATGTAAAGTAAGTTGTGATTAGGCCTAAGTGCAGCGTTACCGATGTTACTCTTGTCTAATCCATTATTGCTAGTTTACCGTATTTGTCTTATTAAATTTAAATTATTGCGCCCTTTTTATTTGTGAATAACCTACATTATACGAGTAAATAATACGACGTTTGATAATATACACAATTTGAACTAAAAACGAGATATAGTATATTACGAAAAATTATACCCTATAGTTTTCATTACTGTTACAGTATCTAGAATTGTAATTAGTTGAAATAAAGCACTCATGCTTCATTACGAAATTCTTGCACATTCATTTATGCACGTTTCAACAATTTTCAGTTGCATCGCACGCATATTTTAATGTGTTGAATTTATAGGTTATGTTTATTCTATCAGTACTTGCCTTATTTCCGTATTCGCAATTATGCATTATAATTAAGCATAACGCTACGTATAACTTATAAATGCAATTTGTCTACACTTCAATTGTATTTATTCGTTTCAGACGGTACTCCAGTCTGAAGTCTGATTAGTTTAATATGTTACTAGGGCTAAACTAGCGCTGAGGTAGTTCCCTTCGTATTCATACATCTTGCATATACAAATTAGTTCGGTTCGTTCAGGATCTTAATATGCCTTGCTTATAGGATCAAATGCATCTCCACAAAAAATAAATTCAACTGTTTTCAGTTCAGAAATTACCGGAACTATACCTCAGCGCTACTAAGTAATATAACGTATGTACATTTCATAGGAGGGACTGTGGCGAATTTTCTACCTATAAGTAAGGACGTAACCGTGTTCTGAAGTTTATCCTAAAAATATTTTCTTCTTTATTAAATCTCAAAACCGTTTTCGTTCTCAACTTAAGCCTAAAATGTTGACGCAGATAGCTTATGTTAACATGGTAAATTCTCTTCTCATAAAAATAACACAGTTTTATTTATTATTCCTGCCACATTATGCAACACATAAATGGAACTTATGCACATATTACATTGAATAAAAATTTAATTGTATTATGTATTTGTTCCCTACTATACTGGGTTGTAATGAATTGTATTTATCTAACCTACCAGATTAACACACAACTGTACATACACTAATTTCATAGGAGGGACTGTGGTAAATTTTGTACCTACAAGTAAGGAAGGTAGATGTGCTAAATTAAAATCACAATATAGATAATTCTTCTTTATTAAATCTCAAAATAGCTTCCATTCCAAACTTAAAATGTTGATGCAACCAGGTTATGTTACCATGTAAAACTCCGTTCACATTAAAATAACACAGTTTTGTAATTATTTCTGCAACATATTATGCAATAAGAAGTGTGAAGGGGTCTTATACACACATTACACTAAATAAAATTGAGCGCCGACACGCTATAAAGTAATATATTTCACTCAGCTCCGTATACTCAAATAGAAAAGCCCGACTCATCGAGTGACGTCACACAACCTGCATTACGGCCTGGTCTAGATCACGATGGCAGTGCTTTTAACATATTATTTTTTAGAGACGTTCAATATAGTAATAATTGTAAATTGGAAATTTACCACTGCAATTTCACTTAAATTGCACTGTTAATTATTGTTTTTAAATATTTGCAAAAATTAAGTAAACTCTACAACTCCACTAAAGTTATTGCATTCGTGATGCAAGTAACATTAAGGAAGCCGTGAAAAAATCAACAAGATTCCAGATGCCAATGTAATTACTGCAATATGTTATATAAATAATATTGTTAAAATATTAAAATGAAATATAAATCATTACATAACCTTACCGTTTGTTTGAAGTTCGCATTTATAGAATGGGGGGGGGGAGACAGACGTATATCACGGCCTGCTGGAGTATAGTAAACACAGAAAACATTTTAAAGCAACAATGTTGAAGATAGATATTTTTGTTTTGCTAATTTGCCGTCATTGAACAGAAACCAAGATGGAGATTTCATTGCAACTAATTAGAAATTCCTCTTTCAAGTATGTAATAAACGATCTTCGCACAAAATAATGTACGATATACGAGCGGTATGTTTTCTTTCAATTCTCGGAAATTAAAAAAGCTCAACTACGTTTCGCTTTTTCAAACTTTTCCTCGAACATGAAAACTTCAACATACCGGTACTGCTCTTGTAACGCATATTACTATTAACACACTTACAATTGGAGTTTTGTCAAATCCTTTGCGGATATGTTTCACAAAATACTAAAGATGCGATTTAAAAAAAAAACCTAAAATTCAATTTTTTTTTTATCCAGAGTGTCCCCTTAACAGAACAGTTAATGACGGAAAACATGTGCTGTGCATAATCTTAAATCTGTATTATAAACGGTTCTTAATCGAATAAAATAACTGTATTGATGTTTGACACAGTTCTTTTTTTTTATTATTATTATTATTATTATTATTATTATTATTATTATTATTATTATTATTATAAGTAGGTTATTTTACGATGCTGTATCAACATCTCAGGTTATTTAGCGTCTGAATGAGGTGAAGGTGATAATGCCGGTGAAATGAGTCCAGGGTCCAGCACCGAAAGTTACGCAGCATTTGCTCAAATTGGGTTGAGGTAAAACCCCGGAAAAAACCTCAGCCAGGTAACTTGTCCCGACCGGGATTCGAACCTGGGCCACCTGGTTTCGCGGCCAGACGCGCTAACCGGTTATTATTATTATTATTATTATTATTATTATTATTATTATTATTATTATTAACTCCATTAACTTTTTAGGTACCTAAAACTGTATTTCAGTGCCTACTTATGATCACTTTAGAGCCTAGTTGAGGTGTCTAAAAGTTGATTAATGGCCTAAATGTCTGAAGTCTACTTATAATGTATATTTTTTTCAGGAATCATTATGGCATTAATTTATCTTTTTTATCATTTAAGCGGACTCGGCGTACCTATCTTGTGCGATAAACTTGCGAGAACACTGCACGTGTTAGGAAGAGAGTGAGACAAAGGTACTATATCTCACTTTTTCTTCTAACGAAGGCATCTTAAGGCAACAGCGTACTAGGCAAGTCCCGTAAGACTAATGCTTTTTTCATCTGGAATCCTCTATAGTAGGCCTACACGCAGTGCAAGTATTGAAGGGACCAGATAACAAAAAGAGAGTGCAAATTGCCAATAGTTCTTGATTCTTCTTACGTCAATATCATTGGAGTAATAATTACTCTAAATCTGAGACATACAGACACAAGTGTTCCTAAATATTTTGTTGCTCTTCTGAATATATTACATGCTTAATAAAGAACAATAATAATAATAATAATAATAATAATAATAATAATAATAATAATAATAATAATAATATTTTTTATAATTTATCAGTTCTATCAGCAGTCTAGTTTACTATAACTCAATAGACAGAAAAATGATAAATTTTGGTCATATATATTTTTTCTAATGAAAATACTTAATATAATTGACCCAAAAGAACGATTCATGTACCTCGTTGATTTTAATTTGATGTACTACAGAATAGCTTCATTATAGTTTGCGAAAATGTATTTATGTATTCACCCTTTAACATGGGTGTTCACGATACATATTGGACTATCTACACCCAATTGCTGGAAGACAGTCACATCTGACTTGTGCATATACAGGGTATTATCACAGTTTAGTATATACAGTCACGAAGCTCAATACGTAGTAAATATGCATCCATAGATAGTTGCTAACCACTAGGATCACTACTATCGCCTCATTACAGACAATGCGGAATAGTACCTGCACAATCTATTGTTCCTAGCAACCTCACAACTCAAGCTTCGTGACTGTATATACTAGAATGTAGTATTATGCTGACAGAGGATAGATGCCTATGCCCAAAGCAGATGCAAATACATGACTGTGGATTTCACACAACGTTAAAACTTCGACATAATACTTAAGACGCGTATCCACGAAGTGAGGCTGTCACGCGCGGCAGCTTCTTGCGGCAGCCTCTCTTGTTGTTTGCCTCGCGGTTTTGTTCTTTTGGTAGCGAGGCAGGAATGCAAAGCAGTGTCAGCCACCAGTTAGTGCGCGGGAATTGAAGCAGTTAACGTCGGGTTGCTTGATGTCATCTTTATCAACAAATAGTCCACACGGAGCAAGTTAATCACTGCGAGACATCTTTGATCCCATCCAAAAACCAGCTGGATTTGGCTCATAGCCTATGAGCCAAATCCAGCTGGTGCGCGGTTGCCTCACCTATGAGTCATAGGTGAGGCAGTCGCGCACTATTGTGAGGAAAATTATCCACTGAGCGCAGCAAGCATCACGAGGCAGCCTCGGTTCGTGGATACGTGACTTACATCAGAGACTAGTACGCCTATTAAGAAGTATCCAGAGTTACGGGAATGTTTATTGCATTCTGCAGATCATAGGAAAATAACTATGATGTTGATATATTTATTATAGTTCATAGACAAAAAAAGAAAAATATGTATACATATAATCATTGAAGCCTTACATTACATACTTTATAATTTACATTTACATAGATATACAATTTTTAATATAATTTCTAAACTTAACTCTTTAATATAAGATGTTTTGTCTTGCACTTGCAACTAGTTTTGTGCAAGACTCAACTCATTTTAATATGTTGTTACAATTAGTCTTTGCTCACTTGCCTAAGATGAACTTCACGTTTCAATCTGCAATGTGCAGCTATCACATATAAATCTTCCATTATTCTAGTATATTTAAAACTTTTGAATACATATATGTTTTATTTTATTTATTGACAGTGCTATTTAAAAAACTTAACTTTTTTCTTATCCAATTTTTTTTTTCTTATTCAATTCTAGCTATTTCATTAATTTATTCTTTCCATTCTAATTTTTTGACCAAAAAAGATGCAGACCTATTTGCCTTTGTAACTTTATGTTATTATTATTATTGATAAGTTTTCTTACAACTATTTCTTTATTCATTTCTAGGAACTTTTCATTTATGAATTTCATCCGTATTTATTTTGTGTATTGACATTCAAAAACAATATGAATGTCATCTTCGCTATGTCCGCATAATGGGCACGTGCCTTGAGGTATATTACCTCTATTATTTCTTAATCTCCAAATCCCCAGTCTGAACCAGGCTAGTCCAAATCTTTCTTTCATTTTCATATTAACTATATATGTACTCCATCCCCATATCGTTTTATATTCATTAAAATATTATGGAATGCATTTCATTGATACCACTAAAATCATTTTGTCTAGTAATATTTTTACATCTTGATTTAATTAAGTTCAGGCTTGCTGCGCTGTTTCTAGTAGTTAAGTTATCCCATAAAGAAAATACCGGTAACTATCATTTTACTGAAATATTCTTTCACAGGTTATGATAGAAGAAAAATGACGGCTGAAATGTCATTGATCTGCTTCCGCTTCTCTGGTTTTTCCCTTTGTGGCATTCGTTTATGTTCGACATATATGTTGACATATATTAAGTCAATTGTCATTATACAAGGAGCGCACTCAATTGAATGACTTAGTCGCCGGGATTCCACAGTATATAAGCAGCTCAGTGGTTAGAGTACTTTGTATGTAGAACCAAGGACCCAGGTTCGATCCCCGGCACTGCACCAGAGCGAATTTTTCTCCTCTAATAACCATTGTTACCATAACAGATAAATTCTGTAGGACTAAAAGTCAATCTTTACGTAGATTCTTCGCCCAACAGTGCATATATACTGTGGAATCCCGGCCACCAAGTCACTCGAGTGCACTCCCTGTAAAATGGCAATTGACTTAATATATCTCGACATATATGTCGAACATGGAATAAGGCAACAAGGGGAAAAACTAGGAAAGGAGGATTTAATCCGGTGCTGTGGACTGAACTTCTGCGTCACTCAGTGGTTAGAGTGTTTGGTATGTAGAACCAAGGACCCGGGTTCGATCCCCAGCATCGGAGCGAATTTTTCTCATCTAATAATCATTGTTACATAACCTTTTCACGGTGAGTCCTGTTGAATTGCTGATCGCTTATCAGTAATGCATTTCACTCGAAAAACAGAGTGAATGAAACAGAGGAATTTGAGACCGAGGCACGAGAATCTTCATAGCTGTGAATTAATAATGATGTTGATGATGATGATGGTGATGTTTCAAGTGAAACACCTTCGAAGTTAAGTTTTATACTTTCTCAAAACAATACTTGCATGAATTATGAGGAATTATTTATAGGTATAATCATATAGAGAGAATTTGTATATTTAGGTTATCATGAAAGATTAATAACTTACCAATATTATGGTCACTGGCCCTTACAGCGATATCCAGGAGACACTGTATCTGTCGTTTTCTAACATGTGCTCCAGAGCTACATACAGCCAAAGAAGAAAATGCAAACTCAAAATCCAGCTCCACCTCATGATGCTGAGGAGACCCTAAAAGTAAATAAAT
Organism: Periplaneta americana; assembly: GCF_040183065.1. Taxonomy (NCBI): domain Eukaryota; kingdom Metazoa; phylum Arthropoda; class Insecta; order Blattodea; family Blattidae; genus Periplaneta; species Periplaneta americana. The sequence continues at coordinate 1,470,933 of NW_027185503.1, forward strand.
TACATGTTTTATAGTATTAAATGCGGAGTTGGATGAAGAACAAAAACTGCAGTACTCTTTTATATGATTATTCAACATAGTCGTCTTAAGATTTTATCCTCGAAATTATTGAAATCAACTTTACAAGGAGTTATACCTGAAAGCTTGATTTGCATAATACACGTCATACCTAAAAGCTTGATTTGCATAATACACGTCACTGTTCGTTAACAGAAAACCACAATTTAAGTCACACAGAGTTATTGTGCACTCAATGTTGGTTGCTTGAAGGTTGTCAGTCCACTTTGAGGTCTGTGGATATAGAGGGAAAAATTGGATTGGTGTCTGGTAGAGTTCCCGGGTAGCTCAGTTGGTAGAGTGTTGGTACGTTAAACCAAAGGTCCCGGGTTCGATGCCCGGCCCCAGAACAATTTTTCCCTCGAAATTATTCATAGTTATTATTGCATTGGGCAACAAACGTCTCCTCTCATTTACAAAATACATGTGTTTTCTATCGAAATGTGTGGAGCACAAAACACTATGTATTGTGGGAAATCATTTCTCTCTCTTCATTTGTGAAACCCACTGCTTAGTTAACAAATCATTTTTTTCAGTGGGAATCTGTAAAAACAATGAACATGTTACAGACAGCGAAGTTAAAGAACTAAGAGCTCCTGGGAGGAGAACAACGAAAATTTAGAAAATGAAAATAGTAAGAAGTACCAGCAAAACAAATTTAAAGAATGGGATTACTTTCGTCGCCCATTTTCATTGCATTTCATCCCAATATTTGTCTTAGTGTCGAAGGAAAAAGTTAAGAATGCTGGCTTCACTACAAGGAACTGGTTTCAAACCTCAGCGGGTGCAAGCCAAATTCCTAGTAAAAAAAAATGCTATACAGAGTGATTTATAAATCCCTCCGGAGTTTCGGAAGTTGATAGTTCAATAACCATAACCTACACAGCAAAAACACTCATATCAGTAAATAATAATCTACCCAAGTTTGTATTCGTAATAGGTGTGATAGTATAGTTATAAATTTAACTCCTGAAAGCTTAATTTGCATAATACACGTCACTGTACGTAACAGAAAACCACAATTTAAAGTCACACAGAGTTAGTGTGCACTCAAATGTTGGTTGCTTGACGGTTGTCAGCCCACTTTGAGGTCTGTGGATATAGAGGACAAATTGGATCGGTGTCGGGTAGAGTTCCTGGGTAGCTCAGTGGGAGAGCGTTGGTACGTTTAACCAAAGGTCCCGGGTTCGATACCCGGCCCCGGAACAATTTTTCCCTCGAAATTATTCATATAACAAACATCTCAGAAAAGGTTGAAAAGAAACTGCAAATCCTGAAAAGGTTAGCTGGTGCTAAATTGGGCTGCTCAAGGAGAGTCCTTAAAATGTATATTAAACCAAACCTCTTGTACTGTTCTGAAGCATTAATAACAGCAGCAAATGCTTAACATCAACAACTACAAAATCAGGCTCTTCGTCTAATCACTGGAGCAGTTAAATCCACACCTGTTGATGCCATGCTTACCTTAACACGGATCCCATCAATAACAACAAAAATAGAAGAACAAGCACTGCTCCAACATGAGAAAATGTTACGACTGCCAAACTCTAAATGGACAGGAAAGAACCTCCCTTCTTCAATTCTTAAAACTCATAGTAGTTTCCTAGAAAAGGTAACACAGATTAAATCCAAATTGAACATTCCTAACATCAGAGAAAATGTACTCATCATAAGAGAAAATCCATTGGAATTATTGCAACCTACCTTCAGTTTGGAATTAACAGAGGAAATAAGTAAATCAGACACACCAAAAGAAATACAAAAACTTCTAGCACTGGAAACGATCAATACTAGATACCCTACAGAAGAATGGCTACATATATATACCGACGGATCCACCACAGAAAACCTTACTGGAGCTGGGGTTACATGTACACATTTTTCCTTTTATCATTCTGTTGGCAGAGACACAACAAATTATGATGGTGACATAGAGGCTATACACATTGCTCTCCGACAATTATTAAATCTTCCCTTAAATAAATATAACAAGACAGTAATTCTTTCAAATTGTAAAGCTGCAATTCAGGGAATATGTTCAAATGCTACAAAGAAGTCAACAAAAATAAGAGAATGCTACAAAATGTAACACAACTCCAAAAAGTTAATAAGATTGTCCATCTCCAGTGGATTCCAGCACACTGTGGAGTCATGGGGAATGAAACCGCAGACACACTTGCAAAGAAAGGCACAACAATAAAACAAAAGCCTAAATTTAATTTCTCATATTCCTCAATAAAACGCTTTATCACTACAAAATTTTCTCATTCATACCTACAAGAAATAGCATCAAATGCTAAAGACAAAAAATGGATTACACTACTTTCCAACCCAGATATAATCCCTCAGAAACCAAGGAAAACAGCAGTTGCAGCCTTCAGACTACTGACAAATCATTACTGTCTAGCAAGTCATCTCTACAGAATAGGTATCTCAGCTTCACCAATATGTGTCCTGTGTAACGATCCAGCAGAAATGAATGAAGATCACTTGAAGACCTGTGAAGCATTAAGATCAGAAGAAACTACAGTTCAAAAGTATTGGAAAACACGACTGCTAATGGCTTCATTGCCAGATGTAAGGCACTAGACAACAACAACAACAACATAAATAAATAAATACATAAAAACAAATAAATAAATAACAATAAATAAATAAATAAATAAATAAATAAATAAACAAATTTAAAACAACAGTTTAACGTCAGGCACATGATGAAATGTTTTCTTTTCGGTGCCTGATTTACAACTGTTTTAAATTGAATTAACCCTGGCAGGCATTTGGCTAAGGAGTTCATTAATTCATGTAAGTGGCAGTTTAATTAAAAATAGAAGCAGGAAGGAAAACCCGGGCAACGCTGGGTGCTTTCGGCTAGTAATAATATAAAACTTGGGACAAGCGTCTGACACGTTAGGCCTATTCGTGACCAATAATTTTCCTCCTTGAACGAAGTAACATTGTTGTTAGTTACTAGGAATTTCTTATTATGAAATCCATATTTTTAAACTTTAACTTTATACTAATAATGGATTGTTATTACGTGCGGGTAGTCTAATGAGAGGAAATTTTTGTAGAATAACTTTACAGGATATTTAAATAAATTGAAAGTTTTTCGTTGAATAAAGAGACACACGAATATCACTTTATTAATGACTTTATCGCTGATCATTGCTTGCTATTATTATTATTATTATTATTATTATTATTATTATTATTATTATTATTATTATTATTATTTTTATTATTATTATTATTATTATTATCATTATTATTGTTATTATTGTAAAATTAAGAAATGTATATAAAAAGTTTATACAAGATTTTCCTACGTATGATTTAATAACTACAAAATGCCAGATTGTGCCGTGTTTGGATGCAACAATTATGCGAAGAAAACCGAAGGCAGAGAAGTCATATACTTCCAGGTTACAAGGAATGATGACCTGGCTACAATATGTAACGAAATGACAAACATACTGACATACCGCACATCTCAGCGACATTTGTAGCTGCACGTGTAGCCACCCAACAGCAGTAAATGTCACAGAAGAAATGGACCGGGACCCATTCGAGTTGCGACACAACCTTGGGATGCGCCAAACTTGCTACATTTACTGCTCCGTGTGGCCACTTGCATTTAACTCAATGCAGTCTATAATTCAGCTACATTTGTCGCAGAAAACTTGCTACAAATGTAGCTCGTGTGGCTGTACCTCTTGTTTGACATATTATATGTTGACTATTAAGTCAACTGCCATTATACAAGAAGCGCACTCAACTTAGTGACTTGGTGGCCGGGATTCCACAGTATATATGCAGCTCAGTGTTAGAGCGCTTGGTACATAGAACCAAGAACCCAGGTTCGATCTCCGGCGCTGGAGCTAATTTTTCTCCTCTAATAACCATTGTTACCATAACAGATAAATTCTGTAGGACTAAAAACCAATCTTTACGTAGATTCTTCGCCCAACAGTGCATAATACTGTGGAATCTCGGCCACCAAGCCACTCAATTGAGTGCGCTCCTTGTATAATGGCAGTTGACTTAATATATCTCAACATATTATATGTTGAACATGGTGTAAGGCCACAAAGGAAAACACTAGAAAAGGGGGATTCAATCCGGTGCTGTGAACTGAACTTCTGCGTAACTCATTGGTTAGAGCGTTTGGTATGTAGAACCAAGGACCTGGGTTCGATCATCTAAAGCTTTTCACAGCGAGTCCTATTGAATTGCTGATCGCCTATCAGTAATGGATTTCACTCGAAAAAATTAAGAATTCTGGCTTCACTACAAGGAACTGGTTTCAAACCTCAGCGGGTGCAAGTCAAATTCCTGGTAAAAAAAAACGCTATACAGAGTGATTTATAAATCCCTCCGGGGTTTCGTAAGTTGATAGCTCAATAACCATAACCTACACAGCAAAAACACTCATATCGGTAAATAATAATCTAACCAAGTTTGTATTCGTAATAGGTTCCATAGTATACTTATAAATTTAACCACTAGGTGGGAAGTTATAACGAAAACATGACGTTCACTGGTGAAAAGTAAAAAATTTCCAGTGTCTTAAAATTCACTAAATGTGAGTCGATTGCTTCTACTGTGTCTTATGATAACTGTGGTATCGATTTCCGAACCCTAGTAGGAATTTATGAATCATCCTGTATGTACTGTAGATTGGTTTCTCGAAGTAATTCTCTTTTTATTGTCATTCTTTCACATTTTTCAGAAATGAAAAAGAAATTCGCCATCCCAAATTATCTTTCCATGAAATCAACGCAATTGAATGCGTTCGACGTGTTTTGTATGCAGCAAGTTACAGTGGCGTGCATTCTGGGTAGGCTAGGTCTGCTGCGCCTACCCAGACAGACAGAAAGAAATTTATTAAATTTGTATTTAAAAGTAATACTGTTAATTTAAGAAAGTCTGCAGAGTCCTTAACTAATTTCAGCAAACTTTGGCTTGGCATCCTATTTTCATTTCCTTTTGGCTGGTACTGTACGTCGCATTTGAATTATTTTCCGCTGTGTGCTCACCCTCGCGTCATCTTTCGTCACTGGAGAGTGGAGCTCCTGGCACCACAGCCTACCCGGCCCTGCAGTGAGCGTAGTGTTCCCCTTCATAGTCAGTACATTAGAACAGCTGGCGCATGCGCCCTGATTTACGTGTCTTACCCATTGCCGTAATACGCTAGGCTGGTAGGCGCTATTGAAAGCGCTTTGGTGATGAAATTACTGTATTATAGTGTTTATTTGAACTTCTGGTGGTAAAGTGAGTGTGTTATAGAGTTTATTTGAACAAAGTGAGGTATAACTAGTGCGATATTGTTGTAATATGGCAGAAGATCACTGTATAATTGAACAGATTTTTAAAAAGCCTTTCGGTTGTAGATCATTTAGCGAAAAAGTTGAAATTGTAACTGTGGGGGAAGACCAGTGCTGGCGCTTCCGAAATGGTGAAGAAGAAGAGAGAAATATTGATACGCCTAATCGACGCAACATGCTTCTTAGCCATGCAAGAACTGCCGTTCAGAGGGCATGGCGAAAGTGAAGATTCACTTAACAAAGGCAACTATATAGAACTTTTACATTTGTTGAGCAGCTACGACACTACTCTTCGAGAATATCTAGAGTCGTCTGCAACATTTAAGGGCACATCGAACAGAATTGTCGACCTGGTTGGCGAGTTGGTATAGCGCTGGCCTTCTATGCCAAGGATGCGGGTTCGATCCTGGGCCTGGTTGATGGCATTTAAATGTGCTTAAATACGACAGGCTCATGTCAGTAGATTTACTGGCATGTAAAAGAACTCCTGCGGGACAAAATTCCGGCACATCCGGCGATGCTGATATAACCTCTGCAGTTACGAGCGTCGTTAAATAAAACATAACATTTTAACATTTAACATCGAACAGAATTCAAAATGACCTGATAACTGCTATCAGTGGCGTGTTGATGGAATCTATTAAGAATGACATTTCCATGGCCCAGCATGTTGCAATTACTTTAGATGAAACATCCAATGTAAGCAACAAATCACAACTATCCACCACTCTCAGGTATGTCCATGACCAGACAGCATAGGTTCAAGAAACGTTTATTTCCTTCATTGATGTGAGTGCAGATAGATCCGCTAATGGTTTATTTAATCATGTAATGGACATAGTGGCATCTTATGATATCAGAGACAAATTAGTTGGTCAAACATATGACGGTGCGGCAGTGATGGTTGGAGAAATTAATGGACTTACAACCAAAGTTCAAGACATTTATCCTAGAGCTCTATTTGTTCATTGTTTCAGTCATGTCCTAAATCTAGTCTTATCTCAGTCAGCTATGAGTATTAAGGAGTGCCGGATCTTTTTTCAAACATTGAATGGAGTAAGTAGCTTCTTCTCCAAGTCTACAAAACGTGTGCATGCTCTTACTGAATATTCCAACAGAATAATTCCAAGAAATGCACCCACAAGATGGAATTTCTCTTCCAGAATAGTCAATGTTGTAAAGGAGAACCGTGAATTGCTGGTGGACTTTTTTAAAAATATACTCAACAACTCATCAGACTGGGAAAGTGAAACTGTTGCTCTTGCGCGTGGATATTTGTCTTTCCTTTCAGAGTTTGAGACCAAATTTCTTCTAAATGTGTTATCAAAGATCTTTGCATACACTGATATTCTGTACAACATTCTTCAAACGAAGCATTTGGATATTCTGTATTGTGTAGAAAAGTTTAATGAAACAAAACGTATTGTTCTACACGAGAGAGACAGATTTGATGCATTTGTAATGAAGTCGAATGTGAAGAAGTGCAGCGAAAAAGAAAATGATGTCATAAAATACAGGAGAATATTTTTTGAAATAATAGACAATGTGACAAACCATATTGTCGTGTGAATGCAAGAACTAGGTAACTCGAAATTTGCGTTTTTTAGTTAGCTCTTTCATAGCATAGCAAAAATCGCACAAAATGTAATGCAAGAACTTGGTACCTGATTGAACGATACCAGCGACATCTATTTTCCAATATAACAAATAGGTGAATGAAAACGAGACTTATTCCTTAGTGCAATAAATAAGTAAATAGGCAATGTCACAAAATATGAAAAATCAAGTTACCTAGTTCTTGCATTCACACGACGATATTACAGATAGGTTTGGAAATCTCCCTCAGTTGGAAATCATTTCATTGCTTGATCCAACCAAATTTCAGTCTTATAAATTAAATTTTCCTAATTCCTCCCTGGATGTGCTGAATGTAAAGTACAGTGCAATGTTTGACATAGTCCGTCTAAAAAATGAACTGACAGTCCTATATTCAATGGAGGAGTTTCGTGGAAGATACCCTCATGAACTGCTAACACATTTAAAATCAAAAGAACTCCACACCGCATTTGTCGAATTGTACAAATTGACCCTACTGGTTTTGACCATACCAAGCACATCTGCATCTACTGAGAGGTCATTTTCTGCCCTTAAGCAGATTAAATCATTTCAAAGATCAACTCAAGGGCAAGAAAGATTGAGTAGTCTAGCCTTGATGTCCATTGAGAAGAAAAAGCTGAAAGAAATCCGAAAATCCCCTACATTCCACAGCGATGTCATTGAGGAGTTTTCTAAAAAGGACGCAAAATGGAGTTCACCTTAAAGTAAATAAGGTATGATTTATTTAATTACTAATTTATTTTATCATTAGTTTCCGAAGGTTTCCGTTTTCTTACCCTCCTTCTGGCTGCTGCTCTGGTTTGATGTCAGAACTCACTAAAATTATATCAAATATAAAATTATTATCAATATGTTCGAGATATTATAAGTTGTATACCTATGTAGCATGCAAACATGAAGAGCCTACCCTAATGCAATAGGATCCGCACGCCACTGCTGTAAGTGAGTTATTATGAAATCTGTAAGTTACTGTAATTTTATATAAAATCATTTCCTTGGATTTGCACTTTCCCTCAATTTACACCATGTTTCCCCTGGTCCCTTGAGAAGTGTAAAAGAGAAGTTGTACTATGCAGGATGATTCATGACCCATGCATTAGGAATCAGTTTATAGGTCACTGTGAGAAAAACTGTCACATGAACATACATACAATGATGAATATTTAAGGAACTACAGCTATTCCAATCCTAAGAAAGTAGAAGCAGTTGTGAAGAGAATTAATGGGAATCAATTAAAACTACACAGAAAGATCATGATGAATATTTAATAGGATGCGAAACTGCAGTCAGCACCATCTGACAGAAGGGGGTTCAAATAAGATGATCAGCGCCCGACGTAGTGTGTGGTGAACATTAGAACTACGTGTTGGGTAGATTACCCAGAGTTCTTTATTTATCTGTTCGTTCGAGACGAACAGACGATGCTAGGGAAGACAAAATGGCAACCAGAAACTTGCTAATGAGTGGACATAAAGTGATATTAAATGTGTGTATAAGCACTGTATGTTAAACAGTGATGTTTATGGACGTTGTAAAAATAGTGTTGTTGAATGTATTGTAAAGTAATAGTAATATAATAAATTGAACTATGTAAGTAGTTTTTGCAGAATTTCCATTGCGCTGTACACTAAATACCCAAAGAATACAATCCCAATTATCTAACCTTTTGCTTAATTTTCTGTCTCTGTTTGGTTATATTTTAATTGGGTAGTGTAAAAAAGATCATCTCTTTACTCTTCCTGCTGGCTCTGGTAAGAATTTTCAGTGGAAGATGGTGTGAGAAATAAAAATGTAAATGTTTTATTTTAAAGTGGGTTAGTTGAGAATATCGATGAGGGTGGAAGAGAAGGAATATTTTCTGCATAGTTTAACATTTTCGTCACCAGGTGCGTTGCTAGATGTAATAATTTTTCCACCGTCCAACAAATGGCAGCAAGATCAGTTTCTACATTAGCACCTCTAGCATGTGTTACGGAAAACTCAGTAAGTTTCGCATCCTATTATATATTCATCCATGGAAAGATTATTAAAAATACTGTACTGGTATTAAACAGAAACTAAGCAAATTTCAGTTTGAAAGCACATTTTCAAATATTCCTCCTTCCACTTCATGCACTTTGTGGCACAGATGTGAATCACTAGCATAGCATTTCATAGCTCAGTCTAGTTGATAAGCACAGCAGTGTTCACAATATCAGCAACTAATTGTTCTCAAGTCTGTACTTTCGTAAGTGAACTGCTACTACACGAGGAAAGTGAAGGGAGACACCATCATGTTGATAATACATTCATCGCCTGGTCTCTAATGGGACCTCTTCCAATGTAACATCACAAAATGGTTGTTAGGCTACTTATCGACAACTGATGTCACCAGACCTGACCTCTCTGTATTTCACGTTTCAGCAGAATCTCACTCTCCTTAGTCTGGCCACGCTATTTATTAAGATGAAAACATGTTACAAGCTTGATTCATAGTACAACATATGGATTTTTACAGTGTTCATATAACATGGTTTGTTCGAATTACCTTGCATATTAAACACTTTTCCAAGTGTCAATTGATGAAAGTATCTCCTACAATCATAGTTTAATTTACGCATTCCAAAATATGTTGCATATCTAAGTCTTAATGAGATGATTGTACATACTTGTGGCCTATCTTGAAGACTTGATCGTAATCCAGACAGTTTGTATTGATCATGATCGAATCTGTGTCACCATAAATAACTTGAAAATTCATCTTCTCCACGAGGTCCTTCGTGTTCATTAATATTTCTCTGCCTTTTGCTTAAAACGAGAAAAAACAAATGAAAAATAACAAAGCATAAACTTCCTTTCCTTTCTTACAAAACTGTACCTGACTACAAGTATATGGTGTTTTTACAAAGTTTAGGGACACCTTATAATTCTGTTACCTTATAATCCTTATAATAAGGACTGTTGTCCTTATCGAGAATTTATAAGTTTTTCAAACAAAATAAACAGTCTTACATTTTCAGCATTAAAGTTGAAAATGAATGAATAACTAATCGGTGCATAATTCTCAACTGTTGATGGATGATGTAGGATATATTACTCTTTAAATTAGTAAAGATCAACTATTTGTAAAAAAACTTTTCTTTGTGAATGTCGTAGCACTTTCTAAAGTTTTAAGTTTAAAAAAAAAAAGGGGACATTTTGTTATTGGTTGATTCATCTGTAACTCTTGAATGGAGCTGCGTTCCTTGGGATTACAGTGGTAGGGAGGCGCAGCTGTGCAAACCTCATAACTATTACTGTACTGTCTCTATTCAGCAGTCACAGAAGAACCGACTATTAACAAAAGTCCCCATTTTTTAAAACTTCAAACCTTAGAAAGTGCTAGGACATTCACAAAGAAATTTTTTACAAATATTTGAGCTTTACTAATTTAAAGAGTAATATATCCTACATCATCCAGCAACAGTTGAGAATAGTGCACCAATTAATTAGGTTACTCATTCATTTTCAATGTTTGAGATGGGTAGGGCATGTAGCACGTATGGGCGAATCCAGAAATGCATATAGAGTGTTAGTTGGGAGGACAGAGGGAAAAAGACCTTTGGGGAGGCCGAGACGTAGATGGGAAGATAGTATTAAAATGTATTTGGGGGAGGTGGGATATGATGATAGAGACTGGATTAATCTTGCTCAGGACAGGGACCAATGGCAGGCTTATGTGAGGGCAGCAATGAACCTCCGGGTTCCTTAAAAGCGAGTAAGTATTCATTTTCAACTTTAATACTGAAAATGTTGTTGTTTTCTAATGCCAGGCATTTGACAAAATCATTTGACCCCTTGCACTCCAATATTTTTCAAATATATTATCATAGTCAGCCACTGAAACACAGATTTTGAGATGTTCCAAATCCATTTCTTGGTTTGAGTTGCACAATAGGCAGTTAGGGGACTGATATATTCCAATTCTATGCAGGTGTTTGGCCAAACAGTCATGGCCTGTTGCCAATCTAAATGCAGCTACAGACGATTTTCGTGGTAAATCGGGAATTAACTGTGGATTATGATACAGAGAGTTCCATTTTTTCCCTTGAGATTGGGTTATCAAATTTTGTTTGTTGAAGTCTAAGTATGTAGATTTAATAAATCTTTTCACAGAGTAGATTTAGTAAAATACTGAAAATGTAAGACTGTTTATTTTGTTTGAAAAACTTATAAATTCTCGATAAGGACTAACAGTCATCATATAAATACCGAAACTGCACTAAAAATTAGTCTTTGCTATTGTTAATCAACAGTTAAAAACATAGTTAGTTTCTCTACTAATTTAAGGCCATGACAGCATTTCATAAGAATTATAAGGTGTCCCTAAACTTTCTAGCAACACTGTATTTAAATTAGAATGTCATTATTGTGACAACTGGTATGTGTGGATAAATTGATAACTATTTTAATGTAGATCAGATTGCCAGGCATTAACAATTCTCATGCATGTGCAATAATTTTAGACAGTACAAGGTAGAGAGAAACATATGTTCTCATTCACTTTGCTACCAGAATTCTGAATAGTGGTAAACGCAGAAGCTAAAAGAACTAATGAACTGACCACAATATACCAAGCACACATTAGCAACAAGTCTATTAGTGAATTCTTTAAGAAGGAAAAAATGTTTCTAGAATTTCATTAGGTTATTAGAATGATTGTCAATCTTACACAGTATACTTGTGTGTGTGTGTGTGTGCGTGCACACAAGTGAGTGCATGCACGCGCATGTGCGAGTGTGTGCATGTGTACGTATCAGAAAAAATAAAATCTATTAAGTTTCCATACTTATATTACGATATTCTACCACAATAATTCTCAATACAAGGAGCTCTTTTCATGCAAAATAAAATCCAAGCATGTTGAGACATCTGACAATCCTGTATAGAACAGACCCATCCTATGTGCTTTGGAAATGATACAAGCTTTGTGAACACTGACTCCCAAGATATACTAAAGATAATTTTACAGAAACCATTATTTAGTGTTAACTGTACATATATCACATATATCCATATACAGAATGTTTCAAAAGTGATGGTAAAAAATTTAGGGATGCAAAGTAAAAACGAAGAGAAGCAAAAAATTCCAGTAAACATGGATCCACAAATTAAGTGTTTATGAGATAATGCCATTTTGTGCAGGTTGGGGCCCACTGATTACTAAGTACTAATTCCAGCAAACGCAATGATAATTCAATTTTATTTATCAATCAAGAGACAATAAAATTCATAATTTTGGCTTCAACACCATAGAAATCTAATTAAACACACACAAAAGAAACTTTTTTTTTTGAACAACAGTAAAGTTTGTAGATAAACACGGTACAGTACAGTATGAACATGATACTGAATAATTTTACAGCAGGTATTCAAAATACTGACCATGCACTTGAATGCATCTGTCTAATTTTCTCTGCAAAGACCCAAGAATGTGCTCGAGCAGTTCTGGGCCATTCTTCATTTGCTGGAAGACATCTACAATCCGATGCTGCAATTCTTCAGGTGTGGTGATGTCTATTGTGTAAACAAGGCTTTTTGCATAACCCCACACACAAAAATCCAAAGAATTTAAATCCAGTGATCTAGATGCAGATCCTCAATTACCCATCCACTGTTTACGATATCGTCTATTTATATATCATCTCACACTTAGAAGGAAGAGTACAAAACATGAATTTTGTATTTAACCATGTCCAGGTGCTCGGTTCACTGGCAGTCCCAAGCAGCAAAAAAATGGCATTATCTCGTAAAGGGTTAATTTGCGAACCTATGTTTACTGGAACTTTTTTGCTTCTTTTCGTTTTTACTTCTCATCCTTAATTTTTTAACATTACTTCTGAAATACCCTGTATAATTCTGCAGAAATAAATCAGATCATTTAATTATAAAATTGGGGGAAAGCGAGTAAGGTAATTAAATTTCAAAATACCAGACATTGGAGCAATTTTCTCAGACAGCCAAAATATGCTTATTCCATGTTAAATGGAAAGGCAGTTGTTGCGGGAAAGAGAAATGACCATTGTCTGCTTGCGGTGTTCCCTGGAAGTAGTCCTTGAAACTGTGCATACATTGTTGCCAAATGTCACAGGCACATAATACTGAAGGGTCAAATATATAGAAATGTTGTTGTTGTTTTCTAATGCCAGGCGTTTGACAATAAAGTCATTTGACCTCTTGCACTCCAATATTTGAAAATGGCAAGTTGTAGCCGATTTAAGTGAACACCATATTTTAACGTTTTGGTGGCTACTTCATTCACACACAACCCCCAGAATGTCTGGAGGACCACACCTGCTGTTGGTCGACGGGTCCATTGGACCTAGCTGGGAGATCTTGTTGATCACCAGCTTTCCCTCCTTAAGCCACTGGAGGACGATTTTAGTGCCATAGCAGGTCAGCACTAGGAACAGAAAAGTAGAAAGAGGAGGAAGGAAAGTGAAATGTATCCCTAGGCCTCGAATGCTCTAAAGCCGTCGGGGTCAAAGAAAGTAAGAGTTCAGTCAGAGGACTGGATAGGAAAGGGTAAAGAGGGAATTAGGTATTGAATAGAGGAAAATTATACCAAATTCAGTCATTAACTCATCAAGCTGATGAGTAGCCCCTCCCTTTAGTTCAGCTTGTAAAATTATGCTTACTAACAGCTGCACCACGGGAAGGTAGGGATGGGACATTAGGTATTTGTCCAGGTTGGTTCTTAGGGCCTTCAATGGAAAGGATTAATGGCTCTCCCCCCTTTATCCGACAGATACCCTTTTGCAGATACTGATGTAATATAGATTTATTAATATGCAAAAGTGTTGGGAACTACTGCTTTCACGATTTTTAGGACTATACGAAGATATAGAGAAAATTACCCTACTCAAAGGTGATCAGAATAAGAAAGAGCAACATCTGTTTTAGTTCCTATAGCTACAGTTTCTCTGCAACCAGCAAACCACTGCTACTGAAGCTTGAAATCGACTTCAGCAAGTTAGAAGGCCCAAAATCTGTAAGAGAACTGCCTGAAAAAATTGCAAGAAGCTGATCTCTCCAGAAGAGATGCCAAGGGTCCAAAACTCACTCAACAGAATCGTGCGAGAAAATATGACTGGACAATGCAAAAGTGAAAGCAAGCATCAATCACTGATGAGATGCGATTTGGTCTGCAATCACTAGATGGCAGAGAAAATGTGAAGAAAGAATGGGGAGAGGTATTCCCCCTTTCGTATTTTCGTGCACAACTACTTTCAGAGAAAAAATTAAAAGAACCAGAGTTCCCACCCAAAGCATAATTAAAGAAGTGAGGTCTGAAGATCTGAGGGAAAATACTCCAACCCAAAGAAACATTGCTAGAAGAAAAGTAATATCTCCCCGAACTGTCGAACACATTATCCATGAAAATCAAAGCATATGATCATCGCCTGGGAAACACATTCAAGAGCGGTTAACAAACACAAGAAAGCTGTATGAACAGCATCTCGCAGGTGACAGATGGCAATGGGTGGTGATATTAGATGAAGCATGGATCTATCTTGATGATACCAATAAACCTCGAATCATATTTTAATAGAAATGTGGACAAAAAAAGGCCGCTCTAATTTCATACGACAATCCAAGGAAAAGTTTTCTACAGGGTTTATGGTGGTGGCTGGTTATTGCTCCCGGAGTCAGCTGAAAATTAAGAGAGTGGCCAGCAGAGCAAAGGTCAATGCAGTTTACTTCCAAGAGGAGGTGTTGAGACCAGTGTACCTTCCCATGGCTTTATGGCAGAGATCCTAGTAACATAAACATTCATATGGACAAGGCATCCAGCCATACTGTGAAATTATCGCTGCTGTTCTACTGCCAAATGGAAGCTGAATCTGGAATATTGATGATCCTTTCTGTGCCTTTGGTCTACCGAAGAGAGACCTTTCTAGTAGGAGGCCTATGGAAAGCCTGTAGAGAAGTGTGGCAAGATATTTTCCTTGCTCATATCAGGAGGAGCCTGCTTCAATGGAAACTGTGCTGTCGGGTGATAGTACACAACCGTGGTCAGCACATTGAGCACAACAGATGGTGGCGGCATGAAATTTCTTAGACTTGTTACAGGTAAGATGTGTTTATTTTTATCTGCCTCAACCCTTCGTATTTCAGTTTGGGGGGAGAGAAAAAAAAAACCTTTGTGTTATTTATTATTATTTGTTATTACGTAATTTACTTTCTGACATTCAGTTGAATTAACCCAATACACTTGTATTTAAATTATTTAGATTCCCTGCACTGGGATTTAATGTCCAGTTTGCTGATAAACATGCAATGTTCTGTAAAAAAAAAAAATGATAAAAGCACAAAAAGATAGTGACATTGACAAAAGGTGCAACTAAAACACAATTGGGGAAGTTTATTTCATGTTTTCTTTGCAAGACAAGTCAATTTGGGGATTTCAACAGAAAAAAATAAATTAAGGCGCAGCATCTAAAATTCTTAACTCTAATTACAATAATATGTTATTTAAATTGGTCACACTTCTTTATGCTTTATCTTTATCCATTATACACATACACATATGAATCACTTTTCATTAGGACTGATACTACATACATGGAAGGACCACTCCCATTCCCTACCCCGAATAGTTGCATTAAATGTCCCTACTTCTGACTTTTGAAAGGTGGCAACCCTTGTTTGACCTGTTCCCAGGACTCTACGAACAAAAAATGTAGCATATTTGAGAAAACTATATAAATGAATAAGAGAGTGGTTTCACTGTACAGTACTTAAATTTTTATACAACACAGCACATTTAGAAAAAGAAATGTTAACCTCACCTTATGTGATGAAATTGTAGACTACACTGTTTTCCTATATATAGAAATGTTCATGTATATCTTGTAACGAAAAAAAATTACGTTTTGTTTGAAAGACAGAGTCTTTTTTCGTGCGAATTCTCCACGAAACCTGCTTTTTATTGAAAATATCATGATTATTGAAGTAATTTCATTGATTTCTACAAGTTTCGCGGATATATTCCACTTAATTTTGTACTTCCATTAAGGGAATTGCAAGTTCCATGCATAGAATTAAGTTTTTAACACATTTCGTGTATATTGTTAATACTAAAAAATCACACCCCTATTTATAGCATGAGTATTAATTGAAAATGTTAAATAGTAAAAATACCAGCCCAGACATCTCCCTTTTGAATCTTTGGTACGCACCTCGACTTTGCACCAGCAGACAGGTCTAGCCAGCAAGGCCCAACAGTAAATGCTCCAGTTCACTTGTATTGGTGCCAAACACATGGCTGAATGCCTCGCCCTGCAGATCACTTGGTACCATTGGCTGATTAGCCTGCACATAAACAATCAATGCTTCTTATGGTTGTTCACTTTACACTTAATACAGAAATATCTTTCAGTCCAATTTGTATTCTAAGTAGAAAATGTCGTTATTATAATATATTATAACATTAAAAATGAAATGCAATAAAACTACTTTTATTACACAAAACTCGTGTAAGGTAAGGGAAGGAACCACTGGACAAAAAATTTGCAAGGAAAACGTATTTAAACCAAGGAAAGAAGTAGCAACAGTTAATTTAGAAATAGAACACGTCTGTCTTGTTGAATATTTATGCAAACTGAAAATTTTGGATTCGTCTATATACATAATTTCCCCTGAGCAAGCATGAGACAACCTGTGAACATACAAAAGCTAAATCAGAGCTGTGAAAGATTTTACAAATTGGTATTATATTACATCTCCACAACAATTGTATGAAACCCATGAGTAATAACATTTCTCATTAGAAATGATGCCAAAATTTGGATCAGTCTGTTCGTGTATCTTTCTGTGAAACCACTACTTTTAATTCTCCTTTCATGTAAGAATCAATGTCACGGAAAGAACTTTCCTTCCCATTACTTACAGGGTATACAACCTCCAGGTACTCCTGGAATATCAAATGCGTAGTTGCGTCAACTTTGCGGGATTTGAACTGCAGGATTTTGTGGCTTTCTGCTATCTTCTCATTGAACTCTTTATACACATCCATCATGATCACCTCTTCCTCTTTATCAGTCTTTGTTTTCATGTCATAATGCTGCCATGAACATCATCATTATTATATGTTAGTTATGAATAAAATGCAGTCCTTATGAACATAAGAAGTCAAGCTATAATGTTATGAAGGAATCAATAAATTAACCGTATCTTAGTATTTGGTTTTTCCACTACTTATTTTTGGTGCCATGAATTATTAGTGAATTTCCGTTTTTATGTACAATAGTGGCAAAAAAAACCGGACCGACCCTTGTAGCTGACTTCAGAGCCTTGTTTACTCCAGAGCCAAGATAAACTGGTAACTAAGACTTTCGTGGTTGAATCCTGCCTGGGAAGGAAACTTTTTTTGTTCCTTATTCAAATTTATTCCCAATACTTTTCGATTGCAGCGATATTTTACTACTTAATTAACTTATTATTCCCAGAACATGAATTTTACCAGCTTATTTTGTAATGGCTTTCGAAATGGGCTACGTCAGCAGTCGAAACTACAACAATTTCAATAGATTACTCGCTATCTTGTGAATGCGGGCGTGGCATGCGCAGCAGTTCATTTGGGGGATTTTGATTATTCCATTGGTCCGGTTTTTTTTTTTTTGCCACTACAAGGCTCTTTATTAATCAGTAAATATATATAATAATCTGAATTACATACACTTGCACCCATACTCCGTTTCTCAACTGTTAATAATGATGTTCCTTGATTTACGATGGTTTGACTTACTATATTTCGACTTAAAGCATATACTGCACTGTTAATGTACTGTAAAACATATTCTATACTGTACAGTAATGTACACTCAAGAACTTGTATTTATTTGCTTCTCAATTACTGGTATTTAGTTAGCTACGGTAATTATTTACTTATCATGTCATGTTGATATTCGACTTTCTATATTTTTAATTTACAACAGATTCATGAGAATGATGTAACCACATCGTAAGTCGAGATAATATATTCATTGATTAGAATGTCTTATACGACCATTTAATCATAACTGAAACTGCAAGCTAACATTCTGTAAGATTCTTAACGGCAAAACTCATTAAAATCTCCGTAAGTAATGATATTAAAGATTGATTTACTAATTATGAATTCTGTTCTACTAGAAATGCTTTGACACACACCCCAAACTGCAGTTAACTTATTGTTCTAACATGCATAGAGAAGAAATAATTAGGTATCATAGGTTACTGCCTTTAAAATTATCCCAGCCATCATTCTACCCCTCATTGTCATAGAAGTGCCTCTGCAAAGTCACATTTGAACACTACATACAAAATGTTTATACAGCCAGTGCTGACATACTGCGGAGAAATTTTAATTACCGGTACTTCACCTTTCATAAACGAAATAGAATATGTTCAAAACCAAGCTCTCAGACTCATTACTGGTGGAATCAAAACAACTCCAATAGATTCTATGAGATTCCTCACTAACATTAACAGCATCAAAATGACAATAGAAGAAAAAGCACTGATTCAATATGAAAAACTTATCAGATTACCAGGAAACAATTGGCATTCATACAGTCCTCTCTGTAGATTGAAAACTCAAAAACGTTTCATATCCATTGTTCAAGAATTAAACAGAAAATCAATATCCCGAATTTAAAAGAAAACCTACAAATTAAACCAAACCCTTTAACTCTATTAAATATAGAATATAATCTAAATTTAACAGAAGAAATACTAAAGTCAGAAGTAAACACTGAAATACTAAAACAATTGTCTTTAGAGACAATTAATATTAGGTACCCTTCACAAAACTGGCTTCATTTATACACTAACGGATCCTTGATCTCCAGAGAACAATGTGCCGGTGCAGGTGTTATGTGCTGTCTCTTCTCACTTTATAGATCCTTGGGTATGGAACAACAAGTTTTGATGGAGAAATCATTGCAATAAGTGAATGTCTCAGGAATCTTCTATGCCACATCAATAAATTTAGGAATGCAGTTATATTGTCAGAATCCAAAGCAGCTATTCTATCAATAGTCTCTAAACACACACTTTCATCTCAAACAGCAGAAATAACTAAAATGCTCTCTCAATTAATATCACTCAATAAAAGAATTGTATTCCAATGAATACCATCCCATTGTGGAATCCTGGGAAACGAGAATGCGGATGCTTTAGCAAAGAAGGGCAGCACTGCTACTTACAGACCTGTTACTAAATCTACGTATTACTCTGTGAAAAGATTTATTAAATCTACATACATCAGCAAGTTCTAAATATAAACAAACTCACTTGGGCTTACCTCAAGGTGCAGTATTAAGCACAACACTATTCAACATATATATTAACGACCTACCACAAGAGCTGGAAAAGTATGACACTAAAACAGCACTCTTTGCTGATGATTTGGTTATTTGGATGTCACATAAAACCAACGCAGTAGAGAAACTTCAAAATTCCATCCAGTCATCGTTAGTGGCACTTGAAACCTGGTGTTCAAATAATATCATGTCAGTGAACACACAAAAAACAAATTTTCAACTCTTCTCATTAAGAAAAAAACAAGTGAAAATAAATCTAAACTATAGAGATGATAAGTTACAAAGAACTGAAAATGCAAAATACTTGGGTATACATTTCGACACTAAGCTCACATGGAGAAATCACATTGAACAGATCAGCACAAAGGCAACAAATCGTTTTAAATTACTAAAAAGACTGGCAGGAACGAAATGGGGTAGCTCAAGAGTACACTCAACACAACCTACAACACATATCTTAACGTACTGTGGTGAAGCACTAATAACCTCATCAACCACAAATAAACAGACATTAGAACGCACTCAAAACCAAGCTTTACGTCTCATCACTGGTGCAATTAAAACTACTCCAATTGAAGCCATGCATATAATCACATCTAATAAACCAGTTGTAACAGATCTTGAAACACAAGCCCTATTAACCTATGAAAAATTAAGAAGGCTTCCAAATTGGGATAAATGGAGTAAATACAAAGATTCTAAATTTACATTGAGGACCCAAAATGGATACATACAAGAGGTAGAAAAGCTTAAGCAAATTCTAGAAATACGAAGTGAAAAGGAAAACTTGATGTCTCGATATAATCCACTTAATAACTTCAAAGTAGATTGCTGCCTTGATCTTGATGAAGTCTTCAACAAAAAAGATATAAATCCAGAAATAGCAAAAGCCATTGCCCTACAAATAATTAATAGAAAATATCCACAAAAGGACTGGTTGTACATTTACACTGATGGATCTCTCATGGATCAAAATGAAGGAGCTGGAGCAGGAGCTACTTGCCAATACTTTTCTCTTTATAAAAATGTTGGCAAGTACACAACAAATTTTGATGGCGAAGTTGAAGCCATTATACATCACTTCAAAATGTATTTGTTTGGCTAAACCAGTGCAAAAACATAGTCTGACTCCAAAGCTGCAATCCAGTCCATCAGCTCAACTACATCCCCTAAAATGGAAAAAGTAAAAGAAATTCATTGCATGGTAAAACAAATTCAAATGCTAAATAAAAAAGTGGTCTTCCAATGGATCCCGGCCCACTGTGGACTGAACGGTAACAAGAAAGCAGATATGTTAGCAAAGAAAGGAACTTATATCAACTTAAAAACAAATTTCAAGTTCCCATATAAATCAATAAAGCGAGTCATAAAGAGAATAAGTTGCAGCGACCAGGCAAAATATCAAAATTCAAAATGGAAAGAATCATTCAAAGATCCAAAACTAATTCCTGATCTACCTCGAAAATCTGCCGTGGCCATGTTTAGATTAATTACTGGTCATGATTGCCTCAGTAAACACCTCCATCGTATTGGAGTACTGAATTCACCTAAATGCTTACTGTGCACCAGAGAAGAGGACATGGAGATGGAGCACCTGGCTAATTGTGAAACTCTTAGGACATTTGTGGACCTTCCATCAAAATATTGAGAAGCAAGAAGGATGATGACTTCATTGTTAAATCCAGAGCATTAGACACACGCGCACACGCACGCGCACGCGCACACGCACACGCACACACACACACACACACACTTAGACTTCAACAAACAAAATTTGATAACACAATCTCAAGGGAAAAAATGGAACTCTCTGCATCAAAATCCACAGTTAATTCCCGATTTACCACGAAAATCGTCTGTAGCTGCATTTAGATTGGCAACAGACCATGATTGTTTGGCCAAACACCTACATAGAATTGGAATATATCAGTCCCCTAACTGCCCATTGTGCAACTCAAACCAAGAAATGGATTCGGAACACCTCAAAATCTGTGCTTCAGTGGCTGACCATGATAATATCTTTGAAAAGTATTGGAGTGCAAGAGGTCAAATGACTTTATTGTCAAACGCCTGGCATTAGAAAACAACAACAACAACAACATTTGGAACAACTTTCACCCCTGACACTGTTTGGATATAGAAAACACAATAAACATAACCAGAGGAATCACCAATTGAGATAGGGAGATAAAAAATTCACTAACTCCAATTTTTGACAAAATTCATTCTGGGCTGGATGCTGTTGTTTAGTTTGCCCCGTATGCGTGGAAGGCAAGAATACACAAATTTCGACATTCATCTGCATTCTGGGGGCTGTTTTAAAACTCGTGGAAGTCAGAACTCCACTTATTCCATGGAATAAAAGAGTTTTTGCATTCCAAGCTTAACTTCCCGGTAGGTGGCAACACTATCGCTCAACCAGCTAAGTAAAGTGATACGGAATTCAGAATCTCACAGAAATCTATGAAATCCATGTAAGACTATGAAAGGCATAATATGGAGTCGATTTAACTTCCAGAAATGCAATACAGATGCATTATTTTCCAGTCAACTAAAGTACAATTCAGCATTGCCATGGAAAGAAGAAAGCTAAAGGACTTGCAAAATTTAATGCAGTTTATTTCTGAGCAAAGTAGGATGAATTACCAAACTCTGTTTGTGGACAGTAACAATCTAGAATCTAGATGCACACGAAGAACATGAGAGAGAGAGAGAGAGAGAGAGAGAGAGAGAGAGAGAGAGAGAGAGAACAGAATCTGTAACACGAATCAGACTGTGTTAACATTTTAATATTTTTTGTGGTTTTATTTGTGATTTTGATGTGCTTTATGGTAATTTGTGATTTTCTGTCTCATATATTTGAAATTTAAAAAAAATGTAGCAATGTTAATCTTAATAATAAACTTCCATTTTCTCATATATTCCATTGTATCATCAGGGAATTATGATATACTTATCTTTTTACTTCACATGGCTCATATTTATTCACTTTTCTTAATTCATACACTGTGGAAATCAGAAAATCACTAATTCCAGCAATGTTTATTTCAAATTGTAGCGTAAGATAATCTAAAAAATTTAGGTTTTGAAGTATTTAAGTGATAAAAAATGTAATTTTGCACAATATTAATAGATAAATGTATAATATTGAAAGTTAGTATGACAGATGATAAGTTTTTTGTCTCTCCTGTAAAATTTGGCTTATTGGAATTAGGGAGTTTTTGATTTCTGTGTCTCAATTGTAAGGAACCTCTCTAAACCACAAACTTCAGGATGCACCAAGAACCCAAATTATTCGCGATTGATTATAGTACTTTATGGGGTAAAAGTACAAATATGTATTAAATATGAACTCTCAATGTTCTTTCTTTGTACTACAAAATGAGAATTGTACATGGCAAAATGAACCCACCTTCTCTCGAGGTAGCAAGAAAATTCTTCTCTGAATATTCTTCACAGCAACACAGCAGCTGACATGAGAATAAAGTGCATAAGATTTGCTGATGACATGGCATTGTTAGTAGAAAAAGAAGATGATAATAAGGAATATGCTAATGGAGCTAAATGAGAGCTGAGAGCAGTATGGGATGAAGATAACGAAGACCATGGTTACTGGTAGAAAAATAAAGGTGATAAATGTGCGAATTCGAAATGAGTCAGTAACACGTAGACAGCTTCAGATACTTGGTATAGGAACATGAGCTGTTGCCAGGAAGTCAAAAGGAGAATAGCAATGACAAAGGAAGTTTCTAATAGAAAAAGGAGCATTTTCTACGAAACTTTGGAAGAAGAACTATGAGACCAGTGAAGAGTTTTGTGTGGAATGTGACTTGTATGAGACAGCAGACAAAATAAGAAATGAAGCAGTGCTAGAAAGAGTGGGTGAAGAAACAATAATGCTGAAACTGGACAGGAAATTAAAGAGAAATTGGCTACATCATACATGCACGCATGCACAGATATGTAATAAAAGGGTTTTAAAACACTCCACATTCATTGATTTCCAATATACACTATTCTCTGTTTGTCCATAGATCTTTCAGCACTCTCTTACAGATGGGAGCTCTCCAGCTCCTTCAGTATTGGCTTCATTTCTTTTCCCTCGTCCAATAGTCAGCTCTTATCCACCTTTCATACCATAGTCATCCCTTATCCATCTAAGAAATTCAAATGTTAAATCACTTATAACTGTAATCTCTCTGAATTCGCGAAAAGAAAATGTATTCTGTTTAAAATCATCACTCACCCTGGCAATATCTAGCCGACGCACTTTAGCACTAACATTCTCTGCCAGACTTGAAGTAAATGTTATCATCTCAGCAAGTTTCTGGGCATCAGAATGCACGATCTGAAGACTTGGCAATACTTTGGTAATGCCACGAAGTTTTGCTTCTAGGTGACACTACCTCAAAAGGAGGGTCTCCAGTCCATTATTAATTTCATCCTGTAATAATTTACTTAACAGTAGATTATTCTTTATCATTTCCGTATTATTTCAGTTACCCTGAGTTAAGAATTTGATTAAATAAGAACAATTAATATAATTGTTCATTTAAGAGTTCCAGAAATTTACATTTTAAATTTTCATACTAGGATCCTATTGTATTACGTACAAAAACAAATAAAGTGTTAATTACGAAACAGAAAAAAAAAATCTATCATTTTAATTACGTGGTAATGAAACAACATGCGAATCTGCAATGCATATTCAAGAGGTACACACATAATTTAAGACAAAATATACCAGTAATTTGAATGAGCATTAATTTATTCTCCGAAATTAAACTTGATCCTTACATTTAAAGCTGTGCACATAATGCTAGGCCCTAATAGACAACAGGAACAAAACAATTACTCTGATCCTCCAGGTTTCAAGCAGAGAAGCTTGTTAGCACAAAATAAACTTCATGGAAAGCGGAAGCGGCAGTGGAAAGAGAGAATGATGTGAAACTGATCAGGAAGAGGAAAAGGAATTGGTTGAGAAGAAACTGCCTTCTGAAGGATACACTGGAAGG
Source organism: Periplaneta americana (assembly GCF_040183065.1). Taxonomy (NCBI): domain Eukaryota; kingdom Metazoa; phylum Arthropoda; class Insecta; order Blattodea; family Blattidae; genus Periplaneta; species Periplaneta americana. Next base: position 1,495,275 of record NW_027185503.1, read on the forward strand.
AATGGTGAACAGGAGAAGAGTTTGGGTCAGAAGAAGATATCAGATGATAGACGACATTAAGATATATGGATCATATGCGGAGACTGAAAGGAAGGCAAAAAATAGAAAAGATTGGAGAATGTTGGGTTTGCAGTGAAAGATCTGCCCTTGGGCAGAATGCTATGAATGAATTGTTTGTTATGCAAGTCCAGTGTTTCAGGTAAAGCTCCCTGTGAAGCAGACGTCAATAATTTCATCTGTTCTGGGGCCGGGTACCGATCCTGGGACCTCTGGTTGAATGTACCAGCACTCCATCAACTGATCTACCCAGGAACTCCACCCGACATCGTCTCAATTTTTCTCCTTATATCCACACAACTCGAGTCTGAAAAGACGCCAGAAACTCACATTGAGTGTACACAAACTCTGTGCAACTTAGAATTGTGGTTATCTATTAACATACCTACAGTAACGTATATAGGCCTATTATGCAAGTCTAGTTTTTCAGGTAAAGTTCCCTGTGAAGCAGACTGAATAATTTCCAGGGAAAAATTGTTCCGGGGCCGGGTATCGAATTGTTATTGCGTAGGAGTGCATCTGTTAGACGAATTCTTTCCATAGCCTAATATAAGAAAAAACTGTATTTGAGGTGGATGAGATGGAAACATAGTTCTGCCGGTGCTCATCATGGTTTGTCATAATTATTTGCCGCTTTGGCGAAGATTTCCCAAAGCTCGATTTGGTGAAACAAGCGTTGAGGGACTTCTGCCGATTTTAGCAAGACTTCTGACTTCTGTTGCAGTCAAATAATTATAAAATACGATAATTTGGTCCAGGGAGCATCCGTTTTTGGTGCAAAGATAATTCATTTGGCATGTTTCTTAATTGAAATTAACCTAAGTGGGTCGGTATCTATTCCAAAATCAGCGGAAGTCCCTCAACGCTCGTTTAACCCATTATTTTGTTCTATTACAAAATAAAATGAATTATTGTACTAAAGAACGTTTTATAGCTAAAAGAAAAAATAAGGGCATTTCATCAACATCCTCTAGGATTCCAGAATGGATATATTTCTGTTGAAATTATTGAATTTTCCAAAAATGTAAGCTCCAAAAATAGAAATGGAATATACATCTTGATTACACAACTTTTAACACTATATCACTTCGGAATATGTATTATATGTCTTTCTCGTGTTAAATTTTACCATACCTGGTTAACATGTTTCGGCCTGCTATTGGCCATCTTCAGAACTGGTTGTTGCTGGTCTTGGCGCCTTTTTTTTTTCTCCCTGTGGGGGTGTGTTTGTGTAGTGTAATGTGGAGTCAAAGAGTATGTGTGTTCTGAAATTGAGTTGTGTGTTGAGAATTTCATTTGGATGTATTTTTGTGTGTCTGTATATTTCGTATTGTTCTAGTGTATTTAGTTTCTCTTTGACTCCACATTACACTACACCAGTAGTGTCAGAGTTGTAAGCTCCAAAACCTGTTGTGGAGCTAGATCAGAGCGTGAACTTGCTTATGTCTGTGGAAACACCGGAGCATGCAACCAGTCTAATGGAGCACTCCGCTTCGTTTAGTCTCTGTCTGACAACACTGCACTACACAAACACACCCTCACAGGAAACAAAACAAAAGGCGCCAAGACCAGCAACAAACAGTTCTGAAGATGGTCAATAGCAGGCCGAAACATGTTAACCAGATACGGTAAAATTTAACATGAGAAAGACATATAGTACATATTCCAAAGAAATGCAATGGTAATTATCAATTAGTTGTGTCATGAGTAAGGGGCGTCTCTCTCATCATTCATCACTTAATAATATCATTAAAAGAGCATTAACATCCTCAGGGGTTCCATCCATCTTAGAACCTTCCAGGATCAGCTGTTCAGATGGCAAAAGATCTGATGGTCTGACTCTAGTCCCGTGGCATGTTGGCAAATCTTTAATTTGGGATTCCACATGTGTGGATACACTGGCCCCTTCTCATCTGTCTTCAACCTCTAAGATACCAGGATCTGCAGCAGAAAGTGCTGCTATCAGTAAACATCATAAATATAAACATTTTATAGATAATTATATTTTTATCCCTTTTGCGGCTGAAACCTTTGGATCATGGTGTAGTAAAGCCGAAGCTCTTATCTCCACCATAGGCAGAAGTTTAGTGCAGCTTTTTGAGGATCCTGAAGCAGTCAATATCTACGTCAGCACATTGGTATCACCATTCAGCGTGGTAATGAAAACAAGTCCTCTTATTTAGATGGAATTTTCTTTCTTTAATTAATCAATTTATATCAATATACCATATTTTATTTTATTATTCTTTCATTCTGTATACAGAAAATTTATGTAATCAGTTAATTAATATGATTTATACTAGTATTAGGCAATATGTTGATTGTATATACCTCAAACTTAAGTTTCTTTTTTGTGTAACTACCAGTGAAATTTATTTTCATTTAAATAAAATTATGTATTATCAATATTAGTTTTAAAAACATAAAATTACTTAGTCACACATTAAAAGGCGTTAAAATTTTTAAAAAAGGTATATACCTTCGACAGACGGCCCGTTTCGATGTGATGTTACATCTTCATCAGTGTCTGTCGAAAGTATATACCTTTTTTAAAAATGTTAACACTTTTTAACATGTGACTTAGTAATTTTATGTTTTTAACAAAGTGTTAACGTGAACTCTAATCAATGATTAGTTTTAAAAGTAATTACTAGGGAAATAGACATTTATTAGAATTACCCAATGTCGAATTAACCTATTTGTATTATGTTATAATTTGAAAAAGTTTTCAATCCTACAGAATCTATATTTTCTATCAGTACGTTAATTAGCACGGCTGACATAATGTATTGTGATAAAAAAAAATGGTGAAATTTCAACTGTCTACTTTCACTTGTTCCAGAGAAAATGGGGATACATGCAAAGAAATGTAATTTTTTTAAAACCAAATACAAAAATGAACACGTGGGAAGAACTATATTTCCTTAACTGCACATTAAGGTTCATCTCCTAGACTTAATTTAATGTAATATTTAATCTACCTCAATTTGGTGAGGTTGCCAAAGACAAAGAATGTTAAACAGTAACATTTAAGATGGCATTAAAATGTCTTACAAAAAATTTGTTTACAACAAACTAAAATTTACAGTAGATAATATTTCACATAATGAAAATTTAGAAGTAAAATAAAAAGTACAGATAAAATAGGATGAGAAAATTCAATTTGAATTGAAATACAAGTGTTGCCGTAAAATATGCAGAGAATCCTTCAAAGCTATCATAGAAATGATATGAAAACGCTGCCAACATAGTACAGAATGAAGTTTCTGGCAGAAAATTAATAAAAGAAGAGAAAGAAGATCTCTAAGCCAAAGAGTTTTGAAGTTCATACTCTCGGAAAAAGTAAAGATTTGTGACTTTTATACTGATAAAAATCGAATGTAATACATAACTGCATCATAAAATGTATGTTATATCAATTTCTTCAGAAAAGTTAAAGATATGCTTTAAATACAAAATATGGAAACAACAATATTTAAATTCCCTTGCAGCCAGTTGACTACATTTAAAATCAGGTCGAAAGTTCTCAACCCCAAGTACTATCAATTTTCTTATCTACAGTTTCTACCCACTGACGCTAGTTCCATTTTTTCATTCTCTATGGAATTCGCATTCATCACTAGATGCATAACAATGCCATCTTCAATAATGCAAATGATGTATTGGACCGCCATTATGGGTTTTGATTTCATTTAAAGCAAGCAAAGCTAGCACTTTACGGAGAGTACGTGTATTGAGGAGCTCGGTTCAATTTGCATGGGACAACTAAGATAAACTTCTTCCCACTAAGGTAAGCTTTCTAAGTTATTGTATGATTCCTGCTTGAAAACTGTAACAATAAGCAGGGAATAAAAACATTTACGTTTTGTAGCGTCAATGACGATTCTAGGATTAAATGTATATATTGGGGACTGATAATTAAGCTTCGATTGTCTAAAAACACTGCCGAACATGAAATGCAATTTCAAAATTACTGAGGACAATGAGATTTTATGGTTTTCATACACTACATTGTTTTATGACCATCTTCCTTAGTAATAAATACAAACAATATAAATCGTACAATGCTACATTTCTGAATGTTTGGAATTCTGTGAATCATAAATTGTATTTAAATAGTATTTTGAATCTGGATTATACTGCAAAATGCAGGCCTACACAAAGTCACGGAAATAGGGATCAATAAGAACATGGAACATCAATAATAATAGTTATTATTATTATATAATCGTAATATTACAAAATAAATATTAATAATAATTATTCATATAATTAATACTATTAATATCTAAAAATAAATATAATATTTATCAGTTCCATATTTGAATTCTCTGCGTATTTATCCATGAAAACAAATTACCAAAATAGGTTAAATGCAGAAATTTGTAGCCTTTTTAGAGAACATATTCAACCCACCCAACAGAACAATTAAGTTCTAGATTTTATATAAGTTACTTACTTATGGCTTTTAACGAACCTGGACATTCACTGTCGCCATCACATAAGCCCTTCATCGGTCCCTTTCCTGAGCAAGATTAATCTAGTCTCTACAAACATATCCCACCTCCTTCAAATCCATTTTAATATCATCCTCCCATCTACGTCTCGGCCTCCCCAAAGGTCTTTTTCTCTTCGGTCTCTATGCATTGTGAATTCACCCATAAGTGCTACATGCCCTGCCCATCTCAAATGAATGGATTTAATGTTCCTAATTATGTCAGGTGAAAAATACAATGCCTGTAGTTCTACGTCGTGTAACTTTCTCCATTCTCCTGTAACTTCATCCTTCTTAGCTCCAAAAATTTTTTTTATATAATTACATATGTTAATTATTAAAATAAAAATATATTAACATTTGTATCGTAAGGATTATTTGTTTGTTTTTTATTCTTTTAAAGATCTTACGAAAGTTCATAGAAGGCCTATGTACTGATTATAGTGAATGTGCACTTTAAACTAAACAGCCATTCCAGGTTCTGTACGGGACACTTTAGACAGCAACTTTGAAAATATAATTGTCTATAAAATTAATGTCTTTGGTAAAATATGCTCAGTGATACATGAATAATTTTGTTAAAGTGTGAAGGATACTCTCCCTGAAAACAGAATAGTTTATTGAACTTTATTTTCTGAGAAATACCTAAATAAAATGGGGTTCCGTACGGGACATTTTTTAGACACCTTAATAGTCAACAAGCATTTTAATGGCAAAAATCTGTGATCTTTGACCCCTTAAGTAACTGAAATTTTTTCCATAAACTTGTAGGCACTGAAAAATTCTAGCAAAGTAGTTACTAGTTAAAAAAACATGTAACTGCTACGAAATAACCAAAAATACTTTGTTCCATATGGGACAGACTTATAGTTCCATATGGGACACTTGTGAATTAGGAGTCTTCTTTGAGAGGCTTTTTTGTTTTTTGGAGGTATAATGTAATTTTAATATACCAAATATTTATTTTTATCAATTTTACATGCATTTTATGGGACAGCAATGAGCAATTAGAGGAAATTTTGTCAAGAAACGGTCAGATTGATGTGCTGAATTTAACCATAAGAAGTTGTATGTTAATGATTATGTATTATATTGTACATTAAACTGCAAGTTTATTTCAATTTAAGAACCTTCAATTAAATTTATAATACAATATATCAGCTCCTTTTCTAACAATATCAGAATCATTTAGATTCTTGTAATCTGAGACTTTTGACAATGCTTTCAAATGAAGAGGATTCCTCATCTAGCTTAAAATGTTTGTCATTTTTAGCCGTCTGTTTTTAAATAAAAAGTACTTTAATATCTTTGTTTTCAACTTTGCCATTATATATAGCTAGTCAGTGCTGTCATGGTAATTTTTTCCTTGACTATATGCCTATCCCTTGTTTTTTTTCCTTGAAATATATCTTTCCTACTGTCATTTAATGATTTTTATTGGTATTAAAGAAGAAGTAAAGAAATTGTTTTGCTTTACATTTTAATTGTACAACAAGCTTGATTTAAAGAATACACCCTGTAGCACCACCGTAGATGCACACTTGTCTTGATGAATCTCGGAGTGTGTATTTGCAGCACTTCTTGTTTTTCGACCATTATTTTATATAATTCTGGATTTCTGTGCTGCAGAGGTGGAAATTTTTGTTTATGAACATCAAACAAAATAAATTAGGAACAGCAAGAGATGATCAAAGATCTGTACATGTACAGATCTCTGCATACAAAACTTAGGCACCCATATGCTGTATGCCTCCGTACAGACAAAATTTTCTTTTCCCCATACAATTAATTAAAAAAAAAAATTGTAGGTTCTCATATGATATATGATCCCGAATGACCTCTACCATGACACCACTGTATATAGTATGATATTTATGCTTTAGTCCCTTATCACTTGTCGATTCAACTTCAGTGAACTTTCTAGGATTTAAATCTTCCAGATCCATGGGATGTTTTAGGTTGTGATGGCTTTGTTCTAGAGGAGACATATTTTCACATTCATCTGAAGACTTATATCTCTATAGCATGTGACTTCGCTGAATTTTGGAAATCGCTGCTAATTTTTTCCCATTGTTTGTTCTTGAGGTCTTCATATAGACTATGAAACAAATTCAAATGTTCTACATAAAACACCAATAATCAACAATACAGCAACCTCGAGTTCTGTTTGAAATTGTCCCATACAGAACTGTCCCGTACGGAACTGTCCTGTTCGGAACCTTATTTCCTTTAAAAATACCTTATTAAAAATCTAATTAAAATTAGTGAGGTTATGACAGCGGTACTTACTTAACTTCTATAAAATATTGTGCACCTATTTTCTTTCATTAACATGGAAAACAAACTTTTATATCTTTTCTAGTTCCGTACGGAACAAGAAAATGGCTATCTTTATACATTGTCACAATAATTGCAGGAAATAACAAAACACAAAACCACACTGTTCACCATGTGCCTAATAGGTTCTACCAATAAGAAGTAGCAAGCATACCATCTTAAGGAAACTGATTTGGCTATATCAATAGTGAGAACATAGGGATACAAATTTACATTTCAAGAACAAGATTACTACATTGTTTTGAGACCTTAAGAAATGAGAGTAAAAATACAAATATATATATATATATATATATATATATATATATATATATATATTTGGAATCTGGCAATTTACACAATATTCAGAAGCTCTCTTCGTCAAAATAAATTTTATTATCACAAATTTAATTTTTACCACTTAGGCTCATTTATCTTGGAATGGCTGTAAATTGAAAATGCATTATTGACAGTTGAAGTTCACGTGTGACTTACACGACATTGGAAACACTTAATAGACTTTGTTAGCAAAAAATATGCCAGGAAATGTAGGAGGAATAATAATAATAATAATAATAATAATAATCTATGGCGCTACAGCCCGTGAAGGGTCTAGACCGACAAGCCGGCTGCTGGCCTCACGCCCACATGCCGAAACACAGGTGGACGATCAGAATTGAGGTATTGTGTGGTTAGCACGATGATCCTCCCAGCCATTATAGCTGGCTTTCGCAACCAGATTTCACTCCTACCATAGCTCTCCAAGTGCATCACGATGCTGGGTGGGCACCGGTCCCATACACTGGTCGAAATTTCATGAGAAAATTTCTTCCCCCATGAGGACTCGAACCAGCACACATTCCGTAACACGAGTCCTCGGCAGGATGCCTTAGACCACGACAGGGGACTGTACATATTATATTTTGAAAAATTTACATCACACATGAGATAAGGTAATTATAATATTTTTGATAGAGTGATTTACACAACAATGAAAGACAAGGAGAATGCATTCCCTACTATAATTTCACAATTTCTGCTCTTTTATTTACATGAAAATTATGAGAGGTGGATAGGATTTTCAGCAATGATGAAATGAATTGCAATGGCAAGGAAATTAAATTTTGAATATTATTTTACCGCTTATTCCTCAAAATATGTTGTGACTTACACGACAGGTATATTGTGACTTACATGACTTGCCAAGGTACTTACAAACCTAATATTCTCAACCTTCTGTATGTTTCTGTGTCCATATAGGGTGATTGCACCAATGAATGACCGGAACCAGTAAATGACCATCTTGTAAAAAATCTATTTAAATTAGGAGTCAGGGCTGTAAAAACCAGTCTTAAACTGCGAATTACAGAAGATGAACTATGTTTTGAAATATTCTCTCTCAGTGGTCACTCAGAATCACGTAAATGTGTATAAAATATGGCAGTTTTCTTCAGGTGTGCATCAAATGTGCAATCCTTCCTGCACTCCTAATAAGGTAAGACTAATGACAACGATCCATATAGCAGCCTTTTAATGCAATTATTTGTTATTTTTCGTAGATATTAAGCAAGGATTTAATTATATAGCTATTTAAATAATGATTTCAGTAAAAAAGTTAATTCTAACAATAAAGTTGCATAAATAACGTGGGTGGTCATTCACTGGATCTGAATAATGGGTCTTCCCCAATGAATGACTACTTTGGTCATTTACTGGTGATATCGTCATATGCGTTATCTTGATTTCTGAGCACGAAATTCAAAATCTGTGGCTGTTGTTTCATATGTATGTGCTAGTGAATGACCGAAAAACAAACTTGTACCAGTAAATGACCATGGTCCAAAGTTGAGTGGTCATTCACTGGAGGCTAGAGACATTTACTGGTTTATATTCAAATGAGTTTAAATTAACAATTGAAATCCTTTAAATTTATTTTTCTGCAAATCAACCCAAAGTGGCGCATGAAGGAAATAAAAAGAATAAAACATACGGATGTTTTCAATATAGCGAAGGAGATCTCCGTGCAGCTGTAGAAGCAATACATAGAAATCAAATGAGTACAAATACGGATAGCAAAGAATATAACAATTCCAAAAGCTACTTTAATAAATAAATTACATGGAAAAGTAGCATTGGAGCAAAAATGGGTTCCACAGCTACATTAACGAAAGACAAGGAAGGCCCTTTCGAAAATTGGATTACTGCTAAAGCCAAATTGGGGTTTCCCATGCATCGCGACGAAGTTAAAGATTCAGTTAAGAAGGTTATGAAAGACATTAAACGAAATAACCCATTTAATGGTGGTCGCACAGGGCAAAACTGGCTGGATTTTTTTCTAAAAAGACATCCTTTTGTGACAATAAAGAATACAGAGACATACTTTTGTGACAATAAAGAATACAGAAGTTATATTCAGAGCTCTGGATAACAGCCAGAGCAATCCTCTGGTTCCAAATAATCATAGATTTGTAAATATTCAGAGAAATATTGCAATAGTAGAAGATACTCACGTCAATATTTTGGTTCCTAATAATAGTGAATCTGTAGATTCTCATAGAAATGCTGCAATGAATTTTGAAGAATGTTATGATGGAAAAAGTGTGGAGAATGGATGTGTTGAAACTAATAGGATTACTGGAAATGGAATTCAGAGTATTATATCAAGTGATGACTTCGACAAAGTAGTATTATTAATGAAATATTTGGTGCAGAACCATCTGAGATTGGAAGTATTGAAAGTAATACGAGATTGGAAATGGGAACCAAAGTATTAGTCCAAGCAATGATGTTGATGGAAGTTGTATTAATGAACTAAATGCTACAGGACCATCAAATAATGTGACATCAGAAACTGTCTGAAAAAGTAATTTGCATTGGCCAAAAGTAGAAGAAAATAATAATGAAATAATATAAAAAGAACCCCTCGTGATGTTCCATTTGCTATAACTTCTAAAGAGTGGAAAGAGTATCATGATAAAAGAAAAATAAAAGAGAAGTAAAACGTGAAGAAACAACGTAAAGAAGATATGCAGGCAAAGGAAAAAAAAGAGAAAGAAACTACAAAGAAGAGGACTCTGAGACAAACAAAAAAGAAAAAACTATCTGAGAGCGAAACAGAAATTGACTCAGATGTAATGTTACTTGTATCTGACACTGATTCATGAAACATTGACTTTTTGAAAGTAATGTATGAGCCTAGTTCTTAAACTAGTGCTAACACTACATTAGAAGAAGTTATCTATCGCAAAATCTAGTACGTTATTGTGAAATATAAAGGAACGTATTTTTCAGGGGTAGTGATGAAAACGGATAAAACAGAATCAGAAGTGAAAGTTGTGGAAAGATGTGGACTGGATACTTGGAAATTGCAAAATGAAATTGACCAAATATAATAGAAACATCGTAACATTGTCATAAAAATTACAATGCTTACATTAGCATAAGAATATATATTATTTATTCAGTGCTTGAAATAAATTTCTAAATTAAAACTAGGAGTAATTGAATAGTTTAATTTTGATATAGATAGCCTATCAAAAGCAATTATTTGCATACATTTTACTACGTTATTCTTACAATGTAGCCTCTTGCGAGTAATTATAAAACAAATTTGTACCGGTAATGGAAAATCAAACCGGTAAAAAGGCCTAGTTATACATTTGTATGAAATATTCTTGAACATTAAACAATTTCTCAAGAAATTTATATTTTTAATCCAGTTCTTAAATGTAATATTATTGGACCCAAAACCACAATAGTAAAGATATAATATATATAGCACATAAGATATATCACTGCATAGAGCCCCAAAACACAGTCTGTTCCAATTATTCATCATATGTCATTTGAGGTCATTCACTAGTGCTCATCTGGTCAACTACTAGAACAATATGGTCATTCACTAGTGATTTTTAAATCATAAAAATATGATGCCATAAATTTATCCAATATGAGAGAAAAATTAAAGTTCACTCATTAAATGAGTAGTGCGATTCTTCAGGAATCAGCAAAGCCTATTACTTATGTCGAATGGCTATTTTTATAAGTGGTTATATTCAAATATTCTTATCAAGGTGCTTAATTGGTCATTCACTGGTACAACTACCCTACAAAGAATAAAGGAAATGAAGAGAATACAATCACATCTTTGTGCAACATAACAAGCTAATATAAAGCATAACTCCATACTATATAGCGGAAACTAATGACTTTTGATGCCAAATAAAGTGTAACTCCATGCAATATAACACAACTTATGACTTTTCTTGCAATATTTACATATCACCTAGCCTAAAATTATATTCTTGAAATCAAAATTGAAAGAATTTTAAAGCCTGTAATCAAAACTTGGCTGTGGTAGTACTGCTATATTTTTTTTTATCTTCAACTATACTCATCATCGTTCACTGGCCAATGAAATTTAGAAGTTTCTGCATCATATCTTAAGAATTTAACTTGAATTTTTTTTTTTTTTTTTTTTTTTTTTCCGTTTTCAAATTTATTCACCACATTTCCTGCAAAGTGTTTCACAGTTTTCTTTCCAGAGAATGGTACCAAAATCCAGCCCCCTATGTTCACTCATTTCTTAAAATCTCCTGGTGTTATTGAAATGCTAATACCGGTATTATCATTGCTGTGCTTACTGGTACATTCAGCTGCTGGACAGAAAACACCTTCTTTAAAATCAAATAACCTTTTTGGCACTTCGTATGCAATAACAGAATATTCAATTCTGCATTTTGATACAGAGTGAAAGTAATGATAATTTCTAGTATCAGACATAGTGCAGATTTCTTTCCCGGTGTGATTTCACTTTCTTAGTTTTTCTGATCTGTTTGAATTGATATCACTTGCATTGCACTATCTTTGGGCATAACTGCTGTGCACATTCAGCAAATTACTCAGCAGTTTCAGGATCAATTGTTCTAGCATGGCACGGGTAGCTTCTTGTATCAGTCGTTTTACCCTATCACCTAACCCATCTATTGGTCCCTTTCCATGGGCAGTAGCTGAAAAGTTCTAAGTAACTTCCTCTGGCTGTAAAGTTATCCAGGACAGAGAATACCTCTGTTTGAAATGTTGGGCTGTGCCATCAGATTGATACTGTGTATGTGAAAACAAAATGTTTGGATGCTTTGTCTTTAAATGATCAACCAGCAAAGTATTGAAGTGGGCTATTGCAAACTTATCATGCTGCATTTAATCAGACACTATAACATAGGATTCATGTTCTAATTGTTCAGTTTTTGAAGCAAAATATATAATAGCAGCATACAAAGTACAACTATGTGACACCCAATGAGCAGACTGTATCACATCTTGGTATTGAAAGCAATAACTTTCACTGAAGTCATTTGAATAATTATTGTATTGGGCACAATATTTTTCTTCAGGTTTTGAAAATAAGAAGATTGTTTTGAGTTAATAAATTTGCATGTTTAAGGAATGTGGCAGCTTACCTCTCACTGCGTCCAGTATCTCTGTAACAGACCCACATATTCTTTTTCTGGATGTGTCCTCCTCCGTCTTTCACCCATTGTTTGTAGATTCTTTCATCATCTCTGATATCTTGTGAAAATACATTAAGAATGTATCTAGCAGTGCCACAGACATCATGCACTTCACTTTGTTCTCATCGCATATCGACATTTTGTACAAAATCTGATATGCTCTTAGATATTTCTGATAATGATGCAAGTAGCAGTGTCATGTTCTCATGATAAATACAGAGGCATAAAAATGTTCAGGAGTGTGTTGTGGACGAAGTTCACCAAATCTTGCCAATTCAATTTTAAATTCTGGGTAATTGTTTTGAGACTGTTTGTAGTTTCACTCACACCAAAGAACAGGAACCACTTTTGTACCTTCTCTTTTTCACCTTCTGAACAAATGATTACATAATCCTTGGTCCCAGGCATTTGATAGGACATGCTGTCACTGTTATAGAAAGCTCACAGGTACCTCGAATAACGTCTAAATTGACAAGAACTCATATCTCTTCTTTGGTGCTCCTGTTATCGAAGTGGTCTCAAAGTCGACAGAAATTTAAATACATTGAATCCCATAACTGCTTGTATCCCACTTGGTCTGATCACTTGTTTGGATCACATAATCCTGTAGCTCATCGTGGATTCATTTTGCCTTGATATCACCTCCATTCCACCAATTTAGCTGATGCTGAGTGACCTCGTTAAATAATAGACTTACTAGTTGCCAAAAAGAAAAAAAAGTGTATACCGGTACATTTTATCTTTCACATTCGAATGTGGAAAGCTGCACAGTGTGTATTGCATTTTCGGCACTGTCTCCGAGATTGTGAAAAGAAAAAATATAATCATCATAATCTATCAGCCGGAGTGTAATCAAACTCACATCCCCAGCACACGAGTCCCTTTCCCTAATCCATCTGCACTTGGTATCACTAGCTGTGTTAAATTAAATTCCAAGCATTCCAAAAATTTTAGGCGACCATTACAAGTCTTTCAGAACTTTCGAAACAATTCCAGGAATTTACATATATTTCACTGACTCAATTACCTATCGAAGTTTCTTGCAGTATTATAGGTTTACAGAGACATCTACCTGCACCAGAGAAAATTTTCAGAGAGTGAACTCTATATGTTTCATAGAATCCACTCATTCAGCAATAAGACTAATTTAATTGCGTCAATCTACATCATGGGACACCCAACTTTAGTTTTGTTCTAAAGTGAGCCAAATTACGGCATTTATAGCCTTTAAAACTTCTCCATCGTCGAATAAAATTTTACTATCTACTATTCCACATTTCTGAAATGTTTCAGGAACAACAGGAGTCCATGGAGTGAGAAGGGACCCAGCCGAACATCTGGCTACACCAGGATACCAGACAATGGAATGGGATACCTAACGGAATTAATGATGGTGGACAAAGAGTTTCGCCAACAAGGTAAGACCTTGAGGCTTTCATCTTCTTTATTAGATCAAATAATTGAATTATCATGAACTATTACTCCAGCAGTATTCCTCGTCTGCAATTCAGTAGCAGGAAGCTGGGGATTTAAGATTATTTACTTCTAGAAATATAAGGCTTTTGCTTTGAGAACTATTATTATAGTATTTTTATAATGTCTGGAATGGGGAATTCTCCTTAATTCTTGAAATTAGTTTTTACAGATTTTCTGATAGCTTGCATGTTAGAATGTGTGGAAATATTTCGATTTTAACGACGATAAAACAGTATGTTTTTCCATATAGGGTTTTGTGTCTTTTGGGGTTTAGGCAACACCAGTTGTTACAAACCGCATACAAAAATATCAACCACAGATCTACGAATATGTACAGTTGGGACGGTCGTTCTGTGCCGGTGTGCTTGGTTACTTGAGCAACAGAGTGAGTTTATAGAAACACGTGACTTACCGCCTCGGCTGGGATCTGCAGCGTGTAGTGACATCATCATGCGCAGTTGGTTCCAGGATGTGCGATGAACGGCGCATTCCACTCACAGTTGTCCAGTATCACTTATCTCATCACGTGTTATCATAATAAATACAAACTGATTATAAACATAACATGATATCCATGGTTCAATTATATAGCAATGAAGAGAAACAGACGCAATCAATATATCTAATCATCAAACTTTCGATACCAGATATATCACCACCATTGTCGTCGTGATTTTCGTTATGATCATCATCTTCATCGTCGTCGCTTTCACTACTGCTGTCTCAGCCCGTAATTATGAAGCTTTCAATTACATTTTCCATAATTCCTTCCTGTTCAATATATTCATCTTCGATTTTTTCAACATGTTCACATACTTTTTCCCATTTTTCTACACTGATGTCATCAACCCGTTGTTGGCACAATTTCATCACTTGCTCTAATTTAAAAGTTGTGTTTTGACCGGCTACCCACTGCTTGATATCTGCCCAAATCAATTCCAATGGATTTAGCTCAGGTGAATACGGCGGCAATCTGAGTACACAATGTCCATTCATAGCTAAGAGATTGTCAATCACGTAAGTTTTATGAAGTGGCTTATGTGTTTTAATGAGCCCGTAAAGCTCCACTTTCAGCAAATTTTCCTGAAACTGCACATTGTTTCTTCTAAGCCAGTCCTGCATATCACTTTTCTTTGAATTACTTGAGGGAGCTTTATGCAACTGCACGTTATGGTAAGGTGCGTTATCTATTATAAAAACAGATCTAGGGGGCAAATTCGGAATCAACTTTTCCGTTATCCACTTCTGGTAATTGTTGGCATTCATTTCATGATGGTAGTCTCCAGTTTTCCTGTTCGATTTAAACATCAGAAATGCGCCAGGTACAAAACCCGCTCGGCCCCCTGCATGAACAATAATAAGCCTAGGTCCTTTCGAAATAGGCGCCATAAACCTGAGGTTTTGTCATCACTCCAATTTTTTGGTCTTGTATGCGTGCTATGAATATACGTTTCATCCTCGTATATTAGAGGCCTACCTTCTTCTCTGTATTTCTTTATTGCGCGTAAATATGATACGCGCTGTTCTCGAATATCATGCCTTTCCTGTAATACCGCTTTATTATTTCTTGTCTTCTTCCATTTAAACCCCATATCACGTAAAATGATCTTTAAACTTGTACTACCGCCGTTAAAGTTTATGGCATCTTTTAGTTTAGGTAGCAGTTTACTGACAGTGGGCACTGTTTTGTCATTTATATAAAAATTATAAATTGTCTGTCGTATAACTCTTTTATCAAAATCATCAACATCTGTGATGCGTTTCGGTACACGATGAACTTTACCGGGCGTTCCAAAAAGAGGTCCCTTCTTCCTCACACTGTTTCCCTTCTTTAATTATCTTTCTTATTGTTCTTTCGGGCACTTTAGTTGCTGCACTCACTCGTTCTTGCACCTTTTTCAGCGGTATTAAAAAGTCTCCAGAAGCTGCTTCACTCTTCATGAAAGAATGTATATTGTTCACAACTTCCCGAGTTTGGCTATGCAGTGTTTTTGCGCCAAGTTTAGACTGAATAGGAGGCATTTTAGTCTACACAAACACACACAACTGCAATTTGCCGCGATAATAAATAAACAATATGAATATGAACTAACTAAACTAACAAACAGCAATTATCACGCACGTGGCAGGACGACGTTACACAGCCAAGGCTTTCTGCGAGACTGGCCACTTGCCATATTCTGCGCATGCGCGAGAGTGTAGGCTCACTGGCTAGCTACCACATGATTCTCACCGGCACAGAACGAACATCCCAACTGTACAGATACGGAAACAAACATTGGAGCTTCCTTACTGTCTAAGTTTCGCTTGCAACACAGTGAGCATATGCAGTTAACAAGAGCCCCTGTATATGTGCTACTTGTGAACAGTCCGTACGAAACTGTTGCCTACATACAGGGGGACGCCCATCAAGACTCACTCCATGAAATAATTTCGAGAAGACTAAGTATTCAGTACATACGAGAATGCGTAGCGTTTCTTTTTTTATTACGATTTTGTTGAGACGGACTGTTCCCTCTTTGTAGCACTTGTTCAGTCTGCTTATGATTTTCGTGTAACTTTAATGCATCAGTCCCAGAAATCAAAAGTGCTGTAATGCTTTTCTGGTATTCACAACAAATACAGAAAGGCGAGAGTAAGATTATTGCAGTATTCATATTAAATAGTGTAACGTACAGAAATTTACAATATGAGTAATAATTAATACTAACACTGGGCAATTCTGCAAAGCATGGCCTACGGAAAGTGTTGTCTGAGCAGTAGTTGTGTGTTGTGCTGACCATCATGGAGACTTGCAATGTGCAAGCCTACCTTCTTTAGTGTCAGTCGGAAGATAACCTTCACAGGTGTGGACATGTGATGAATAGAGCTCGGAAGTTGATGAAATATCATATTTTTTCTGAGGCATCACAGACAATGCAGGATACAATAGAAACTCGTTTCACTTCAGCACAAACCAATATAGCTTACTATTATTTTGCGTTTATTTGGATTTTTTTGGTCTTGTATTCTTTACTGGTCATTTTTTAGGAAATGTTCTACTTTTTGTTGCATTATTCCTTTTTTCTTCTTTTGAACGGAATTTTTTTCCGGAGTAATCAGTGTCTACATTCCACAGTCTACTGCGTCATGCAGGAATTTGCCTTACAGTTGCATGAACCTTAACTCCTGATTACGTGTATGACGTGATTGCCTCATTCAACAGAACAGTAGAAATACTGCAGTCGCAGTGCTCGCAGTCAGCATATTGTATCTGACAGGTGAAAACCGTATCGATAGAGAAAGTGCTACTTGTAGGGTATAGCAGTTTCTCAAGGTTTGCTGGCTGATCCTCAAATTAAAGGATATCAATGGTAACTTTTCAATTTTGGCAACAATAATAACATGGCTAAAGAAAAGAGATGAGAGCATTCTTTCAGCTGTCAAAGAAATTAAAGGCTTCGAAGAACATTTCCAACAGTTAGTAGGAAAAATTGCACAAGAAGTTAGAGAGAAAATGAAAAAAGAATTGGAAAACAACATTGGGTGCCAGTCAATGTCTAAGTCAAGAAGGTTCTGCAAGGTGAAGACACTGACTTCAGAGTTTTTGATGGAGTTTTCTTCCAGTGGACTTTGGTCACTTGAAGTATGTGCTATGATGTCAATTGAAGCAGAGAGGAGTTTTTCTTGTGATCTTTATGTCATCAACTTACGAGCCCTAATTATAAATAATCGTAAAAAATACATCCTTCACCACAATGCACTGATTTGTAAGTCAATTAAATAAACATTTATGATTTATACACGCTTGGCCACTAAGTACGGGTGGATTTCAAAATGTTCAATAAGATCATAGTAATGAAGTAAAATGTTTGAGGAAAGCACACTTCAAAGTGTGCAATTTAGCTATGTTGTTCAATGTTATGTTGAGTTTGCATTGCTTGACAGGTTCGTGGATACCAGGAGCCTGATAGACATCCGGACGGTTCTAGAGAGGGAGAGCACCATCTGCAGCTGTACAATCATAGATGCAGACGATGCAGGTAATATTCCAAATAATGGTGAAGAGTTACGCATGGAATTAGTTAAACAGAAATACTGGTACTCTCTTGCACATTTTCTAAATAAATTCAGATGAAAATAAAGTGCATGAAAAGAAGAAAATCTGAGCAATTTCTGTATTTAAATTCATGATTTAAAACAATATAAAAATAAGGTTTAAGCTGCTTGTGTACGACAAAATTTTTCTTCCAATTCAATACGTTACAAGAAAACTTCTTTAAAGTTTGATCAATATTGAACAAAATATTTTTCGAAACTATTTCAAATTGCTAGCGATTTGACAAGATTTTAAAACATGTGCTTCAAGTTCATTGTAACCTAGGCAAAGCCAACCTACCGAATATTACATTACTAATATATAAATTATTTGGCAAATACATGCCCATACAAAATATCAAGATTACATACTTAATAACTGCACAGTACACTACAACTAAGATTATTACGATTGCATATTGTTTTAAAACAAAACATTTTCACTTCTATTAGTATTCGCCTATGTTGTAGATTTAGAATTATCTTCATTAAAAAAAATACATAATTAGTACTTAATACGCATTATGTTTCTTCCAGTTATTGTAGTATGCCACAGAAGTCAATGGTTTTCAGTTTCAGAAGCATGGCCGTTCATCTCAGTACCTCAGATGTTGTCTGTCATGTGGATGAGAGCAAGTTCGAGTCTCATGCGAGTAATTTTTTTCTTGACCAACGTGGAATATTAAAATTTTATACTGCCCAGTTTGTATTGGTTACTATTAGGCTTGACCTTACATAAAGTTAGCAGTAGAGAATTCAGTTCCATCTTTTAACCCTGTCGAATATATATGTACTTTTTTTCCGGTAAAAGGCCACAGATTACATAGAAGGAGCTATTACATATGTGACGAGGACAAAGTGATTTTTGTAAAAGATAGAGCAAGTTCTTGGCCACATATGAGGAAAAGAGGTAGTGATGACATTGTGTAATTGTAAGCAATGGTAATGACACTTTATATAGAGTGTTTCAAATAAATGGTATGCAAGTAATCCCAGTGTTAGGGAAATTTTAGCTAAAAACAGTTAATGGTTGAATTGTACTGTAACTTTCCTGAAAAATATGTTAAATGCAATCAGATCTTGTGAATCACCAGTATCTTGTCCTGAAAATTGACACTTGGTCCAGCAGAGGAGCGTCCTAGGGAATAGTTTCAGGAGAGCAACAAGAAACCTAAGAGACGAAAGTGGAAACATCATTAGCAAGTACGAATAGACGCAAACTGACTTCTGCTGGTCAGATTAGTTTACAATAGGAATAACGTTAAAATTATGTTTAGAGAACAATTTTTCATAACTGTCTTTTTTTTTTTTCACTTTTTTTAAGAAGACAAACAATCTTCTAAGTAATGGTTCTCTTTTTTTTTTCTATGTAAAGCCTAATAATAACTAATAGGATATGGGCAGTAATTATTTCACTTTTTCTTAAACAAACTGAAACATCGGTCCCATGACCCAGTAAAACTCCACTTTCGAGTTTATTCAGGAAATAATAATCTCTCCGAGAAAGAGACGGAACAGTTCACATAATTTTACCTAATTAGCATGTAGTGTTTCGGTTTTGCATAACTTCCAATGTTTAGTTATTATAGTGTAACTGTAGCCTAAGAGACAGGAAAATTTGTCAACAATGCATCAATTGCTTCTTGTAACTTTCCAATATACACTGTGTCCCTAAACTAAAGGTGGGGTTACCAAGTTTCCTAGGTGTACTAAAAACAGAAGACAGGGGAATAACTCTAGGACACTAGTAAGTAGCTTAAAATCATGCCATAATATTGCAGGAAGTCATGACCAACTATAAAAAAAAATTCTCTTAGTCATCCTTTTGTACTTCAGTACAATAAATTGTTACGATGAAATTATATAGAAATAGACAACATTTCCGTACAAAACTACTGCAGTTAATTTACCATGAGTTTTTGGTGTAAGAATATTTTCTTTGCTGATATCAAATTACATTGGTCAACACCCATTTTGCGCCAGACATAAAACTAACAAATTCTTACTAATTTCGACCTCTCAAATTAAAAAATAACACACAAAATGTTCCATCAGTTCGGGTTTTCTAGATGACAATATAATTCATTTTATATGCATTCTATTTAAAAAAATCACCGTATTCCGTCTGTACCTACTTTGTTTTAGAAATGTAACGACCCATTATGTGAAAACATATTAGAAGCACTTGTAGAAACGGAAATTATTTTATTGTCCTTTTACGAGACTATTTGATGTGATACAGGTTCACAGTATGAATTCGCTTGTGTTTACCTGATTTTACTTGAGATGTGCATTTCTTTCACTGTGAGCTTTAATGACATTACTATAATTTATATTTTGCAATAGACCACCTTGTCAAAATGACTTCTAAAAGTGGAAATTGTTTTATTGCTCTTTTTGGTTCCATTTGGAGGGGGAGAATCAGACTTGCAATATGAAATAGCTTCAGTTTACCAGGAGATTTCCGTGCTGTTAGTATTCTGTGCAAGACGTGTATTTCTTTAAAGTGTGCTTTAATGATAATATTCAAATTACGAATGGTTTACATGTGCCGATTTGAAGGTTCTAATATTGCTTCTTAGAATTCAATTAGGTTACACAAAATTTTGCTGCTTTCTGTGCAAATGAGACAGTTGCGCTCGAGATAAACATTATAAAATAAAACAACAATCACTAGAGCCAGGGAAGAAAAATATTATACATCAACCCCTTGTACTTCAAAGTAAAATAATTTTACCCCCTTCACACATTAAGTTAGGGTTAATAAAGAATTTTTTTTTTATTTTATTGGGTTATTTTACGATGCTGTATGAACATCTCAGGTTATTTAGCGTCTGAATGAAATTAAGGTGATTATGCCGGTGAAATGAGTCTGGGATCCAGCACCGAAAGTTACCCAGCATTTGCTCGTATAAGGTTGAGGGAAAACCCCGGAAAAAACCTCAACCAGGTAACTTGCCCTGACCGGGATTTGAACTCGGGCCACCTGGTTTCGCGGCCAGACGCACTGACCGTTACTCCACTTAATAAAGAATGTTGTTAAAGGGATGAATTATAAAATTAAGCATTTAAATATATCCAGGAAAAATTTCCTGCTATTAGTCACTCGAAAGTAAAAGAGGGAGTTTTCAACGGACCACAAATTAGAGAAATAATGAGGGACAATCACACCGAATCTTTGTTGGAAGGAAAAGAGAGAGCCACCTGGATTGCATTCAAGGAGGTTGTATGAAATTTTCTGGGTAACCGCAGAAGTGAGAACTATAAAGAACTAGTGCAAAATTTACTGTTGGCTTATAAAACTATGGGTTGTAACATGTGCCTGAAAATTCACTTCCTTCACTTCCATCTTGACTTTTCCCCCCAAGAATTGTGACGATTTCAGTGATGAGCAAGGTGAGCACTTTCATCAAGAAATGTCAACTATGGAAAAAAGATACCAAGGACAGTGGAGTACCAATATGCTAGCAGACTATTGTTGAACTTTATCTCGTGATGTACCTGATTCCCAGTATGAAAGAAAATGCAGAAAAAGAAAACTGTAATCTTCTGAACAGTGAATATTTGACCTTAGTGTCATTATATAAAGCAGTATTTTGAATAGATATAATTCGAAAATTTCTCAAAAACCGTAACTAACAACTGATTATTATTGTCATATTCGTATTCCGGAGCCTCAAATTATATATAAAACATGCATCATATGCACAGCACAAAAAAAAAAAAGTTAAAATTTGTTGTTGTTGTTTTCTAATGCCAGGCGTTTGACAATAAAGTCATTTGACCTCTTGCACTCCAATATTTTTCAAAGATATTATCATGACCAGCCACTGAAGCACAGATTTTGAGGTGTTCCGAATCCATTTCTTGAGTTAAAATTTGTTACGCAGTGTTATATTAAGGTGTAAGGAAAGGCATGTAATGACATTAAAACAAATTAACAATAAAATCACATGCCACTCCTTTTTTCCCCCCTCTACTGATCAGTGCTTGTTTTTTCTCCAGCTCAACTCGGAATGGTCACTAATGCTAGAACAGTTTGGTTATTTGTATTCTAGAGTCTAGCCATGACATGCAGCAATCGAGCAAAAGCAATAATACCCATTCCATCTTAATGATTGTATACAAAATGGATGTTCAAACAAAAGTGCAATGTGCGTT
Organism: Periplaneta americana; assembly: GCF_040183065.1. Lineage (NCBI taxonomy): Eukaryota > Metazoa > Arthropoda > Insecta > Blattodea > Blattidae > Periplaneta > Periplaneta americana. The sequence goes on from NW_027185503.1 coordinate 1,517,367, forward strand.
GTGGATGGCAACAAATAACCACTTCACAAAACTAGCATTCGTTGTTGGGATAGACAGCTGAAAGAGACGTAAATTTTACTAGACAAAAGCATTTAGATTTTAATTTTTTGCATTTTATTCTAAATTACCACATGGTCCCAATACTGGACACTACCAGTGTTTCCAGTACCAAACAGAAAAATAATTATTGTGGCACATACAATAATGCCATCATTTGCTTTCAGTGACTTCTAACAGGATGACAGCATCTAAAAAGGGAAAATAACTGTCAACAGAGAGTACTGGCAGGGAGTGAAGCAGCAGATCACTTCTCTGTGCCAAGAAGCACTTTGGGAGACCGTGTTTGGGGGTTTGTGCCCTTAAGAGGGGAGAATGAATTACAATAAATCCTTTAAAGAACATTCGACAATGAATTGGAAAATAAATTGTAAAATATCTTAAACATCTGGACAATTGTTTCCTATCCTGAACAAAATCGAATTTCTTACTCTAGTCTACGATCTTGCTGAGCACTTGAAATTGCCACAGCAATTCAACAGAACAAAGCAGATAGTGGGAAACAAGTTTTATCATGGATTTATCAAGCAGTATTCCGAATTTTCTTTGTGTTGTGCTCAATTAACAAGCCTGCAGAGAGCTCCAGGCTTTAACGGGAACAAGTGAATGCTTTTTTTTGCCAAACTAGAGGAACTAATAGGAAAATATTCGTTCCCTCCAAGCAGAATTTTCAACTGCAATGAAACTGGTGTAAGTTCAGTGCATTCAAGTAACTTGAAAGTCTTGGCTCTTAAAGACAAGAAGCAAATTAGGTAAATGTGGCAGAAATATCACAATGATGCTTTGCATCAATGCTAGGGAAATGAATGGCTTCACAATTGACGAAAGACACACCAGAAGGAAGCGTATTTGACACTCAATACAGCAGTTGGATCACAGTACCAGGCTTTCTGAAATGGTTGAAAGCACTTGTCAGGCCGAGCATGGATTTGAATATCAACAGGATGCATCAGGCATTTAAAGAAAAGTATCCAGGAAGTGTGGTTAGTTATATAAGTTCTATGATAAAGTTTTCAATAAGGAGTTTCCAAATGCTTCATTTCATCGGCTAAGAACTGATACGTGCAAAACATGTGATGGTTCTGCTTGTGAAATTTCTTCAGTCAAAATAGACTCAATCCCATGATGTGAAAAGGTATCGAAACTTGCACCATACAAAATGTAAGGAAGTACTTGAGACTGTTACGATGCACGTTTTCCACACAGTGAAACAACAGTAATGTCAGTTGATCTTCAGCAAGTGTTACTAGTTCCAAACCTTACCCACAGCAACATGTTTTATAGCAGACAGCTCAATTGTTATGATTTAGGCTTACATGTTGCAGATCCTCATGATCGTGTTATGTGTATGTGGGATGAGAGCACTGCCTCTCGTGGGACTAATGAAGTTGTATCGTGCTTATTGAAATTAATAAAAGAAGGAGGGAATTTGAACAAGAGGAAATTAGTCATTTAGTCTGATAATTGCGCAGGTCAAAACAAAAATCGCGTAATGACTTTCCTTATTATGTCTTTGGTACATCATGACAGAAACATGGACATTACAATGAAGTGGAGAGAAGCGAATAGAAGTATTTGAAATGTGGATATGGAGAAGGATGCAACATGTGAAATGGACAGAGTAAGAAACGAAGCTGTGTTGGAAAGACTGCAAGAAGAAAGAATGATGCTGAAACCGATCAGAAAGTGGAAAAGGAATTGGCTGGATCACTGGTTGAAAAGAAACTGCCTACTGAAGGATGCAGTGGAAGGGATGGTGAATGGAAGAAGAGTTCGGGGCAGAAGAAGATATCAGATGATAGACAATATTAAGATATATGGATCATATGCGGAGACAAAGAGGAAGGCAGAAAATAGGAAAGACTGGAGAATGCTGGGCTTGCAGTGAAAGACCTGCCCTCGGGCAGAACACTGTGAATGAATGAAATGCCCTTTGAGGAAGTTACACTAGAAGTTCTTATAACGCTCACAGCTTCTTGATCTGTGACCGTGATTTTGGTCTTACTGAGATGAGAAAGAGAGTCTGCAAGGCATGCATTCCAAGAGATTTGCATTATGTTGTGGAAACTGCTCGACATCTTCAATGTCATGGAGATTGAATCTGATGATTTCTTCGACCTAAAATATCCTGCAGATTCTGTCATTATGACCTCAAAATGTGAGATCTCAAAATTAAATATGATTCATGTAACCAAATAGTTACCAGGAAAGCTCTTACCATGAAAACTCACAGAAACCTAAAATGGAAGGTGATGAACATTATGAGGACAGGAAAACTTCCTACTAAGATAAGAGATACTTTTCTGCATGTATTCCCACAACCTATGTTACCAGTTGCTAAAATAGCAGATCTGAAAAACATGATATCGTTTCTACCAGACTATGCAAAGGTTCTTTTTATTAAGAACTTTGCAGAAACTGAGTATTGGAACAATAATCCTGAAACTATAGTCCCATCGCTCTAATTTCCGGCAGCCAATCGCATTGCAGGTCAGTTACATTTAAACGTGTGCGTCTTGTGATTCACTGATGAAGACGCTATTCATTTCTTAAGGCTCGATAATACTTAATATAATCGCCCGCCATTTTGGCTCTTTCGTTGGCGTTCACAGAAAGCACACCAACGAGTTAGATACTATAGAGAGGACAAAGACCTCAGAAAGTTGAAGACAATTGAACATTGGTCCTCCATGTTTCGGTTAGTCAAAACAAAGGGGCGTGGCTCGGATGTTGTAGGAAATGACTGTGATGAAGTTAGTATTATTGTGAATTGAGTTACATATTAAGACTATGTTAATAAGTAAAAAGTAAAATACACACAAAACTTTACGTTTTATAACAGCTGTAGGCCTGTTTTATTAGTTTCACTAAATACAGCCCAGATATTAAATGACAAGATATACTCGATGCAACCAAAGCAAAGCACCTAAAGACGGATGAATTTAATCGGCAGAAGAAAAATAAATAATTTTTTGACTTCTTCACAAATTTAATTACCTTATAGCTAATCTAACCTAATATGAAATTATGTAATTCAGTGCTCACCAGGTGATTTCAAGAGAGACGACGTATGTAACTAATAGGAGTAAAATATAGGAAAGGTAGTGGCGAAAATTAAAAAAAAAAATATCCAGTAATTAAGTTATTGAGAAAAATTAATTTGAAATTGGAATTAACACAGAGAACTTTTGAAAACTGCAATTATTAAAACTACAAATAACCTCTTAGCATGCAACATAATAATTAAAGAATGACACTAATAGAAAGTTACTCATGATCATAACTCACCACATTTATTGAAACGATAAGATACTTACGATTAACATTGTTATCAGAAACAACAGGAGCCACAGCTAGGTACACTTCTTTTCGCGTGATGGCGACATCATGTAGTCTAATATAATTTGAAACAAATACTGTCGCGTGATGGAGACATCGTGTAGTCTAATATAATTTGAAACAAACATTGATCTCACACGTGTCTCGCAACTAGGCAGAGGCTTTTGCAGAATAAAACTGTTCTTACATTATTTTGAACAATAATGACAAATTGTGTGTGGTGCAAGTGCTAACTTTCCTCTTTGTTAACAAAAAGAGCCCTACGCATTAATAAAAAGAAAATTGGAGTAGGCCCTATAAACATAATAAATACTAAACTCTTGACGGTACAAACTTATTAATACAGATATTTCGCTTATGCTCAATACTTCTTATCTTATAATTCTCTGCGGCAATGGTACCTGTATTGAGAGGGTTTAATTATCCAGCAACGAATATTATGATTTACGGTACATTTCTTTTAAATCCAAGGGAATGAGAAATTTTTGGAAATTTTGAAGTCTTAATTATTACTTTTTCATTTATAAATCAGCTTTTTACAAAACCTATAGCGAAATGTTTAAATTAAATATTGATATATCTGAAAAATATAATACATGTACCAACTCGTTGCAGTGTACCTTTGATAAGCACTCCTTGTGGAGGCTGGCGGTACTATAGACCGCTATGTTTTTTAGGGAACGATCCATAGTACTGTTGGCCTCTGCAGGGAGCGCTTATCAGAGGTCTTCAGCCTCTCTATAGTATCTAACTCGTTGAAGCACACGAAGACGTTATTTGCCGCTCAATTACAGTGCGTTTGATTTATTATCATAGGAGCTACAACATGATAATGTTTAATGGTGTGGCAAATAGATTCCTCGTATGGTAGCTCGGCAACGAAAGAACAAAAATGGCGAACGATACTACCTATCTAGACTTTATAGAGCCTTCACTTCCTAAGACCTAAGCAAAGAGGAGGAGTCATGCTGGGAATAACAGCGCCGTGACTATATAATAAGACATTTTTTTTAGTCTACATGACCTTATATTATCACCCCTTTGTGATGTACATGTTGTAATACCTAACTACAAAACATGGCATTTGGAACACTATGAGTGAGATGGACAAGGTATTTAGAATATTCTATAAGTTTCCTTTTTTTTATATTTTATACTACATTCCAATTATCAAGAAAGTGTATTTAAGTCTTATACTAACATATATCCTGTACAAATATATGTCTATTTTGAACACAAAACATTAAGTTCAGAAATTGAGAAGTTTTTATTGTTTCCTGTGAAATTTTCTGAATGGCACTTAGAACTTTTGCCATTTCCACTCTTCAAATAATAAAGAAGGCTTTTCTACATACCTCGATTTTTGTACTTCCAACCTGATGTAATACTTGAAAGATTTCACTCTATTAGGTTTTTTTCTCATTTCTCGTCCCGTGTCGTTTTATATCAGTGGCACATATACCTTGTAAGAACCAGTCTTGCTGATCCTTGCTAGCAATATTTAAAAATGTTGTTAGGCATTCAATTGTCATATTCACCTACTTTTTAATCCCTCAGACCTAGTTGCCATACGCATATATGCAGCTCTCTAGGTGAGTTCTGAAGTGATTTTACATACACGTGTACATATTCAGCATGACTGCCATAGTTTGTAATCAATTTCAGATATGAATATGTGGTTTTCTCAACTGTATCGCAGAGAGTATGTTTTTTACTGTCATATGGTTATATTATGTTTAACCATTTCGAAAACTGAAATAAAGGAGTGAAGTAATATAAATTCCATTCTACTAGAGCATTTAAATACCACTTTAGCGCCTAGTGCAGGGACTTTTAAATACCATGTTGTCAGGTTAAAACACTCTTTCTGGCATTTGCAGTCTTCACTAGTCACTTTTTAGGGACATCCTTACCGCTGTGGTTAATATATTCTCCACCATGATTTCTGGCCTTTTCAACATTTCTTCTATATTCCGAAGAATGTTTTGTTCTTTTCTTGCTATAAACACCAGTGAACACACATGCAACTGGACGTGAATAGTACTGTACCCAGATAAAGAGCAGTTCTGCAGTAGTGCCAACTGTTTCCTGTTTATTGCAAAAACAACTGGAATCCTGCACTTCAGATGAATATTGATGCCTTTTGCTTCACAGTATTAACTGTCACTTCGGTTATTTTTCTGCTCAGACTGATGTATCTATGTGTGACGTAGTCATTACAATGCTCCACTTATTTTCAACCAAAATGTGACTTACAATCAGGAATTCAAGTAGTTACACCACAGTTCACTGTTCCTGATCACTTACCTACTTTCTCAATATGTTACAGTCAACTATTCCTGACTACTTATCTCTGTGGAAAATTTTGATGTACTGTACTGCAATCAACGGCTCCTGATAACTGAACTTTGTGTAGAATTCATCTGTATTACAATCCACTGTTCTAGGTCACTTATCTGTGCAAGTAATTTTCTCTTTGTGCTACAATTTACTGCTTTACATGACTTACCTGTGCATAGAAATTCCTTGCTGTGTTACAGCCCAACAGCTTGGACTCCACTGCACTTCTCACTTTATCAATAACGGAATCTTCGTGTAGAAAGTGCACTTCATGTTTGGCTGGGTGGACATTCACATCCACATTCCTAGGGTCCAACTCCAGACTCATGTATATGAATGGTTGACGTTCCTGTGGGATGTACATATGCTCAAAGGACTTCTTCAATGCTGCCAACATGTTATAAACGTCAATTTGTTATAATTTGTACATTTGTTTACCGATGATGCAGCAATTGAGAAAAGAAATAGGAGTTCAATCTTGGCTAAAGGCAACAGATTTTTAGGTGGCAAAAATTTTAAATGTAACTATCATATGATGAAGAAATAAAGCAGTGACCCACGTAATATATTTACTTTATGTACCAAAAAAAACTCTATTTACTGTATGCACAAAAAAAAGAAAAAAGAAAAAAAGTTTTCGTTCATAAATTAAAATGAATAAAGACAACATTTTCATATCTATTACTCTGTTCTCAACTTGAAAACAAAATGTCTTTTCATACTGTATGATAACAATTCTGGAGAAAGAGACCACAAATTACACATTCACTGTTAAGTATTCAGCACAAAAAATAAGCCACCAACCAATTTCGCTTGGACTTGGTAAAATTTAAATCTGAAAATTCGTGAACGGAAAATTAATCCTGTAGCTATTTAGGATGCTGTACTTTACATAAATACTACAATTTAAGTGTAAGTCTAAATTTAATTCACTTACAATGGGAGAGGAGGTTAGAATTAGGCACCTGGTATTCACCGTGTCCTGGAACTTGACATTTCCATTTCAGAACTACATAAGGTTCCATCTTCAGAGCAGACAGGTAGTCAACTACTCTGTTTGGACTCCTTATGTTTGACAAATCTGGATGACTGAGCCAAAGTCTAAAGACGAATATGGGAGAGAAGATTGCTTTTAACTTCTTTAAATACTGCAGTCCTTTAGAAGCTTATTTCTGTTCTGTTTTGCAGCCCCATGAGACAGCTGCAATCTCAATCAAGATGCAAACCACAGGGACAACTTTAGTGCAGCAAGGAACTTGCTTGGCGAGGAGTAGAATAGACGCAAGAAGAGCTGCACAAACTATCAGCAATGTTCATGTGCACTCGGCTTTGCTTCGACTGGCAAGCTGTCGACAGTTCTCAGTCATCTGCTGGCTTGACAACATTTCGAGCGAGATTTATCACAGCGCATGTAACATAACGTGAACCTTGTTGCAGAGTAACTAATAACACAAATGGTTAAAAAAAAATCTACCCCCCCCCCTCTCTCTCGCCATGCAATATTGATGTAAACCAGAACATGTAGTATTACAAACTGTAATGGAACATGTTCAATAAAGTTCCTCATAAAAAAAAGTTCTCTCTCTCTCTCTCCCTCTCTCTCTCCTGCTGTTCTGTGGTTTCTAGTTAGAAATTATATTAATTATATGTCACAATAGAGCCTCCTTTAGTGCTAAACTGGCGTTAATTATATAAAATTAGAGCCTACATGTTGAAGTACAAAATCTATACCAAAGAACAAGAATTATATCATAAGACAGAATTCCAGCACAGCCACAAGGTTGACTTAGTCATCTATCAAATAGAGTACCGGGTCTTTCCTGGGGATAAAACGCGATCATGACTATATTTATTTATTTGTCTAATGGCTACTACATGATATTTACTATCATTGGCTGAGGGAAAAACAAGAAAGTGGTGAACAAAACTACGGATTATGTAATTAAAAACATTCGGGCTCTGGCTTCCCAGTAGCGGTCGACTTCCGTGGAGGATTTCAGAGCAGGGCATTTTGCAAGATGTCTATCCATGTCTTCCTGTTGATGGCACAAAATGCAGGATGCTGATGGAAGGATGCCAAGAAGATTGAGGTGTTTACCCAGGATGTCATGTTCAGTGTTAAGACAAAAGCTTGCAACTGCTAGTCTTCTGGGTTCAGGAGGTATATCCTTCAGTAATTTCCTAAGTTGTTGCGAAATGTTTATGTCCAGTTCTTGTTGGTGATTATTTTTTTGTAGTTGCTTGATATATTGTTTTACTGAGCTAAATGACAAAGGTTTCCGTGCGTTTATTTTGAGATTGGCACCCTTCTTAGCGAATGTGTTAGCCTGTTCATTCCCATGTAGATTACAATGTCCTGGGATCCATTGTAACACAACTGTTTTGCCACGTTCTTTTAAATTTGCAAGTATTTTTTGACAATTATTGATTTGTTCTGTGTAGGGGTGGTCAGTTTTATTTATGGACAAAATGGCTGCTTTTGAGTCTGAGAGGATGACGGCATTTGTGAATTTATCCATATGGAATAAAAGTTGATTTAAGGCAACATGTATAGCTTCAATTTCTCCATCATAGGCAGATAGATTATAACCAACTGGAAGATAGAAGCAAAATAGATTACTAAAAATACCAGCTCCTACATTTCCTTGAGGGTCTGTTTTCGAGCCATCAGTATAAATTCTTATCCAATAGTCTTCTGGATATCTGATGTTGACGGTTTCAAGGGCCAATTGTTTTAAATTTTCTTTACTGTGTTGATTTTTGGTGATTTGTTCTAGGAGGTCTATTTCTGATTGAATTATATCTATCTGAAGTGGGTTTTGTGGAAGCATTAGAGGTTTAAGGAGATTGGGTATATCGAGTGGTGCAACATAGACCTACCTCCACATGGTGCACCCTGGACAACGCTTTGCGGCAACATGGTCTATAATAAGGCAAAGAAAATGAGAAAGCCAACAAATTGTCCTTTTAAGGATTACTCTGAACAACTTAAGATCCTTCAATGGAATGCAGGAGCATTATCTCAGGCCAAGAACTTATAAACATCATAACTATATAAAACACAGAATATTTAATGCTCACGTTGGCTTCTACCTGCTCTGCACAATAAGAACAGCTCAAGACCATGCTTTCGAATGCGCCCTGTAATCGGCATTAGGTGGTTCATAGCAGCCTGAGGAGCAAATATTGTTCTCTGTGCAAGCTCTTCTTGCATCTACTCATTTTCTTAGATTAGGGTACTTTTACATGCCCTGACACTTCCTTCCTAATGAAGCACAGTATTCCTATCAACACTGCTCTCAATCAGAGTTGAATCCATGAACCTGAGATAACCTAAACACTAAATTAGAAAAAGCCAGTTATTTACCAGACTAATTTTTGCAACAACAAAGAAACTGTACTAAACTGAAAAGTAATGAAATCACTATTATCATAATTTGATAGCCAAAAAAAAAAAAAAAAAGAGAGTAGCAATATGACAATGAGACGACTTCATCACGTCTTAGTAATCGAATACTTAATGTTTAAAATGAAATCTGAATTAACAAAACTGATCACATGAACATGTTTTATCAATTACTATGTGCCATACCACCTGAGCTGCTAAGACATGAGTAAGAAGTCTCTACTTCAGAACGCTTATTTCAAATACATTATTTGGTTCTAGTTATATTTATGCAGTTAAATTCAGCTATAATGGCTGGGGGATCATCATTCTGCCGTCACACCCATACTGGTTGGATGACTATTCACCTTTACTGTGGCATGTGGGTATGAGGCCAGCAGTCCAGCTGATTCACCATAAGCCTTGGCCCTCCATGGGTTGTTGCATCACAGATTTATTTTATTTATAGTTATATATAGTAAAAATAATGCAACCAGAGGAGATGTATTAGTTGGCATAAACTAATTTTCTGAGTTTGTATTTGGAGGAAGCTGGACATATGAGACTTGAATTAACTTATAATAATTAATAGGAAAGCTCTGTTGACAGCTGTACTATTTGATGATCTGTAAATCTATAGGCAACAGTATTTTTTTTGGAGCGGCGGGGGGGGGGGAAGTGTACACAAGACATTTGAATGGCCTGAACTCAGTTAGGTATCCCAAATGTACAGGATAATTATATTACAGCCAACACTGTCTCTCTACTCAGATTGTTCTTGTAAAATTAGCTCAAAGAGCAATGGTGAACACTGATAACAGAAATCGAATATATAAAACAAAACAGAGATTCAAAACAAGTGAACTCCTATAAAAATTAGAGAATATTTCATTTCCGGTTGTTTTAATGCACACAAACAATAAAGTTAACGTTATCTCTACACAAGAGATATATTCAACAATTAAAATTAAGCATATTTCAAGTCATTATGTTTCATGGCAGTAAAAAGACATACTTTATTACTGCTACGCTGTTTAAATGATTTTAATACACCCAACATTTGTATCATGTCACAGAATGTGTTAGTACAGTCTATGTGAGAGGTATAAAAAACTGTGACTTAGGAAGGTTCAGTTATGTAAATCAAGAGTATAGGCTATATTCAGGGAGGTCGTGCAATAAGTGTTAGTGAGTGTTAAATACGACTAAGAAACCTTATTCCACCAAAAACAAGAACACCAAGGCAATGCCATACTAACTGTGCACGGCCAAAGGGCTGTAAGAAAGGAAGAGCTTACAAGTGGTAGTGGAATTAACATTCTGCAGACGAAGAGCATATTGATCAACTATGTCAGACATAAGTGCCCAGCAGTCCCCACCATCTGAGGAGAAGATACAAAAGCAAGACGTCTGCCCTGGATGTAAACTAAACATTGATGTTATCAGAAACAGCAGCAGAATGCAACAGATTAGCCTGGCGTAATGAGCCAGAGTAGGCGACCTCTCTGGTCTTACTTATCTGCTCTGACCTGTATGTAGTTCCAAAATGTGAAGTTTCAGGATACGGTGGAATATATCCAAAAGCTTAATTTTGAGGCACAAAATTGTTTCGAAGCAGGTGTGTAGGGAAATGAGTGATGTACAAATGTACACATTACAGTCTTACAGTGGACTGTTTAATAAGTGAGTACCAGAAACATTTATGCAGAAAGTGACCTTATCAAGATGATATACCAATGGAGTAAGTAATAGAAAACTGATTTAATGTGAGTGTTGTTAAACAGAATCCCTGTATGGCTTGTCCTCAGGTTGCGGATAGAGGAGATGGCCTCCAGAAATGGAGGGTAGCTGTGAATATATTGAATAAGCAGTGATAGACAGCCGATGAGGGATGGTCCTCCAGCTTGGGGGTCGGCTAACAACCCATCATCATAAAAAATAGCTTGTTACGAAACCCCAAAATAAGCTTGGACTCTCACTTTGAGAGAGGAACAGAGGTTAAGGGTGCTTGAGAATAAGGTGCTTAGGAAAATATTTGGAGCAAAGAGGAATGAAGTTACAGGAGAATGGAGAAAGTTGCACAATGCACAATTGCACGCATTTTATTCTTCACCTGACATGATTAGGAATATTAAATCCAGACGTTTGAGATGGGTAGGGCACGTAGCACATATGGGCGAATCCAGAAATGCATATACAGTGTTAGTTGGGAGGCCGGAGAGAAAAAGACCTTTGGGGAGGCCGAAACATTGATGAGGGGATAATATTAAAATGAATTTGAGGGAGATGAGATATGATTGTGGAGACTGAATTAATCTTGCACTGGATAAGGACCGATGGTGGGATTATGTGAGGGCAGCAATGAACCTCCAGGTTCCTTAACCTTTCAAGAGCCGAGCTACCATTACAGTAGTGTAGCTAGTATTATGATCATGACATATTATATGTTATAAATTGTATATGATATATAAAATACGTTGATATTCTTTAATTTTATACAACATTAAGGAAATTGCATTTGATTACAATAATTTAAAAATCCCCCCCCCCCTAAAAAAAGAGCAAAATCATTTCAACTGCAGCCAACTGAAACCCCGTCAGCTTCCATGTGTACCATTACACTGATTGTTTTACATGGATCCTCCCCATCCTTTACCACAGGCTCAATTGATTGCAGTGACCAGGACACGAACCTGTGATCTTAGGCACGATATGCTGGGCGGACATAGCTTGTGCACCTTAAACCGCTCGGCTAACGAACCCAACACGAATTTACCCGATTATGCAGGTATACAAACTCCTGCTTAAGAGTTAGAAATTTGCATGCAATAGTGGTATAGGTCTTGCAGCTTCTAAACGTTAAAAGCCATTTGCAAGTAAGTTGTTAAACAGAATATTTTGTACTTATTGCAGTTTGTGGCATGTCATTTTGTTTTTCAATTATGTGACAAAATATTTCATTTTAACTTCATATCTGAATAATACGAAAACATGTTCACAAAAAAAAAAAAAAAAAAAAATTAGGACCATGGCACTTCCGCCTTGAAATGGTTTCATTGTACTAAAACTTCCAGACTGTTTAATTCCTTTCTCTTTTATATAAATCAGGTTACAAAAATGCACCCTTGAGCTGCGGTAACTATGATCTATCCTCTTCTATATCGAAAACTATGAGAAAAAAATTATACAAGTATGTCAATCACTCATCCCATTAACAAATAATAACATGTGACATTATCATGATTCATATAAGTTACCTGTACGCACACTGACCATCTGCTGTCTTGGTGGTTATGGTCAGATGAACAATATGGCCAGGACGAATAGAAGAAATAGTGTACGCACTTCTACGCTTTCCCATTGTCGGTGGCGGATCTGACAACTAGTGGCACTTCAATCGCTAGGATCCATCTGTTATCTGAAGTCAGATACCTCGAAAATATATTTCTCGCATGTTTAATGATGAAAGTTGCAAGGGGTTGTTAATATGCTTTGTTGTTGAGAGTTATGTAGATGTCTTCAATTTGTTGTGCTTTGAATTAACCAGTGACAAAAGAATATTGTGTGGTGGTTTACAAAAAAATTACAAAAATTCTGTACAGATTTGTTTCGGGTTGTAGATTGGAATACAGCAGAAATAGTGTAACAAGACATTTCTTTTCATCTCTCAAAGAAAAAGTTGAGTTTGGAAAGTGGGCCAGAGCGATTCCGAGGAAAGATAGGCAGCTTTCGGTAACTAACCAATCAGACTGTTTTAATATAAAATGTCATAAGATAGCAATACCGCGAGTGCGTTGAAAATTACAACCAAGAGTTGTACCTCACATTTTCCCTAATTTACCGAAATGATGAAATATATGAAAATAAACGTTGCGGAGTGGTAATATTCGATGAGGTCAAATTCAGAGAAGAAATCCAATTTAATAATTTTATTATTCCCTTAAAGTGGACGTATTTGTTGATTTCGGAGATCTCACGTCTGATGTCCAAAAGAAACAATTAACAAATCATGGATTAGTATTTATGCAAGATTGGATTCAACTAATTGCTATTTATGCCAGCAGAAATGCTACTCCAGGTGACATTCTCGCCAAAATCTTATAAAAGTTATACTACAATTAGAAGCAGTTGGGACGAGAGTAGTCGGTTTCACTTGTGATGGTAGTCAAATAGAAAGGCCTGGTAGTCTTAGAAATCAATGGAAAAAATTTCCAGCATAATACTATATTCCTAATCCATTCGACGACAAAAAGAAAGATACGGGCATTCTAAGATTTTGTGCACATACTGAAATGCATAAGAAATTATTTCCATGATAAAATCGAACTATCTTGCAAGGAGAAAAATATCAATTTCAGTTTTTATAGGAGATTTTTTAAGGAAGACCTATCTGGATGTGTAAATGTGTCGGGTTTGTCCCAAGTTTGACAACAGCTCATTTAGATCTCTTGTCCTTTAAGAGAATGGATGCCACCAGACTCGCATTCCAACTCTTTAGCAACAGTGTCGTCAAAGGCTTCAAATTTTATCGAGAATTAGGATCATCGGGTTTTGAAGGCCGCTGCATTAAATTCACACATTTCTGCTAAGGCTCTTTATAAAGACTCTTCTGATCACTAATTCCTTACTGATTTTCTTCAGTGTCTCACAACTACAACCAACACATTTGCATCTGCTACAACAATGTTTAGTAGTAACCTTGCAGAGTACCTTAGAAATGAGCGAATGGCTCTGGAGCATACGATACAAATATATCCTAACAGGGAAACTCGCCCAAGACCCCTTGGAACATCACTTCGGAATTTTGTCTTCACTCAGTTCAGATGACCATCCTTCGACGATAGATTTCCTCCATATGCATTTACTACGAAGCAGATCCTTCTTAACATTGCTGGAAACTCTGAAACGAAAAGTGATGATGAACTACTCACATCGTTTGTGAACCAAATGCGAACATTTGCACGAAATGTGGAATTACTCAACAAGACAGTTAGGAAGTCTGTAGAAACCTGTATAAAAGGAAAAAAATGTTATTCATGAAACAATACATGGTCAATACTGGGAAAGTGTTGTGCCCGAGTTGGTGAATACCACTCCTGCTGCGTTCATTGACATGTTTAGTGTATTATGTGGCTGGTTATGCAGTAAATCATTCCTCTAAGTTTATTGCGTGTACCCTCTGTGCCCTTCGACAGGAATGTAATAGGTCTAAACATTGTGGAGCTCTCACCCAAATCAAAGATTACCAATCAGGTAGGAAGGTCAGTTTTTTTAACTCATACCTCCCAAGCTGTATATGACGTACTTATTCAAACAGAATTGAAAATTAAAGAAAAAATTAGCTCAGTAAGTGCAATATGGGATGAGATCTATCTTGATGCTCTTTCGTTCCAGTCTTCGGGAGCAGGTTGCAGAGAACACAACATCAATATTATTCCGAAATTAGTCTACCACTATTTAAAGTGCCGATTCTTCTTCAGGACAAAGTAAATCCAAAGATTTTTACAAGCTCGTAAATCCGTCAAGTCATCTCTCAAACTCTCAAAGGTAGCAAGCAACTAATCATGGTGAGTAATTTAATTCATTTATAGGCACATAAAATATCATTCAACTCTTTATTTACTAGCATTTCGTAGGTTTTTCTGTCCCTGAATTCGCAACTTTTTACGAAAAGATTATTTAAATAATGAACGTATAATTGCTTTCAAAACGTTTCAGATCCCATTGTATTTTCTGTTACGAATGTTTATAATAGTAATACCTGATGGAAGACTATTAATTATGAATAAGAGATTATAAAGGTATTTCTTAAGTTACGAATAGCCATGTTAAATGGAAGAAATTTGCTTTTAAAAAGGACTACATTCAGCGTAACAAGTACTGTGAATTCCTTCCGAGTCTGCGCTTAGCAGTAACAGTGCCGTGTTGCCCCAGATCCATGTAAGCTCACAGAGTGCGTACACTATTTCTTCTATTCATCCTGATATGGCTAATGCTCACAAGTGCCTCTCCTCTGAAACTGTATGTTGCTACTGTAGACAAATTTTCAAACTTCTGAAGTTTGCTTGCCCGACTTCACTATGATTTTTATTGCAGTAGCACAAGCATTCAAACTGGAATGACAAGTTCACATTATGCATAATATAAGCCTATCAGCTATCAGTGAATGCTGCTAATTATGAAAAAATTATGTAATTCCAGAAAGTTTTATTCAGTGTCAGTATATATAGCTAAGAATTATAATGCTTGTATAGGGATGGTCGAAACTGAACAGCATTTTAGTTTAGACTTAAAATTGAGGATGCAAGGAAAAAAAAAAATGTTAAATTAAGGATACAAGGAAAAAAATGTTAACCTTGTGAACCAGTAATCATGAAGTTTAAAGATTCTAACTGAATCAAAATGCTACAAAAATTATGTATTCAAATTATGTCTTATAAGAATTGTGACTTAGTATCCAAATATTCAAAATTTAACTACACCTGAGGACATTTTTTTCCAATATAAAGAAATGACACTGCTCAAACACAAATACATAACAAATAGGCCTAATGCAATTGAAAAGATAAAAAGGAGTACCAGTAATGATTAATTGGAGGGTTTTTTAAAAAAAACAACCATAGTCCTGGTTGAGGTTCTGGCTGATATGTACATCTATTATCAGACAGTACATCTCACTTGATATGTGTCAGAGAAAGAAAAATTGTTTGTATGCATCTGAAGTCTGACTATTGTTTTTTTTTTTTTATCCAATGCCACCTAGTTGTCTTTTCGACATTTCTGGTCTTCTCTCCTGGCCGTGGCTTAATTGTAACCCACTTCTGAGGTTGGGGCGCCTGGAAGGCGGAGTTACATTACCCCGATGATGTGATAGGATGATTATGATAATGTATTGCCAGGAGAGGTCTTAAATCTAAACTTAACCTAAATTCCAGACCATGGACGAACACAGGAAAAATTCCTGTGCTTTAACCGGGAATCGAACCCGGGACCTCATGAACTATAGCCAAAAGCTCTGACCACTAGACCATGAGGCTGGCCAGTCTGACTATTGTAATATTTAGCTAGTCAGTGATGTATGCAATGGAGGGGAAAAGAACTGGTCACCCTATTCCATTATCTCCTGGCTTACTTGCCTCATAAGTAGTGCCTTCTTGGTATCACTTCTGAGGTTCAGACCTGTCTTCGAACAGTTGACTAAATAATGAGAGTCCAAAAACATACATTTTCAGGAGAAACAAGATACTATCTGGCAGGAGTGTTGTTGACACTTCAAGGTCTTGTTAAAATTCATCATGCCACTTCTTAAGGTGTTATAAAAACTTGTGAAAACTGAAGTACATATTTTACAATGTAAATTGTCACACAGAAATACATGTGTAAATATAGGTAAGTGTGGACAATGGTTGTTTTAAGAAAAAATACTCTGTTGTGGCTGAAGTGTGCCTCCC
The DNA here is from genome assembly GCF_040183065.1 of Periplaneta americana. Taxonomy (NCBI): domain Eukaryota; kingdom Metazoa; phylum Arthropoda; class Insecta; order Blattodea; family Blattidae; genus Periplaneta; species Periplaneta americana. Next base: position 1,533,939 of record NW_027185503.1, read on the forward strand.
CTTTAATCTTCTTCTTCTTTATTATATCCTGTTTCTTCTCCTTTCCTTGCTTACATTTCTTCCATGGGATTACTTCTGCACCTAAAGTAGACGCATAAAAAAAATGACTTTCATACTCCATCAGCAAGTCTATCGTGCTTTCAAAAAGAAGTATGTTAATAGTTTTTAGTAGCCTTCTATGGATATAAAAATGAAACTCAGAACGTAAGATTATTTAGGGCCAAATTAAAGAAGTACCTAATTTCTCACGCCTTCTATTGTGCAGGTGAATTCATGACACTCAACAACGCTTCATGAAATTGATACTAAAACTTTGTGTTGTACTAGTAGATTATATTGTAAACCTCTTCTGTATATATTTCAACTAGACTGTAACTATAAATTAAGACTTTATAGTAGTATTAAACTTTTTGACTTGTTTCATATTATAGCTGTGCAGTAATGTACAAATAGCATGGAATGTTAATAAATACCAGTGGCGTAGCATCAATGTAAGCTAAAAAGCTCACCTTCACCAGTTAATAATAATAATTTCATAATAAACCTGCCGTTTATGAACAAAATTATTTATTAATTTTAATAGAGTTTATATTTATGCGTTAAATATTGTGATGCGGCAGCTTAGGATGATTTGTGATGCAGCAGTAAACAAGAAGCCTGCACACACCAGCTTCCAAGCAGACTGGTTTCTTTCACTTATTCTTCTGTGTAACCCATCCCTCAGATTCTCCATCCCTTTCTAACTAAACTACCCTTGTCGCAAGGCACGGAAGAAGCTAGCTTTTACATTAAAAGTTTCCGAGTTATCCCTTTCGTGAGGGTTTGTTCAGTTGAAGTGTTAGTGTGCATTGTGACTGATATAATAAATAATGAGTGAAATAACAGTTCCTGACACCAATTTACTTGAATTTTTAGGACAATTCTATTATCAAGACTGACTTACGAACAAAAGAGCGATTTAAATAACAAATGACGGTGTCTATTTGTTAGAGATATGTGTAAACCATGAAATCATATTTTACTACGTACCATTTGAGGTCATGCCTTATTGGTGTTACGAGGTTCCAACCAATCTTCGGATTGCTGGCTTGACAGTGACTACTATTTATTTTAAGACTATATTTTTGTAATACGTTTTCTCATATATAGGCCTACATGAAAGACAACTTGAGTTAGCTTCCCCTGCTCAAAATTTCATGCTACGCCACTGATAAATACAATACAATACAGTACTCCTTAACGACCATGACAATTCATTGCCAAAGTATTTTTCTCTGAGGTGGCCTTTGCAGCGAATCTACTACAGTTTAAAATTGAATGGATAAATATTTGAAGGTGATTCATTCATTCATTCATTCATTCATTCATAGTGTTCTGCCAAGGGACAGGTCTTCCACTGCAAACCCCGCATTCTCTAGTTTTTTCTATTTTCTGCCTTCCTCTTAGTCTCCGCATATGATCTATATATCTTAATGTCTATCATCTAATATCTTTTTCTGCCCTGAACTTTTCTCCCGTTCACAATTCCTTTCAGTGCATCCTTCAGAAGGCAGTTTCTTCTCAACCAGTGACCACAAGATGATATGAATGGGATATTTGTAAATGCTACAATCGTCCTGGCTGGACAATGACTGTTTTCACAAAAAAAAAAAAAAATCTTTGAACTATGGTTGTTTTATGAAAACCAGTGAAAATTTCCACTCTTACAACATAGGCCTATGGTGTTTTTTCCCCCTAACAACTAATTCTGTAGATGGCGCTACAATACACTCACCACATGCTTAATATCTCAAATTTGTATTTTTTGGACTATGATTTTTTTTTTTTCAAAAAACCCTTCCATTTTAATAGTTTTTGTAGCAGTAATGGTACTGATTTTGAATTCCTCTCCACTACTTTAACGAAGTTTCCGCAGAAATGTGTTGTTAATTAATGTCGAGTTTTTAGCAGTGAAGCCATTGATTAACTCTCTTCCTCTCCAATATTTTTCACACAAAGTGGGTTTAGAGGAAAGGACTGGGCATCATTGAAAATGATTCTGACCCATTTCTTCCTGAAGACTGCACAATGGACAAAGTGATGAAAAAATAACTCCAATTTTGTTCCAGTACTTTGAAAAAGTGGCGTGAAATCTTGAGGAGAGTCCATTGCGTAAAATTCCCTTTTAGCACACACAAAACTTGTCTCTGCAAAGCACTTCAGAAGCCTGAAGGCTTTTAAATGAGTAATTTCCTGACCTCTTTGATTCTGTCATGAAACAACAAACAGAAAAATATCCTGAATCAACATCTTACCTTTCACCATGGGTTCAGAATGAATTCATCCACCTAATGGCAATAAACATTCGGCAGAGTTTACTAAGAAGCATACTTGAAGTCAAGTTAATGTTTTACTCGAGTCCTGATCAAGCACATCGAGAGCAATTGTCTGAGATACACTACATGGAAATTGATTTTGAGAAAAAAAACAGTAGTCTACTTATTGGAGAGTCTTTCCTTGGCTTCAATGAAATAAATCAGAAGGATGAGGAGAGCTTGGTTGAAGCAAACTATAAGTGGATGAAATGGATATAATTATGAGATTATTGATCTCACTGCTACAATAATGCTGGACATAGAAGTGTGTTAGTCAAAGATTAAGGAGGTAACTCGGCAATGTTTGTAAATTGTAGCGATCACTCACTAAATTTGGTGGGTATACATGCAGCAAAACAGATCTATTGATGACGACATTTTTCAGAACAATCGAAATCTTCTACGTCGACTTGCTCAATACAGCACTGGGAAAAACTGTAATGTGTTATTCCTGTGGTTTGAAAGTCGGAGTCAAAAATTACGTGGCGTGCAACAGAAGAAGTTGTAAAGCCCATCAGCAAGTACATTGAAGACATACTTCAGGCCACAACAGGTGATGAGAACAAGAACAATGAAACAAGACGTGATGCGTGACAGCTACCTATACTGTACACAAGCTTCTTGTAGGGTGACCAGGTTTTTAGGCACAAAAAACAGGACCCATTCCTAAAAGTGGTTTTGTAAAGCACTGTCTTAGGCTTTTGCTATTTATCTTTTTTTTTTAGTAGATCATTTTACGACGCTTTATCAACAGCTTAGGTTATTTAGCATCTGAATCAGATGAAGGTGATAATGCTAGTGAAATGAGTCTGTGGTCCAGCACAGAAAGTTACCCAGCATTTGCTCATATTGGGTTGAGGGAAAACCCCCGAAAAAACCTCAACCAGGTAACTTGCCCCGACCAGGAATCGAACCCGGGCCACCTGGTTTCGTGGCTAGACACTCTAACCATTACTCCACAGGTGTACTACTTATCTTACAAATCATGTGTCTGAACTTCATATCAAAGCAGTAATCAGTTTTAATATTCATATACATATTCATTTACTGCAGCCAACTGATCACATACATGATATGGGACAAAAGTGACACATAATTACTAAGCTACAACAGAATTAAAATACAACATATGAAATTTCAACATTAATTATAAATAATTTCAACATTAATTCTAAACAATTTCAACATTAACAAATAACAACCACAAGAATAGGTATAACACTTTACAAGACAAATCACATTTCATTCAGCAGTCTAGAGTCAATTTCGACCAATGCATCCTTCATGAGAAGACATCCTTCTCGAAGTCAGGATCTGGAAAAGAGGAAGTAAAATTTTTGAAGTAAGGCATTCTCTTCTATTCAGTTATGCCAGTTTTCAATAAATTCGTTCATACATTAAAAGCAGTTTTTGATTAAAATTTTGTAAAGAGCTTTCTTAAATTTTTGATGTGCAGATATTTCTTTAAGATAATTTTGTAGGTCATTATACATAACAAGACCAGCATGAATGAAACTGTTTTTATATAGAGTTGTGTTAAAACTTTCAGTAAAAATATTATCTTTATTTCTTGTATTGTGCTGGTGTGTGTCTGAATTTGTGATAAAGCTATACAAATTACATTTGATAAAATTTAAAGTTTGATAAATATAAATACAGGATAATGACAAGGTATGTAATTTTTTTAAGAATGGCCTTCAACTGGTAGTTTGAGATACTTGAACTATGGCTCTAATAGCTCTCTTTTGTAGCTTAAATATTTGGATTGCATTAGGTGAATTACCCCCAAAGATTATACCATACGTTAAAATAGAGTGAAAGCATGCAAGCGAGCAGATTCAATAGACGCTGCTCTTATTAGTAATCGCAAGGCAAAGCAAATTTTACTTAATTTCTTCCTTAGTTCCTGAAGGTGTACAGATCATTTTAAATGTTCATCTAGCCATATACCAAGAAATTTTGTATTGTAAGAATATTGAATTGTTTCATTTTGATGTTCTATGACCAGCCACTCAGAATAATTGTTTTGTGAATGATGAAAAGAAATGGCTATGGTTTTCGACTTATTGATTACCAGTCTGTTTCTCTCAAACCATTCCACTAGTTGATTTATTGTCTTTTCTATAAGAAAACGCATGGTATTGTCATCTTTCCCTGATAAAAAGATACTGGTATCATCTGCAAAGATAGTTGGTTCTCCATGACTGATGTATGACTCTAAATCGTTTATATATATATATATATATATATATATCAAAAATAGAATTGGTCCGAGAATTGAGCCCTGTGAAACAACATACCTATACATTTTTTCTTAGACAGATAATTTATTAGTTTACTATTTTCTTTACAAATGATCTCTGTCCTTTGTTCACGGTTTTCCAGGTAAGAAGTAAACCAACTGTGTGCCAAGCCTCTTAAGTTCTATAGCTTTTAATTTTTCTAACAAAATAGTGTGATCCACCAAATCAAATGCTTTTGAGAGTTCTAAAAATTAACTCTATGGCCTATTCCTATTTATTTCTTGTCGATAGAGCAGTGGCGGCTCGTGAGATTTGATGTTGGGGGTTCACATATTGAATATCGGTACTCATAAATAAGTCACGACATTAATTTATAGCACTACTGTTTTCGTGTACATGAACTCGTTTTCAGAAAAAATAAATATAAAGTCAAACTGTAAGAATCAAATACTCACCTAACCCAGTAATTTGGAAGAGGATGGTGTTGCTGTTGAAAATATGTTGATCACTCTCTCGCTGAAATCTACACATTCCGTAATCATGGATTTTTCAATGGCTAGCATTGCTAAGGCCGTCCGACGTTCTTCCTCCATCGTACTTCCAAGAAACGTTTTCACCTGCTAATGTAGAAAAACATCTTTCTGCTTCCGAGGTAGACAAAGGTACTGTTGCTATTATTTTCAGGCGCTTCGACACTTCACTGAATGACACTACCACGTTATTTTCGATGAGGAATTGCAAAAGATCGACACCGGACACATTTCTGAAGTCATTTCTCATGTAGATCACTTGCAACTCAGATTTCAGTTGTTATAATTTAAGAAATGGGTATGTTTCTATTACAGATTTCAGATTTTTCTCTGGGAACATTTTGTTATAATTTGGAAAGTGTTTCGAGTCGAAAAGATTTGCTGCCAACATGTGTTTTGTAACCACAGATGTGAAATTGATTAAACCTCTAAAGATCTCCGGGTTTGATGATGATGTTTTTTCATCATGTCCTCGCAGTGCTAATTCAAATTCACCACAAAAAATGAAACAATCGATAATTTTCGATAACACATACCGATTTTTTCTCACCACATCATTATGTCTTTCAATATTTCTCCTGAACGCAGTGTCGAGTTGTTCCCCGATATCTGTTTTTGACAGATCCAATGTTGCATTCTTATGGACCACATATTCGTGTTTTTTTAATTTTTTGAGTCAGATGACTTAAATCACACACCCCTGTTTTAACCCAACTAGCATCACTTTCTTTAGCAAAGAGCAAACATGGGAAACAGAACAATTTGTTTGTGACTTCACATCCACAGATCCAGTTGTTTCTTTCATAAATTTGACGCCTGAATACTCTACGAAATGATTTACCCCTTACATGATCGATCCTGAGAAATTGATAAAAAAAAAGGGGGAAGTGGTCCTTCCAGAGCCTTTATTTCAAGTTTCTTTTCTAATGGAAGAGTTGAAAAGTTGGTTGTTTGGAGAACATTAATACTATTTTCCGCCATTACAAATCACAAGTTTTATTATAGGCCTAGTTAAAAACGCACAACATCCTTACATAAAATGTATAACGCTATTTTCCACCATTACAAATCACATGTTTTATTATCGCTAGAAACACACTTTCTTACGTAAAAAGTATTTACAATAACATTAGTTTCACTATTAGTATCGGTAGGTACCTATACAGAAGTTCGCGCCGCGGGAACACAATGTTGTATAACTGCTTCAGTGCTTCGCTAAAATCAACATTTCTTACAAATTCATGAGCTAGTCCTCCCCCACACTCATCCCTTCTAAAGTGTTAACAGAAGAGAAACCTGTTCTATTCAGAGCAGTGTATATTGGAGAGTACTGCATTCTTTTGATCCGGCAAATGCCGACGCGGCGGCCATATTTACTCCTGCGGAGACTCAGTACAACGCAAGACTTGCATAGGAACACAGATTTCTAGTGCGATATTCCATTGCTATCTTGAAGAATGCGGTATTGTTGTGCAGTTTATGAATGTGTAATCAATTGTTGTTATACAAAATTAGCATTAAGTCACAAACAAGACGAGGAATATACTTCAACGATTAATTTTCTGAACGACATAATATTTTCACTGCGGGCTAAAGCAAGGAGATGCACTATCACCATTACTTCTTAACTTTGCTCTAGAATATGTCATTAGGAAAGTTCAGGTTAACAGAGAGGGTTTGGAATTGAACGGGTTACAGCCTCTTGTATATGCGCATGACATGAATATGCTAGGAGAAAATCCACAAACTATTAGGGAAAACACGGGAATTTTACTTCAAGCAAGTAAAGCAAAAGGTTTGGTTGTAAATCCCGAAAAGACAAAGTATTTGATTATGTCTCGTGACCAGAATATTATACGAACTGGAAATATAAAAATTGGAAATTTATCCTTTGAAGAGGTAGAAAAATTCAAATATCTTGGAGCAACAGTAACAAATATAAATGACACTCTGGAGGAAATTAACGCAGAATAAATATGGGAAATGTTTGTTATTCGGTTGAAAAGATTTTGTCATCTAGTCTGCTGTCAAAAAATCTGAAAGTTAGAACTTATAAAACAGTTATATTATCTGTTATGTATGACTGTGAAACTTGGACTCTCACTCTGAGAGAGGAACAGGATTAACCCTTCGCTGGGCATGAGAGGTCTTTTGAGACCCCATGACCCATTTGCCAATAAACGTAACATTTTGAACGTGTCCAGTGGGGGGTTAAGAGTGTATGATAATAAGGTAATTAGGAAAATATTTGGGACTAAGCGGTGAAATCACAGGAGAATGGAGAAAGTTACACCAACACAGAACTGCACGCATTGTATTCTTGACCTGACATAATTAGGAACACTAAATCAAGACGTTTGAGATGGGCAGGACTTGTAGCACGTATGGGCGAATCCAGAAATGCATATAGTGTTAGTTAGGAAGCCGGAGGAAAAAAGACCTTTGGGAAGGCCGTAGGTGGGAGGATAATATTAAAATGGATTTGAGGGAGGTGGGATATGATAATAGGAACTGAATTAATCTTGCACAGGAGAGGGACCGATGGCGGGCTTATGTGAGGGCGGCAATGAACCTTCGGGTTCCTTAAAAGCCATAAATAAGTAATGACAAAATATTTATAATTGAAAACATCAAGGTTGGCAAAAGGGGACGTTGGAAGCCATCCCAAACTGGTATAATATTGGTAACAAGAACAGTTTTTGATTTTCAAAAAAATTGTCTTAATAAAGCAAACTTCAAATATCTTATGCCAGATAGATGCATGCAGAATGCGTTAGAAAATTTATTTTCTGCTGTCCGTTCCATAAATCCAATCCCAGATGCAAAATAACTTAAAACGGCATTACGATTTCCCAATTTTTCCAAAAACGAAGCATGGAAATTACGCAGATTGCGATTCTAAACAATTAATTGAGTTTCTAGGTACAGATGTAAGTAAATCCGAAACAGAAAAGTCTAGTGAAGACGAATGTTAGTAAAAGGAAATTGATATAGGCTAAATTGTAATTTAACTGAAAATATAAATAGTGACTTGAGTGAATAACAATCTCTTTATTATTTGTTGGGATCAGTTTTATTCAAAATAAAACAAAATATGTTATATAATATTTGTGAAAACTGTTTTTCATGTCTAATAACTGATAACAGGGATGAATCTATAAATTTTATTAGCACATTAGTGACTCTCAAGTCGTATAAGGTAATGTCACTTGTATATCCTTGTAAATTCTTATTTGATATAATTCTACATGCAGAAAAATGTGAAACGTTGATAGAAAATTAGTTGAAATTAAAGGATTTGAAGTTTTTATTCATTAATACTTCAACTCATACGTTCCCAATATGTTATAATATTTTTTAAAACGTCTTATCACTGTATCTTAGGACTAGAATATATTTATTCTTAAGAAAATTGTTTGTTATAGCAAATGCACTACAACAGTCTGTTAATGTGGCAGTCGAAGTGTTGGTATGAGAATTGCAGTAGAAAATTGCTGATGTTATCCCTATTGAAATGGACATAACAGTGTTATCTCTAATGAGTCATTTCACTATGACAGTAATGTTTATTAGCCTAATCCTTGTCTCCTGTATGGAATAAACCACAACAACATGTATGATATCGCCTTTAATGACCTTCCTTCTAGCGTAATGCTTATGCTTCTGTGCCGAGCAAGGAGTAAATATGGCGCCCGCCTCCGAGAATGCGGTACTCTCTAATATACACTGCTCTGGTTGTATTTAGGCAGCTTTGAAGCAAGCTGGATAGCCTCTTGCTTTAGAGAGAGAAGTGTGAATGACAGACGAGGGTAGTGTGAGTGACAGAGAAGGACAGAGTTGGAGCCACAGATTTCGTTGGCGACAACAGCGTTTTTTCTTAACACACTTTTCCTCTACTTCTTAACGTGTTCCCACTGCCGCAGGCTGTTTTAAAAGGTCTAGCTGGTTTACGTCTGAGCATGAACCCTCAGATGCAACTATTTCGCCCGACTTTACTGGCTATAACTCACTTATGCTCTAACCAAAAGAAGCCAAACATCCAGCAGTTTCTTTCTATAGCTACTCTTAATTATGAAGAGAATGAGTGGCTTCAAGAGACAGGGGGTTCAGTGAACCAGTGAACCTAAAGACGAGCCGCACCTGCGATAGAGTCATATACTCTTTTTAAAAAGTTTATGTTGCTGTATTAGTTGATTTACCCTTACAAAATCTATGTTGGTTTTCAACAATTATATGATGTTGGGTTAAAAATGATACAAGCCTCTTGTGCATAACCTTTTCAATTATCTTAGAAAAAACAGAAAGTAAAGAGATTGGTCTATAATTTTGAATTCCGTCTGTGGTCCTTTTTTATATAAGGGTTTCAATTTTGACACCTTTAAACTAAGCTTATTTGGGAACTGGTTTGTTGACAGTTATAGTAGTAACTATATTTAGGAAACATTTTTTGATAATAAAATCTGGAATCCCATCGATGCCAGCTGATCTTTTACTCCCAAGTTGTTTAATAATTTCCATAATTTCTGTTTGATTAGTAGGATTTAGAAATATGCTATTACAATTATCCTTGTGTTTCGTTATGTTATTGTTTTTAAACTGTGTGCTGTTATCCAGAATAGTTTCTGCAGTGCCTACATAATCGTTAAATATAATGCTGTTTTATTGGGGCCACATATTTCTCCACATCACATTTTAGTTTGATATTTTTGTCCCAGTTCATCTTCAATAACTTTCCACATAGCTTTTGACTTGTTCCCAGCTGAATTTATAAATTTATCATTGTGCAGTTTTTTGGCTTGACTTATTACTTTATTATAAATTTTCTTGTAATGATAATAATAATCTTTAAACATTTTTGAGACATTCCCCCCTTTTAATATTTTGTTAAGAAATCTTAGTCTCTTTCCGGATTCCCTTACCCCTGTAGTGACCCAGTTTTTTGTATTCCCTGTAAATTTGATATTAATTTCAGGCAATGCTGTCTCATAATAATAATTGAATGTATTGAAGAATTCGTCATAAACAAGGTTTACTGAAGTTTGTTTGAATATGGAGTTACAAGATTCTTTCTCAAGTAGATGATTTAGATACTGAATATTTTCTTCCTTAAAGGATCTTACTTTCTTGTATACCGCAGAACTATTATAGTTATTTTTATTCCTATCTTCTAGACGTAACTGCAAGATCTGAGCATCATGATCAGAGAACCCAGTTATTACATTAGAACTGTAGTTCCACAAATCCTTGTTTAGCATTATTGACCAACTGCTGACTGACTGCTGCTGCTTCCTATTCTTGTTGGGACATTTACTATTGCCTCTAAACCATGTGTGTTTAATACTAGTTGTAATTTCCAAGTAATATTATTATTATTTTTAAAAGTCTACATTTATATCACGTCCACGTGACGAAGCAGAGGTGGACGATCATCCAATCAGAATAGAAGTATCATGAGGTTAGCACGATGATCCTCCCAGCCGTTATAGCTGGTTTGTGAAACCGGATTTTTGCTACCTATCGTAGCTCCCTAAATGCATCACGATGCTGGGTGGGCACTGGTCCCATACACTGGCCGAAATTTCATGACAAAATTTCTTCCCCCATGAGGACTCGAACCAGTGTTCATTCCGTAATGCGAGTCCTAGACAGGATGCCTTAGACCATGATGCCACAGCACAGGACAGCAATATATCGTACCATTACAATATTGAATTTTTTTCTGTTTACTGTTATAATATGTTGGTGAAAATAGGATGCATGGTTTTCTTTATTGGTCGAGAAGTATTATTGCACATTTTATAGACCACTGTACTTAGAAGAAAAAAGGAATATATCCATTGTTAAAAAATGTATACACTGCAGACGTACACCGTATCACATTTATTTCCAATTTAGGGCATACAATAACACGTTCTGGGGATCGAATAGGTGCTAATCATCTTTCAGATGCTAATCTACTTGCAATAGCACAGTACTACTGCCGATGGTCACTTGCTGATATCAACTGTTGTGGTACAGAATGCAATGACACACCTTTCTCCACTGTTATTTTCACGTGATATCATAAGTGCCCAGCGGTCTATTTATAGACCGCAGCCATTTCAGTACATATTGCTCCAATCATTTTACATAAATCTGTGTTTTTCTTGTGCACTGCAATAGTAATAACCTTGACACTACTAAATCACAAATCAATAACAATATCGACAAATTATAATACGGAAAATTAATTATATTCCATACACAGTGCGACATCATTTTATACCTAAATAATTCGAACTAAGATACCTTAATGAATTCTTATGTTTGAAGGAGGATAAAATGTTGGCAAGTTTAGTTAACATCTTACATTATATATTTATAATGATCATTAATATCTAATCTAGTCGAGTGTGCAAGGGTCTATAAATAGACCATTGGGCGTTAATGGGTTAACCAAGTCCGCGCATGCGTAGTTTGATCTCAAAGTAAGTTCTTTCTGTCGTGAGCTGCATGTGTCATTAGTGACCAGGCCATACTAAGCCATGTGAAACAAAAGAGAATCGAAATGTTGCTAGTAAAATTGGTGATGATATTCTTTAATACTAAATCCCTGCACTTTTAAATGCAAGATCTATGGAGTATAATGACGACTTTTTTAATACACTAAAAGAAGATATCATAACACTTTAACACGGCGAAATTAATGAGAAATATGATGTGGTCCAGGGAATATCGTTCAAATCAACAGTGTGTGTAATTGACATTAATATATTATCTCCTCGTCAAACCCCAGCCAACCTTATCACTGGCAAAGTGTGTAATTAACACTAATGTACTTATCTCCTTATCTAAACTTGTTGCTAAAGTCTATTTTATATCATGGAGTGCAGTTTGGTGGCTCCTTTGAACACCCCCTTACAGATTTATGACTTTCTACACAAACACCTCTGACCAGTCCATCATCCCAACATTGCACAGTTACCACAATCTTGGCGACCTTCGAAATAAGAGGATTAGTGGCCGTCATCCTCATCTGGACACCACGTGTTTTGAAAAAAAAAAAAAAACAACATAATATCACGAGCTGACCGCTCAATGAATACTACAGAATACACTCTCAATTATACTTTCATGTTAACTGATGGGATTCTTGGAATTCAGAAAATCTTTGGCAACTCTGCCTCCACGTGGATTTGTCAGGATCCTGTCAATTCTTCTGAACGAGGGTTGTGATTGGTTACTACAGGCAAAGACAAGATTTTCGTCACAGTAAGAACACATTTATGTATGACAATCAGTTAGTAGAGGGCAGAAGAAGGTCTGTCGGCAAAGTCCTTTCTATGAAACTGCACTCCATGGACTATAATAGGGAAGCTATCTCTCAGTAATGTTGAGAATGAGGGAGCGAACGGGAAGAAAATAAATTTCTCGTGGTAATGACGTCATGCCCTTATGTTGGCAACATTGTGTACTTGTTTATCATTGCAATGCCACGTTGAAAGCTGCGGTACCTAATTCTCCAGTTTAGTGATTTATTTTTTTCTCTGGTGCTTTAAAATTATTCAATCAGTTATTTGAGAAACTACACATGTTCCTTTCTGCTAGTTTTGAGAAAAGTGTATAAAACTGTCAGCTATATATAATTTGCAATATTCTTGACATTCTTAAGAAACTTACCTTGTAATATAAAGGCACAATGTTGCCCAAAATGTCCAGTGTATGTGTGATTTCTCAAATAAAATATTAGTAGCAAAAAAATCGGTATATTTTGCTTTAAGTACAATACAGTGTTGTTATATTACATTTATATGTCATAATTGAATTATATATTTTAAATTTTCCTTTACAATGCAAAAATGAAAGGCAAAATTCTATACTTTTTGTAGCTACGAACATTCATATATTAAAGCTCTTCAGGTGCTGCAAAATATTTTGATTTCATCCTCATTGGGAAAATACTTTGTAACTTTTTTACATCATTTCCAACACAACATATTTTACATTAGCATATGAATAATTTTGCAACCAGCATACATGTGCTTACTTTTGTCATTATCCCAGTGAATGTACGCATGTTACTTTAATTTACTGTACATTATGTTATCTCAAAACATAAGTTTGTAAAAAGTATGATGCCTGCCTTATACAATCTGTCACTCAGCAATGCTTACCTTCCTGTCTACTCATCTCAGCTGGGGAAGGTGGAGTGGGGAGTTAAGGGGAAATCTGCAATGACTCGATTGAGTTACTATTGCCCGGGCCTGCTCTAGCCTAAACAAACCAAATCGAACCTGTCACTGATTCTAGACCTTATGAAAACTCGCTTTTTATCTATGTACATTTGTTTAAGCAGGTCTGCCAAGTTAGCTCTGTGGCAGCACATCTGCCTCCAGACTAGCCAGCAGGTCCGATTCCCGGTGGGATCAGAGATTTTCATGTAAAATTTGTGGCAGTGCAGAACTTCTAATCACTAAATTGTGCATCAATATGCCTGGGTTAAATCCCAAATCTCTTCACAGTGCATGTGAAGAGAAGGCATATGTCACTGTTCATAATGATTAGTCCGTTTGATGGGGACATTAAGCCTGGCGGCCCTGTTGGTGCTATTCAACAAGAGTAGGCTATGTACCAGCACCGGGTTTCCCCTTATTCCTTCCTCACCTTCATCATCCTTACCCATCATCCGAAATATGCGGAAACACGCAAGTGAAGTGGGTAGGCATTAGACACACGCACACATTTAAGCTAGATTTTACTAGGTGAAAATGGTTTTGACGGATTTCGGGCTTTAACAGTACCAGTAACATGAACTTACTTACTTACTGGCTTTTAAGGAACCCGGAGGTTCATTGCCGCCCTCACATAAGCCCATCATTGGTCCCTATCCTGAGCAAGATTAATCCATTCTCTATCATCATATCCCACCTCAAATCCATTTTAATATTATCTTCCCATCTACGTCTCGGCCTCCGTAAAGGTCTTTTTCTCTCCGGCTTCCCAACTAACACAGTACCTATATGCATTTCTGGATTCGCCCATGCATACTATATGCCCTGCCCATCTCAAACGTCTGCATTTAATGTTCCTAATTTATGTCAGGTGAAGAATACAATGCGTGCAGTTCTGTGTTGTGTAACTTTCTCCATTCTCCTGTAACTTCATCCCTCTTAGCCCCAAATATTTTCCTAAGCACCTTATTCTCAAACACCCTTAATCTATGTTCCTCTCTCAAAGTGAGAGTCCAAGTTTCACAACCATAAAGAACAACCGGTAATATAACTGTTTTATAAATTCTAACTTAAAAATTTTTTGACAGCAGACTGGATGATAAAAGCTTCTCAACCGAATAATAACAGGCATTTCCCATATTTATTCTGTGTTTAATTTCCTCCTGACTATCATTTATATTTGTTACTGTTGCTCCAAGATATTTGAATTTTTCCACCTCTTCAAAGGATAAATTTCCAATTTTTATATTCCCGTCACGAGACATAATCATATACTTTGTCTTTTCGGGATTTACTTCCAAACCTATCTCTTTACTTGCTTCCAGTAAAATTCCCGTGTTTTCCCTAATCGTTTGTGTATTTTCTCCTAACATATTCACGTCATCTGCATAGACAAGCAGCTGATGTAACCCGTTCAATTCCAAGCCCTCTCTGACCAGTAACATATACATTTTCAAATTAACATACACATACAGCTTACACAGCATAGATTTACCTCTAATAAATATGGTTTCTTTGCAGGTAGATGAATGAAAGTTATTTAGAATCATATATTCATTTCCTGCTGCCTCTAACTTTTTGCTTTCATTGCCAGACTCTTTCAACCCTCCCTTCTTAATGACTGGTTCAGGAATTTGAAACAATATATTATACGCAACTACCTAATTATACTCGCTAAGCTATAACACCAAATACAGCAGACCAGCTGTTACAATATGTTGAAGGAGGGCAATGCACACGAAAATCATTGCTACTTGACACTTTTGTAAGGAAACTGGCGTGGCTAACTGGGTTGTGACGTCATTGAAGCCATTTGATGCTCATAGGTACTACCGGTACTTACTAAGTTAGGAATTTCACTTAGCACTCTTGTAGGGAAATGCAGAATATGAAATAACTTCATTCTACAATAAAATATGAATTGTACTTCTTTGTTTACTTGTTTGTTTATTTATTTTAATTTGGCTCTTTAGCCCTTTTGTAAGGTTAAGTAGGTACTCAATTAAACGTGAGTTACCACAGTTTTTTTTTTCCATAATGAAGGATGGATTCCTTAGCAAAATAATTTCGCGTGAATATCTTTATGAATTTGTCATAGGAAATAGAAATTTTGTGCTCGCACTAAAATATGTTTAAAATGTGACAGCATCATGCATTATACAAGTTGGTATTTAAATAAAATTGAACTTACAGTGTTTAATCCTTCTCGAGGCTTGTCCTTCCATAGAAACGGCAAAGTCTTGAATACAAATCGTGTATTCTGATATATTATATCATCAGTTCCAATAAATGAAACTTTTGAAATAAAAAAATGTAAAAAGATGAGAAATTTCCTAGTACCCGGTACTCGCTGCATAAGCTCTTAAGTCAGCCATTGTTGTATAATCATAAAAGATGTATATTTGACCTGGACCAAAAATATATTACAAACTGACTAGAATCACAGCCAGTAACAAACTATTAAAATTCTTTCCAGAAAGAAGCCACTGTGTAAACACAAACACGACCTATGTAACAAGTACCAGGTACTAGGAAACTACCACCACATCTAAATACTGGTAGGCCTATATACATCTTTTGGTATATAGTAGGCTATATAGCAATGAAATGATTCAGTAGAAATTAATATAATGCAATTGAAAGCTATCACATTTTTACATGTCTTGTCATTCAGTCAGATCACTGCTTGTTTAATTTGTCCACAATGTAGAACTGGTTGTTAAATGTTTTAAATTAAAAAAAAATAGCATTTACAGGATGGAAGAGCACTGACAATACGATATTATCAAGCATTTTAATATTGCACAAAACATAATGTAGTTATTTAGATACCAATGTCGTAACATTTTATTTTACAATACGAGATTTTGTCAAACAAGGCTGCAGGCCGAGTTTGATAACCAGTCTACTATTGTAATATGAAGTTACGACATGTGTATCGTACAAAGTTTTATCCGCTTTGATAAAAAAATAATGTAAAATTGAATATTGTCTAAATGTAACATTTTTATTGCCTGCTATATAATTTGCTTTGTAGGTGATCGATTCATATAGAGGGCCTTGTACGAGAAACATTAGAAGCTATATACATTTGCTTTGTAAGTGATCAATTCATATAGAGGGCCATGTACAAGAAACATTTGAAGAATGTTATTATTGTCGGTATTGTCACCATGACTATTTATAAATATAAGTGTCAATGGTATTGTATTAACAGCTGTACTGATTTATTAATTCTAACAAAATCGCGACAGAGGTATGAAGAGGAATATAAGAAGTTTGAAGATTGGTGTAAAAAAAAAAGTAGAGAATATTTCTGAAAAGTTTATGCTGTAATATTTTTCAATGAAAAGTGAAAAGAAGAAATCAAGTTCTCTGTGGATTCATTATCCTATGCTGCGGTGTATGATATCATTGAAGAAAAACGTGGACATCAGTAAGTAGACACAAATAGCTTTTTAAAGCAAAAAAGTGAATTGTGAAAATGTTCCTATTAATGTGTATAACAAATAAAAAGCTTACAAAGACAAGCATCCTGCTGCTCCAAAGTTGCACTCGGGCATGGGTTCGATTCCAGCTTGTGCTCATTACTGGTAGTTTTTTCCAAGCTTTCTCCAACCATAAGGCGAATGCGAATGTGAGGTAATCTATGATGAACCCTCGGCCTCATCTTGCCAAATATCATCACGCTATTACCAATACAATCGATGCCAAATATCCTAGTAGTTAATACAGGGTCGTTCAATAACCAAATAAAAGAATTGCAGAGAGCAATCAGAGTAGGGTAGATGCACTATCTGTGGCCACTTTTAGGATTATTTTTAAGTTTATTTAGAAAATCAATAAATGGGACACTATAGTCCCCAACTTTCTTGAGGTACGTGTTAACTAATATGTTTACTATGAACTGTTTTATTAGCATAGCTCAAAACAAATACATACACATACACAAAAACTTTTATACATATTTACAATTTTCACCATTTGTGGAGACGAAAACGCCATTTTTGGCCACCCGCTTGTACCGTTTGTGGCCATTTTTGTTTTTGCCATAACATTGTCACAATCTTTCATTTCCATAAATTTAACAAGATAAGGGATAAATTACTGTAATTTGAGTTTACAAATGAGCATATGTTGTGCAGCAGACAAATCTTAAATACAAACAACATACTATGTTAAGCTTTCTAAATAAACAGAAAAATCACTCCACATTCAAACGTTTAAAGCCTCCAGAGAAAATGAAGCATATTGCACCGTCATCTTTTCCATGGAATTTGGGAAGAGATAACACTCTTTCTATTTGTTCATTGTCAACTACTGATATGTCATCATTTACAATCCATTTAAATTTATTCGCCCCAACTCGTCTAGCAAATTTCACAAGCCATCCATCAATATGTTTTTCTTGTATTAAACCCACAAATCTTCGGACACTTTTCTTGTGCCTAAATGCAACAAGTACCCAATCATTTACTTCAGCCTCTTTGGCATGAACATTTTCATCACTGGATTCGTCACAAAGTTCAGATTCAGATGAAATAGCAATGTCACTTTCGGATGTGGTTATTTCATCTTCCATCTTCCTTTGATTTTTAGTTTTTGATCTTTAGGACACTTTCTGTTTATTTTCACGCCTCTTCTTAGTTTCATTCTCTTTCTGCTTTTTTCTTTTCAATTTGCTTGCTTCACAACTGTCATATTAATTCTTTCATATTTATACAAAGTCAGAGGAGGTGCCAATACTCCAGATGCATTCACTGTGATAAGTGTTGTAATGTTCTCCTTATCACTAGTCTTTGACGTGTCATAAACATGTTCATCTTTGGGTGCTAGACCTAAGCCTCCTGAGGGTGAAAGGCAGAATGAAGTTTCATCACAATTCCACACTCTCTGGGGATCATTTAATACTTCCTGTTCTTCAGGAGTAAGCAGATCAGTAATTTCCCTAAACCAATTCCGGATTTTTTCCTCTGTGATTAATGCCTGAGCCTTGTTGATATGCTCTGCTTCTTTTATACTTAGATCAGGATGTCTTCTCATAAATGCATCAAACCACTTACGTCCAGGTCTGCAATTGATGAATGGTGTGTTTAGTTTACAGTTTCGTACAATTTTTTCAACATAATCCAGCAAGCTTTCTTTATTTATTGGAAATCCAGACCTCGCACAACTTTTCAACCATTTTGCCAGCAACATCTCCGAGAACCGCACACTGTCCAACTTTTCCAGATGATTCAGGTGCACGTCCTGATAGTTTGTTCCTTAACGTAGATCTGGGAACATTAAAGGTTGTGGCAGCTGTTGCAACTTTCATTCCATCTCTCACTGCACGCAGAGCACGTGATACTTTTGATGGCGAATATTGAAATAATTTTCTTTTGTATTCACGATTTTTCTTAGAACTCATGTTAAGTAAAAGTGCTGTAAAAAAATAAAATAAAGAAAAAACAAAATATTAGAATTTCCTAACTGGAATAATACATTTCAAAAGTGGTCAGAAATGGTGCTTAAGTAACCCCTATTTGTGGTCATTATTGTGATCACAAATGGTGCTTGATACTACATTCATGTTCCATTTGTGGCCATCCCTGGTATCAAGGATTGCGATTATGTTTTCATAAAATACTGAATATCAGTAGATACCTTTATGCTTTGAGATGGATCACAACAACAATATCATGTAACTTTATAGAAACTAGTACAGGTTTTATATTGTAATTCTTACCTGCAACTCTAAAGAAAATACGTAAGCAAGAAGCACAACTTCAATACATTTATGAATTAACCATTTTGTACAACAAATGATTGGAGCTGAATGGCAACCAATCAGAATCATGGTTGCACAGCAACACACTGGAACATGTTAGCATGATTCCCATTGCCAGAACTAAATTAGGCACTTAATATAACATTTTAAATTCGAAAATGGCCACTAATAGTGCACTGGCCACAAATGCTACGTCTACCCTAGTATAATGAAGCATTAATGGTTGAAGTGTTGATCAAAATTTTTTAGTGGTGGTGGTAGCATTATGTGTAAGAAAAGTAAATAGTTGGTGTACTATGGTTGATGTTTAAGAAAGTTAATATAGTGCTAATAGTACCTCCCTCATGCCAATAACTCTGCTACAGAAAAGAATAATAAAATTATGCCTTAATAAACTCTTGATTATCCTTCAGAACTGTTGTATTCAAGATTTAAAGTATTTGACTTCCATCATATTTATAACAAGATGTATTATTGAATTTCGTACATAAAAACCGAAATATATTTAATTTATATTCACATAAATATAAAACCAAAAGATCAGAAAACACATATTACGCTTAACAGAACCTAAATGTATCATAGCTGTAGCATCACAGTAGCAACTTCAGTCCAAGGTTTTATAACATGATAGCTTAATAGCTAAATTCTCAAATATACAATTTACTAATACTCCTTATTTCAAAAAATCAATTAAAAATTGCTGTTTAGAGAGAAAATTTAAGGTTCATTTATTGTGATATCTTTATTCTTCTTCTTTTTTCTTTTTCTTTTTTTACTTTTTACTCTTATTTAATAAAATATCTTATGTGGAATGCCCTCTGAGCACGAGTATGGAACTTACTCTTTCTGGGGATGTTAGAATGTTTTTATATAAAAAAGCAATATGTATTTTTGTCTACGAGGGCTATTCATAAAGTAACTTCAGTTTATTTTTTACAAACCTGTGAATAACGTTACAGTATTGGGTTACAATACGTTTGAAATTATACACCCTAATTTATTTTTCCACACAGTTTCCAGTCACATTGAGACACTTGTCATAGCGTTTGACGAGCTTTGAAATTCCGCAATTGTAGAATCCGGCCAACCTACAACGCTGGTTTTCAACTCTTCGTCATTGTGAAAGCGCTTCGAGGCAAGCCACGTTTTCATGTGCATGAAGAGATGGTAATCGCTAGGCACCAAATCTGGGCTATAGGGAGGGTGATCCAATACTTCCCAGTCAAACTCTTGCAGTTTGGTCGCAGTACGACAAGCTCTATGCGGCCAGGCGTTGTCATGCAGGAAAATCACCCCAGAGCTCAACATGCCACGATGTTTGTTTTAAATGGCCCTTTTCAAGTTTGTTAGTGTGTTACAGTAACGCTCAGCGTTAAAAGTGGCATTCCTCTCCAAGAACTCCACTAGCAAATTTCCTTTTCTGTCCCAGAAGACAGTTGTCATAAGTTCCCTCGTGGAAAGTGTTTGACGACACTTTGTGGATTTTATCGGGGAGTGAGTATGGCCCCACTGCATTGATTCAAGTTTTGTTTCTGCATTCACATAAAGCACCCAAGTCTCATCTGCTGCCCTCATCTGCGGAGCCTTTTGCTCCTCAGGAGTTTAGGCATCCATCTGGCAGAAAGTGTCGTAGCCCAACTCTTCGGTAATCACCTTGTACAGAAGAGTACGACTAATCTGTGGAAAATCCTCACTAAGCTCTGACATGGTAAACCTGCGGTTTCCTCTAACCTTTTCGTCAACGAATCAGATCTGCATTAACGATACTCGGTCGACCACTTCTCTCTTCATCATGGACATTGGTTCGCCCATTTTTGAACATACGGCACCATTGTCTTACACCACCTTCACTCATTACGTCTGGTCTATAATCTCCACAACATTGGAGATGAATTTCATTGGCTTTACAGTTTTTGGCCTCAAGAAATCTTATTACAGAAAGTATCTCACACCTGGCGGGACTTGCGATTGCAGCACACATTTTGACAGGAACAAAGACACGACCTTGACTCTACTGCTGCTTGATGCATACTGCTTCAAGGTACACTCCACTGCAAGAGCGGCGCCACTGTCTCTGTTGTTACGCACGCTATATGAAAACGGAAGTTACTTTATGAATAGCCCTCATAGCAGTAAAGTATTATTATTATTATAATATTGTTGTTTCAGTACATCACTGCCACTTCTTATGAATGCCATAGTGTATTTTTGGTCTAGAGTAGGGTGACCAGATTTACAAAATAAAAAAACGAGACATTTATTAAAGTTGACATGAATCAACATTTTATCTAAACATTCATTATTAGCCTACTTGTGTTTATATAATGTCAGTGAGCAATAAGGTCCAGTTTTATTTATATTAAAGTAATAAATACTACACTGTTTACAATAACTAGGCTATAATAATTGTTGTTTTCTAATGCCAGGCGTTTGACAATAAAGTCATTTGACCTCTTGCACTCCAATATTTTTCAAAGATATTATCATGGCCAGCCACTGAAGCACAGATTTTGAGGTGTTCCGAATCCATTTCTTGGTTTGAGTTGCACAATGGGCAGTTAGGGGACTGATATATTCCAATTCTATGCAGGTGTTTGGCCAAACAACCATGGCCTGTTGCCAATCTAAATACAGCCACAGACGAGTTTCGTGGTAAATCGGGAATTAACTGTGGATTATGATGCAGAGAGTTCCATTTTTTCCTTTGGGATTGTTTATCAAATTTTGTTTGTTGAAGTCTAAGTATGTAGATTTAATAAATCTTTTCACAGAGTAATACGTAGAGTTAGTAACAGGTCTGTAAGTAGCAGTGCTGCCCTTCTTTGCTAAAGCATCCGCAATCTCTTTTCCCAGGATTCCACAATGGGATGGTATCCATTGGAATACAATTCTTTTATTGAGTGATATTAATTGAGAGAGCATTTTAGTTATTTCTGCTGTTTGAGATGAAGGTGTATGTTTAGAGACTATTGATAGAATAGCTGTTTTGGAGTTTGACAAAATAACTGCATTCTTAAATTTATTGATGTGGCATAGAAGATTCCTGAGACTTTCACTTATTGCAGTGATTTCTCCATCAAAACTTGTTGTTCCATACCCAAGAGATCTATAAAGTGAGAAGAGTATGTAATAGAGTAGTATGGATACTTGGCTTAAGTCACTGTTGACAATTTTTTATGTGGCAGCTAGTCTAAATTAAATAGGTTAACTTATCTGTTTAAAAATACTTCAGATTAATTGGACCTTACAATTATATTCATGTCACTGTATTCTGAACTTGTTTCGTGACAAAATTTTTTGCCTCATATTACCTTTTAACCAGTGGTGATATTCAAGAAATTTAACACCAGTTCACTCATGTGTACCTATGTTAAACATATACGGTATATGTCCATGGTAATTGCAAATATTACTGAGAAATAATAAGTATTTTAACATTCTCCATGAAGATCAACTGTACAATCTGCATCATATTTCTTTGATGAGTGAATTTGCTGTAGAAGTGTTGGCTTTTCCTTCAAGAAACTATAAAAGTCCATGCAAGACACATTTTTGAAATTACATTTTGTGATTATGGTTTTAACTGGAAACTGATTCCTTTCGTCAGACCAAATTGAATTCAACAACGAAAACACTCTTTCTGATGATGTATTGGTACCAGGTATTCCTAACACAAAACTTACAATCTGAATTATGTTTGTAACACTAAGTTAATGTATTTATCTTTCATAATAAAATAAAAGAAAAATAAATATCTTAATGATAATTTAGGGAAATGCGATGCCATTTAAAAAAAACGAGACATTTGGCGCACCGAGCATACTTTTCTCGGGACAGGGGACAAGAAGCTGAAAAAAGGGACAATCCCGTTAAAAATGGGGCGTCTGGTTACCCTAGTCTAGAGAAAATATTAATACTTTCTTACGAAAACGCTCCTATTTTTTACGAGTATTACTGTAAAAGAAGTGTATTTTCCCTGGACCAAAAATACAATATGGCATGCTAGAAAGTGGCAGTGATGTGCTAAACATTTAGGGCCGTATTCCAGTGG
This sequence comes from Periplaneta americana, assembly GCF_040183065.1. NCBI lineage: Eukaryota > Metazoa > Arthropoda > Insecta > Blattodea > Blattidae > Periplaneta > Periplaneta americana. The sequence goes on from NW_027185503.1 coordinate 1,557,100, forward strand.
ATGATCAGCGTTTTTCGTATTCATAAATCAGTGAAAGCGATTTGATATGATTTGAATTCTGTACAAGTAACCAGTGGATAGCCGGGGGCTAGCTTAGTACGCTCATAGTGCATGCTGCGAAATGTCTATGAATATCACCCATAATGTTAAACTAACCTGATGTAACAGTAATGATAAAAAGTACTCTGCATATATACTCTGTAGCGGTACTAGCGTGATACATTGCGATTTTCCTTTATTTATAGCTGCTTATTATTACCTTATTTACTATTTTTTATAATAATATTTAAAAAAATGTAGTTATTAGGAGAGAGAACCAAAAATGTTAGGAAATTAGAATATCACCACTGCATTTATACATATCTGCTTTCGTTATTCCTGTGATTTTCTTTAGTTTTGCTTCCTCCCCTCAGAGAGATGGAAGAATGACGGTCATTTTCTTGTGGTATTCCTCAAAGTTTTGTTGGAATGCCTTAAATATTTTGCATTCTACAGAATTTCTTTTATTATTCATTAAAGTGTGTTGTATTTTGTTCAATGCACTCTATGTTCACTGTTGATGAAGATTGAAATAAATGTTATTTGCACAACCACACTTAATGCAGTTCGAGCTTGCTAAACCCCTTTTGATGTCACAGCGAAAAACCGACAAGCTATGGAACACAGCAGTTCAAGTAAGACAGGATACACACCAGAGGCGGTTCCTCGGGGGAGGGAAGGGAGGAACGTCCTCCTCACATTTTTCTTCTTTCGAAAGTAAATACCAAATAAAATATGTGCCTTGAAATGCAAGGAAGATTCGATAATTTTTAAGTTCACAGCTATAAGAAAACCACGGTTGATCGAGTTTTAAATGATGCGCACTCATGTGCTGCTAGAAACTATAAGAAAGATGCGAGGTTGTTTGTGTGGAGGAAAGCCAAGCCATTCCTCCTTTACTGCAGTTAGCACACATAGACAACAGCGCACTAGTGGCCAGAGAAAGAAGCAGAGTTTTAAAGCGAGTAAATGAACGGAGAGGGAGGAGATCCTCCTCTGAATCAGTCATGGGCGGGAAATAGAAACCGACTGGTCGTGCAGCAAGCTCGCTACCGCTGCCATCTAACGATCTTGCATTCAACCAGACTATAACACATCTAGGAGGAGGCACAATAAAATAGTTTCAACGCAACGCTATGAAAGACACCGTATAAGCTTTTTTTCTAAAATTATAAACCAAAAATATTATTCATTGCACTTTATATAGGCTACTATTCATGGTTTGAAATTTTCAAGGATATTTGAAAGTTAAAGTCGTGTTTATATAAAACAAAGAGGAAGTAGTTCTACGTTGGTATCACAGATCTTTTTGGCCCCTGAAATTCACTTCTATTCATTGTTTACTAGACAGGGCAATAGCCAAGTTGTCAGTTTTGTACAAATATATTTGAAATTGAAAGTAGGTACTCCAAACTACATTATTTTAACATAACAAATTGGCCACCGGCAACTTTGAACAATAATGGTAGTATGACTTTGCAAGAACTGATATTCTTCAAAAGCATGTGATACTGAACTTGTAAAATGTACATGTGGCAACACAGACCACTTGGGTGGGTGCTGTGTTCTCGCTTCTCTCAAATTATTTCCCATTCCCATTTCCGCAGTTCCGATTATGTGTTAGTAGCTATAGTCTCTTCCAACACGTGTGATGCTGTAGTGTGCTCGAAAAATGCTGCGAGGTGAATTTCCTTGTAATTGTTAATTTGTGCAATTATTCAACAATGAATGGAAGTGAAAACATTATATTTTATGGAAAATTTAGGAAACTCAGTTTACAAGAACAGATTATTGCTATACAGAAGGGAAGGCCAACCCCAACACTACCTGGTCTTACATGTGTGCATGTTGGCTAATTTGCAGCATGTTTCATTCAAGAAGGTGTCATTTCGTCCTGTTACCTTCTTTCCTCCTCTTAAGAAATACGCAGGAGCCGCCACTGATACACACCAGTCGATACAATTACATGAAGCAGTATGCATGGAACATTAAGCATGCATCAAAGGAGAATAAACGAACGCCTTTAGGTGCTACTAGTCAGGCCAGATAATGCAACACACAAGCAACATAATGCATGTGCCTTGCATCATAACCAAGATAAAGCATGCTGATTCTTTGTGTCGTACTTCATGCAACCTGGCCACTACAGCCCAGAGTTCAGTTGTCAGTGTACACTTTCCGATCATCATGAACTACCAGAAATTTAATGTGATGAAGAGGTATCCAGTTATTTACGACTATACAGGAGCAGATTATTCAAAGAAGAATCGCAGAGATAAAATTTGGGCGGAGATAGCTGCAGAAGTAAAACATAAACTGAAATAGGATTGTCCGGGAAAGTAGCTATTTAGTTCTCGTACATGTATTCATTCATTTATTTAATTGTTTTAAAATATAAATCTTCACTTAAATATAAATATCCCACTTCATAACAAGTTTTATTAAGCCACTGGGAATTAATTGCCAAGGAAGAGCTACGCTAGACTTAAAAAAATAAGAAACTGACCTATTCCTCGTATAGACATTTTCATCTGTAGGTCGGTCATCATACGGCGTAATGGGCAGCACAGCACCAACTAGTGTTGCCAACTCTCCCGTATTTAGCCCCAATTTTTAACAGTCTCCCAACTTCCATATTTTTCTCCTCTTCGATCCTTTTTCTCCCTTATTTTTGCATAATATAAAAATTTATTTGAAACATTTAATTTTTATATGGTTGAAGGTGATTTATATGATGGATTCTGTTGTTCCAGAGATGCACTGAAATGTGCAGCTAAGCTTATACAAAGAGTGTTTCTTTTATGAAAAGTGTCTTATGTATGTATATGTATGTGTGTGTGTATATATATATATATATATATATATATATATATACATACATACATACATTCATATATGAGGTCTCGCCATCCTCATTCAATAATCGAGACTACTATTTTTTGTTAGTAGTCAACATGTAGATACCTATTAATTTTGAGAAAAATTCGTTCCAGCACCGGGAATCGAACCCAGGACCTCTCAACTCTGCGTGCTGAGTGCTCTTTCCAACTGAGCTATGCCAGGACACGATCCATGGTGCCAGCCGAACTCTCCTCATTATATCATCAATGGCCTACTACCTGCATTTTAGACATATACCGGTAAGTCATATATGCAGGAGCACATATTTAAATGACTTTATGGCCAATTTTAACAAGCTTTTTTTAATACTGTTAACATTGATATATACCTATACTCACATATGAAGTCTCGCAATCCTCAGATGTTCGAAAAAGGAGAGCGATACTTTAATCAAATCACAACTGCAAATCACAGTCAACTTCAACTATTCATGTAGGAAATTTTTACAATTTGTTTGAAACTATTACGCTAGGTAAAATATCTCAAAATACTTTAATTTAAGCCTAACTGCCAAAATGTAGAATAAAATTGTTTTTAGTGCCGCTAACTGAATTTAATAATTTTTCAATTTTTTATGTCAAATATTGTAGACTACTTAGTCTCCCGTATTTTCTTCAAAAATAGTTGCCAACCCTAGCACCAACACTATTTCTACCCAAGTCTTCAACAGAAATCAGAGTGAAAAATCCATGTGCTTGTGTAATACTCATACATGTTTTCCATCTATTAGGAATATTCACAGTTTGTCGTATCTTCAAATGATTCTTCGGACATTCTATAATATTCTGCGAATTTGTCTGGATCCTGTGCTAACTATACCAATAAAACACTACAAGCACCATGATTTTCAACGTTTTGAACCAATGAGTCCGAAACCTATGCCTTTATCTTCGCATTCTTATTATTGACAATAGCAGAAGATCTCCATCTGATGACTCGTTAGATCAAATAACATGGCGTTATGTGTCACACTCCATGTGCCATGCATCATGTTTCTTGCACCATTCGGTGTGTTAACGTGCAGGGGCGAATCTAACTACTTGGCGCCTCTAAGCAGAGAAAAATATTTCTGCCCCTTATTTCGCCCTATATGCGTCATTTGGATCAAATGAAATAATTGATTCTGCGTCATTATTACTGTTTCTAATATCAGAAACGCCTGACTAAAATAAACCACACGCTGCACTATTTTCAGAAACTACTGTTCACCACATTATTACACTCTGATGTACCTGGACTCGAACTGGACCAAGCTGGCTATGTTTGTTTTTTAAATAACACATATTTTTGCACTTTTTCTCACCATTTCCTCTCTTTTTATTGCCTTGCCTTTCTCGAGTTTCTGGTATTGTTATTTAGTCAACTGTCTGAAGACAGGTATGGACCCCACAAGTGACACCATCAAGGCATCACTCATAAGGCAACTAGGCCAGGAGATAATGGGGTAGGGTGACCAGTTCCTTTCCCCCTCCATTGCATACATCCCTGACTAGCTACATATTACACTAATCAGATTTTAGATGCAGTTCATCCTCTGATACATATCGTCAAATGAGATGTACTGTCTGGTAATAGATTTACATATCAGCCATAACCTCAATCAGATGTGTTTCCGGTATTGAGAACCACTGACATTTTTCCGACTGTCACTTATTATAATGAAAATTAAAATATGTCTCCTAGGTACAAAACAACTGCACTCTTTACCGTTTCAAATTAAACTGAACTCCCAAGCGTCCAGCTGATACAATGACTGGCGGTATTTTCTTTGAATTTAAGTCTGCATGGGGATTACTGAGTGTTGATACTGGCTACTCTTATGACAGAGCAGCGTCTCTCTCATCATTTCATCACAAAGCTTATGATTGCGAGCAACGAGATTTGCCTTCCTAACGTATCATTATATAATACCAGTAAGTTCTTTAATGTTATTTCGTGAGACTCTCACGATGAGAGGGCATAACATTAAAAAAGGTACTATTATTGCATTGTGACACTAATATTGAAAAACTGTCATTTTTCCTTGGCATACTGTTGATGAAATTTTAACTGATTGTTGCCATGTTATTGATATCTTTTTCATTGTGCGTTCATGTACTCTTTTAAAGAGTTATGAATCAAATTTAAAAAAATGTAAAAAAAAAAATTTAACAGTAATAGCTTAAAAGCCGCCCCTCAAATCTGTCGCCCTAGGCAGCTGTCTAGTCTGCCTAGGCCTAAATTCGCCCCTGGTAACGTGCCTAATCGATTTTATTCAAGATACAGTCTCAGGTTGTGCACCCAAGTTACAAAGTACAGCCCACATACTGTAGGAACGCGGCATGTTTACAGCATGAACTTCGATTGCAAGTCTGGTTGCAGTGTAATGTTTACCTTCCTGAATGTTACATATTTTTATACGAATGTTGTACTTAGATTGTACAGGTGATATATTGTTGCTGGTCCAGATCCTAAGCACTTGACAATAAGTCAATCGCTGTCTTGTATCCCAATATTTTTGTACGATGTTATCTTGTTGTAGCAATGCTTTGCATCCCTTGATGTGTTCGATGTTCATTTCTTCATTTGCATCACACAATACCGTACACGGGCTGATGTATGTTGAAATTTCTATCCTGTTCAGGTGGCTTGTCAAATAATCATGACATGACTTGTTATCAACCTGATTTATGAGGCCCTTGAGGGATTATCTCGGGGTTAACCATTCAAAATTTCCAGGTTGTATCATTTGCTCCATCCGAATTTTATTGTTTTGGGCAGATCTGAAGGGAATGAACAGGTGAAATATTCAAATTATGCATTTGTGATGCTAATGGACTGAAATTTTTACCACAGAGTGCTGATGTGTATTTAAAACATCCCTATAAATTTCATCAATGTATCTTAATTAGTTTTGAAGAAATTAATTATTTACCGATTAATACTAATTAATATTTAAAAAATGCTGCACAATGAACGCTTAACATTATGAATTTAAAAAAAATATAGAACAGTTCCTCTAACAATAATAAAACATCTATCACATGATTTTTAGTTAGCACTTCTTAGTTTCTGAGAAAAAAAATTCAAAACTGGGTGAGTGCCAATTTAAAGAAAAAAATTAATTTGATGCATCTTAATCAATTATATCTTGGCAAATAATAAATATTTTAAAAATCCATGTGACAGTCTTTTTCCTTTAGGTAATGTGGGCTTGTGGTAAAAATTTCATCACAATTGGTTAAGAAATGCATCATATGGAGCAATTTGAATATGTTAAAATGTAATAAAATTTAAAAGGGAGAAAATCAAGTTTTAAAGTACAACACTATGTTTGAGTACTTACACGTTATGGAAATTGCTTAAAACCTCCTGCCTGATATGTTGACCCCTCCTGCTGCTTTTTCCTACTTTCAGTGACACTTTTTGACAAACGTAGCTTCTTCCTGCTTGTTTTGAAGTTCTCACTGGTTGAAGTAGCCGCTTGCTGCAGTCAACGCTTGTCTCTCCTATTGCCAATTTTGTATGCTGCAGGAGATAATTTCACTGTTGACACTAAATCTCTCATGGAAATGTTTGCTGTAGAACCCATGTTAAATTCAGTCACAGCAGAAGTAACAGCCACTTCAAGTTTTTTTTTTTTGATACAAAAATTTCTTTTGGGCACTTCCGCCATATCACACTATGAACACTTTCATTCACATTTTGAGTTTTTCCTGCAGTGCACTTGCTAAGAAGTTCATCACTAGCTAGTCTACAGTACACTGGCATGATTTTAGCCACAACATCAGGTCACAACACTGTCTTCATGGTTTTCAAGTCATGCTTCGGAACAGCTTCTTGCTTCGCAATGGCCCGGTTGAAGAAGCACCATGACTTTTCACCACTAGGGCATCTTGAATGCAGGGGCTTGTCATCCGTGGACATTGCATGGTCAAGTGTTGCATAGATGGCTTTCTTCATCTTGTTTACATCGGGGATATTATCAATAATGGCCTTTCTGTAGTAATTTTGCAGTCGAGGTATCATTTCTGCAGTCAGACTTCCCTTTTTTTTGCCTCCGATTGAGAAATCTGTCCCTCTCCATTCCCTAACAATATTCTGTAGACCTTTACCTACTCTCTTAGCAACGTGGTTCACACATTCTTCTTTTCTAATGTCAATGCCTTCACCATAAACTTGAAGCTGCTGAAGGTGATGGTGTGTTTTTGCATCCCCGTCAGACAATAAGGTTGTGTACCTCTTATTACACAACCTAATGGACCGGGTCCAGAGAATTTCTGCAGCTTTCATCTCCATGGCATTTGAAGATCCATCAAAATTTTTCTCACAAACACCAGCATCTTTGTGACTTTGATACCACTGTTTATATTCGTCACTTGCAACATCCATTTTTTTTCTGTCTTTTCATAAGTACTGCAATATTTTGACATTATTTCAAAATCTAACACTAGCCCTGTTAAAATATCTATGACTAAACCTAAACCATACTTTGATGTATGTCCACGCTTCATCCATGTGCCATCGTATGACACACCAATATTTATAACATCACTATCACTAATAGAACTGTCCACTTCCATGTGAGCTCGTCTAACTGCAGAGTGAGCATTTCTCAACACATGTTGTCTAACAAGTTTGTTTTCTTCCGTCAGTTTTATCAGGTGAGAGTTGAAGGATGGTGAGCTCAAACCTGCCATACCCATAGCCATACAATGTTGTTCCATAGCAGAGTGTCCTTTTCCCATGGTAACAAAGGCGTTGACCATTCTCCTATTTACATCGAAGGGAGGTCGAGTTGACTCAGTGTTACCTACCTTAGGGCTTGTATACATTTCATTCAACACTGTGTTGCAATTATAACACTTCACTATCACTTTAAATGCAAAGCCTGATGGTTCAGTAAGCTCAGCTTTTACACTATCCATTCCACATTCACCACATTTTACTCCTTTATACAGTTCACTCCACAAACTTACATGCACTAATGTGTAGTCTTCACTACACTGGGGGGCACTTATATTTGAATTCTCCTGCAAGTTGCCATATTTTATCAACTTTATCTCACTAGCACTTTGTTTATTATTTGGTTCTTTTGACACTTGATCTTCATTATCACCAACTAGGCCTAACACATTTTCTTGTTGCACACATTCCACAATAGTTTTGGCATTCTTCCACCTTATATTTGCTAAATTTTTAGCCCTATTAGCATATTTTGATCGTTTCTTGCCCTTATTATGAATGTCACTTAGTCTATTCATGTTTAGAAAACTAAAACTATGCCTAAAATGGTAAATGTTGAGTTATACACGTGGTCTTGAATGTTATTGTGACGATTCCTAACCTAATGCACTTATACTAACTTATTCACACTAATATATACAACTAATTGAATACAAAATTAGTGTAAAACTTTAATAACATCCTAAATAACACGAAATCAGCAAAACAAGTATGAATATTCACGTACAAACGCACAAACTCGAGAAGAAACGATCCACGAACAATATTTTGCCGTTCACAGTTTAAAAACAAAGTATTTGCAGGGCTGACAGGCAAGCTGAGAGTGTATTCAGGAGTGACAACAAACTTAATTTCACTAGATACACACCAGAAAAAAAACTAGCCCGCTTTATTCAAATTACAAAGCTCAACATAAACTTTAGAGCTGACAGCTCGTTTAAAGGGCAACGAAGCACGTGCAAGCAGACATTTAAACGTCATGTGACACGGTTTAAAGGGCTCCCAAATAAAAAATTAGGCCATATTATGAAAGTAGAAGGTTTAAATAAAATTATGAACATAAAAACAAAAATTTGTATTTTTTTCCATTTTTCCACATTTTTCACCTGTTCGTTCCCTGAATTTACTTAGAAGTACTGATTAGAACTGATCGAACTGATCAGTTGTTTTACAGAATAAAATGGAAGTCTGTTATTGGATTGTTGTAAAATTTCAGTTCCCTTTTTAGCCAAAAGTCTGCTGTTTCATTTTCCTTATGTAACAATGGGAAGGAATCAACTATTTTTTTTCTGTAGTTTAGTTAGATAATGCATCTTTTTTTATAATCTTGTATTTCAGCCTTTTTTGTGGTCTATTGTAAGATTATAGTCTGTATGGCTGCCCTTCAATCTGATAATTAGAATTTATTTAATCTGTATAAGAGATTTTGCAAACGTAATATGTAAATAGCCAGAAATGCATATATAGATTGACAAATCGAACTCAAACCCTGACCGAGTTACTACGTGAGCGCTGGCTGTCTTGGGGAGGAGCAAGTGAGAAAGCACGGGGGGAAGGGAGAGACACTATGCACTATGTACTTGCAGGTCCACTCACAGTTTGTCAAACCTGCTAACAAAAGCTTTAAAAGGTTGACTAGTTGCCTGCAATGCTATCATAATGGAACCTTCCTAGCCGACAGTCGAGGCAAAAATGAAGAATCCGTTATTGTGGTTATACTGGAGAGTGGTTCTTCTATTGGTCGCGATGCCCACACACACCCTCTCAGATATTTACATGGTGATTGGTGACTGAATGACGAGGAGCGAGGGAGAGAGAAGAAAGAAAGAGAGAGATTCCAGAAGTTGGCGTATTTTACGGGGTTTCACTTGAAGTTGTCAAACTATAGAGTGTTAGTTGGTAGGCCAGAGGGAATAAGACCTTTGAGGAGGCTTAGACATAGATGGGGGAATAATATTAAAATGGATTTGAGGGAGGTGGGATATGATGGTAGAGACTGGATTAATCTTGCTCAGGATAGAGATCGATGGCGTGCTTATGTGAGGGCGGCAATGAACCTCCAGGTTCTCTAAAAGCCATTTGTAAGTAATAGGCCTATGTAAATAGCAGTAACTTAAAAATTTGTTGTATATTCTCCTACATAATAGTAAAATGAAAAGACAGGACATATTCATCCCAGTTTCTGCACCTCTTGAATATGACATAAGAGATTCATCCGTATAAATTTGTCAACACTCCGTACGTGTGTATCTTGTCTCAATTGTTTCTATAGCCATAATCTTCAAACCTAGTATATCTGTAGCCTACATATAATATTTGTTTGTAGTTTATAGACATTACTTCAATAGTTTCTTTACAGCTGTAATGATATGTATTGAAAACTCACTTTACAACATTTTTTGGTGTCTAAAAATTGCATTAATATTACTGCCAGGGTACAAACGAACGTATTTTTCATACTTGTTAATTGTTTCGGAACCCTACATAAGAAGTTGAATGTCTTAAGAGGAATGTGATGAAACAGAATGGCGAAGTGTTTGGCAGCAAAAATATATATTTTTCTTGTTTTGTTTTTTCCTCCCAATGTATAAAGACCATTATTTCGATATGTAGACAGTGTATATTTCATATGATATGCAAGTACCTTCGTTCCTTCACAGTTCATGATATTGTCACACAGAATATATGATGTTTCTTTCAAATAATTCACAATTTAATGCACATTAATTTTATCTTCCATTGTTTTATATGAAACTTTTCATAGCCTATTTTGGGAAAGCTATTGATTGAATTCCCAATATGCTCAGTCAGTTTAAGAGAGCAGTGTATTATGATAATAGATGTTTGAAAAAATTTTAGTTTTGTCCTTTAAAGAGAAAATTTGGTACGAACAAATGTAACTTTTTTTCCTCAAAATACAAGGAGAAAATAGGGAATACATAAACAAAGAAAATACAAGACGATCAAGTTGAAGACAGATGGATGGGCAGGCAGGCAGATAGATTAATTTTTTCCATAATATTCTTACAGTTGCTTTATAGCATAGAATATAGCCTAACATATCCATTTCTTACGTTTAACATATAAAAATGCAAATATAAAATATATACAGAATTAATACCGGTACCTTAATAACAATAATATATTATACAATGCAATATGTTTACCATTTAATAGTACTAAAATATTTACTCAGTACTGTGAAATGTCAAGAATTCATCTACAGAATAAAATGTGTGAGATATTAAGTAATTTTTTAGTTTTACCTTAAATAACGCAGTGATTTGGTAATGATTCTTAATGTCTTCAGGAAGACCATTGAAAATTTTTATTGCCATGTAACGCACTCCCCTTTGATAGCATGATAAATTTGATGATGGTGTATGAAAATCATTCTTTCTGCAGGTATTTGTGCTATGTATGGCTGAATTAGTTTGAAAATTTTCTTTATTACGTAAGAGGAAATTTATTAAAGAGTATATGTTCTGATTTGTTAAGGTCAGAATCTCTCATTTAAAAAAAAAATGGTCTATACAATTCTCTAGCCATTGCTCCAACTATTATTCTAATTGCTGAGGAGACAAGGAGAACAAGTGTGGGTTATTTATAATAATAATAATAATAATAATAATAATAATAATAATAATAATAATAATAATAATAATAATAATAATAATAATACGACTTTTAAGGAACTCGGAGGTTCATTGTCGCCCATGTAAGCCCCTCCATTGGTCCCTATCCTGAGCAATACTAATCCAGTGTGCTATCAAATCCATTTTGATATTATCCTCCCATCTAAGTCTCGGCCTCCCCAAAGGTCTTTTTCCCTCCGGCCTCCCAACTAACACTCTATATGCATTTATATAATAATAATAATAATAATAATAATAATAATAATAATAATAATAATAATAATAATAATAATAACAATAATAATAATAATGGTAATAGTAATAATAATATTAATAATAATTGTAATGGTAATAGTAATAACTTATAATAATAATGATGATGATAAAAATAATAATAATAATAATAATAATAATAATAATAATAATAATAATAATAATAATAATAATTTCCACATCAAAAATATTTTATACATTTGTAAATGCGTATATTCAAATGTTTCTACTGTCATGAGAAAGACTTTAACAAGTATTTTACTTTTATGAAGTTATTGTAATGTCAGAACAAACATTCTTGTTTTAAAAATCGTAATTTAGCGTCTTATAAATTGAACTTGTCCGCCCTTCGATACGCAGTGATCCACGAGCTCGCTAGTCGCTACGTCTTTGTCCTTCGGAAATCCGTAGTATCTTATGTTGGTTCATTTCGTTTTCTTCGAGTGGCTGTTGCAGCCATACATAACACAGCCCGGCATGCTATTGCATATTTCTTTCGCATAGATAAAAAAAATTCGCGCAATCTTTGTCACCATAACTAAGTTTAAAGCGACTGTTGTGCTTGATTCCCAGCTCTGACCTCCCAGTGTGACGTCACATGCGCAGACCCAACACATTTGTGTCAACGATCCGCCACACCAGTATTCTTCCACCATGATAGGGACTAGAGATGCCTTTGATTTGTTGCACTGACGAAGACAGAGTCGAAGAAAATTTAAGAAGTTGGTATCTCTGAGTCTACGGCGCCAATAAAACAGCTGAACGTTATTTGAGAAAATAACTCATGCAGCAGAGGGTTAATGAAGTCGCTCTCATATTCGTTCGAAATTAAACACTGAAACACTTTATATGCCAGTACAGTCACATTTGTTACAAATTGTGCGCCACAAGAGTCCTTTTCTGTCTATTATTCTTATATAATTATTCAATTCTACTGCATAACTGGAATATTCCAATGTCTGATGTCTGTATAAAACATATCTACATCTAACACACTTTACTGCTACACTTACACACTTGGCAACATAACCTGCAATGTAGTAGGCCCATATCAGAGCCATCATATTATTGTCGGACCATAGGATCTGTGCCCCTTCAGCGCTGTCGCCGTTCTTGAAAAAGTTAACGCCTGTACTCACTCCATTCCACCTGCTTTGCTCCCACCATGTTAAACAGCAAGCCACGAACCTTGCCGAATAGGGATGTTGCCAAACTTCCGTCAAACGGTATCATAAATAACTTGTCCTCCATGCTACAATATCATTTCTTTCAATCAAAATACATCTTCTATTTCTACATTTTTGAAACCTAAATCCCATGTCTCGAATCACTTTCCGCAGCGTTTTTCTCCAACCTTGGAAAATATTCTCTCTCGCAATCTTCAGTAATTTCTTCAATGTCGGAACTTCATTCTACACGGTATAAAATTCTTGTGTTTTTCTTTTTAAAATACATCGGTTCATATCATCTACAAGAATTAAAGGTTCCCTTGGTCTGTTCTTCTCTTCATCTCCTGTACAGCCTCCCTCTCTCCTGATTTTCTTTGTTAGGCGCTCTGACCTGCCTATATAAATTATAAATTACATAAAAATATTGTATTATTAGTATTAGTTAACTAAGTAATTTTAATATGTAATCAATTGAAATAAAATTAGCCCCACCTGTGATCGCAGCTGCTCTTTACGTTGCCTGATTTATAGGAAACAGATATTGACCTGTTTGTTTCTCTTCATCGCAAGATGCTATTACGTACTTGCTTAATAATATTTCTTTCGCCACTCCGTGCTACAGTGTTCATGTTGAGTTGACAACACTGGACTGCAAGTGCAAATAAACTGTCCCGCAAGAAGGCTAAAAATTGTGAGTAGTGGGAGAGAGAAAGGGAGAGAGCTAGAAAAGAGAGATATAGGAATGCAGGGAGAGAAATGAATTACCGAGGCTGAGAAGGAATTACGGTTCAGTTCGCATATCTTACGGGGGCACAGATCAGATGGTCCGACAATATTTTCCTCTACCTCAACATCCTCACAAACAAAAATAACATCTTCACAACCACATTCCACAACAGCATCTAAATCTCCCCTGTAGTTGCAATCATCTCCACTCCCATTTTGAAGGGATTCTTAAAAGTAGACGTTAGTCGTCCATTACATATTTCTCTAGCATGTTCCAGTTGATTCTATTGTTGTCTGAAATGAGAGTGATACCTCGAAAACCGCACTGATTCAGGATATTTACAATTGATACTGCGAACTCGTAAAGCTTTCCTGAAGTCAAATTTTTTGCGGGAAAAAGAGTTTATGATGTATCTTTAGTGTTTGACAGAGTGACGTAATCATAAATGCTTGCACTGTGGTAGCAGGTTCAATTTATCTGCGAAATCCTGTACTTTGCCACCCTTGTAAGAAATTGCAGGTTTAACATAAATTTCATCCAGTAATAAGTTAACAACTTTCTCGTGATCTTCTAATATCTAAGCTTTTTCAGAAAGATATTTTAATCAATAGGGATTTGAGCATGGGAGTGGACTCAAGACGTGGGATAGCTGTCTTAGATAGTTAGGATGAGGATGGTGGAACTCCATAATTTCTACAGCAGCCGTGGCGAAAGTGTGATAGTGCGCCGAGCCACTGTGTAACCTGCAACGTGCATAGCACCTATGGAGGGAGGTGGACACCCGAAGGGGAAGTGAAGCAACTGTCTGACTTATTAACGGATTTTCATTTTCCTTACGTCAAGCACTTAAATATAATTTTATACAGTACAAGGCTTCAAACTCATGTTTAGCACGTGTAACAAAGAAAGAAATGAACAAGAAAACATAGGAAACATTATCACAACCTAAAATTAACTGTATTCAGAATGTCTCTGCGATAGAGTTTCAAAAATCAGGAATTAAGTCACTTACTGTCAGTCGTAGTTGATCACGAAGGTATTTGTCTGTCAGTCGTGATCTAAATTTGGTTTTTACTATTTTCATTGTTGAAAATAACTTTTCACAAACGTAAGTTGCAGCGAACATGGCTTGAACAGAGCAAGCGAAAGAACAAAAATTCGGATATTTATTTTTTGGCAAGATTTGAAAAGTTCAACATTTGTGAAATCCTTACATCTAGCTTTCATTTAACATCACAATACATTGTAAATCTGTTAGTTTAAACTGAAGATCTAACCGCATTATTCGTACATCCGCTGAAAAAGGATCGACGTACAGAGATGATAATAATAATAATAATAATAATAATAATAATAATAATAATAATAATAATAATAATAAAGCATGCGCAACTAATTTCTTGCTACAGTTACATTCTTCTAAATGATCAAATGCAACTTCAGATATTCGTTCGGCAGTCCTGTCATCTGAAAGTCCTGTTAATTCTTGTGTTTTATTAGCCTATAGCTTATTTTATTTATTTTTATGTAATTTTGGTTTTGATTCATTTTATTTTTTATGTTATATCATTTTAAATTATTATTTCGTTTATTCCGGCCTTTTAAAATGACCAATGAACTGCAATTAAGGAGGCTACAAGGGTACTTGAAATTCGTATTGTAGTCTCTGATAGGGTTTCCTCACCACCACCCAGAAAGAAGGGTCGTAGTATTAGGATATACGGTCATATCCTCAAATGCGGTTAAAGGCAAGCCATACCCCGCCCTCCGCACTCATCCCTGTCTGTAACTTCACTGCTAGAAAAAGCCGTTTGCTGTAATATTAATTGTAAGATATTTGGATGGTTCCTCGGAAAGTTTTCCTAAGGTCTGAGATGTGCAGTGGCGACAACTCACGACAGAAAGTGAAAGTTTGAAGAAAATTATTACATCGGGAAGCACTAAAAATAAAATCTGTCATTAAAATGTTTTCTATCCTTAGAGGCACGAAATTAAACTGTAGGATCATCCTCATATCCTTCATGGAGGAATCGTCACTGGACACTACATCTTCCATCATATCCTATGCCAGAATTCATCTCAACTTATTTCCAATATGAAGAGAAACCACACGTATTCAGGACTTGTGAGGTTTCTCAATATTTTAGATTCTTAGATTGGCAGCACATGCATAAGATTTACCATCAATTAATTAAAATAATTATTATAGTTTGGTACCACTGTATATTAAATACAATTTTTCCCAGCACAGGGGAGGTTTGAAACAATCACACAATATTTCCCCATAAGAGGCCATTCCTTCCTCCCTGCGACCGTGATTTTGGCGTTATAGAAAGGAAACTGAAAAAGTTAATCAGTTCAAAAAATAACTTTAAGTTACAGTTCCAGAAAGAACTGAAATATTGATTTTAAAGAATGGTGGCCTCACCATTATCGTAAGAATACATAGTCTCTGGAAATTCAAGTCAGAGGAACCCCACGTTCTCAGTAAGAACCATTTTAAACTGAATTCCATTAGTTTCATTACTCCAGTGAAAATCCCGGAGTTGTAAAAGCAAAAGTATACATAGATGGAAGAATAACGGAACATACTTTTGTATTATCAGAACGTTCATTGATTCCTCAGAGCCCTAAAACCATATCATATAAAGGAAGTTCGCCAATTAATAAACAAAAGACGGATCATCTACAAAAGTCCCACAGATTCCTTCCAGAAAACGAAGGGGTGCAGGAAGCTTACATTATGATTACACATGAAAATGATTGAGTAATAATATGGTACTGATGATTTGTGAAGGATTTGCAATATGTACCCTTTGTTCTGAGGAATGCGCGCTTCCTCCTCATGGGGGAAGAAATTTTCTCATGAAATTTCGGCTAGTGTAGGCCTGTGGGACCGATGTGCACCCAGCATCGTGATGAACTTGGGGAGCTGCGATAGGTAGCGAAAATCCGGTTTCGCAAACCAGCTATAACGGCTGGGGGCATCATCGTGCTAACCACACGATACCAGTCCACAACTGTGGGGCAACGGTTAGCGTGTCTGGCCGCGAAACCAGGTGGCTCGGGTTCGATTTCCGGTCGGGACAAGTTACCTGGTTGAAGTTTTTTCCGGGGGTTCCCCTCAACCCAATATGAGCAAATGCTGGGTAACTTTCGGCGCTGGACCCCGCACTCATTTCACTGGCATTATCACCTTTATCTCATTCAGAAGCTAAATAATCTAAGATGATGATAAAGCGTCGTAAAATAACCTACTTAAAAATACCACACGATACCTCCATTCTGGTTGGATGATCGTTCACCTCTGCTTCAGCATGTGGACGTGAGACCAGCAACCGGCTGGTCGGTCTTGGTCCTTAATGTGCTGTAGCGCCACAGATTTACATTTTTTATTATTATTTTAGTAGGTTATTTAGCGTCTGAATAGATGAACGTGATAATGCCGGTGAAATGAGTTCGGGGTCCAGCACCGAAAGTTATCCAGTATTTGCTCATATTGGGTTGAGGGAAAATCTCGGAAGAAACCTCAACCAGGTAACTTGCCCCGACCGAAATCGAACCCGGGCCACCTGGTTTCGCGGTCAGATGCGCTAGCCGTTACTCCACAGGTGTGGACCATTTACTTTTTACTTTTGCACAATTGTTCTATTTCGACATTTATATGCGTGGTTCTCTTCAGTATTGGCTCTAGAGAGAGTATCTTTCATTATTATGGAAGCAAATAAGTTTCAGAATGTCTGGTATTCTTCATTGAAAATAAATCTGAACTTAGTTTGCAGCATTTGCTGCACAAGCCACTAGTTGTATTATATTGATGATCTGTGAATGTTTCGAAATAAGTAACAATTTATCCTGAATAAGAATATCATGTTAACGTTCTGTTCTGAAGCTTAAAATTTGACTACACATGAAAATGAATGAATATTTTATTATATTGATTATCTGTGAAGGATTTTCAATCCTAAGTAACAATTGAAGACATTATTACAAAAACAGCCCTTGTCAATTTTTAACGAAAATGAGTTAAGGGCACCATCACGTGAAGGTGCACTTTTGCCACAATCTGAAATGTGTTTAAAAGCCAAAAACGATCTGTATCAGGTGCAGTAGCCATAAGAAAAATATCGATTCTACAAAAATAGCCCATGTCACACGCGCCCACATTCAATAATTAATTATAGGTCTCTAATATGTAAAAACTTATATATGTGTTTATGCTCGACCATGCCGAAATGTAGTAATTATACACCTGGTAGCAGTCCTTTAATGCATGTCATTAAAGTACACCTACTCATTAAAGTACAGGTGTTCAGCCAATGACAACTCAGCTTATAGGTATTCAGCCAATGACAAGTCAGCTTTGTACCGTTATAAAACCGCAAGTATCGATTATTCTCGGATATGCAATGGAAAGAGAATTAGCGAAAAGTCACGGAGACTGGAAATCCAATACTGTCGCAGAAGTTTATGTTCCGTTACTATAATAATTAGCGTTAATTGTAAATAATATTCAAATAAATTCAATTTGTCATCTCGTTTTTCAATGTCGAATTCAATAATCAAAGTTATATCAAGTTTAACGGGATTACATCAAGGTCAATGACATTATTGTTCCTCGGAAAAAATCAATACTTTCGCGTCTGCGCACATCTCACAATTCACGACCTAGAACAAGGTCATTTCCGATCTTGTCAGATACAAATAAAATGTATACATCTGAATAATTTCAAGTTAGAAATATGGTCGAGCATAAAAGTCGTATGAAACTTGCCTATAATGGTAATTAAGACGCTCGTATGAATATTATGAAACTCGCTTGCGTTCGTTTCATAAACATCCATACTTGCGTCTTAATCACTATAATTATAGGCTCGTTGCATAATGTACTATTATCATATATGAAGAGTCCACTGCAAGAATGATGGATGTCACTTTCTTGTCGAAAATGAAGCAAGACTGTCAATGCATAGCTTAAGACATATAGAATGTACATACAGAGTTATATGGCATTAACACTGATAGCCATTGTCCAGTAATGATCCGTAAGTCACGGTTAAGCTTTGAGCGCTAAGCATTTCAAACTTTCAATTGCTTCTCCTGCAAAATGTACTCCAAATGACATCCATCATTCTTGCAGTGGACTCTTCATATCTGATTGTTATATCCTGAAGGGTCTACCTTTTTTTATTTCGATGTTATAATTTACATGGGCTGGGGGTTGTTTTTTTGTTTTCCTGAAAAATGTATATTTTTGACAAGGGCTGTTTTTGAAATAATGTCTTCAATTTATTCTGAATAAAAATTTAATTTTATTGTTCTGTTTTGAAGATTACAGTAATACTACACATGAAAATGATATATTGATGATCTGTGACAATTTTGCAAAGTAACCATTTGTTGTGAGTAAAGATGTAATATTTTATTGTATTCTACTAATTAATGTATGTCCAAAATATTGAGAAACAACACATATCCAACGGCTTTTATATATTTTTTCTCGGAAAATAGATGTCGCATAGGGATGAAATCTACTGAAAATCTTTAACTTACTGTACTTAACCACATATATTTTTTTACGGGGTCAAAGTATTAGGTAAAAGTAGCTGTGTGGTTTTTGTCGTTCCTGAAAATTTTACTTTTATGGACGTGTGTGGTTTCTCAATATTCCCATTCAAATGATGTATAGAGATTATTATACATTCAGAAATTTAAAATAAAATATATTATAGTTCAGACACATGGTCTGAAGACATTAATTCGTCAATTAAGCACAGAAACTTAATCATAAAGGAAAGCAAAAAACATCTTTTGAATTCATTATTTTCTAACTTTAATATACAGGATGATTCAAAACCTCTGCGACAAACTCTGAGGGGTGATAGAACTCTTTTTGTTAAACAACCTATGTCGTTTCAAAGTTACCGTTGAAAATGTTTTTGCGCGGGCGTACGTCAATGTATGTGAATGTGTGCACCCCTGTTTGTTTGTTTGTTGAGATGTTTGTAAGAGAAGAGAGGGGTTGTTGTTGTTGTTTGTTTACGTTTAATGTTAATGCCTTTTCGTTTCAGTTCAGTGTAGTCATCAATTGAGAATGGATGTCTACGCGGTCTTCCACCAATGCGCCGGGGACGAAGAGACCCATCGTTTCGAAGGCGCTGATAAAATCGAGCAAACATTGTGTGATGAGGGTGATTTCTGTTTTGAAACTGTTGTTGGCACATGTGGAGAGCTCTTCTTCCGTTTCCGCGAAACTCCCCATAACACATTACCATGTCGGCTAACTCGGAAAAGTGTAGACATCTATTCTCAATTGATGATTACACTGCACTGAAAGGAAAAGGTATTGAACATTGAACATTAAACGTAAACAAACAACAATAGCCCTTTTCGTCTCTTACAAACATCTCAACAAACAAACAGGGATGCACACATTCGCCTACACTGACATACCCCCGCGCAAAAACATTTTCAACGGTAACTTCGAAACGACGCGTCAAAAGACATAGATTGTTTAACAAAGAGAGTTCCTTATTGTTACATCTATCACCCCTCAGAGTTTGTCGCAGAGGTTTTGAATCACCCTGTATGCATATAGTAGAAACGGGCGTCGGAAACTGCACACCAAAATTTACTACCTGTCATCCTGTATAACGGAAAAGGAGTTGACACAATATTTGGGGGGTAGTGTCCCCCCCCATAACTCCGCCTATGCTTGCTCCTTCAAAAACTTAACCTTATTGTATAGTCCAGAACTTTAGTCAATTTCATCGCAGTAGTTGCGCAACAAGTGTGAAGCTAGTTCAATTTTCTCGTTTGGTGATAAATTCCAAATTTTGCAAGACTTCAAATGACTCAAAAGAGTGTCGAATTTAGACCACTTATGCATTACCATATCTTTGCCAAACACCCATTTAAATTTAGAACTAGCAATGGAAATGTCGTTATTTGAAATATTAATTCTAAGTTCGTTCATTACTTTAAAACTCGCGATAATTTTTGGCACAACAGAAGTTCTGCCAATTTTCAAAAATACAACGTTCAATATCATTTACTATTACCGTGAACCCATCAATTTTCATATTTTCGATCCTACTTCTGTACTGGTTAAAATCTGAAATCACGTCATTTGCCAACCACTTGCTAAACGCATCTTCATCTCTCTTTTCGTCTTTCTTCTGGTTCTTCACGTTTTTTTAAAGTTAAAAATTCATGTCATGAAAAATTTTCGGTAAAGAACTCATTCCATACACAGCTTTGTGTATTGGACTAAGCTGAGTATTCTTGCAAAGTTTCATGTAAATCGGAGCAAACGGAAGCCTTCAACATAAATGATCGCATTAAGTTATGCAACTCCTGAAATAATAGCCGTTCTATGTTGACCAAAGCCCTAGTTTTGAGAAAACTTTATTTTTAGTGGGTGTGGTAGGTTTAAGAGAGCTGCGGGTAGCATCTTAAAAATGGTCGCCAGAGCTTTAAAATTTGTAGGTGGGGGTTAAATATAGGACAGAATGTTAAACAAATTATGTTGTTGTTTAGTCAACTGTTCGAAGACAGGTTTGAACCTCATAAGTGACACCAACAAGGCACTGAAGCAACTAGACCAGGAGATAATGGGGTAGAGTGGTCAGTTACTTTTCCCCTCCATTGCATACATCTTACACTAGTCAGACTTCAGATGCATACAAACAATTACTTTTCCTCTGACACATATCGTCAAGTGAGTTGTACTGCCTGATAATAGATAGGCTATACATATCAGCCAGAACTTCAATCAGAGGATATAAACAATTGTATAAGATAATTATTTATGGACAGGAACAAAAATGTTAATTTTTACTATTTTGGACAATAATTCAGTCCTAGTGTCCCTCAAGGAAAAGTTTTCATGAAGATCCTAAATAAAAAAAATAGTGCAATAAGTAGTTAAAATATTTTGTATATTTGTTTCATTTCAGTAAGAAATCTTTACCAATATTCCTCTCATAAAACATAGAAAAATTTGTACGGAAGTGTGTTTAAAAATATCCTAATTTAGTCTATCTATATTTTGGTTATAATAAGATTTTCTATAAGTTATAGAATTGGGAAATTTTGAGAATTGAACTTGGTTCAATTTTTCTATATCTGAGGGAATCTCCTTATATGAACGATATCATGTTTTAATATGGTAATGTACTTTTTGTTTTACACTGAGCTATCCGATGCGCAGTATGTTATATTGAATTAACATGATATTATCATCTCTATTTCAATTAATCAACTTATATTTGCCTTCAACAATTAACTTTCTTTTTTCTTTAATGTATCACATCACATTATTGTACATGTTTATCGTATTCAGGACCCTTGTGGTCACTCAAAATTCTTTGAGCTGATGTCTATAATTTAGAAATTTATTTATTTAAAGCAGAATTGACATATCTAAAAGAATATTTGTCTACCTTACACAGTCCTATCGGACAGATAGGCAGAGGTACCTTCAAGCGGCACGTGATGTGTAAGAGATTAATGCTGTGTAAGAATATTCGAGGAGAAGAAACAAACCAACTCTTGACTTTCGGTACTTGAAAAGCAATCCTACAAAAAACAATTGCACTTTATCTACGTGGTTGCCACCTGGATCAAGAATTGTAAATTTGTTTTGTTGGGTTTTTAGTTTTTCAAAGTGTAGATAAAATGGAAGCGGTTTTGGTTACATTAATCATTTTCAGAAAGAGTGTTGTTTTATTGGAGAGATTATGGATGACTAAAAGAGGAATTTTGAGGAATTTTGAATGAAATTAGAAGAAAATTAGGTGCAAATAATCAAAAACTTCTCATAAAAAAAAGTGCTGCCGTTTACAGTAACGACGAAAAAACACACTATCGTGTAAAAACATCATTTACAGGACATTTCTTTCATAAACGGTGTCAGTGTCCATATAACGATATAAGACCATATGTTCACATCTGTGGAGTAACGGTTAGCGCGTCTGGCCGCAAAACCAGGTGGCCCGGGTTCGAATCCCGGTCGGGGCAGGTTACCTGATTGAGGTTTTATCCGGGATTTTACCTCAACCCAATATGACCATTTGCTGGGTGACTATCGGTGCTGGACCCCGGACTCATTTCACCGGCATTATCACTTTCATCTCATTCAGAAGCTAAATAACCTAAGATGTCGATAAAACGTCGTAAAATAAACTACTAACAATTAAAAAAATCAATTTAAATATGT
Organism: Periplaneta americana; assembly: GCF_040183065.1. NCBI lineage: Eukaryota > Metazoa > Arthropoda > Insecta > Blattodea > Blattidae > Periplaneta > Periplaneta americana. The sequence continues at coordinate 1,579,789 of NW_027185503.1, forward strand.
AGGTTTGTAGAGCAGGTACATCCAGTAAATATATAAGTGAACTTGTACGAGGTGGAGATAATTATTTTTTCTCAGCTAAGAGGTGTAGGGCTCATCAGTAAGGTCTACATTGTGTTAAGTTACACAAAGCATTGAAGATTTTACACTATTTTGGAGATGGCAAATGTGATACCTTGGGGACAAGAGATGACTACAACAATATAGCCTATCATAAAATTACGATATTAAAATTGTACTTTCATTCATTCATAGGGTCGATTTCTAAAACACGGACGAAATCGTGGTTCCAAACCTCGGCTTTTAAACCGCGATCGAGGTCTGAATCCTTATGTGATTTCTAAAACGAAGTCGAGACGCGGCTTGAGAACAAATCGAAGTTCGGGTGTTTTATATATGGCAACGCAGCTAAGAATCGATTTTTATTCTTGCAAACAGTCGATATTAGAATGAAATGAACATCGGGATTAATATTTTTATTGAATTCCAGTAAATCACATTCTTTTGTTCTCAGCTAAGGTATTGTTATATTTGCTAATTTACAGAATATATGTACGTTTAAAATACTAGCATTAATTATAGGAAACTGATTTTTAGGTACCAGAATTATATTTCCCAAATAATTTGCACAAGTCGAACATTTATTTTGTAGTTTATCATTTGTTCGTAACTACTGCCAACATTAACTACCTGAAAACCCGGGTCTAACGAATCAATAACCTAAATATTAACTGGATTAAAGTTGCAATTGAAACTGAAATATTATATGGTTCTATTTTCACATATAATAGGCCTACTACATGGAAAGCCCCAGTAGCATAAAACTTAAAATAAGAATACAAAATCACGCTTGCTTCATACATATTTTTGTAGGCCCACATTATATTCGAGTATTAAATAAAATGTCCAGAACTACTGTAAAGACTAAGAATTAAGTTACATCGTCGTATAGACATAAAGGTGTAATTAGTATAATATATTAGGCCTATATCTTACTTCCCTCAAAGCAACAAGAAGGTATCAACCTGGCGCCTCTTGCATTTCGTTGCAGATTATTATTTAGAATTCTTGCTAAATTTTGCGTTGATTCCTTCGAAAATCGAAAATATTCGCATGAAATTAGCGTCGTTATATAGTTATAAAGGATTATCCCTGTCTCTCATCACTCTAATCCGGGATTTAATATTTCTAATCACAAACTTTCCTTTCACAGTCATCCCGCTGATCTACTTCCTCCATCTTGTATACATGAAGCTGTGGGTTTAAACCTGCCCCAGCCGAGGTCTCTGCTTCAGACCATGGTTTCGAGCCATGGCTGAGAAAAATGAAAAAGACCTCGTTCTATAAATCCAAACGCGGTTTAAAGCCATGGCCGTGGTCTAGACCTCGTTTTAGAAATCGACCCGTAGTGTTCTGTCCAAGGACAGGTCTTTCACTGCAGACTCAGCTTTCTCTAACCTTTTCTATTTTCTGCCTTCTCTTTGTTTCCACATATGTCCATATATCTTCATCATCAACATCCTTCACGAATTAGGCCTCTATAGACCTGTTTCGGCCCCATCTAGCAGTCTTCTAAAAGGTCTTCATGGTCGACGATGTCCTCTAGGTTTATACTGCATCACAATTTTTGGGATTCTTGAATTTTCCATTCTTCTTACATGATCTAGCCAATTGAATTTGTATCTGCTGATTTTTTCTTCTACTGACTCTACTTCTAATTGTTCTAAAATTTCTTCATTCCTTTTTCGGTCTAAAAGAGTATATCCTGCTGTCCTCCTGAAAAATTTCATTTCTGTTGCTTTGATTCTGTTCCTGTCTTTTTTCTTTAATGTCCAAATCTCGCTTCCGTATAAAAGGGAGGGTAATGCTAGTGTATTATATATTTTTATTCTTGTTAATTTTTGTACTAATTTAGCTTTTACTGTATTGTTTATTATTCCTAGAATTTGTGTAAATTTGGTAATTTTCTTGTTCACATCTTTTTCATTTTGATAAGATATTTCACAACCCAGATAATTGAAATTTTGCACTTGTTCGAGGCATTGGTTATTGTGTATTATCTTACTTCTGACTGGGTCTTGTCCTAAAAATGTCATTACTTTTGATTTTTGTGCTGAAATTTCCATCCCAAAATCTTTTAATATTTTATTTAGTGTATACAATCCTCTTTGTAAATTATCCTCTGAATTGGAAATTATGACTTAATCATCGGCATAGAGTAAGGTATTTAATGTTAGAGCACTGGTTATTTTGATTCCTGATGTGTAGATTTGGTTCCATTTTTAAATAATTTCATTTATATAGATATTAAATAAAGTTGGTGATAGTGGACAACCTTGTCGAACTCCATTATTAACTAATTTTGTTTCGGATATACAGTTATTTATTTTGACACTTATTTTGCTGTCTGTGTAGATTTCTATTATATTTTGTAATAGCAAATTTGGAATATTTTTATCTTGTAATATGTCGAATAAAAGGTCTCTTCGGACTTATCAAAAGCTTTTACAAAATCAATAAAAGCTATATGGGTTTCTAAATTAAATTCTCTTCTTTTTTCTAACAATAGTTTGATACTAAATAATGGATCTACACATGATCTTCCTTTTCTAAAGCCATTTTGACACTCCAGAAGGAAAGTTTCAGCATGTTTTTTTTTTTAATTTTTCATTTAAAATCCTACTAAATATCTTATAACATGTGTTGAGGATACTAATCCCTCTATAGTTTTCAACATTCTGTTTATCTCCTGTTTTATATATGGGAATAATTACACTATTTTTCCATTCTTCCGGTAAAGTGGCAGTCAGATATATTCTGTTTAGAAATCTTAGTAATCTTTCTTGAAATAGATCTCCTGCATATTTATACAATTCTGAATTTAGGTTATCTTCTCCAGATGACTTACTATTTTTCGTCTTCTTTGATGCTTCTTGTAGTTCTTCTTTTGTAATGCATTGTTCATCTGTGTTTTTTTGTGTCCCAGAATTTTGAATCAAAAGTAGGATTGTTCCATAAGTTTTGTAAAAGTCTAGGAATGTTTCTATTTTGGGGCAAGGGTTTATCTTGGCGGATTCCTTTATGTCTCTGTTCATGTATTTTAAAATTTTATATGTATTGGGTTTCATTTTATATATGTCAGTTTCTAAAAAAGATATAAACTCTTTCCATGATTGCCTGTGTCGTTTTCTAATTTCTCTGTTAGCTATCGCCCTTTTATGTTTATAATCTATTTCATCATTGACGGATTTTGTTTGAAGGTATTTTCTATAAGCTATGTTTTTATTTTTTATGATCTCCTTAATTTCATCATCCCATGATCTTAATTTTTTCTTTTGTGTGAAAGCATTATATTTTCCGATGCTCTCCGTGGCTGCCTGTGATATTTGAGTTTTAATATTTTCCCATTCTTTTTTAATGTCTTCATCTTCAGGTGTTTCTAACATTTTTTTTTTCAAGTCTTTTTTGATAAAGCCAGCGTTCACTGTCGTCATGGATTAATCTAATTTTGTAACGCATTAATTCTTTTTTGGGGGAATTTATCCATATATCTTAATCATCTGATATCTTCTTCTGCCCCGAACTCTTTTCTCATTTACCATTCATTCCAATGCATCCTCCAGTAGGCAGTTTCTTCTTAGCAAGTGACCCAACCAATTGCTTTTCCTCTTCCTGATCAGTTTCAGCATCATTCTTTCTTCACCCACTCTTTCCAACACAGCTTAATTTCTTATTCTGTCTGGCCACTTCAACCTTCCATTCTTTTCCATATCCACATTTCAAATGCTTCTATTCGCTTCTCTTCACTTCGTCGTAACGTCTATGTTTCTGCCGTCAAACAATACTACAATCCACATAAAGCACTTCACTGGTCTCTTCCTTAGTTCGTTTTCCAGAGGTCCGCAGAAGATGCTCCTTTCTCTATTAAAAGCTTCCTTGGCCATTGCTATCCTCCTTTGACTTCCTGGCAGCAGCTTTTACTTTAATATGTACAAATTATTTACCGAGTGACAGATTTGTTCCGGTTGTCAAACTGCATGCTGCGTGCCGTTCAGTTTTGCGTCCACTCTGATGTTTTATGAATGAATAAAAAACCTATTTCGTTATTTCATTCAGCTGTGCGCTCCGCTGAGTTGCTGTACAGGAGAAGCTCGCAGTCGCTCCGTTGGCGACTGTAAACTTCCCAAGTTTCCTAGTTTTCACGTTATGAAGTATACACGAATGTGATGTTCATGAAACCTAATGCATTTCCTCAAAGTTTCGTGGTACGGACAAAAGACTTTCACACGGATAGTAGCAGTTCTGATGCCTCTATTCGGTGCTCAGAGTTAATTGGCCTGATACGTGGGAAATGCTACAGGCTTTCCTACAAACATTGCTTTTGGCAGAAAATTGCGGTTAAATCAATAAGAATGTGTGAAATAGTACGTACTTTCTTTTTAAATATTTGACGAAGTAACTAAAAGTAGCTCTTTAAATAAAATTTTGGTAAATTAATTTTTCACGATAATTTCTACATGCTCTTCTTAGAAGGAGAATAATTGTGTGCTATGTATGAGAAGGAACTAGATACATAGGGAACCAATTACAATATTCACAGAGATAATAGATCAAGTCATGCGAACCAGTTTTGACAGATAATTTTCTTGATACATCAGTAGTTTTGGGAGTACGAAAAATAACGCTCCTTGAGGTCATTGCTCCGCAGTGGGGACGAGTGTAACTCAAGACTTGCGAGAGGAGAATGTAAACAAAAACGTTTCATCACATACGTTTCGATCAAATTACTGTACTATCGTAACACTTAACACATTATTTAACAATACTGTAAACTTAATTTCTTTCCTAAATTAATTTATTTTTAATTCCTTCAAAGATAATAACTTGAATGAAGATTGAGTTATAGGATGTGTATTCGTAATAATGTTATTTTGAGTTTACATCTAATGCAAAGGAATATTTAATGGAAATAGATACAGTGAATGTTAAATTAAGTTTCATGGCACTAAACTTAAAGTTAAAGTGGTTATAGCGTCATAAAGAATATTATTTTGATGTCCCGAAGTACGTAGTATGATATTTTCGTGCAGAAATTCTGCGTTACCACATGATAAAGGATGGATAGAACAGAGAAAAATTCTCTCCGGCACCAGGACTGGAATCTGCGTTTTCAGTTCTACGTGCTGACGCTTTATCTACTAAGCCACACTGGATTATAGTTCCGATGCCTGATCGAATCCGTCTCAGTTAAGTTCTACCTCTCAGTTTTCCTTTGGTGGCCTGCCCTCATGTACTGTGTCACAGAATATGTGACATTGGCATAATGTCCAACGCACTGTGTACAGAGGTGCACTCATTACGAGTGACTAAGTGGCCGGAATCCGATAGGATGAACGCCATCTTAAATCACTAAGTGATTACTTACGCATATCATATTATTATGATGTACTGAAGTACATAATGATATTTCCGTGCAGGAATTCTGCGTTACCATGTGATTAAGTTCTCTATTCTATCCATCCTTCATCATATAATAAAGAATGCTAAAAACCAAACAATTTGCGTAATTAATTGATTCAATACTTTGTTTTCATCTACAGTAATTTTATTGAAATGTATTTGATGAGACATTTTTGTTTACATTCTCCTCTCGCAAGTCTTGCTGAGTGGATGATTGTAGTTACACTCACCCACCCATACTGAGTAGCAATGACCGCAAGGAGCGTTGCAGCGTTGCAACATCTTGCATTTCTTATTCTCAAACTATTGGACGTATCAAAAACTTATTTGACAAAACTGGTTCGTATTGACTTCATCACCACTGTGATTTAGTGCAACAGGTTCCCTTCCACTATGTATAATGGTATAATTCATTCCATGTATGCGAAATATGTATTTTATTAGATGGAATTAGATTTAAATACTATAAATACAACAGTATTGCCACTTTTAGGGTAATTCTGTACAACATAGAGTAATTCTAAGGTAAGGTTACTCTTAGGGTAATTTTAGGGTAATAAAGAAGAAACTAGAAGCTTCGATATGGAAAAAGAAATTGCTTATTAAAGCATTATTTTACTATTAATATTGAACTATATCAGTCTTATTTCCAGTTCTGCTGTAATAGTTTTTTGCGGGTTCAAATTTAACACAGTCCTGAACACCATTTTTGGTACGCATAATTTCACTCATCGTGTCTGTTTTTAGCTGATTTCTGTGACGAGTTTTTATTAGCTTTAGCTGGCTAAAAACTCTCTCTACTGATGCATTTGACGATGGCAGACAGAAAATAGTCTTCAGATGGTCTGCAGCATTTTTCAGAGAACAAAAAACATTTTCCAATAATCTAAAACACTTACATCAGGGTTTAAACCTAAAGATTTAGGATCAATAAGGCTATGTTGCCTCAATTCATTGAAAGTATTTTGTAATTTGACATCATTCAAATACAGATAAGTGTGAAACTAAGATGAAATTATTCTGTTGTTTTAATATTCATGTATTTCTTTTAATATAGGGTAATTTAGGATAAATCTTTGATAATGTCGGTTTACAAGCAAAACAATTTAAGTAAAAAGATAGATAATTTGTAGGAACAAAAGCCGCCCTAAATAAGGGTTCGATAGATCGGCCTACTAATCAATTCATAAAGAATAATAAGTAAACAAAACAATTTTGTGACACTTGGAAAGAAAAAGAAAAAACATTAAGATAAGAAATCATAGGAAATCATTTACAATAAAAATTTTGTTGGGTACAAATGATTACTAATTATAGCTAAGGATGATTTTAACACGTGAGATCCTATGGCATCAGTCGTCGCTTCAGAAATGTTATATTGTTTAAGTTGATTTAAAGTTTCACGTGGAATCGTGCCACGGGCACCGAACATGAGCCCAAAAACTGTCCAATGTGTGATGTGGTATTGTGCTCCAAGATGCTGACAACAAGGCACATATATGACTTTTTTTTCACGACACACCTCTTGTGGCTGTTGTTCATGCATCTCAAAACGGATTGTGGGATCCAGAATGACACCCTTATCCTTCTGCCGATCAATTATGATGATATCAGCCCGTCTAGTAGAGCCATCAGAAGAGACGCAACCAACCTCCTCATAAATCTCATAGGAAGCATTCTGACGGATTGAAGCTGCGATGAGAGAACGAACCGTATTATGTCTGTTGATTCGGAGCAATTCTCCATGATGGCAGAAACCCAAGACGTGAGGAAGCGTTTCTTGCTCGTCGCATCTTCTGCAACGGGTTGAGTCAAGAGTTCTACCAGGGAGAGTACGTACAGGTATTGTATTACAGTTCATCTTAATGTCTTGCGTCCACTGACTGCTCGAAAGTCCCTTTTTGGTTGAGATCCACGAATTACCTTTCTTCAAGTGAGAATAGAAAACAACTCCCAAACCTTTACTTTTCAATTTGCTCCATTGATGAAAAGAATCTTCACGCAATGCTTAATTAATTTTGAGAAACGGCGTTTGTATGTTCTTGGAAAAATTGAATCCTCAAAGTATTATTTTTAGTGAGTTATTCTCTTTATGTGTATATGATTGTTCAATTCTAAGTTTATACACATAGACTGCATTGTGCACATTATATACGCCTTTTTCTCAGAAGTTATATTTTTGACTTAATGTGTTTTGCTTCTGAACCGACGATATAAAGAAAACGAATCAGGAAGGTTGTTCTTTCACACATTGTTAATATGATTTTGTAACCCAGTTATGTCAGATTGCATTAATTTCTTACAATATCGGATTGGCACTGCTCCAACCCCACATAATACGAGATTTGCAATATCTGCATTGAATTGTGCTCTTCCAAGACAATTACTTGATTAAATTATTTTAACGCGTCAACCTATAGCCCTAGTACATAGCCTAACACAGCGATCATCAGAACACTGCACTCTCGGGCTAGCGTCACTTACCCGCGGACAGACACTGCCCTAGCGTGCAATCGTCGCTGCTGGCGGGTATGCTATCTCTCTATTCCTTGTGCACGACGGAGCAGAGTTCCTTACGCTCCATTCACTCTACCCATTTCAGCGAGTGCTGACGACCACTGGCCTAACAGAATTGGAAAGCCTATACTGTTTGTGCAGCAACATTTAATGGCATCCCTTTGATGAAGCGGTTGTGTGTAAATTTAACTGCATTATTTCTCGATATAAGTACTGAATTTTATGATCTTCGAAAATATTCTCGTATGTTCCACAGTTGTAGTTTGAGTGTTCTGGTTTGAAAACCTCTCGTTTTTTGATAATTTCAATATTAGTCTATTATTATTATTATTATTACTATTATTACTATTATTATTATTATTATTATTATTATTATTATTATTACCTATATACTGTATTTTAATTGGCCAACGGGTGTTGACCAGCACATAAATAAATAAATAAATAAATAAATAAATAAATAAATAAATAAATAAATAAATAAATAAATAAATAAATAAATAAATAAATAAATAAATAAATAAATAAGTAAATAAAAATAAGTAAATAAATAAGTAAATAAAACAGACGAACAAACGAACCAAGGAACCAACGAACGAGCGAGTGAGCAAGCATTGAGAATATTCAACACTACAGAGGTTCTTCTCCTGCCAGAACAGTATGACATTACAGCCACACAAGCTTCACTCTTTTTTCCATTTATTAACTGCCGCCATCGATCTCTATCTTTAGCATCATCCTCTGTGATCTCAATATTCCTCATAGGTTGCTGCATATTCTGTTTCCAGTAAGTCTGTGATCGTTGTCTTCTTCTTCTTCCCTCCAACTTCCATTCATATACCATCTTAGGAGTACATGTCTCATTCATTCTGCTTAAATGTCCATACCTATCACTTAAATCGTCCTCTTTCAATTCAGCGATTTCAACTATGTCTATTTTTTTCGTATTCAGCGTATAGCGATTTCAACGATTTCTCTCTTTTTCGTATTCAACGTACAGCGATTTCATCGATTTCTCTTTTCTTCGTTTTCGGCGTACAGCGAATTCAACGTTTTTTTTCAGCGTACAGCGACTCCAATGATTTTTTTCGTATTCAGCGTACAGATATTTAAACGATTTTCTTTCATATTCAGCGTATAGCCATTTCAACGATTTCTTTTTTTCGTATTCAAAGTACAGCGATTAAAAATGTTTATCTTTTTTCGTATTCAGCTTACAGCGATTTCAACGATATTTTTTTCGTATTCAGCGTACAGCTATTTCAACGATTTTCTTTTGTATTCAACGTACAGCGATTTCAACGACTTTTTTTCGTATTCGGCCTACAGCGATTTCAATGATTTCTCTTTTTTTCGTATTCAGCATAGAGCGATTTCAACGACTTTTTTCATATTCAGCGTAAGACATTTCAACGATTTTTTTCGTATTCAGCGTACAGCGATTTCAACGATTTCTCTTTCTTCCGTATTCTGCGTACAGCGATTTCAACGATTTCTCTTTTTTCGTATTCAGCGTAGAGCGATTTCAACGATTTCTCTTTTTTTCTTATTCAACCTATGGCGATTTCAACGATTTTTCTTTTTTTCTTATTCAGCGTATAGCAATTGCTACGGTGTTTTTTTTTGTTGTTTTGGTATTCAGCGTACAGCTATTTCAACGATTTGTCTTTTTTTTTCGGATTCTGCGTACAGCTAATTCAACTATTTTTTTTCGTATTCAGTGTATAGCGATTTCTCTTTTTTTCGTATTCAACGTACAGCTATTTCAACGATTTCCCTTTTTTCGTATTCTGCGTACCGCTAATTCAACTATTTTTTTTTCGTATTCAGTGCACAGCAATTTCTCTTTTTTTCTTATTCAACGTATAGCTCCTTCAACGATTTCTCTTTTTTTCCTATTCAACATACTCTATTTCAACCATTTTTTTCCTATTCAGCGTGCAGCAATTTCAATGAATTCTCCTTTTTCGTATTCAGCGTACAACGATTTCAATGGTATCTTCCTTCTCGTATGCAGCGTACAGCGATTTCTACGGTGCTTTTTTGTTTTGTTATTCAGCGTACAGCTATTTCAACGATTTCTCTTTTTTTCGTATTCAGCCTACCGCTATTTCAACTACTTTTTTTCGTATTCATTGTACAGCGATTTCTCTTTTTTTCGTATTCAACGTACAACTATTTCAACGATTTCTCATGTTCTTCGTATTCAACGTACAGCAATTTCAACAATTTTTTTCTTATTCAGCGTGCAGCGATTTCAATGAATTCTCTTTTTTCGTATTCAGCGTACAGCGATTTCAACGATTTCTCGTCCTTTCGTATTCAACGTACAGCTATTACAACCATAATTTTTGTATTCAGGGTACAGCAATTTGAAGGATTACTTTTTTTTCCGTATTCATCGTAAAGCGTGTTCAACTCTTTCTATTATTTTTCGTATTCAGCGTACAGCAATTTCAACGATTTTTCTTTTTTTGTATTCAGCGTACAGCGATTTCAACGATTTTTTTCGTATTCAGCGTACAACTATTTCAATTTTTTTTTTCGTATTCATCATACAGCTATTTCTATGAATTTTTCTCCTATTCAGTGCACAGCGATTTCAACGATTTTTTAGTATTCAGCGTACTGCGATTTCAACGATTTTTTTCGTATTCAGCGTACAGCGATTTCAACAATTTTTTTCGTATTTAGCAAACAGCAATTTGAACGATTGTCTTTCATATTCAGCGTAGAGCTATTTCAACGATTTCTCTTTTTTTCTTATTTAGCGTACAGCGATTTCAACGATTTTTCTATTTTTCATATTCAGCGTACAGAGATTTCATAAGATTTCATTTTTTTCGTATTCGGCGTACAGCGATTTCAACGATTTCTCTTTTTTCGCGTTCAGTGTACAGCGATTTCAACTATTTGTATTTTTTTTGTATTCAGTGCACAGCGATTTCAACGATTTCCCTTTTTTCGTATTAGAGTACAGCGATTTCAACGATTTCTCTTTTTTTCGTATTCAGCGTAAAGCGATTTCAACGATTTCTCTATTTTTCTTATTCAACGCGTAGCGACTGCAACGATTTCTCTTTTTTTCGTATTCGACGTACAGCGATTTCAACGATTTCTCTTTTTTCATGTTCACCGCACAGTGATTTCAACGATTTCTTTTTTTATGATCACCGCACAGCGATTTCAACGATTTCTCTTTTTTTCTTAATCAACGTACAGCGATTTCAACGATTTCTCTCTTTTTCATGTTCAACGGACATTGATTTGAAAGAATTCTCTTTTTTCCGTATTCAGCGTACAGCGATTTCAACGAATTTTTTTCATATTCAGCGTAAGACATTTCAACGATTTTTTTCGCATTGAGTGTACAGCGATTTCAACGATTTCTCTTTCTTCCGTATTCTGCGTACAGCGATTTCAACGATTTCTCTTTTTTCGTATTCAGCGTAGAGCGATTTCAACGATTTCTCTTTTTGTTATTCAACGTATGGTGATTTCAACGATTTTTCTTTTTTTCTTATTCAGCGTATAGCGATTGCTACGGTGTTTTTTGTTGTTTTGCTATTCAGCGAACAGTTATTTCAACGATTTCTCTTTTTTTTCGGATTCTGCGTACAGCTAATTCAACTTTTTTTTCGTATTCAGTGTATAGCGATTTCTCTTTTTTTCGTATTCAACGTACAGCTATTTCAACGATTTCCCTTCTTTTCGTATTCTGCGTACCGCTAATTCAACTACTTTTTTTTCGTATTCAGTGCACAGCGATTTCTCTTTTTTTCTTATTCAACGTATAGCTCCTTCAACGATTTCTCTTTTTTTTCCTATTCAACGTACTCTATTTCAACCATTTTTTTCCTATTCAGCGTGCAGCGATTTCATGAATTCTCCTTTTTTCTTATTCAGCGTACAGCGATTTCAATGGTATCTTCCTTCTCGTGTTCAGCGTACAGCGATTTCTACGGTGCTTTTTTTTGATTTGGTATTGAGCGTACAGCTATTTCAACGATTTCTCTTTTTTTTATTCAACCTACCGCTTTGTCAACTATTTTTTTTCGTATTCATTGTACGGCGATTTCTTTTTTTTTTCGTATTCAACGTACAGCTATTTCAACGATTTCTCATGTTTTTCGTATTCAACGTGCAACAATTTCAACAATTTATTTCCTATTCAGCGTGCAGCGATTTTAATGAATTCTCTTTTTTCGTATTTAGCGTACAGCGATTTCAACGATTCCTCATCCTTTCGTATTCAACGTACAGCTATTACAACCATAATTTTTGTATTCAGGGTACAGCAATTTCAAGGATTACTTTTTTTTCCGTATTCAACGCAAAGCGTGTTCAAATCTTTCTATTATTTTTCGTATTCAGCGTACAGCAATTTCAACGATTTTTCTTTCTTTGTATTCAGCGTACAGCGATTTCAACGACTTTTTTTCGTATTCAGCGTAGAACTATTTCAATGTTTTTTTTCGTATTCATCATACAGCTATTTCTATGAATTTTTCTCCTATTCAGTGCACAGCGATTTCAACGATTTTTTAGTATTCAGCGTACTGCGATTTCAACGATTTTTTTTCGTATTCAGCGTACAGCGATTTCAACAATTTTTTTCGTATTTAGTAAACAGCAATTTCAACGATTGTCTTTCATATTCAGCGTAGAGCTATTTCAACGATTTCTCTTTTTTTCTTATTTAGCGTACAGCGATTTCAACGATTTCTCTATTTTTCATATTCAGCGTACAGAGATTTCATAAGATTTCATTTTTTTCATATTCACCCTACAGCGATTTCAACGATTTCTCTTTTTTTCGCATTCAGCGTACAGCGACTTCAGCGATTTGTTTTCGTGTTCAGCGTACAAATATTTCAACGTTTTTTCCCTATTCATCGTACATCTATTTGAATGAATTTTTCTCCTATTCAGCGTATAGCACTTTCAACCATTTTTTTCGTATTCAGCGTGCTGCATTTTCAACGTTTTTTTCGTATTCAGCGTACAGCGATTTCAACGATATTTTTTCCGTATTCTGCGTACAGCTATTTCAACGATTTTCTTTCATATTCAGCGTACAGCTATTTCAACGATTTCTCCTTTTCTCTTATTTGGCTTACAGCGATTTCAACGATTTCTCTTTTTTTCATATTCAGCGTGCAGAGATTTCAAAGATTTTATTTTTTTCGAATTCAGCGTACAGCGGTTTCAAACTTTTATTCTTTTTCGTATTCAGCGTAGAGCGATTTGAACAATTTGTCTTTTTTTCGTATTCAGTGTACAGATATTTCAACGATTTCTCTTTTTTTCGTATTAGCGAAGAGCGATTTCGACGATTTCTCTTTTTTCGTATTCAGCGTAAAGCGATTTCAACGATTTCTCTATTATTCGTATTCAACGTACAGCGATTGCAACGATTTCTATTTTTTTGGTATTCAACCTACAGCGATTTCAACGATTTCTCTTTTTCTCTCATTCTATGTACAGCGATTTCAACGAATTCTCTTTCTTCATGTTCACCGCACAGGCATTTCAACGATTTCTCTTTTTTTCCTATTCAACGTACAGCGATTTCAAGGAATTCTCTTTTTTTCCTTATCAGCGTACAACGATTTAAACGATTTCTCTTTTTTTCATATTCAACGAACAGCGTTTTCAATGATTTCTCTTTTTTCGTATTTTGCGTACAGCGATTTCAACGATTTTTTCGGTATTCTGCTCATATTTATTTCAACGATTTTCTTTCGTGTTCAGCCTGCAGCGATTTGAACGATTTCTCTTTTTTTCGTATTCAGCTTAAAACGATTTGAACGAATCCTCTCTTTTTCCTGTTCATCGTACAGCGATTTAATCGATTTATCTTTTTTTCATATTCTACATACAGCGATTATAACGATTTCTCATTTTAAGTGTTCATCGCACAGCGATTTCAAAGATTTGCCTTTTTTCACATTTAGTGTAGCGCGATTTCAACGATTTTTTTCGTATTCAGCGTACTGCGATTTCAACGATTTTTTTTGGTATTCAGCGTACAGCGATTTCAAGAATTTTTTTGCGTATTCTGCGTACAGATATTTCAACGATTTTCTTTCATATTCAGCGTACAGCTATTTCAACGATTTCTCTTTTTTTCTTATTTGGCGTACAGCGATTTCAACGATTTCTCTTTTTTCATATTCATCGTGCAGAGATTTAAAAGATTTCATTGTTTTCCTATTCCGCGTACAGCGATTACAACCTTTTCTCTTTTTTGTATTCATTGTACAGCCATTTCAACGATTTGTTTTTTTTCGTATTCAGTGTACAAATATTTCAACGTTTCCTCTTTTTTCGTAATAGCGTAGAAGGATTTCAACGATTTCTTTTTTTTCGTGTTCAGCGTAAAGCGATTTCAATGATTTCTCTATTTTTCGTATTGAAGGTACAGCGATTGCAACGATTTGTCTTTGTTTCGTATTCAACGTACAGCGATTTCAAGGATTTCTCTTTTTTTATGATCACCGCACAGCGATATAAACGATTTCTCTTATTTTCTTATTCAACGTACAGCGATTTCAACGAATTCTCTTTCCTCATGTTCACCGGAAAGGGATTTCAACGATTTCTCTTTTTTTCGTATTCAACGTACAGCAATTTCAACGATTTATCTTTATTCATGTTCACCGCAAAGCGATTTGAACTAATTCTCTTTTTTCCGTATTCAGCGTACAGCGATTTCAATGAATTCTCATTTTTTCTTACTCAGCTTACAGAGATTTCAACGATTTCTATTTTTTTCGTATTCAACGAACAGCGTTTTCAAAGACTTCCCTTTTTTCGTATTCTGCATACAGCGATTTCAAAAATATTTTTTCGGTATTCAGGGCATATCTATTTCAACGATTTTCTTTCGTATTCAGAATACAGCGATTTAAACGATTTCTGTTCTTTTTTGATATTCAGCTTACAACGATTTCAACGATTTCTCTCTTTTTCCTATTCATCGTAGAGTGAATTCATCGGATTCTCTTTTTTTTCATATTCTACGTACAGCGATCATAACGATTTCTCTTTTTAAGTGTTCATCGCACAGCGATTTCAAATATTTGTCTTTTTTTCG
Source organism: Periplaneta americana (assembly GCF_040183065.1). Classification (NCBI taxonomy): domain Eukaryota; kingdom Metazoa; phylum Arthropoda; class Insecta; order Blattodea; family Blattidae; genus Periplaneta; species Periplaneta americana. Next base: position 1,594,862 of record NW_027185503.1, read on the forward strand.
TATTCAGCGTAGCGAGATTTCAAAGATTTCCCTTTTTTTCCTATTCTACGTAAAGTGATTTTAACGATTTCTCCTGTTTTCTTATTCAGAGTACAGGGATTTTAACGATTTTTCTTTTTTTCGTATTCAACGTACAGCGATTTCAACGACTTCTCTTTTTCTTATTCAACGTACAGCCATTTTAACGATTTCCTTTATTTTGGTCTCAGCGCTCAGCGATATCAACGTTTTCATTTTTTCGTATTCAGTGTACAGCGATTTCAACGTATTCTCTTTTCTTCGTATTCAACGTACAACGATTTCTGCGGTTTCTCTATTTTCGTGTTCAGCGATTTGAACGGATTCTATTTTTTCGTATTCAGCGTACAGCGATTTCAACAATTTCTTTTTCTTTCGTATTCAGCGTACAACGATTTCTATTTTTTTCGTATTCATTTTACAGCGATTTCAATGATTTCCCTTTTTTCTTATTCAACGAAGAGTGATTTCAACGATCTCTCTTTTTTCTTATTCGCTGTTTAGCGTTTTCAACGATTTCTGCTTTTTAGTATTCAGTGTACAGCGATTTCAACGATTTCTGTCTTTTCTTATTCAACGTATAGCGATTCAACGATTTCTCTTTTTTCTTATTCAAGTTATAGCGATTTCAACGATTTCCCTTTTTGTCTTATTTGGCGTATAGCGATTTCAACGAATAGTCTTCAATCTTATTCAACGAACAGCGTTTTCGACTTGTTTTTTCGTATTCAACGTACAGCGATTTCAACGATTAGTCTATTTATCATATAAAACGTACAGCGATTTCAACGATTTCCCTTTCTTTCGTATTCCGCGTACAGCGATTTCAACGATATCTTTTTTTTATTCAGCGTACAGCTATTTCCACTATTTTCTTTCGTATTCACCGTACAGCGATTTTAACGGTTTTTTTCGAATTCAGCCTACAGCCATTTCAACGATTTCACTTCTTTTCGTATTCAGCTTTCAACGATTTCAACGATGTCTCTCCTTTACCTATTCAACGTACAGCGATTTCAACGATTTTTTTTTCATATTCAACGTACAGCGATTTCAACGATTTCTCTTTTTTTCTTATTCAACTTAAACGATTTCAACGATTTGTCTATTTTCCGTATAAAACTTACAGCGATTTCAAAGATTTCTTTTTTTTCATGTTCACCGCACAGCGATATCAATGATTTCTTATTTTTTTCGTATTCAGAGTACAGCGATTTCAAAGATTTTTTTTCGTATTCTGCGTACAGCTATTTCAACGATTTTCTTTGATATTCAGCGTACAGCTATATCAACGAATACTCTTTTTTTCTTATTTGGAGTACAGCGATTTCAACGATTTCTCTTTTTTTCGCGTTCAGGTTAGGATTTCAACGATTTCTCCCTTTTTCCTATTCATTGTACAGCTAATTCATCGGTTTCTCTTTTTTTCATATCCTACGTACAGCGACTATAACGATTTCTCTTTTTAAGTGTTCATCGCACAGCGATTTCAATGATTTGTCTTTTTTTCGTATTCAGAGTAACGCGATTTCAACGATTTATCTTTTTTCCTATACAGCGCTAGCGATTTCAACGATTTCCCTTTTTTCGTATTCTACGTACAGTGATTTTAACGATTTCTCTTTTTTCGTATTCAGAGTACAAGGTTTTCAACGATTTCTCTTTTTTTCGTATTCAACGTACAGCGGTTTCAACGACTTTTCCTTTTTCTTATTCAACGTACAGCCATTTCAACGATTTCCTTTATTTTGGACTCAGCGCACAGCGATTTCAACGATTTCTTTTTATTCGTATTCAGTGTACAGCGATTTCAACATATTCTCTTTTTTTCGTATTCAAAGTACAACGAGTTCAGCGGTTCCTCTATTTTCGTGTTCAGCGACATGAACGGTTTCTATTTTTTCGTATTCAGCGTACAGCGATTTCAAAACTTTCTCTTTTTTTCGTATTCAGCGTACAGCGATTTCAACGATTTCTGTCTTTAAGTATTCAGTTTACAGCGATTTCAACGATTTCTCTTTTTTCTTATTCAACGTATAGCCATTCAACGATTTCTCTTTCTCCTTATTCAAATTATAGCGAATTCAACGATTTTCCTTTTTATCTTATTCAGCGTATAGCGATTTCAACGAATTGCCTTTTTTCTTGTTCAACGAACAGGGATTTCAACGTTTTTTCGTATTAAACGTACAGCGATTTCAACGATTTGTCAATTTTTCGTATAAAACGTACAGCGATTTCAACGAATTCTCTTTTTTCTTATGCAGCGTGCAGCAATTGCAACGATTTGTCTTTATTGCGTATTGAACGAACTACGTTTTCAAAGATTTCTCTTTTTTCGTATCCTGCGTACAGCGATTTCAAAGATATTTTTTTGGTATTCAGCGCATATCTATTTCAACTATTTTCTTTCGTATTCAGCCTAGAGCGATTTCAACGAATGGTCTTTTTTTCGTATTCAAGTTACGATTTCAACGATTTCTCCCTTTTTCCTATTCATCGTACAGCGAATTCATCGGTTTCTGTTTTTTTCATATCCTACGAACAGCGACTATAACGATTTTTCTTTTTAAGTGTTCAGCATACAGCGATTTCAAAGATTTGTCTTTTTTTTCGTATTCAGCGTAGCGCGATTTCAACGATTTATCTTTTTTTCCTATACAGGGCTAGCGATTTCAACGATTTCCCTTTTTTTCGTATTCTACGTAAAGTGATTATAACGATATCTCCTGTTTTCTTATTCAGAGTACAGGGATTTCAACGATTTCTCTTTTTTCGTATTTAACGTACAGCGATTTCAACGACTTCTCTTTTTCTTATTCAACGTAGAGCCATTTTAACGATTTCCTTTATTTTGGACTCAGCGCACAGCGATTTCAACGTTTTCATATTTTCGTCTTCAGTGTACAGCGATTTCAACGTATTCTCTGTTTTTTGTATTCAACGTACAACGATTTCAGCGGTTTCTCTATTTTCGTGTTCAGCAATTTGAACGGTTTTTATTTTTTCGTTTGCAGCGTACAGCGATTTCAACAATTTCTCTTTTTTTCTTATTCAGCGTACAGCGAATTCTATTTTTTTCGTATTCAATTTACAGCGATATCAATGATTTCCATTTTTTTCTTATTCAACGTGGAGTGATTTCAAAGATTTCAATTTTTTTCTCGTATTCGCTCTATAGCGATTTCAACGAGTTCTCTTTCTTCGTATTCAACGTAAAGCGATTTCAGCGAATTCTTTTTTATATTCAGTGTACAGGGATTTCAACGATTTCTCTTTTTTCTTATTCAACGTATAGCGATTCAACGATTTCTCTTTTCTCTTATTCAAATTATAGCGATTTCAACGATTTCCGTTTTTGTCTTATTCGGCGTATAGCGAATTCAACGAATTGTCTTCTTTCTTATTCAACGAACAGCGATTTCAACGTTTTTTTCGTATTCAACGTACAGCGACTTCAACGACTTGTCTATTTTTCGTATAAAGGGTACAGCGATGTCAACGATCTCTCTTTTTTTCGTATTCCGCGTACAGCGATTTCAACGATATATTTTACTTATTCAGCGTACAGCTATTTCCACTATTTTCTTTCGTATTCACCGTACAGCGAATTTAACGGTTTTTTTTCGAATTCAGCCTATAGCCATTTCAACGATTTCACTTCTTTTAGTTTTCAGTTTTCAACGATTTCAACGATGTTTCTCCTTTACCTATTCAACGTACAGCGATTTCAATGATTTTTTTATATTCAACGTACAGCGATTTCAACGATTTCTATTTCTTTCATATTCAACTTACAGCGATTTCAACGATTTGTCTATTTTCCGTATAAAACGTACAGCGATTTCAAAGATTTCTTTTTTTCATGTTCACCGCACAGCGATATCAACGATTTCTTATTTTTTTCGTATTCAGCCTACAGCGATTGCAACGATTTTTTTCGTATACTGCGTACAGCTATTTCAACGATTTTCTTTGATATTCAGCGTACAGCTATATCAACGAATTCTCTTTTTTTCATATTTGGCGTACAGCGATTTCAACGATTTCTCTTTTTTTCATGTTCAGCGTGCAGAGATTTCAAAGATTTCATTTTTTTTCCTATTCAGGGTACAGCGATTTCAACCTTTTCCTCTTATTTCATATTCAGCGTATAGCGATTTCAACGATTTGTATTTTTTCATAATCAGTGTACAAATATTTCAACGAAATCTCTTTTTTTCGAATTAGCCTAGAGCGATTTCTACGATTTGTTTTTTTTTCTTATTCGGCGTAAAGCGATTTCAAAGATTTCTCTATTTTTAGTATTCAAGGTACAGCGATTGCAACGATTTGTCTTTGTTTCCTATTCAACGTACAGCGATTTCAACGATTTCTCATTTTTGATGGTCACCGCAAAGCGATTTGAACGAATTCTGTTTTTTCCGTATTCAGCGTACAGCGCTTTCAACGAATTCTCTTTTTTTCTTATTCAGCGTGCAGCAATTTCAACGATTTTTCTTTATTTCGTATTGAACGAACTACGGTTTCCAAGATTTCTCTTTTTTCGTATTCAGCCTACAGCGAATTGAACGAATTCTTTTTTTTTTTCATATTACGATTTCAACGATTTCTCCCTTTTTCCTGTTCATCGTACAGCGAATTTATCGGTTTCTCTTTTTTTTCATATCCTACGTACAGCGACTATAACGAATTCTCTTTTTAAGTGTTCATCGCACAGCGATTTAAAAGAATTGTCTTTTTTTTCGTATTCAGCGTAGCGCGATTTCAACGATTTATCTTTTTTCCTATACAGCGCTAGCGATTTCAACGATTTCCTTTTTTCGTATTCTACGTACAGTGATTTTAACGATTTCTCCTTTTTTCTTATTCAGAGTACAGGGATTTCAACGATTTCTCTTTTTTTCGTATTCAACGTACAGCGATTTCAACGACTTCTCTTTTTCTTACTCAACGTACAGCCATTTCAAAGATTTCCTTTATTTTGGGCTCAGCGCACAGCGATTTCTACGATTTCTTTTTTTTCGTATTCAGTGAACAGCGATTTCAACGTATTCTCTTTTTTTTGTATTCAACGTACAACGAGTTCAGCGGTTCCTCTATTTTAGTGTTAAGCGATTTGAACGTTTTCTATTTTTTCGTCTTCAGCGTACAGCGATTTGAACAATTTCTCTTTTTTTCGTATTCAGCGTAGAGCGATTTATATTTTATTCGTATTCAATTCACAGCGATTTCAACGATTTCCCTTTTTTTCTTATTCAACCTAGAGTGATTTCAACGATTTCTCTTTTTTTCGTATTCGCTGTATAGCGATTTCAACGATTTCCCTTTTTTCGTATTCAACGTACAGCGATTTCAACGATTTCTGTATTCAGTATTCAGTGTACAGCGATTTCAACGATTTCTCTTTTTTCTTACTCAACGTATAGCGATTCAACGATTTCTCTTTCTTCTTATTCAAATTATAGCGATTTCAACGATTTCCCATTTTATCTTATTCAGCGTATAGCGATTTCAACGAATTGTCTTATTTCTTGTTCAACGAACAGCGATTTCGACGTTTTTTTCGTATTCAACTTACAGCGATTTCAACGATTTGTCTATTTTTCGTGTTCAGTGATTTGAACGGTTTGTATTTTTTCGTGTTCGGCGTACAGAGGTTTCAACAATATCTCTTTTTTTTCGTATTCAGGGCACAGCGATTTCTATTTTTTTCCTATTCAATATACAGCGAATTGAAAGATTTCCCTTTTATTCCTATTCAACTTAGAGTGATTTCAATGACTTCTCTTTTTTTCGTATTCGCTGTATAGCGATTTCAACGATTTCTCATTTTTCGTATACAACGTACAGCCAATTCAACGATTTCTGTTTTTTAGTGTTGAGTGTACAGCGAATTGAACGATTTCTCTTTTTTCTTAATCAACGTATAGCGATTCAACGATTTCTCTTTTTTCTTATTCAACTTATAGTGATTTCAACTTTTTCTATTTTTTTCTTATTCAGCAACAGCGATTTCAACGATTTCCCTTTTTTCATATTCAACATACAGCGATTTCAACAATTTCTCTTTTTTCGTTTTCAACTTACAGCGCTTTCAACGATTTGTCTATTTTTCGTATAAAACGTACAGCCAATTCAACGATTTCTGTTTTTTAGTATTCAGTGTACAGCGATTTCAACGATTTCTCTTTTTTCTTAATCAACGTATAGCGATTCAACGATTTCTCTTTTTTCTTTTTCAACATATAGCGATTTCAACGTTTTTCTATTTTTTTCTTATTCAGCGTACAGCGATTTCAACGATTTCTCTTTTTTCATTTTCACCGCACATCGATATCAACGATTTCTTATTTTTTTCTTATTCAGCGTACAGCGATTTCAACGTTTTTTTCGTATTTTGCGTACATTTATTTCAACGATTTTCTTTCATGTTCAGCGTACAGCTATTTCAACGAATTCTCTTTATTTCTTATTTTGCGTACAGCGATTTGAACGAAATTCTTTTTTTTCATATTCAGCGTGCATACATTTCAAAGATTTCATTTTTTCGTATTAAGCATACAGCGATTTCAACCTTTTCCTCTTTTATCGTATTCAGCTTATAGCGATATCAAAGATTTGTATTTTTTTCGTATTCTGCGTACAAATATTTCAACGAAATCTCTTTTTTTCGTATTAGTGTAGAGCGATTTCAACGATTTCTTTTTTTTTTCTTATTCGGCGTAAAGCGATTTCAACGATTTCTCTATTTTTCCTATTCAAGGTACAGCGATTGCAACGATTTGTCTTTGTTTCGTATTCTACGTACAGCGATTTCAACGATTTCTCTTTTTTTTATGATCACCGCGCGGTGATATCAATGATTTCTCTCTTCTTCTTATTCAACGTACAGCGATTTGAACGAATTCTTTTTCTTCATGTTCACCGCAATGCGATTTCAACGACTTCTCTTTTTTTCGTATTCAATGTACAGCGTTTTCAACGATTTCTCTTTTTTCATGTTCACAGCAAAGCGATTTGAACGAATTCTCTTTTTCCCGTATTCAGCGTACAGCGCTTTCAACGAATTCTCTTTTTTCTTATGCAGCCTGTAGCAATTTCAACGGATTTTCTTTATTTCGTATTGAACGAACTACGTTTTCAAATTTTTCTTTTTTTTCGTATTCTGCGTACAGCGATTTCAAAGATATTTTTTTGGTATTCAGCGCATATCTATTTCAACTATATTCTTTCGTATTCAGCCTACAGAGATTTCAACGAATGGTCTTTTTTTCGTATTCAGTTTACGATTTCAACGATTTCTGCCTTTTTCCTATTCATCGTACAGCGAATTAATCGGTTTCTATTTTTTTCATATCTTACGTACAGCGACTATAACGATTTCTCTTTTCTCGTGTTCATCGCATAGCGATTTCTAAGATTTGTCTTTTTTTTTCGTATTCAGAGTAGCGCGATATCAACGATTTATCTTTATTTCCTATACAGCGCTAGCGATTTCAACGATTTCCCTTTTTTTCGTAATCTACGTACAGTGATTTTAACGATTTCTCCTTATTTTTCTTATTCAGAGTACAGGGATATCAACGATTTTTCTTTTTTCGTATTCTACGTACAGCGATTTCAACGACTTCTCTTTTTCTTATTCAATGTACAGTCATTTCAACGATTTCCTATATATTGGGCTCAGCGCGCAGCGATTTCAACGATTTCTTTTTTTCGTATTCAACGTACAACGAGTTCAGCGGTTCCTCTATTTTCGTGCTCAGCGATTTGAAAGGTTTATATTTTTTCGTATTCAGCAGACAGCAATTTCAACAATTTCTCTTTTATTTCGTATTCAGCGTACAGCGATTTATATTTTTTTCGTATTCAATTCAATGCGATTTCAATGATTTCCCTTTTTTCTTATTCAACGAAGAGTGATTTCAACGATTTCTCTTTTTCACTTATTCGCTGTTTAGCCTTTTCAACTATTTATCTTTTTTCGTATTCAACTTAAAGCGATATCAACGATTTGTCTATTTTTCCTATACAGCGCTTGCGATTTCAACGATTTCCCTTTTTTTCGTTTTCTACGTACAGTGATTTTAACGATTTCCCCTTTTTTATTATTCAGAGTACAGGGATTTCAACGATTTCTCTTCTTTCTTAATCAACGTATAGGGATTCAACGATTTCTCTTATTTCTTATTCAACTTATAGCGATTTAACGTTTTCTATTTTTTTCTTATTCAGCATACAGCGATTTCAACGATTTTTCTTTTTTCATATTCAACGTACAACAATCGAAAAATCGAAGGAGAATTGGGAGGAAAATTTAAAAGGTACGCAAAACGCGTCCTTGCAAGGGGTTGGGGGCTGTACAAAACTAAATATGTGAGCTCCAAGCCTGTTGGCCACTAGTCTCACTCCGGGTTACGCTGCTCCCCTGAAGGAGCTGTAGAAAATTTTGAAGGGGAAGCCGAAATTGGACGTAACCTCTTAGGTACCACATACGCGAGGGGGGCTGAGATTGATCAATTGATCACTGAACGGGGCGAGGTGGAGTTGGCTGGTGTTTGCCGTTAGGATGGCAAGACGCCGTCATCTGTTGTTCGATGACAAATCAGGTGAAGGCCGTCGGAAGAAGCGCCGTGAAATCTAAGCTGCAATTTGAGAGGTCCCTGTCCTTTCAATTTGCGACTTATTGAGTGACCTCGTATGTTTAGTAGACTGTTAATATTATCTGAACTAGGGCATACATAATTTATAATAAAGGTGGAGTATATATGGGGAAGGGCATATAGGTCCGTGGCCCATTTCTTATAGGGCTCATCCCGACATTTGTCTTACGCCTGAGGAAAACCACGGAATACCTTAGGCAGGATGAGTTGTCTCATATAAGAGACTAGCCAATTTGGCTATTATGTAGGAGGTCATGAGCCTTGTTGATTTGTCTCAATTTCGAGACCAGCCATTTGGCTATATGATGGCTCAATTGCGAAGAGGGGGGAGAGATGTAATTGTTAAGTAGGGAGATTCATGGGGATATGAGTGCAGGTCCGTGGCCCATTTCTTTTAGGGCTCATCCCGACATTTGTCTTAGCGCCTTAGGAAAACCACGGAAAAACCTTAGGCAGGATGAAACGTACAACAATTTCAACGATTTCTCTTTTTTCGTATTCAACTTAAAGCGATTTCAACGATTTGTCTATTTTTCCTATACAGCGCTTGCGATTTCAACGATTTCTCTTTTTATCCTATTCAAAGTACAGCGATTACAATGACTTCTCTTTTTCTTATTCAACGTACAGCCATTTCAACGATTTCCTTTATTTTGGGCTCAGAGCACAGCGATTTCAACGATTTCTCTTTTTTTTCATATTCAGCGTGCATAGATTTCAAAGATTTCATTTTTCCGTATTCAGCGTACAGCGATTTCAACCTTTTCCTCTTTTTTCGTATTCAGTTTAAAGCGATATCAAAGATTTGTATTTTTTTCCTATTCAGTGTACAAATATATCAACGAAATCACTTTTTTTTCGTATTAGCGTAGAGCGATTTCAATGATTTCTGTTTTTTCTTATTCGGCGTAAAGCGATTTTAACGATTTCTCTTTTTTTCGTATTCAACGTACAGCGATTTCAACGACTTCTCTTTTTCTTATTCAACGTACAGACATTTTAACGATTTCCTTTATTTTGGTCTCAGCGCTCAGCGATATCAACGTTTTCATTTTTTCGTATTCAGTGTACAGCGATTTCAACGTATTCTCTTTTTTTCGTATTCAACGTACAACGATTTCTGCGGTTTCTCTATTTTCGTGTTCAGCGATTTGAACGGATTCTATTTTTTCGTATTCAGCGTACAGCGATTTCAACAATTTCTTTTTTTTTCGTATTCAGCGTACAACGATTTCAATTTTTTTCGTATTCATTTTACAGCGATTCCAATGATTCCCCTTTTTTCTTATTCAACGAAGAGTGATTTCAACGATCTCTCTTTTTTCTTATTCGCTGTTTAGCGTTTTCAACGATTTCTGCTTTTTAGTATTCAGTGTACAGCGATTTTAACGATTTCTGTTTTTTCTTATTCTACGTATAGCGATTCAACGATTTCTCTTTTTTCTTATTCAAATTATAGCGATTTCAACGATTTCCCTTTTTGTCTTATTTGGCGTATAGCGATTTCAACGAATAGTCTTCCTTCTTATTCAACGAACAGCGTTTTCGACGTTTTTTTCGTATTCAACGTACAGCGATTTCAACGATTTGTTTATTTATCGTATAATACGTACAGCGATTTCAACGATTTCCCTGTTTTTCCTATTCCGCGTACAGCGATTTCAACGATACCTTTTTCTTATTCAGCGTTCAGCTATTTCCACTATTTTCTTTCGTATTCACCGTACAGCGATTTTAACGGTTTTTTTCGAATTCAGCCTACAATCATTTCAACGATTTCACTTCTTTTCGTATTCAGCTTTCAACGATTTCAATGATGTCTCTCCTTTACCTATTCAACGTACAGCGATTTCAACGATTTTTTTCCATATTCAACGTACAGCGATTTCAACGATTTCTCTTTTTTTCGTATTCAACTTACAGCGATTTCAACGATTTGCCAATTTTCCGTATAAAACGTACAGGGATTTCAAAGATTTCTTTTTTTTCATGTTCACCGCACAGCGATATATACGATTTCTTATATTTTCGTATTCAGCGTACAGCGATTTTAACGATTATTTTTTCGTATTCTGCGTACAGCTATTTCAACGATTTTCTTTTATATACAGCGTACAGCTATATCAACGAATTCTCTTTTTTTCTTATCTGGCGTACAGCGATTTCAACGATTTCTATTTTTTTTTCATGTTCAGCGTGCAGAGATTTCAAAGATTTCATTTTTTTTAGTATTCAGCGTACAGCGATTTCAACCTTTTCCTCTTTTTTCATATTCAGCTTATAGCGATTTCAACGATTTGTATTTATTTCTTATTCAGTGTACAAATTTTCAACGAAATCTATTTCATTCGTATTAGCGCAGAGCGACTTCTACGAATTCTTTTTTTTTCCTTATTTGGCGTAGAGAGATTTCAACGATTTCTTTATTTTTAGTATTCAAGGTACAACGATTGCAACGATTTGTCTTTGTTTCGTATTCAACGTACAGCGATTTCAACGATTTCTCTTTTTTCATGGTCACCGCAAAGCGATTTGAACGCATTCTGTTTTTTCCGTATTCAGCGTACAGCGCTTTCAATGAATTCTCTTTTTTTTTCTTATTCAACGTGCAGCAATTTCAACGGTTTTTCTTTATTTCGTATTGAACGAACTACGTTTTCAAAGATTTCTCTTTTTTCGTATACTGCGTACAGCGATTTCACAGATTTTTTTGTTATTCAGCGCATATCTATTTCAACTATTTTCTATCTTATTCAGCCTACAGCGATTTGAACGAATTCTCTTTTTTTCGCATTCAGGTTACGATTTCAACGATATCTCCCTTTTTCCTATTCATCGTGTAGCGAATTCATCGGTTTCTCTTTTTTTCATATCCTACGTACAGCGTTTTCAACGACTTTTCTTTTTCTAATTCAACGTACAGCCATTTCAACGATTTCCTTTCTTTTGAGCTCAGCGCACAGCGATTTCAACGATTTATCTTTTTTTTCCTATACAGCGTTAGCGAATTCAACGATTTCCCTTTCTTCGTATTCTACGTACAGTGATTTTAACGATTTCTCCATTTTTCTTATTCAGAGTACAGGGATTTCAACGATTTCTCTTTTTTTCGTATTCAACGTACAGCGATTTCAACGACTTCTCTCTTTCTTAGTCAACGTACAGCCATTTCAACGATTTCCTTTATTTTGAGCTCAGCGCACAGCGATTTCAACGATTTCTTTTTTTTTCGTATTCAGTGTACAGCGATTTCAACGTTCTCTCTTTTTTTCGTATTCAGCGTACATCGAGTTCAGCGGTTCCCCTAATTTCGAGTTCAGCGATTTGAACGGTTTCTATTTTTTTGTATTCAACGTACGGCGATTTCAACAATTTCTCTTTTTTTTCGTATTCAACGTACAGCGATTTATATTTTTTTCGTATTTAATTTACAGCGGTTTCAACGATTTCCCTTTTTTTCTTATTCAACCTAGAGAGATTTTAACGATTTCTCTTTTTTTCGTATTCGCTGTATAGCAATTTCAACGATTTCTCTTTTTTCGTATTCAACGTACAGGGATTTCAACGATTTTTGTTTTTTAGTATTCAGTGTACAGCGATTTCAACGATTTCTCTTTTTTCTTATTCAACGTATAGCGACTCAACGATTTCTCTTTTTTCTTATTCAAATTATAGCGATTTCAACGATTTCCCTTTTTATATTATTCAACGTACAGCGATTTCAACGATTTGTCTATTTTTCATATAAAACGTACAGGGATTTCAACGAATTCTCTTTTTTTCGTATTCGACTTACAGCGACTTCAGCGGTTTCTCTTTTTTCGTTTTCAGCGATTTGAACGGTTTCTATTTTTTTGTGTTCGGCGTAGAGAGATTTCAACAATTTCCCTTTTTTTCGTATTCAGTGTACAGCGATTTCTATTTTTTTCCTATTCAATGTACAGCGATTTGAAGTATTTTCCTTTTCTTCTTATTCAACGTAGAGTGATTTCAATGATTTCACTTTTTTCGTATTCGCTGTATAGCTATTTCAACGATTTCTCATTTTTCGTATACAACGTACAGCCAATTCAACGATTTCTGTTTTTTAGTATTCAGTGTACAGCGATTTCAACGATTTCTCTTCTTTCTTAATCAACGTTTAGCGATTCAACGATTTTTTTTCTTATTCAACTTATAGCGATTTCAACGTTTTCTATTTTTTTCTTATTCAGCGTACAGAGATTTCAACGATTTTTCTTTTTTCATATTCAACGTACAACGATTTCAACGATTTATCTTTTTTCGTATTCAACTTAAAGCGATTTTAACGATTTGTCTATTTTTCCTATACAGCGCTTGCGATTGCAAAGATTTCCCTTTTTTTCGTATTCTACGTACAGTGATTTTAACGATTTCCCCTTTTTTCTTATTCAGAGTACAGGGATTTCAACGATTTCTCTTTTTATCCTATTCAACGTACAGCGATTAGAAAGACTTCCCTTTTTCTTATTCAACGTACAGCCATTTCAACGATTTCCTTTATTTTGGGCTCAGCGCACAACGATTTCAGCGATTTCTCTTTTTTTTCATATTCAGCGTGCATAGATTTCAAAGATTTCATTTTTTCGTATTCAGCGTACAGCGATTTCAACCTTTTCCTCTTTTTTCGTATTCAGTGTAATGCGATATCAAAGAATTGTATTTTTTTCCTATTCAGTGTACAAATATTTCAACGAAATCACTTTTTTTCGTATTAGCGTAGAGCGATTTCAACGATTTCCTTTTTTTTAGGCGTAAAGCGATTTCAACGATTTCTCTATTTTTCGTATTCAAGGTACAGCGATTGCAACGATTTGTCTTTGTTTCGTATTCAACGTACAGCGATTTCAACGATTTCTCTTTTCTTATGATCACCGCTCAGTGATATTAACGATTTCTCTCTTTTTCTTATTCAACGTACAGCGATTTCATCGAATTCTCTTTCTTCATGTTCACCGAAATGCGATTTCAACGACTTCTTTTTTTTTCGTATTCAATGTGCAGCGATTTCAACAATTTCTTTTTTTTCGTATTCAGCGTACAGCGAATTATATTTTATTCGCATTCAATTTACAGCGATTTCAACGATTTCTTTTTTTTTCTTATTCAACCTAGAGTGATTTCAACGATTGCTCTTTTTTTCGTATTCGCTCTATAGCGATTTCAACGATTTCCCTTTTTTCGTATTCAACGTACAGCGATTTCAACGATTTCTGTTTTTAGTATTCAGTGTACAGCGATTTCAACGATTTCTCTTTTTGCTTACTCTACGTATAGCGATTCAACGATTTCTCTTTTTCTTATTCAAATTATAGCGATTTCAACGATTTCCCTTTTTATCTTATTCAGCGTATAGCGATATCAACGAATTGTCTTTTTTCTAGTTCAACGAACAGCGATTTCAACGATTTTTTCGTATTAAACTTACAGCGACTTCAACGATTTGTCTATTTTTCGTATAAAACGTACAGCGATTTCAACGAATTCTCTTTTTTTCGTATTCGACTTACAGCGATTTCAGCGGTTTCTCTTTTTTCGTGTTCAGCGATTTGAACGGTTTCTATTTTTTCGTGTCCGTCGTACAGAGGTTTCAACAATTTCTCTTTTTTTTGTATTCAGGGCAGAGCGATTTCTATTTTTTTCCTATTCAATATACAGCGAGTTGAACGATTTCCCTTTTATTCTTATTCAACGTAGAGTGATTTCAATGATTTCTTTTTTTTTCGTATTCGCTGTATAGCGATTTCAACGATTTCTCATTTTTCGTATACAACGTACAGCCAATTCAACGATTTCTGTTTTTTAGTATTCAGTGTACAGCGAATTCTACGATTTCTCTTTTTTCTTAATCAACGTACAGCGATTCAACGATTTCTCTTTTTTCTTATTCAACTTATAGCGATTTCAACATTTTCTATTTTCTTCTTATTCAGCGTACAGCGATTTCAACGTTTTTTCTTTTTTCATATTCAACATACAGCGATTTCAACAATTTCTCTATATTCATATTCAACTTACAGCGATTTCAACGATTTGTCTATTTTTCGTATAAAACGTACAGCCAATTCAACGATTTCTGTTTTTTAGTATTCAGTGTACAGCGATATCAACGATTTCTCTTTTTTCTTAATCAACGTATAGCGATTCAACGATTTCTCTTTTTTCTTAATCAACTTATAGCGATTTCAACGTTTTGCTATTTTTTTCTTATTCAGCGTACAGCGTTTTCAAGGATTTCTCTTTTTTCATGTTCACCGAACAGCGATATCAACGATTTCTTATTTTTTTTCGTATTCAGCGTACAGCGATTTCAACGATTTTTTTTTTCGTATTCTGCGTACATTTATTTCAACGATTTTCTTTCATGTTCAGCTTACAGCTATTTGAACGAATTCTCTTTATTTCTTATTTGGCGTACATCGATTTGAAAGATTTTTCTTTTTTTTTCATATTCAGCGTGCATAGATTTCAAAGATTTCATTTTTTCGTACTAAGCCTACAGCGATTTCAAGCTTTACCTCTTTTTTAGTATTCAGCTTTTAGCGATATCAAAGATTTGAATTTTTTCGTATTCTGTGTACAAATATTTCAACGAAATCTCTTTTTTTCGTATTAGCGTAGAGCGATTTCAACGATTTCTTTTTTTTTTCTTATTCCGCGTAAAGCGTTTTCAACGATTTCTCTATTTTTCGTATTCAAGGTACAGCGGTTGCAACGATTTGTCTTTGTTTCGTATTCAACGTACAGCGATTTCAACGATTTCTCTTTTTTTATGATCACCGCGCGGTGATATCAACGATTTCTCTCTTCTTTTATACAACGTACAGCGATTTCAACGAATTCTATTTCTTCATGTTCACTGCAATGCGATTTCAACGACTTCTCTTTTTCCCGTATTCAGCGTACAGCGCTTTCAACGAATTCTCTTTTTTCTTATGCAGCGTGTATCAATTTCAACGATTTTTCTTTATTTCGTATTGAACGAACTACGTTTTCAAAGATATCTCTTTTTTCGTATTCTGCGTACAGCGATTTCAAAGATATTTTTTTGTTATTCAGCGCATATCTATTTCAACTATTTTCTTTCGTATTCAGCCTACAGCGATTTCAACGGATGGTCTTTTTTTTGTATTCAGTTTACGATTTCAACGATTTCTGCCTTTTTCCTATTCATCGTACAGCGAATTAATTGGTTTCTCTTCTTTTCATATCTTACGTACAGCGACTATAACGATTTCTCTTTTCAAGTGTTCATCGCACAGCGATTTCTAACATTTGTCTTTTTTTTCGTATTCAGAGTGGCGCGATTTCAACGATTTATCTTTTTATATTATACAGCGCTAGCGATTTCAACGATTTCCCTTTTTTCGTATTCTACGTACAGCGATTTTAACGATTTCTCTTTTTTCTCTTATTCAGAGTACAGGGATATCAACGATTTCTCTTTTTTCGTATTCTACTTACACCGATTTCAACGACTTCTCTTTTTCTTATTGAACGTACAGCCATTTCAACGATTTCCTTTACTTTGAGCTCAGCGCACAGCGATGTCAACGATTTCCTTTTTTTTTTTTGGTATTCAGAGTACAGCGATTTCAACGTATTCTCTTTTTTTCGTATTCAACGTGCAACGATTTCAGCGGTTTCTCTAATTTCGTGTTCAGCGATTTGAACGTTTTCTATATTTTTCGTATTCAGCGTACAGCGATTTCAACAATTCCTTTTTTTTACGTATTCAGCGTACAGCGATTTCAATTTTGTTCGTAGTCATTTTACAGCGATTTCAATGATTTCCCCTTTTTCTTATTCAACGTATAGTGATTTCAACGATTTCTCTTTTTCCTTATTCGCTGTATGGCGATTTAAACGATTTTTCTTTTTTCGGATTCAACGTACTGCGATTTCAACGATTTCTGTTTTTTAGTATTCAGTGTACAGCGATTTCAACGATTTCTGCTTTTTCTTATTGAACGTATAGCGATTCAACAATTTCTCTTTTTTCTTATTCAAATTATAGCGATTTCAACGATTTCCCTTTTTATATTATTCAGCGTATAGCGATTTCAACGAATTGTCTTCTTTCTTATTGAACGAACAGCGATTTCGACGTTTTTTCGTATTCAACGTACAGCGATTTCAACGATTTGTCTATTTTTCGTATAAAACGTACAGCGATTTCAATGATTTCTCTTTTTTTATTATTGCGCGTACAGCGATTTCAACGATATCTTTTTCTTATTCAGCGTACAGCTATTTCCACTATTTTCTTTCATATTCACCGTACAGCGATTTTAACCTTTTTTTTTCGAATTCAGCCTACAGCCATTTCAACGATTTCTCCATTTTTCGTATTCAAGGTACAGCGATTGCAACGATTTGTCTTTGTTTCGTATTCAACCTACAGCGATTTCAACGAATTCCCTTTTTCATATTCACCGCAATGCGAATTCAACGACTTCTCTTTTTTCGTATTCAATGTACAGCGATTTCAACGATTTCTCTTATTTCATGTTCACCGCAAAGCGATTTGAACGAATTCTCTTTTTTTCCTTATTCAGCGTACAGCGCTTTCAACGAATTCTCTTTTTCCTTATGCAGCGTGCAGCAATTTCAACGATTTTTCTTTATTTCGTATTGAACGAACTACGTTTTCAAAGATTTCTCTTTTTTCGTATCCTGCGTACAGCGATTTCAAAGATATTTTTTTTGGTATTCAGCGCATATCTATTTCAAATATTTTCTTTCGTATTCAACCTACAGCGATTTCAACGAATGGTCTTTTTTCGTGTTCAGTTTACGATTTCAACGATTTCTCCCTTTTTCCTATTCATCGTACAGCGAATTCATCGGTTTCTCTTTTTTTCATATCCTACGAACAGCGACTATAACGATTTCTCTTTTTAAGTGTTCATCGTACTGCGATTTCAAAGATTTGTCTTTTTTTTCGTATTCAGTGTAGCGCGATTTCAACGACATATCTTTTTTTCCTATAGAGCGCTAGCGTTTTCAACGATTTCCCTTTTTTTTCATATTCTACGTACAGTTATTTTAACGACATCTCCTGTTTTCTTATTCTGAGTACAGGGATTTCAACGATTTCTCTTTTTTTCGTATTTAACGTACAGCGATTTCAACGATTTCTCTTTTTCTTATTCAACGTACAGCCATTTTAACGATTTCCTTTATTTTGGTCTCAGCGCACAGCGATTTAAACGTTTTCAATTTTTCGTCTTCAGTGTACAGCGATTTCAACGTATTCTCTTTTTTTCGTATTCAACGTACAACGATTTCAGCGGTTTCTCTATTTTCGTGTTCAGCGATTTGAAAGGTTTTTATTTCTTCGTATTCAGCGTATAGCGATTTCAACAATTTCTCTTTTTTTCGTATTCAGCGTACTGCGAATTCTATTTTTTTCCTATTCAATTTACAGCGATTTCAATGATTTCCCTTTTTTTCTTATTCAACGTAGAGTGATTACAAAGATTTCTCTTCTTTTTCTCGTATTCGCTGTATAGCGATTTCAACGAGTTCTCTTTCTTCGTATTCAACGTACAGTGATTTCAACGAATTCTGTTTTTTAGCATTCAGTGTACAGGGATTTCGACGATTTCTCTTTTTTCTTATTCAACGTATAGCGATTCAACGATTTCTCATTTTTCTTATTCAAATTATAGCGATTTCAACGATTTTTCCCTTTTTGTCTTATTCGGCGTATAGCGATTTCAACGAATTGTCTTCTTTCTTATTCAACGAACAGCGATTTCAACGTTTTTTTCGTATTCAACGTACAGCGATTTGAACGATTTTTTCCTATTCTGCGTACAGCTATTTCAACGATTTTCTTTTATATTCAGCGTATAGCTATTTCAACGAATTGTCTTTTTTTCTTATTTGGCGTAAAGCGATTTCAACGATTTCTCTATTTTTCGTATTCAAAGTACAGCGATTGCAACGATTTGACTTTGTTTCTTATTCAACGTACAGCGATTTCAACGATTTCTCTCTTTATGATCACCGCGCAGTGATATCAACGTTTTCTCTCTTTTTCTTATTCAACGTACAGCGATTTCAACGAATTCTGTTTCTTCATGTTCACCGCAATTCGATTTCAACGACTTCTTTTTTTTTCGCAATCAATGTACAGCGATTTCAACGATTTCTCTTTTTTCATGGTCACCGCAAAGCGATTTGAACGAATTCTGTTTTTTCCGTATTCAGCGTACAGCGCTTTCAACGATTTTTCTTTATTTCGTATTGAACGAACTACGTTTTCAAAGATTTCTCTTTTTTCGTATAGTGCGTACTGCGAATTCAAAGATTTTTTTGTTATTCAGCGCATATCTATTTCTACTACTTTCTATCGTATTCAGCCTACAGCGATTTGAACGAATTCTCTTTTTTTTCGCATTCAGGTTACGATTTCAACGTTTTCTCCCTTTTTCCTATTCATCGTATAGCGAATTCATCGGTTTCTCTTTTTTTCATATCCTACGTACAGCGACTATAACGATTTCTCTTTTTAAGTGTTCATCGCACAGCGATTTCAAAGATTTGCCTTTTTTTCGTATTCAGCGTAGCGCGATTTCAACGATTTATCTTTTTTTCCTATACAGCGCTAGCGATTTCAACGATTTCCCTTTTTTCGTATTCTACGTACAGTGATTTTAACGATTTCTCCTTTTTTCTTATTCAGAGTACAGGGATTTCAACGATTTCTCTTCTTTTCGTATTCAACGTACAGCGATTTCAACGACGTCTCTTTTTCTTATTCAACGTACAGCCATTTCAACGATTTCCTTTATTTTGAGCTCAGAGCACAGCGATTTCAACGATTTCTATTTTTTCGTATTCAGTGTACAGCGATGTCAACGTTCTCTCTTTTTTTCGCATTCAACGTACAACGAGTTCAGCGGTTCCCCTATTTTCGTGTTCAGCGATTTGAACGGTTTCTATTTCTTTTTGTATTCAACGTACGGCGATTTCAACAATTTCTTTTTTTTCTTATTCAGCGTACAGCGATTTATATTTTTTTCGTATTCAATTTACAGCGGTTTCAACGATTTCCCTTTTTTTCTTATTCAACCTAGAGTGATTTCAACGATTTCTCTTTTTTTCGTATTCGCTGTATAGCGATTTCAACCATTTCTATTTTTTCGTATTCAACGGACAGGGATTTCAACGATTTCTGTTTTTTAGTATTCAGTGTACAGCGATTTCAACGATTTCTCATTTTTCTTATTCAACGTATAGCGATTCAACGATTTCTCTTTCTTCTTGTTCAACGAACAGCGATTTCAACGTTTTTTCGTATTCAACGTACAGCGATTTCATCGATTTGTCTATTTCTCGTATAAAACGTACAGCAATTTCAACGAATTCTCTTTTATTCGTATTCGACTTACAGCGACTTCAGCGGTTTCTCTTTTTTCGTTTTCAGCGATTTGAACGGTTTCTATTTATTTGTGTTCGGCCTAGAGAGATTTCAACAATTTCCCATTTTTTCGTATTCAGTGTACAGCGATTTCTATTTTTTTCCTATTCAATGTACAGCGATTTGAAGGATTTCCCTTTTTTTCTTATTCAATGTAGAGTGATTTCAATGATTTCTCTTTTTTTCGTATTCGCTGTTTAGCGATTTCAACGATTTCTCATTTTTCGTATACAACGTACAGCCAATTCAACGATTTCTGTTTTTTAGTATTCAGTGTACAGCGATTTCAACGATTTCTCTTCTTTCTTAATCTACGTATAGCGATTCAACGATTTCTCTTTTTTCTTATTCAACTTATAGCGATTTCAACGTTTTCTATTTTTTTCTTATTCAGCGTTCAGAGATTTCAACGATTTTTCTTTTTTCATATTCAACGTACTACGATTTCAACGATTTCTCTTTTTTCGTATTCAACTTAAAGCGATTTCAACGATTTGTCTATTTTTCCTACACAGCGCTTGCGATTTCAACGATTTCCCTTGTTTTCGTATTCTACGTACAGTGATTTTAACGATTTCCCCTTTTTTCTTATTCAGAGTACAGGGATTTCAACGATTTCTCTTCTTATCCTATTCAACGTACAGCGATTACAAGGACTTCTCTTTTTCTTATTCAACGTACAGCCATTTCAACGATTTCATTTATTTTGGGCTCAGCGCACAGCGATTTCAACGATTTCTCTTTTTTTTCATATACAGCGTGCATAGATTTCAATGATTTCATTTTTTCGTATTCAGCGTACAGCGATTTCAAACTTTTTCAATTTTTTCGTATTCAGTTTAAAGCGATATCAAAGATTTGTATTTTTTTCCTATACAGTGTACAAATATTTCAACGAAATCTCTTTTTTTCGTATTAGCGTAGAGCGTTTTCAACGATTTCTTTTTTTTTCTTATTCGGCGTAAAGTGATTTTAACGATTTCTCTATTTTTCGTATTCGAGGTACAGAGATTGCAATGATTTGTCTTTGTTTCGTATTCAACGTACAGCCATTTCAACGATTTCTCTTTTTTTATGATCACCGCGCAGTGATATCAACGATTTCTCTCTTTTTCTTATTCAACGTACAGCGATTTCAACGAATTCTCTTTCTTCATGTTCATCGCAATGCGATTTCAACGACTTCTCTTTTTTTCGTATTCAATATACTTCGATTTCAACGATTTCTCTTTTTTCATGTTCACCGCAAAGCAATTTGAACGAATTCTCTTTTTCCCTTATTCAGCATACAGCGCTTTCAAGGAATTCTCTTTTTTTCT
This sequence comes from Periplaneta americana, assembly GCF_040183065.1. NCBI lineage: Eukaryota > Metazoa > Arthropoda > Insecta > Blattodea > Blattidae > Periplaneta > Periplaneta americana. The sequence continues at coordinate 1,616,317 of NW_027185503.1, forward strand.
TATGCAGCGTGCAGCATTTTCAACGATTCTTCTTTATTTCGTATTGAACGAACTACGTTTTCAAAGATTTCTCTCTTTTCGTATTCTGCGTACAGCGATTTCAAAGATATTTTTTTGGTATTCAGCGCATATCTGTTTCAACTAATTACTTTCGTATTCAGCCTAGAGCGATTTGAACGAATTCTCTTTTTTTTCGTATTCAGGTTACGATTTCAACGATTTCGCTCTTTTTCCTATTCATCGTACAGCGAATTCATCGGTTTCTCTTTTTTTGATATCCTACGAACAGCGACTATAAAGATTTCTCTTTTTAAGTGTTCATCGCACAGCGATTTCAAAGATTGTCTTTTTTTTTCGTATTCAACGTAGCGGGATTTCAACGATTTATCTTTTTTTCCTATACAGCGCTAGTCATTTCAACCATTTCCCTTTTTTTCGTATTCTACGTACAGTGATTTTAACGATATCTCCTATTTTCTTACTCAGAGTACAGGGATTTCAACGATTTCTCTTTTTTCGTATTCAACGTACAGCGATTTCAACGACTTCTCTTTTTCTTATTCAACGTACGGCCATTTTAACGATTTCCTTTTTTTTGGTCTCAGGGCTCAGCGATTTCAACGTTTTCATTTTTTCATATTCAGTGTACAGCGATTTCAATGTATTCTCTTTTTTTCGTATTCAACGTACAACGATTTCAGCGGTTTCTCTATTTTCGTGTTCAGCGATTTGAACGAATTCTATTTTTTCGTATTCAGCGTACAGCGATTTCAACAATTTCTTTTTTTTTCGTATTCAGCGTACAACGATTTCTAATTTTTTCGTATTCATTTTACAGCGATTTCAATGTTTTCCCTTTTTTCTTATTCAACGAAGAGTGATTTCAACGATTTCTCTTTTTTCTCTTATTCGCTGTTTAGAGATTTCAACGATTTCTGTTTTTTAGTATTCAGTGTACAGCGATTTCAACGATTTCTCTTTTTTCTTATTCAAATTATAGAGATTTCAACGATTTCCCTTGTTGTCGTATTTGGCGTATAGCGATTTCAACGAATAGTCTTCCTTCTTATTCAACGAACAGCGTTTTCGACGTTTTTTTTCGTATTCAACGTACAGCGATTTCAACGATTTGTCTATTTATCGTATAATACGTACAGCGATTTCAACGATTTCCCTTTTTTTCCTATTCCGCGTACAGCGATTTCAACGATACCTTTTTCTTATTCAGCGTACAGCTATTTCCACTATTTTCTTTCGTATTCACCGTACAGAGATTTTAACGGTTTTTTTCGAATTCAGCCTACAGCCATTTCAACGATTTCACTTCTTTTCTTATTCAGCTTTCAACGATTTCAACGATGTCTCTCCTTTACCTATTCAACGTGCAGCGATTTCAACGATTTTTTTTCACATTCAACGTACAGCGATTTCAACGATTTCTCTCTTTTTCGTATTCAACTTACAGCGATTTCAACGATTTGTCTATTTTCCGTATAAAACTTACAGCGATTTCAAAGATTTTTTTTTCATGTTCACCGCACAGCGATATCAACGATTTCTTATTTTTTTCGAATTCAGCGTACAGCGATTTCAAAGATTTTTTTTCGTATTCTGCGTACAGCTATTTCAACGATTTTTTTTTATATTCAGCGTACAGCTATATCAACGAATTCTCTTCTTTTCTAAATTGGCGTAGAGCGATTTCAACGATTTCTTTCTTTTTCACATTCAGGTTACGATTTCATCGATTTCTCCCTTTTTCCTATTCATCGTACAGCGAATTCATCGGTTTCTCTTTTTTTCATATCCTACGTATAGCGACTATAACGATTTCTCTTTTTAAGTGTTCATCGCACAGCGATTTCAAAGATTTGTCTTTTTTTTCGTATTCTGAGTAGCGCGATTTCAACGATTTATCTTTTTTGCTATACAGCGCTAGCGATTTCAACGATTTCCCTTTTTTCGTATTCTACGTACAATGATTTTAACGATTTCTCCTTTTTTCTTATTCAGAGTACAAGGATTTCAACGATTTCTCTTTTTTTCGTATTCAACGTACAGCGGTTTCAACGACTTCTCCTTTTTCTTATTCAACGTACAGCCATTTCAACGATTTCCTTTATTTTGGACTCAGCGCACAGCGATTTCAACGATTTCTTGTTATTCGTATTCAGTGTACAGCGATTTTAACATATTCCCTGTTTTCGTATTCAAAGTACGAGTTCAGCGGTTCCTCTATTTTCGTGTTCAGCGATTTGAACGGTTTCTATTTTTTCGTATTCAGCGTACAGCGATTTCAACAATTTCTCTTTTTCTTCGTATTCAGCATACAGCGATTTCAACGATTTCTGTCTTTAAGTATTAAGTGTACAGCGATATCAACGATTTCTCTTTTTTCTTATTCAACATATAGCGATTCAACGATTTCTATTTTTTCTTATTCAAATTATAGCGATTTCAACGATTTCCCTCTTTATCCTATTCAGCGTATAGCGATTTCAACGAATTGTCTTTTTTCTTGTTCAACGAACAGGGATTCCAACGTTTTTTCGTATTCAACGTACAGCGATTTCAACGAATTCTCTTTTTTTCTTATTTGGCGTACAGCGATTTCAACGATTTCTCTTTTTTTCATATTCAGCGTGCAGAGATTTCAATGATTTCATTTTTTTCGTATTCAGCGTAGAGCGATTTCAACCTTTTTCTTTTTTTCTTATTCAGCGTATAGCTATTTCAACGCTTTGAATTTTTTTCGTATTCAGTGTACAAATATTTCAACGAAATCTCTTTTTTTCGTATTAGCGTAGAGCGATTTCAACGATTTGGTTTTTTTCTTATTCGGCGTAAAGCAATTTCAACGAATTCTCTATTTTTCGTATTCAAGGTACAGCGATTGCAACGATTTGTTTTTGTTTCGTATTCAACCTGCAGCGATTTCAACGAATTCTCTTTCTTCATATTCACCGCAATGCGATTTCAACGACTTCTCTTTTTTCGTATTCAATGTACAGCGATTTCAACGATTTCTCTTATTTCATGTTCACCGCAAAGCGATTTGAACAAATTCTCTTTTTTTCCTTATTCAGCGTACAGCGCTTTCAACGAATTCTGTTTTGCCTTATGCAGCGTGCAGCAATTTCAACGATTTTTCTTTATTTCGTATTGAACGAACTACGTTTTCAAAGATTTCTCTTTTTTCGTATCCTGCGTACAGCGATTACAAAGATATTATTTTGGTATTCAGCGCATATCTATTTCAAATATTTTCTTTCGTATTCAGCCTACAGCGATTTCAACGAATGGTCTTTTTTCGTATTCAGGTTACGATTTCAACGATTTCTCCCTTTTTCCTATTCATCGTACAGCGAATTCATCGGTTTCTCTTTTTTTGATATCCTACGAACAGCGACTATAACGATTTCTCTTTTTAAGTGTTCATCGTACTGCGATTTCAAAGATTTGTCTTTTTTTTCGTATTCAGCGTAGCGCCATTTCAACGACATATCTTTTTTTCCTATACAGCGCTAGCGGTTTCAACGATTTCCCTTTTTTTCATATTCTACGTACAGTGATTTTAACGATATCTACTGTTTTCTTATTCTGAGAACAGGGTTTTCAACGATTTCTCTTTTTTTCGTATTCAACGTACAGCGATTTCAACGATTTCTCTTTTTCTTATTCAACGTACAGCCATTTTAACGATTTCCTTTATTTTGGTCTCAGCGCACAGCGATTTAAACGTTTTCAATTTTTCGTCTTCAGTGTACAGCGATTTCAACGTATTCAACGTACAACGATTTCAGCGGTTTCTCTATTTTCGTGTTCAGCGATTTGAACGGTTTTTATTTTTTCGTATTCAGCATATAGCGATTTCAACAATTTCTCTTTTTTTCGTATTCAGCGTACAGCGAATTCTATTTTTTTCGTATTCAATTTACAGCGATTTCAATTATTTCCCTTTTTTTCTTATTCAACGTAGAGTGATTACAAAGATTTCTCTTCTTTTTCTCGTATTCGCTGTATAGCGATTTCAACGAGTTCTCTTTTTTTTGTATTCAACGTACAGTGATTTCAACGAATTCTGTTTTTTAGTATTCAGTGTACAGGGATTTCGACGATTTCTCTTTTTTCTTATTCAACGTATAGCGATTCAACGATTTCTCTTTTTTCTTATTCAAATTATAGCGATTTCAACGATTTTTCCCTTTTTGTCTTATTCGGCGTATAGCGATTTCAACGAATTGTCTTCTTTCTTATTCAACGAACAGCGATTTCAACGTTTTTTTCGTATTCAACGTACAGCGATTTGAACGATTTTTTTCCTATTCTGCGTACAGCTATTTCAACGATTTTCTTTTATATTCAGCGTATAGCTATTTCAACGAATTGTCTTTTTTTCTTATTTGGCGTAAAGCGATTTCAACGATTTCTCTATTTTTCGTATTCAAGGTACAGCGACTGCAACGATTTGACTTTGTTTCTTATTCAACGTACAGCGATTTCAACGATTTCTCTCTTTATGATCACCGCTCAGTGATATCAACGTTTTCTCTCTTTTTCTTATTCAACGTACAGCAATTTCAACGAATTCTGTTTCTTCATGTTCACCGCAATTCGATTTCAACGACTTCTCTTTTTTTCGCAATCAATGTACAGTGATTTCAACGATTTCTCTTTTTTCATGGTCACCGCAAAGCGATTTGAACGAATTCTGTTTTTTCCGTATTCAGCGTACAGCGCTTTCAACGATTTTTCTTTATTTCGTATTGAACGAACTACGTTTTCAAAGATTTCTCTTTTTTCGTATACTGCGTACTGCGAATTCAAAGATTTTTTTGTTATTCAGCGCATATCTATTTCTACTACTTTCTATCGTATTCAGCCTACAGCGATTTGAACGAATTCTCTTTTTTTCGCATTCAGGTTACGATTTCAACGATTTCTCCCTTTTTCCTATTCATCGTATAGCGAATTCATCGGTTTCTCTTTTTTTCATATCCTACGTACAGCGACTATAACGATTTCTCTTTTTGAGTGTTCATCGCACAGCGATTTCAAAGATTTGCCTTTTTTCGTATTCAGCGTAGCGCGATTTCAACGATTTATCTTTTTTTCCTATACAGCGCTAGCGATTTCAACGATTTCCCTTTTTTCGTATTCTACGTACAGTGATTTTAACGATTTCTCCTTTTTTCTTATTCAGAGTACAGGGATTTCAACGATTTCTCTTCTTTTCGTATTCAACGTACAGCGATTTCAACGACGTCTCTTTTTCTTATTCAACGTACGGCCATTTCAACGATTTTCTTTATTTTGAGCTCAGAGCACAGCGATTTCAACGATTTCTATTTTTTCGTATTCAGTGTACAGCGATGTCAACGTTCTCTCTTTTTTTCGCATTCAACGTACAACGAGTTCAGCGGTTCCCCTATTTTCGTGTTCAGCGATTTGAACGGTTTCTATTTTTTTTTTGTATTCAACGTACGGCGATTTCAACAATTTCTTTTTTTTCGTATTCAGCGTACAGCGATTTATATTTTTTTTCGTATTCAATTTACAGCGGTTTCAACGATTTCCCTTTTTTTCTTATTCAACCTAGAGTGATTTCAACGATTTCTCTTTTTTTCTTATTCAACCTAGAGTGATTTCAACGATTTCTCTTTTTTTTCGTATTCGCTGTGTAGCGATTTCAACCATTTCTATTTTTTCGTATTCAACGGACAGGGATTTCAACGATTTCTGTTTTTTAGTATTCAGTGTACAGCGATTTCAACGATTTCTCATTTTTCTTATTCAACGTATAGCGATTCAACGATTTCTCTTTCTTCTTGTTCAACGAACAGCGATTTCAACGTTTTTTCGTATTCAACGTACAGCGATTTCATCGATTTGTCTATTTCTCGTATAAAACGTACAGCAATTTCAACGAATTCTCTTTTATTCGTATTCGACTTACAGCGACTTCAGCGGTTTCTCTTTTTTCGTTTTCAGCGATTTGAACGGTTTCTATTTATTTGTGTTCGGCCTAGAGAGATTTCAACAATTTCCCATTTTTTCGTATTCAGTGTACAGCGATTTCTATTTTTTACCTATTCAATGTACAGCGATTTGAAGGATTTCCCATTTTTTCTTATTCAATGTAGAGTGATTTCAATGATTTCTCTTTTTTTCGTATTCGCTGTTTAGCGATTTCAACGATTTCTCATTTTTCGTATACAACGTACAGCCAATTCAACGATTTCTGTTTTTTAGTATTCAGTGTACAGCGATTTCAACGATTTCTCTTCTTTCTTAATCTACGTATAGCGATTCAACGATTTCTCTTTTTTCTTATTCAACTTATAGCGATTTCAACGTTTTCATTTTTTTCTTATTCAGCGTTCAGAGATTTCAACGATTTTTCTTTTTTCATATTCAACGTACTACGATTTCAACGATTTCTCTTTTTTCGTATTCAACTTAAAGCGATTTCAACGATTTGTCTATTTTTCCTACACAGCGCTTGCGATTTCAACGATTTCCCTTGTTTTCGTATTCTGCGTACAGTGATTTTAACGATTTCCCCTTTTTTCTTATTCAGAGTACAGGGATTTCAACGATTTCTCTTCTTATCCTATTCAACTTACAGCGATTACAAGGACTTCTCTTTTTCTTATTCAACGTACAGCCATTTCAACGATTTCATTTATTTTGGGCTCAGCGCACAGCGATTTCAACGATTTCTCTTTTTTTCATATTCAGCGTGCATAGATTTCAACGATTTCATTTTTTCGTATTCAGTGTACAGCGATTTCAACCTTTTTCAATTTTTTCGTATTCTGTTTAAAGCTATATCAAAGATTTGTATTTTTTTCCTATTCAGTGTACAAATATTTCAACGAAATCTCTTTTTTTGGTATTAGCGTAGAGCGATTTCAACGATTTCTTTTTTTTCTTATTCGGCGTAAAGTGATTTTAACGATTTCTCTATTTTTCGTATTCAAGGTACAGCGATTGCAACGATTTGTCTTTGTTTCGTATTCAACGTACAGCGATTTCAACGATTTCTCTTTCTTCATGTTCACCGCAAAGCAATTTGAACGAATTCTCATTTTCCCGTATTCAGCGTACAGCGCTTTCAAGGAATTCTCTTTTTTTCTTATGCAGCGTGCAGCAATTTCAACGATTCTTCTTTATTTCGTATTGAACGAACTACGTTTTCAAAGATTTCTCTCTTTTCGTATTCTGCGTACAGCGATTTCAAAGATATTTTTTTGGTATTCAGCGCATATCTATTTCAACTAATTACTTTCGTATTCAGCATAGAGCGATTTGAACGAATTTTTCTTTTTTTTTCGTATTCAGGTTTCGATTTCAACGATTTCTCTCTTTTTCCTATTCATCGTACAGCGAATTCATCGGTTTCTCTTTTTTTGATATCCTACGAACAGCGACTATAAAGATTTCTCTTTTTAAGTGTTTATCGCGAAGCGATTTCAAAGATTTGTCTTTTTTTTCGTATTCAGCGTAGCGCGATTTCAACGATTTATCTTTTTTTCCTATACAGCGCTAGCCATTTCAACGATTTCCCTTTTTTCGTATTCTACGTACAGTGATTTTAACGATATCTCCTATTTTCTTATTCAGAGTACAGGGATTTCAACGATTTCTCTTTTTTTCGTATTCAACGTACAGCGATTTCAACGACTTCTCTTTTTCTTATTCAACGTACGGCCATTTTAACGATTTCCTTTTTTTTTGGTCTCAGCGCTCAGCGATTTCAACGTTTTCATTTTTTCGTATTCAGTGTACAGCGATTTCAATGTATTCTCTTTTTTTCGTATTCAACGTACAACGATTTCAGCGGTTTCTCTATTTTCGCGTTCAGCGATTTGAACGGATTCTATTTTTTCGTATTCAGCGTACAGCGATTAAAACAATTTCTTTTTTTTTCCGTATTCAGCGTACAACGATTTCTATTTTTTTCGTATTCATTTTACAGCGATTTCAATGTTTTCCCTTTTTTCTTATTCAACGAAGAGTGATTTCAACGATTTCTCTTTTTTCTCTTATTCGCTGTTTAGAGATTTCAACGATTTCTGTTTTTTAGTATTCAGTGTACAGCGATTTCAACGATTTCTGTTTTTTCATATTCAACGTATAGCGATTCAACGATTTCTCTTTTTTCTTATTCAAATTATAGCGATTTCAACGATTTCCCTTTTTGTCTTATTTGGCGTATAGCGATTTCAACGAATAGTCTTCCTTCTTATTCAACGAACAGCGTTTTCGACGTTTTTTTTCGTATTCAACGAACAGCGATTTCAACGATTTGTCTATTAATCGTATAATAAGTACAACGATTTCAACGATTTCCCTTTTTTTCCTATTCCGCGTACAGCCATTTCAACGATTTCACTTCTTTTCGTATTCAGCTTTCAACGATTTCAACGATGTCTCTCCTTTACCTATTCAACGTACAGCGATTTCAACGATTTTTTTTCATATTCAACGTACAGCGATTTCAGCGATTTCTCTTTTTTTCGTATTCAACTTACAGCGATTTCAACGATTTGTCTATTTTCCTTATAAAACTTACAGCGATTTCAAAGATTTCTTTTTTTTCATATTCACCGCACAGCGATATCAACGATTTCTTATTTTTTTCGAATTCAGCGTACAGCGATTTGAAAGATTTTTTTTTCGTATTCTGCGTACAGCTATTTCAACGAATTCTCTTCATTTCTTAATTGGCGTACAGCGATTTCAACGGTTTCTTTTTTTTCACATTCAGGTTACGATTTCATCGATTTCTCCCTTTTTCCTATTCATCGTACAGCGAATTCATCGGTTTCTCTTTTTTTCATATCCTACGTATAGCGACTATAAAGATTTCTCTTTTTAAGTGTTCATCGCACAGCGATTTCAAAGATTTGTCTTTTTTTTCGTATTTAGAGTAGCGCGATTTCAACGATTTATCATTTTTCCTATACAGCGCTAGCGATTTCAACGATTTCCTTTTTTCGTATTCTACGTACAATGATTTTAACGATTTCTCCTTTTTTCTTATTCAGAGTACAAGGATTTCAACGATTTCTCTTTTTTTCGTATTCAACGTACAGCGGTTTCAACGACTTCTCCTTTTTCTTATTCAACGTACAGCCATTTCAACGATTTCCTTTATTTTGACTCAGCGCACAGCGATTTCAACGATTTCCTTTTATTCGTATTCAGTGTACAGCGATTTCAACATATTCTCTTTTTTTCGTATTCAAAGTACGAGTTCAGCGGTTCCTCTATTTTCGTGCTCAGCGATTTGAACGGTTTCTATTTTTTCGTATTCAGCGTACAGCGATTTCAACAATTTCTCTTTTTTTTCGTATTCAGCGTACAGCGATTTCAACGATTTCTGTCTTTAAGTATTAAGTATACAGCGATTTCAACGATTTCTCTTTTTCTTATTCAACATATAGCGATTCAACGATTTCTCTTTTTTGCTATTTAAATTATAGCGATTTCAACGATTTCCCTTTTTATTTTATTCAGCGTATAGCGATTTCAACGAATTGTCTTTTTTCTTGTTCAACGAACAGGGATTCCAACGTTTTTTTCGTATTCAACGTACAGCGATTTCAACGAATTCTCTTTTTTTCTTATTTGGCGTACAGCGATTTCAAAGATTTCTCTTTTTTTTCATATTCAGCGTGCAGAGATTTCAATGATTTCATTTTTTTCGTATTCAGCGTAGAGCGATTTCACCTTTTTCTCTTTTTTCGTATTCAGCGTATAGCTATTTCAACGCTTTGAATTTTTTTCGTATTCAGTGTACAAATATTTCAACGAAATCTCTTTTTTTCGTATTAGCGTAGAGCGATTTCAACGATTTGGTTTTTTTCTTATTCGGCGTAAAGCAATTTCAACGGTTTCTCTATTTTTCTTATTCAAGGTACAGCGATTGCAACGATTTGTCTTTTTTTCTTATTCAACCTACAGCGATTTCAACGAATTCATTTCTTCATATTCACCGCAATGCGATTTCAACGACTTCTCTTTTTTCGTATTCAATGTACAGCGATTTCAACGATTTCTCTTATTTCATGTTCACCGCAAAGCGATTTGAACGAATTCTCTTTTTCCCTAATTCAGCGTACAGCGCTTTCAACGAATTCTCTTTTTTCTTATGCAGCGTGCAGCAATTTCAACGATTTTTCTTTATTTCGTATTGAACGAACTACGATTTCAAAGATTTCTCTTTTTTCGTATCCTGCGTACAGCGATTTCAAAGATATTTTTTTGGTATTCAGCGCATATCTATTTCAACTATTTTCTTTCGTATTCAGCCTATAGCGATTTCATCGAATGGTCTTTTTTCGTATTCTGGTTACGATTTCAACGATTTCTCCCTTTTTCCTATTCATCGTACAGCGAATTCATCGGTTTCCCTTTTTTTCATATCCTACGAACAGCGACTATAACGATTTCTCTTTTTAAGTGTTCATCGTACAGCGATTTCAAAGATTTGTCTTTTTTTTTCGTATTCAGCGTAGCGCGATTTCAACGACATATCTTTTTTTTCCTATACAGCGCTAGCGATTTCAACGATTTCCCTTTTTTTCATTTTCTACGTACAGTGATTTTAACGATATCTCCTGTTTTCTTATTCATAGTACAGGGATTTCAACGATTTCTCTTTTTTTTCGTGTTCAACGTACAGCGATTTCAACGATTTCCCTTTTTCTTATTCAACGTACAGCCATTTTAACGATTTCCTTTATTTTGGTCTCAGCGCATAGCAATTTAAACGTTTTCAATTTTTCGTCTTCAGTGTACAGCGATTTCAACGTATTCTCTTTTTTTCGTATTCAACGTTCAACGATTTCAGCGGTTTCTCTATTTTCGTGTTCAGCGATTTGAACGGTTTTTATTTTTTCGTATTCAGCGTATAGCGATTTCAACAATTTCTCTTTTTTTCGTATTCAGCGTACAGCGAATTCTATTTTTTTCGTATTCAATTTACAGCGATTTCAATGATTTCCCTTTTTTTCTTATTCAACGTAGAGTGATTACAAAGATTTCTCTTCTTTTTCTCGTAATCGCTGTATAGCGATTTCAACGAGTTCTCTTTTTTCGTATTCAACGTACAGTAATTTCAACGAATTCTGTTTTTCAGTATTCAGTGTACAGCGATTTCGACGATTTCTCTTTTTTCTTATTCAACGTATAGCGATTCAACGATTTCTCTTTTTTCTTATTCTAATTATAGCGATTTCAACGATTTCCCTTTTCGTCTTATTCGGTGTATAGCGATTTCAACGAATTGTCTCCTTTCTTATTCAACGAACAGCGATTTCAACTTTTTTTTTCGTATTCAACGTACAGCGATTTGAACGATTTTTTTCGTATTCTGCGTACAGCTATTTCAAAGATTTTCTTTTATATTCAGCGTATAGGTATTTCAACGAATTGTCTTTTTTTCTTATTTGGTGTAAAGAGATTTCAACGATTTCTCTATTTTTCGTATTCAAGGTACAGCGATTGCAACGATTTGTCTTTGTTTCTTATTCAACGTACAGCAATTTCAACGATTTCTCTTTTTTTATGATCACCGCGCAGTGATGTCAACGTTTTCTCTCTTTTTCTTATTCAACGTACAGCGATTTCAACGAATTCTGTTTCTTCATGTTCACCGCAATTCGATTTCAACGACTTCTCTTTTTCCCGTATTCAGCGTACAGCGCTTTCAACGAATTCTCTTTTTTTCTTATTCATCGTGCAGCAATTTCAACGATTTTTCTTTATTTCGTATTGAACGAACTACGATTTCAAAGATTTCTCTTTTATCGTATTCTGCGTACAGCGACTTCAAAGATATTTTTTTGGTATTCAGCGCATATCTATTTCAACTAATTTCTTTCGTATTCACCCTACATCGATTTGAACGAATTCTCTTTTTTTTCGTATTGAGGTTACGATTTCAACGATTTCTATCTCTTTCCTATTCATCGTACAGCGAATTCATCGGTTTCTCTTTTTTTCATATCCTACGTACAGCGACTATAACGGTTTCTCTTTTTAAGTGTTCATCGCACAGCGATTTTAAAGATTTGACTTTTTTTTTCGTATGCAGCGTAGCGCGATTTCAACGATTTATCTTTTCTTCCTATACAGCGCTAGCGATTTCAACGATTTCCATTTTTTTCGTATTCTATGTACAGTGATTTTAACGATATCTCCTTTTTTCTTATTCAGAGTACAGGGATTTCAACGATTAATCTTTTTTTCGTATTCAACGTACAGCGATTTCAACGACTTCTCTTTTTCTTACTCAACGTACAGCCATTTCAACGATTTCCTTTATTTTGGGCTCAGCGCTCAGTGATTTCAACGATTTCGTTTTTTTCGTATTCAGTGTGCAGCGTTTTCAACGTATTCTCTTTTTTTCGTATTCAACGTACAACGATTTCAGCGGTTTCTCTATTTTCGTGTTAAGCGATTTGAACGGTTTCTATTTTTTCGTATTCAGCGTACAGCGATTTGAACAATTTCTTTTTTTTTCGTATTCAGCGTACAGCGATTTCTATTTTTTTCGTATTCTGCGTACGGCTGTTTCAACGATTTTCTTTCATATTCAGCGTACAGCTATTTCAACGAATTCTCTTTTTTTCTTATTTGGCGTACAGCGATTTCAACGATTTCTCTTTTTTTCATATTCAGCGTGCATAGATTTCAAAGATTTCATTTTTTCTTATTCAGCCTACAGCGATTTGAACGAATTCTCTTTTTTTCGCATTCAGGTTAGGATTTCAACGATTTCTCCCTTTTTCCTGTTCATCGTACAGCGAATTCATCGGTTTCTCTTTTTTTCATATCCTAGTTACAGCTACTATAACGATTTCTCTTTTTAAGTGTTCATCGCACAGCGATTTCATTGATTTTTCTTTTTTTCCTATACAGCGCTAGCGATTTCAACGATTTCCCTTTTTTCGTATTCTACGTACAGTGATTTTAACGATTTCACCTTTTTTCTTATTCAGAGTACAGGGATTTCAACGATTTCTCTTTTTTTCGTATTCATAGTACAACGAGTTGAACGGTTCCTCTATTTTCGTGTTCAGCGATTTGAACGGTTTCTATTTTTTCGTATTCAGCGTACAGCAATTTCAACAATTTCTCTTTTATTTATCGTATTCAGCGTACAGCGATTTATATTTTTTTCGTATTCAATTTACAGCGATTTCAACGATTTCCCTTTTTTTCTTATTCAACCTTGAATGATTTCAACGATTTCTCTTTTTTTCGTATTCGCAGTATAGCGATTTCAACGATTTCTCTTTTTTCGTATTCAACGTACAGCGATTTCAACGATTTCTGTTTTTTAGTATTCAGTGTACAGCGATTTCAACGATTTCTCTTTTTTCTTATTCAACGTATAGCGATTCAACTATTTCTCTTTTTTCTTTTTCAAATTTTAGCGATTTCAACGATTTCCCTTTTTATCTTATTCAGCGTATAGCGATTTCAACGAATTGTCTTTTTTTGTTATTCAACGAACAGCGATTTCAACGTTTTTTTTCGTATTCAACGTACAGCGATTTCAACGATTTGTCTATTTTTCGTATAAAACGTACAGCGATTTCAACCATTTCTCTTTTTTTCGTATTCCGCGTACAGCGATTTCAAAGATATCTTTTTCTTATTCAGCGTACAGCTATTTCCACTATTTTCTTTCGTATTCACCGTACTGCGATTTTAATGGTTTTTTTCGAATTCAGCCTACAGCGATTTCAACGATTTCTCTTATTTTCGTAATCTGCTTTCAACGATTTCAACGATGTGTCTCCTTTACCTTTTCAACGTACAGCGTTTTCATCGATTTCTCTTTTTATCATATTTTACGTACAGCGACTTTAACGATTTATCTTTTTACGTGTTCAGCGCACAGGGATTTCAAAAATTTATTTTTTTTTTCGTATTCTGCGTGCAGTGATTTCAAACAGTTTATTATTTTTCGTATTCAGCGTTCAGCTATTTCAAAGATTTATCTGTTTTTCGTACTCAACGTACAGTGATTTTAACGATTTCTTTTTTTTTCGTATTCGGTGTACAGCCATTTCAACGATTTCCTTTATTTTGGGCTCAGCGCTCAGCGATTTCAACGATTTCTCTTTTTTCGTATTCAGCGTAGAGCGATATAAACGATTTCTCTTTTTTACGTGTTCAACGTACAGCGATTTCAACGATTTCTCTCTTTTTGTTATTCAGCTTACAGCGATTTCAACGATTTTTCGCTTTTTCGTATTCAGCGTACAGCTATTTCAAAGATTTTTTTTCGTAGTCAGCGTACATCTATTTCAACGATTTTCTTTCATGTTCAGCGTATAGCCATTTCAACGATTTCTCTTTTTTTCGTATTCAAAGTACAACGATTAAACAATTACTCTTTTTCTCGTATTCAGCTTACAGCGTTTTCAACGATATTTTTTTCGTATTCAGCGTACAGCTATTTCAACGATTTTCTTTCGTTTTCAGCGTACAGCGATTTTTTTTTTCATTTTTGTCCTACAGGGATTTTAACGATTTCACTTTTTTTTCGTATTCAGTGTACAGCGATTGTTTAGCGAAATTATTTTCGTATTCAGCGTAGAGAAATTGCAACGATATTTTTTTGTATTTAGCATAGAGCTATTTCATCGATTTCTCTTTTTTCCGTATTCAGCGCACAGCGATTTCAACGATTTCTCTTTTCTCGTATTCAGCGTACAGCGATTTCAAAGATTTATCTTTTTTTCTTATTCAGCGTATAGCGATTTTAATGATTTCTCTTTTTTACGTATTCAACGTGCAGCGATTTCAACGATTTCTCTCTTGTTGGTATTCAGCTTACAGCGATTTCAACGGTTTTTCTCTTTTTCGTATCCAGCGTACAGCTAGTTCAACGATTTTTTTCTCATTCAACGTACAGCGATTTCAACGTTTTTTGTATTCTGCATACAGTGATTTCAACGGTTTTTTTCGTATTCACCGTACAGACAATTCTGCAATTTTTTCCCTATCATCGTTGAGCAATTTCAAATATTTTATTTCGTTCGGTCACCATTCCAACCAATGCATCCTTCTGCAGACAGTTTCTTCTTAGCCCTTGACCCAGGCAATTCCTTTTTTTCATCCTGATCATTTTCAGCATCACACTTTCTTCACCCTTTCTTTGCAACACAGCATCATTTCTTATTCTGTCTCTCTGTTTCCCACCATCCGATCTTCTCCATATCTACATTTCAAATGACTCTAGTCTCTTCTCTTCACTTCGTCGCAATGTCTATGTTTCCTCCTTATACAATGTCACACTCCACACAAAGCATTTCACTAGTCTCTCCATTAGTAGTTTTTCTAGAGTTCCGTAGAATGCTCTTTTTCCCTATTAAATGTTTATTGTTATTATAAATGCAACTAATGGTTTAAGAAAAAGGATTTGCTCTCCTAGAGGACTGTGTAACTCTGTTGACTAAATTTTTGCATGCATTTATATTACATCAACTTGTACTCTATTTAGTTAGATATATTACACTTTGTAATATGTACAGTATTATTACTCTTCTTTACTTTAGGATATATTTTATTGTAATTATATATTTTTTGAAAATTAAAAAAAAAAGGTAAAAACAAGGTCGGCTAGAGGGGAGGAGGAGGCCGAAATAGGAGTAATAATACTGCACAGTTTAAATAATATTGCGTGTTAGATTTAATAATAATAATAATAATAATAATAATAATAATAATAATAATAATAATAATAGTTATAATAATAATAATATTTTTTTTGAGATCGGCCTGGGAACGCGATGAAAATTGTAAGGGAATGTTGGTTGAAGAAGGTATTAATTCTGTAGGTAGCCTACCCTGCATTACTGTAAATCCTAATATTCTTCACAGTCCATCAGAAGTATTCGCTGTCCCCGAAAATTATTCAGACTTCTTCCCTATTACTCGTAATTCGTAATTATCCGTCACCCATTATAAATATTATTATTCTATTTTATTCATTGTAGTCATCCTCTATTACTCGTCATCGTAGGTCATCGTCATCAGACATTATACGTCACCATATTTCGTCATCCAACATTATTCATTATCATAGGTTGTCTGCCACAATTCATCGTAAGTTATCCACCACAATTCTTCATAGTCATCCCTGTAACTCGTCAATATTGGTCATCAATCACCATTCATCAGTCATGCTCCATTATTCGTCGTACTGGATCATCGTATCATATAATTCGTCTGTAATCCTCCATTAACCGTCATAATACATCATCAATCTTAACTCGTCATAATCATACTCCTCGTCGTCATAGCCCATCATCAATTACAGTTTATTTTTTTCAGCCTTTATTAAGCGTCATTTCAAATTGTTGTTTAGCCAACAGTCCTAAAACAGACCTGAACCTCATAATTCATTACTCATGAGGCAATTAAGCCAAGAGATAATGGGGTAGAATGGCAAGTTCATTTCCCCTTCCATTGCATACATCGCTGATTAGTTAGATATTACACTGATCAGACTATTATTTTTAGTAGGTTATTTTACGACGCTTTATCAACTTCTTAGGTTATTTAGCGTCTGAATGAGATGAAGGTGATAATGCCGGTGATATGAGTCAGGGGTCCAGCACCGAAAGTTACCTAGCATTTCCTCATATTGGGTTGAGGGAAATCCCGGAAAAAACCTCAACCAAGTAAATTGCCCCGACCGGGAATCGAACCCGGGCCACATGGTTTCGCGGCCAGCGCGTCGCTGACCGTTACTCCACAGATGTGGACTCAGACTATTATGAGACACAATTAATATTATTCGTCATATTTCGTTAGTATCCTCTGAAATTAGTCAGTTTTTCGTCCGCATACCCAAGGAAAATAACATAAATGGACGTCCAGCTCAATTTACGAATTGCATTCAGAGTTTAGGCGTCGTACTTTTTTTTGTATTCAGCGTACAGGGATTTCAACGGTATCTTTTTTTTCGTATTCAACGTACAGCTATTTCAACGATTTCTTTTCTTTTCGTATTCTGCGTACCGCTAATTCCACTATTTTTTTTCGTATTCAGTGTACAGCGATTTCTCTTTTTTCGTATTCAACGTACAGCTACTTCAACGATTTCTCTTTTTTTTCGTATTCAACCTACAGATATTTCAACCATTTTTTTCCTATTCACCGTGCATCGATTTCAATGAATTCTCCTTCTTTCGTATTCAGCGTACAGCAATTTCAATAGTATCTTCCTTCTCGTATTCAGCGTACTGCGATTTCTACGGTGTTTTTTTTTTTTTTGTTTCTGTATTCAGCGTATGGTTATTGCAACGATTTATCTTTTTTTCGTATTCAGCGTACCACTATTTCAACTACTTTTTCCTTATTCAGTGAACAGCGATTTCAGCGATTTCTCTTTTTTTCGAATTCAACGTACAGCTATTTCAACGATTCCTCTTGTTTGTCGTATTCAACGTGCAGTTATTTCAACTATTTTTGTCCTATTCAGCGTGCAGCGATTTCAATGAATTCTCCTTTTTCGTATTCAGCGTACAGCGATTTCAACCAATCCTTTTTCTTTCGTATTCAACGTACAGATATTTCAACCATACAATTTTGTATTTAGAGTAGATCGATTTCAAGGATTATTTTTATTCCGTATTCAACGTACAGAGTCTTCAAATATTTCTATTTTTTTTCGTATTGAATGTACAGCAATTTCAACGATTTCTCTTTTTTTCGTATTCATCATACAGCGACTTCAGCGATTTTTTTTCGTGTTCAGCGTACAAATATTTCAACTTTTTTCCCTATTCATCGTACATCTATTTCAATGAATTTTTCTCCTATTCAGCTTATAGCAATTTCAAACCTTTTTTCGTATTCAGCGTACTGCGGTTTCAACGATTTTTTTCGTATTCAGCGTACAGCGATTTCAAAGATTTCTTTTCCGTATTCTGCGTACAGCTATTTCAACGATTTTCTTTCATATTCAGCGTACAGCTATTTCAAAGATTTCTCTTTTTCTCTTATTTGGCGTACAGAGATTTCAACGATTTCTCTTTTTTTAATATTCAGCTTGCAGAGATTTCAAAGATTTCATTTTTTTCGTACTCAGCATACAGCGGTTTCAAAGTATTCTTTTTTTCATATTCAGCGTACAGCGATTTGAACAATTTGTCTTTTTTTCGTATTCGGTGTACAGATATTTCAACGATTTCTCTTTTTTTCGTATTAGCGAAGAGCGATTTCGACGATTTCTCTTTTTTCGTATTCAGCGTAAAGCGATTTCAACGATTTCTCTATTATTCTTATTCAACGTACAGAGATTGCAACGATTTCTATTTTTTTGTTATTCAACCTACATCGATTTCAACGATTTCTTTTTTTCTCTCATTCTACGTACAGCGATTTCAACGAATTCTCTCTTCATGTTCACCGCACAGGCATTTCAACGATTTCTCTTTTTTCCTATTCAACGTACAGCGATTTCAAGGAATTCCCTTTTTTTCCCTATTCAGCGTACAGCGATTTCAACGATTTCTCTTTTTCTCGTATTCAACGAACAGCGTTTTCAAAGATTTCTCTTTTTTCGTATTCTGCGTACAGCGATTTCAACGATTTTTTTCGGTATTCAGCACATATCTATTTCAACGATTTTCTTTCGTATTCAGCCTACAGCGATTTGAACGATTTATTTTTTTTCTTATTCAGCTTACAACGATTTGAACGATTTGTCTCTTTCCCTATTCATCGTACAGCGATTTCATCGATTTATCTTTTTTTCATATTCTACATACAGCGATTATAACGATTTCTCTTTTTAAGTGTTCATCGCACAGCGATTTCAAAGATTTGCCTTTTCTCGCATTTAGTGTAGCGCGATTTCAACGATTTTTTTCGTATTCAGCGTACTGCGATTTCAACGATTTTTTCGTATTCAGCGCACAGCGATTTCAACGATTTTTTTTGCGTATTTGCGTACATCTATTTCAACGATATTCTTTCATATTCAGCGTACAGCTATTTCAAAGATTTCTCTTTTTTTCTTATTTGGCGTACAGCGATTTCAACGATTTCTCTTTTTTTCATATTCAGCGTGCAAAGATGTCAAAGATTTTATCTTTTTCGTATTCAGCGTACAGCGATTACAACCTTTTCTCTGTTTTCGTATTCATCGTACAGCGATTTCAACATTTTTTTTTCGTATTCAGTGTACAAATATTTCAACGATTTCTCTTTTTTCGTAATAGCGTAGAAGGATTTCGACGATTTCTCTGTTTTTCGTATTCAGCGTTAAGCGATTTCAACGATTTCTCTATTTTTCGTATTGAAGGTACAGCGATTGCAACGATTTGTCTTTGTTTCGTATTCAAAGTACAGCGATTTCAACGATTTCTCCTTTTTTTATGATCACCGCACAAAGATTATCAACGATTTCTTTTTTTTCTTATTCAACGTACAGCGATTTCAACGAATTCTCTTTCCACATGTTCACCGCAAAGGGATTTCTACGATTTCTCTTTTTTCGTATTCAACGTACAGCGATTTCAACGATTTCTCTTTTTTCATGTTCACCGCAAAGCGATTTGAACGAATTCTCTTTTTTCCGTATTCAGCGTACAGAGATTTCAACGATTTGTCTATTTTTCGTATAAAACGTACCGCGATTTCAAAGATTTCTCTTTCTTCGTGTTCACAGCATAGCGATATCAACGATTTCTTATTTTTTTCGTATTCAGCGTACAGCGATTTCAACGATTTTTTTCTAATTCTGCGTACAGCTATTTCAACGATTTTCTTTCATATTCAGCGTACGGCTATTTCAACGAATTCTCTCTTTTTCTTATTTGGTGTACAGCGATTTCAACGATTTCTCTTCTTTTTCATATTCAGCGTGCAGAGATATGAAAGATTTCATTTTTTTCGTATTCAGCGTACAGCGATTTCAAACTTTTCCTCTTTTTTCGTATTCAGTTTATAGCGATTTCAACGATTTGTCTTTTTTTCGTATAGAATGTACAAATATTTCAACGAAATCTCTTTTTTTCGTATTGGCTTAGAGCGGTTTCAACGACTTCTTTTTTTTCTTATTCGGCGTAAAGCGATTTCAACGATTTCTCTATTTTTCATATTCAAGGTACAGCGATTGCAACGATTTGTCTTTGTTTCGTATTCAACGTACAGCGATTTCAACGATTTCTCTTTTTTTATGATCACCGCGCAGTGATATCAACGATTTCTCTCTTTTTCTTATTCAACGTACAGCGATTTCAACGAATTATCCTTCTTCATGTTCACCGCAATGCGATTTCAACGACTTCTCTTTTTTTCGTATTCAATGTACAGCGATTTCAACCATTCCTCTTTTTTCATGTTCACCGCAAAGCGATTTGAACAAATTCTATTTTTTCCCGTATTCAGCGTACAGCGCTTTCAACGAATTCTCTTTTTTTTCTTATTCAGCGTTCAGCAATTTCAACGATTTTTCTTTATTTCGTATTGAACGATCTACGTTTTCAAAGATTTCTCTTTTTTCGTATTCTGCGTACAGCGATTTCAAAGATATTATTTGGTATTCAGCGCATATCTATTTCAACTAATTTCTTTCGTATTCATCCTACAGCGATTTAAACGAATTCTCTTTTTTTTCGAATTCAGGTACGACTTCAACAATTTCTCCCTTTTTCCTATTCATCGTACAGCGAATTCATCGGTTTCTCTCTTTTTCATATCCTACGTACAGCCACTATAAAGATTTCTCATTTTAAGTGTTCATCGCACAGCGATTTCAAAGATTTGTCTCTTTTTTCGAATTCAGCGTAGCGCGATTTCAACGATTTATCTTTTTTTCCTATACAGCGCTAGAGATTTCAACGATTTCCCTTTTTTCGTATTCTATACAGTGATTTTAACGATACCTCCTTCCTTCTTATTCAGAGTACAGGGATTTCAACGATTACTCTTTTTTCGTATTCAACGTACAGCGATTTCAACGACTTCTCTTTTTCTTATTCAACGTACAGCCATTTCAACGATTTCCTTTATTTTGGGCTCAGCGCACAGCGATTTCAACGATTTCTTTTTTTTCGTATTCATTGTACAGCGATTTCAACGTATTCTCTTTTTTTCGTATTCAACGTACAACGATTTCAGCGGTTTCTCTATTTTCGTGTTCAGCGATTTGAACGGTTTCTATTTTTTCGTATTCAGTGTACAGCGATTTCTCTTTTTTCGTATTCAACGTACAGCGATTTCAACGATTTCTCTTTTTTTTCGTATTCAACCTACAGATATTTCAACCATTTTTTTCCTATTCACCGTGCATCGATTTCAATGAATTCTCCTTCTTTCGTATTCAGCGTACAGCAATTTCAATAGTATCTTCCTTCTCGTATTCAGCGTACTGCGATTTCTACGGTGTTTTTTTTTTTTTGTTTCTGTATTCAGCGTATGGTTATTGCAACGATTTATCTTTTTTTCGTATTCAGCGTACCACTATTTCAACTACTTTTTCCTTATTCAGTGAACAGCGATTTCAGCGATTTCTCTTTTTTTCGAATTCAACGTACAGCTATTTCAACGATTCCTCTTGTTTGTCGTATTCAACGTGCAGTTATTTCAACTATTTTTGTCCTATTCAGCGTGCAGCGATTTCAATGAATTCTCCTTTTTCGTATTCAGCGTACAGCGATTTCAACCAATCCTTTTTCTTTCGTATTCAACGTACAGATATTTCAACCATACAATTTTGTATTTAGAGTAGATCGATTTCAAGGATTATTTTTATTCCGTATTCAACGTACAGAGTCTTCAAATATTTCTATTTTTTTTCGTATTGAATGTACAGCAATTTCAACGATTTCTCTTTTTTTCGTATTCATCATACAGCGACTTCAGCGATTTTTTTTCGTGTTCAGCGTACAAATATTTCAACTTTTTTCCCTATTCATCGTACATCTATTTCAATGAATTTTTCTCCTATTCAGCTTATAGCAATTTCAAACCTTTTTTCGTATTCAGCGTACTGCGGTTTCAACGATTTTTTTCGTATTCAGCGTACAGCGATTTCAAAGATTTCTTTTCCGTATTCTGCGTACAGCTATTTCAACGATTTTCTTTCATATTCAGCGTACAGCTATTTCAAAGATTTCTCTTTTTCTCTTATTTGGCGTACAGAGATTTCAACGATTTCTCTTTTTTTAATATTCAGCTTGCAGAGATTTCAAAGATTTCATTTTTTTCGTACTCAGCATACAGCGGTTTCAAAGTATTCTTTTTTTCATATTCAGCGTACAGCGATTTGAACAATTTGTCTTTTTTTCGTATTCGGTGTACAGATATTTCAACGATTTCTCTTTTTTTCGTATTAGCGAAGAGCGATTTCGACGATTTCTCTTTTTTCGTATTCAGCGTAAAGCGATTTCAACGATTTCTCTATTATTCTTATTCAACGTACAGAGATTGCAACGATTTCTATTTTTTTGTTATTCAACCTACATCGATTTCAACGATTTCTTTTTTTCTCTCATTCTACGTACAGCGATATCAACGAATTCTCTCTTCATGTTCACCGCACAGGCATTTCAACGATTTCTCTTTTTTCCTATTCAACGTACAGCGATTTCAAGGAATTCCCTTTTTTTCCCTATTCAGCGTACAGCGATTTCAACGATTTCTCTTTTTCTCGTATTCAACGAACAGCGTTTTCAAAGATTTCTCTTTTTTCGTATTCTGCGTACAGCGATTTCAACGATTTTTTTCGGTATTCAGCACATATCTATTTCAACGATTTTCTTTCGTATTCAGCCTACAGCGATTTGAACGATTTATTTTTTTTCTTATTCAGCTTACAACGATTTGAACGATTTGTCTCTTTTCCCTATTCATCGTACAGCGATTTCATCGATTTATCTTTTTTTCATATTCTACGTAGAGCGATTATAACGATTTCTCTTTTTAAGTGTTCATCGCACAGCGATTTCAAAGATTTGCCTTTTCTCGCATTTAGTGTAGCGCGATTTCAACGATTTTTTTCGTATTCAGCGTACTGCGATTTCAACGATTTTTTCGTATTCAGCGCACAGCGATTTCAACGATTTTTTTTTGCGTATTTGCGTACATCTATTTCAACGATATTCTTTCATATTCAGCGTACAGCTATTTCAAAGATTTCTCTTTTTTTCTTATTTGGCGTACAGCGATTTCAACGATTTCTCTTTTTTTCATATTCAGCGTGCAAAGATGTCAAAGATTTTATCTTTTTCGTATTCAGCGTACAGCGATTACAACCTTTTCTCTGTTTTCGTATTCATCGTACAGCGATTTCAACATTTTTTTTTTCGTATTCAGTGTACAAATATTTCAACGATTTCTCTTTTTTCGTAATAGCGTAGAAGGATTTCGACGATTTCTCTGTTTTTCGTATTCAGCGTTAAGCGATTTCAACGATTTCTCTATTTTTCGTATTGAAGGTACAGCGATTGCAACGATTTGTCTTTGTTTCGTATTCAAAGTACAGCGATTTCAACGATTTCTCCTTTTTTTATGATCACCGCACAAAGATTATCAACGATTTCTTTTTTTTCTTATTCAACGTACAGCGATTTCAACGAATTCTCTTTCCACATGTTCACCGCAAAGGGATTTCTACGATTTCTCTTTTTTCGTATTCAACGTACAGCGATTTCAACGATTTCTCTTTTTTCATGTTCACCGCAAAGCGATTTGAACGAATTCTCTTTTTTCCGTATTCAGCGTACAGAGATTTCAACGATTTGTCTATTTTTCGTATAAAACGTACCGCGATTTCAAAGATTTCTCTTTCTTCGTGTTCACAGCATAGCGATATCAACGATTTCTTATTTTTTTCGTATTCAGCGTACAGCGATTTCAACGATTTTTTTCTAATTCTGCGTACAGCTATTTCAACGATTTTCTTTCATATTCAGCGTACAGCTATTTCAACGAATTCTCTCTTTTTCTTATTTGGTGTACAGCGATTTCAACGATTTCTCTTCTTTTTCATATTCAGCGTGCAGAGATATGAAAGATTTCATTTTTTTCGTATTCAGCGTACAGCGATTTCAAACTTTTCCTCTTTTTTCGTATTCAGTTTATAGCGATTTCAACGATTTGTCTTTTTTTCGTATAGAATGTACAAATATTTCAACGAAATCTCTTTTTTTCGTATTGGCTTAGAGCGGTTTCAACGACTTCTTTTTTTTCTTATTCGGCGTAAAGCGATTTCAACGATTTCTCTATTTTTCATATTCAAGGTACAGCGATTGCAACGATTTGTCTTTGTTTCGTATTCAACGTACAGCGATTTCAACGATTTCTCTTTTTTTATGATCACCGCGCAGTGATATCAACGATTTCTCTCTTTTTCTTATTCAACGTACAGCGATTTCAACGAATTATCCTTCTTCATGTTCACCGCAATGCGATTTCAACGACTTCTCTTTTTTTCGTATTCAATGTACAGCGATTTCAACCATTCCTCTTTTTTCATGTTCACCGCAAAGCGATTTGAACAAATTCTATTTTTTCCCGTATTCAGCGTACAGCGCTTTCAACGAATTCTCTTTTTTTTCTTATTCAGCGTTCAGCAATTTCAACGATTTTTCTTTATTTCGTATTGAACGATCTACGTTTTCAAAGATTTCTCTTTTTTCGTATTCTGCGTACAGCGATTTCAAAGATATTATTTGGTATTCAGCGCATATCTATTTCAACTAATTTCTTTCGTATTCATCCTACAGCGATTTAAACGAATTCTCTTTTTTTTCGAATTCAGGTACGACTTCAACAATTTCTCCCTTTTTCCTATTCATCGTACAGCGAATTCATCGGTTTCTCTCTTTTTCATATCCTACGTACAGCCACTATAAAGATTTCTCATTTTAAGTGTTCATCGCACAGCGATTTCAAAGATTTGTCTCTTTTTTCGAATTCAGCGTAGCGCGATTTCAACGATTTATCTTTTTTTCCTATACAGCGCTAGAGATTTCAACGATTTCCCTTTTTTCGTATTCTATACAGTGATTTTAACGATACCTCCTTCCTTCTTATTCAGAGTACAGGGATTTCAACGATTACTCTTTTTTCGTATTCAACGTACAGCGATTTCAACGACTTCTCTTTTTCTTATTCAACGTACAGCCATTTCAACGATTTCCTTTATTTTGGGCTCAGCGCACAGCGATTTCAACGATTTCTTTTTTTTCGTATTCATTGTACAGCGATTTCAACGTATTCTCTTTTTTTCGTATTCAACGTACAACGATTTCAGCGGTTTCTCTATTTTCGTGTTCAGCGATTTGAACGGTTTCTATTTTTTCGTATTCAGCGTACAGCGATTTCAACAATTCTTTTTTTTTCGTATTCAGCGTACAGCGATTTCTATTTTTTTCGTATTCAATTTAAAGCGATTTTAATGATTTCCCTTATTTCTTTTTCAACGTAAGTGATTTCAACGATTTCTCTTTTTTTCGTATTCGCTGTATAGCGATTTCAACGATTTCTCTTTTTTCGTATTCAACGTACTGCGATTTCAACGATTTCTGTTTTTCAGTATTCAGTGTACAGCGATTTCAACGATTTCTCTTTTTTCTTATTCAACGTATAGCGATTCAACGATTTCTCTTTTTTCTTATTCAAATTATAGCAATTTCAACGATTTCACTTTTTGTCTTATTCGGCGTATAGCGATTTCAACGTATTGTCTTCTTTGTTATTCAACGAACAGCGATTTCAACTTTTTTTCGTATTCAACGTACAGCGATTTCAACGATTTGTCTATTTTTCGTATAAAACGTACAGCGATTTCAACGATTTCTCTTTTTTTCGTATTCCGCGTACAGCGATTTCAACGATATCTTTTTCTTATTCAGCGTACAGCTATTTCCACTATTTTCATTCGTATTCACCGTACAGCGATTTTAACGGTTTTTTTTCGAATTGAGCCTAGAGCGATTTCAACGATTTCTCTTATTTTCGTATTCAGCTTTCAACGATTTCAACGATGTCTCTCCTTTACCTATTCAACGTATAGCGATTTCAACCATTTTCCTTTTTTCATATTCAACGTACAGCGATTTCAACGATTTCTCTTTTTTTCGTATTCAACTTACAGCGATTTCAAAGATTTGTCTATTTTTCGTACAAAACTTACAGCGATTTCAAAGATTTCTTTTTTTTCAT
This sequence comes from Periplaneta americana, assembly GCF_040183065.1. NCBI lineage: Eukaryota > Metazoa > Arthropoda > Insecta > Blattodea > Blattidae > Periplaneta > Periplaneta americana. The sequence continues at coordinate 1,642,528 of NW_027185503.1, forward strand.
GTTCACCGCACAGCGATATCATCGATTTCTTATTTTTTTCGTATTCAGCGTACAGCGATTTCAACGATATTTTTTCGTATTCTGCGTACAGCTATTTCAACGATTTTCTTTGAAATTCAACGTACAGCTATTTCAACGAATTCTCTTTTTTTCTTATTTGCGTACAGCGATTTCAACGATTTGTTATTTTTTCATATTCATCGTGCAGAGATTTCAAAGATTTCATTTTTTTTCGTATTCAGCTTACAGCGATTTCAACCTTTTACTCTTTTTTTATATTCAGCGTATAGCGATTTCAACGATTTGTATTTTTTTCGTATCCAGTGTACAAATATTTCAACGAAATCTCTTCTTTTCATATTAGCGTAGAGTTATTTCTACGATTTCTTTGTTTTTTTCTTATTCGGCGTAAATTGATTTCAACGATTTCTCTATTTTTGGTATTCAAGGTACAGCGATTGCAACGATTTGTCTTTGTTTCTTATTCAACGTACAGCGATTTCAACGATTTCTCTTTTTTTATGATCACCGCGCAGTGATATCAACGATTTCTCTCTTTTTCTTATTCAACGTACAGCGATTTCAACGAATTATCTTTCTTCATGTTCACCGCAATGCGATTTCAACGACTTCTGTTTTTTTCGTATTCAATATACAGCGACTTCAACGATTTCCCCTTTTTTCATGTTCACCGCAAAGCGATTTGAACAAATTCTCATTTTTCCGTATTCAGCGTACAGCGTTTTCAACGAATTCTCTTTTTTTCTTATTCAGCGTGCAGCAATTTCAACGATTTTTCTTTATTTCGTATTGAATGAACTACGTTTTCAAAGATTTCTCTTTTTTCGTATTCTGCGTACAGCTATTTCAAAGATATATTATTGGTATACAGCGCATTTCTATTTCAACTAATTTCTTTCGTATTCAGCCTACAGCGATTTGAACGAATTCTCTTTTTTTCGCATTCACGTTACGATTTCAACGATTTCTCCCTTTTTCCTATTCATCGTACAGCGAATTCATCGGCTTCTCTTTTTTTCATATCCTACGTACAGCGACTATAACGATTTCTCTTTTTAAGTGTTCATCGCACAGCGATTTCAAAGATTTATCTTTTTTTTCGTATTCAGCGTAGCGCGATTTCAACGATTTCTCTTTTTTCGTATTCAACGTACAGCGATTTCAACGATTTCTTTTTTTTAGTATTCAGTGTACAGCGATTTCAACGATTTCTCTTTTTTTTCTTATTCAACGTATAGCGATTTAACGATTTCTCTTTTTTCTTATTCAAATTATAGCGATTTCAACGATTTCCCTTTTTATCTTATTCAGCGTATAGCGATTTCAACGAATTGTCTTTATTCTTATTCAACGAACAGCGATTTCAACGTTTTTTTCGTATTCAACGTACAGCGATTTCAAAGATTTGTCTATTCTTCGTATAAAACGTACAGCGATTTCAACAATTTCTCTTTTTTTCGTATTCCGCGTACAGCGATTTCAAAGATATCTTTTTCTTATTCACCGTACAGCTATCTCCACTATTTTCTTTCGTGTTCACCGTACAGCGATTTTAATGGTTTCTTTCGAATTCAGGCTACAGCGATTTCAACGATTTCTCTTATTTTCGGATTCAGCTTTCAACGATTTCAACGATGTCTCTCCTTTAGCTATTCAACGTACAGCGATTTCATCGATTTCTCTTTTTTCATATTTTACGTACAGCGATTTTAACGATTTCTCTTTTTACGTGTTTAGCGCACAGCGATTTCAAAGATTTCTTTTTTTCGTATTCAGCGTGCAGTGATTTCAAACAGTTTATTATTTTTCGTATTCAGCGTTCAGCTATTTCAACGGTTTCTTTTTTTTCGTACTCAACCTACAGTGATTTTAACGATTTCTTTTTTTTCGTATTCGGTGTACAGCGATTTCAACGATATCTCTTTTTTCGTATTCAGCCTACAGCAATTTCAACGATTTCCCTTTTTTCGTGCGCATCGCACTGGACTTGAGCGGTTTCTCTTTTTCCGCATTCTGCGTACAGCGATTTCAACGATTTCTCTTTTTTTCGTATTCAGCGTACAGCGATTTCAACAATTTTTTTTCGTATTCAGCGTACAGAAATTTCAACGCTATTTTAATTGTTAATCAACTTACAGATATTTCAACGATTTCTTTCGTTTTCAGCTTACAGCGATTTCAACGATTTTTTTTCGTATTCGGCCTAAAGCGATTTTAACGATTTCTCTTTTTTTTCGTATTCAGCGTACAGCGATTTCAACGGTTTTTATTGTTCGTATTCCGCGTACAGCGATTTCAACGATTTCTCTTCTTTCGTATTCTGTGTAAAGCGATTTAAACGATTTCTGTTTTTTCGTATTCTTTGTAAAGCTATTTAAGCGAATTTTTTTTGTTATTCAAAGTACAGCGATTTCAACGATTTCTGTTTTTCCGTATTCAACGTGCAGCTATTTCAACGAATTGTTCTCCTATTCAGCGTACAGCGATTTCAATGATTTATTTCGTATTCACCGTACAGCGATTTCAACGATTTTCTTTCATATTCAGCGTAAGCTATTTCAAAGATTTCTCTTTTTCTCTTATTTGGCGTACAGAGATTTCAACGATTTCTCTTTTTTTCATATTCAGCTTGTAGAGATTTCAAAGATTTCATTTTTTTCGTACTCAGCATACAGCGGTTTCAAAGTATTCTTTTTTTTTATATTCACCGTACAGCGATTTGAACAATTTGTCTTTTTTTCGTATTCGGTGTACAGATATTTCAACGATTTCTCTTTTTTTCGTATTAGCGAAGAGCGATTTCGACGATTTCTCTTTTTTCGTATTCAGTGTAAAGCGATTTAAACGATTTCTCTTTTATTCTTATTCAACGTACAGAGATTGCAACGATTTCTATTTTTTTGGTATTCAACCTACATCGATTTCAACGATTTCTTTTTTTCTCTCATTCTACGTACAGCGATTTCAACGAATTCTCTCTTCATGTTCACCGCACAGGCATTTCAACGATTTCTCTTTTTCCCTATTCAACGTACAGCGATTTCAAGGAATTCCCTTTTTTCCCTATTCAGCGTACAGCGATTTCAACGATTTCTCTTTTTTTTCGTATTCAACGAACAGCGTTTTCAAAGATTTCTCTTTTTTCGTATTCTGCGTACAGCGATTTCAACGATTTCTCTTTTTTTTCGTATTCAACCTACAGATATTTCAACCATTTTTTTCCTATTCACCGTGCATCGATTTCAATGAATTCTCCTTCTTTCGTATTCAGCGTACAGCAATTTCAATAGTATCTTCCTTCTCGTATTCAGCGTACTGCGATTTCTACGGTGTTTTTTTTTTTTTTGTTTCTGTATTCAGCGTATGGTTATTGCAACGATTTATCTTTTTTTCGTATTCAGCGTACCACTATTTCAACTACTTTTTCCTTATTCAGTGAACAGCGATTTCAGCGATTTCTCTTTTTTTCGAATTCAACGTACAGCTATTTCAACGATTCCTCTTGTTTGTCGTATTCAACGTACAGTTATTTCAACTATTTTTGTCCTATTCAGCGTGCAGCGATTTCAATGAATTCTCCTTTTTCGTATTCAGCGTACAGCGATTTCAACCAATCCTTTTTCTTTCGTATTCAACGTACAGATATTTCAACCATACAATTTTGTATTTAGAGTAGATCGATTTCAAGGATTATTTTTATTCCGTATTCAACGTACAGAGTCTTCAAATATTTCTATTTTTTTTCGTATTGAATGTACAGCAATTTCAACGATTTCTCTTTTTTTCGTATTCATCATACAGCGACTTCAGCGATTTTTTTTCGTGTTCAGCGTACAAATATTTCAACTTTTTTCCCTATTCATCGTACATCTATTTCAATGAATTTTTCTCCTATTCAGCTTATAGCAATTTCAAACCTTTTTTCGTATTCAGCGTACTGCGGTTTCAACGATTTTTTTCGTATTCAGCGTACAGCGATTTCAAAGATTTCTTTTCCGTATTCTGCGTACAGCTATTTCAACGATTTTCTTTCATATTCAGCGTACAGCTATTTCAAAGATTTCTCTTTTTCTCTTATTTGGCGTACAGAGATTTCAACGATTTCTCTTTTTTTAATATTCAGCTTGCAGAGATTTCAAAGATTTCATTTTTTTCGTACTCAGCATACAGCGGTTTCAAAGTATTCTTTTTTTCATATTCAGCGTACAGCGATTTGAACAATTTGTCTTTTTTTCGTATTCGGTGTACAGATATTTCAACGATTTCTCTTTTTTTCGTATTAGCGAAGAGCGATTTCGACGATTTCTCTTTTTTCGTATTCAGCGTAAAGCGATTTCAACGATTTCTCTATTATTCTTATTCAACGTACAGAGATTGCAACGATTTCTATTTTTTTGTTATTCAACCTACATCGATTTCAACGATTTCTTTTTTTCTCTCATTCTACGTACAGCGATATCAACGAATTCTCTCTTCATGTTCACCGCACAGGCATTTCAACGATTTCTCTTTTTTCCTATTCAACGTACAGCGATTTCAAGGAATTCCCTTTTTTTCCCTATTCAGCGTACAGCGATTTCAACGATTTCTCTTTTTCTCGTATTCAACGAACAGCGTTTTCAAAGATTTCTCTTTTTTCGTATTCTGCGTACAGCGATTTCAACGATTTTTTTCGGTATTCAGCACATATCTATTTCAACGATTTTCTTTCGTATTCAGCCTACAGCGATTTGAACGATTTATTTTTTTTCTTATTCAGCTTACAACGATTTGAACGATTTGTCTCTTTTCCCTATTCATCGTACAGCGATTTCATCGATTTATCTTTTTTTCATATTCTACGTAGAGCGATTATAACGATTTCTCTTTTTAAGTGTTCATCGCACAGCGATTTCAAAGATTTGCCTTTTCTCGCATTTAGTGTAGCGCGATTTCAACGATTTTTTTCGTATTCAGCGTACTGCGATTTCAACGATTTTTTCGTATTCAGCGCACAGCGATTTCAACGATTTTTTTTTGCGTATTTGCGTACATCTATTTCAACGATATTCTTTCATATTCAGCGTACAGCTATTTCAAAGATTTCTCTTTTTTTCTTATTTGGCGTACAGCGATTTCAACGATTTCTCTTTTTTTCATATTCAGCGTGCAAAGATGTCAAAGATTTTATCTTTTTCGTATTCAGCGTACAGCGATTACAACCTTTTCTCTGTTTTCGTATTCATCGTACAGCGATTTCAACATTTTTTTTTTCGTATTCAGTGTACAAATATTTCAACGATTTCTCTTTTTTCGTAATAGCGTAGAAGGATTTCGACGATTTCTCTGTTTTTCGTATTCAGCGTTAAGCGATTTCAACGATTTCTCTATTTTTCGTATTGAAGGTACAGCGATTGCAACGATTTGTCTTTGTTTCGTATTCAAAGTACAGCGATTTCAACGATTTCTCCTTTTTTTATGATCACCGCACAAAGATTATCAACGATTTCTTTTTTTTCTTATTCAACGTACAGCGATTTCAACGAATTCTCTTTCCACATGTTCACCGCAAAGGGATTTCTACGATTTCTCTTTTTTCGTATTCAACGTACAGCGATTTCAACGATTTCTCTTTTTTCATGTTCACCGCAAAGCGATTTGAACGAATTCTCTTTTTTCCGTATTCAGCGTACAGAGATTTCAACGATTTGTCTATTTTTCGTATAAAACGTACCGCGATTTCAAAAATTTCTCTTTCTTCGTGTTCACAGCATAGCGATATCAACGATTTCTTATTTTTTTCGTATTCAGCGTACAGCGATTTCAACGATTTTTTTCTAATTCTGCGTACAGCTATTTCAACGATTTTCTTTCATATTCAGCGTACAGCTATTTCAACGAATTCTCTCTTTTTCTTATTTGGTGTACAGCGATTTCAACGATTTCTCTTCTTTTTCATATTCAGCGTGCAGAGATATGAAAGATTTCATTTTTTTCGTATTCAGCGTACAGCGATTTCAAACTTTTCCTCTTTTTTCGTATTCAGTTTATAGCGATTTCAACGATTTGTCTTTTTTTCGTATAGAATGTACAAATATTTCAACGAAATCTCTTTTTTTCGTATTGGCTTAGAGCGGTTTCAACGACTTCTTTTTTTTCTTATTCGGCGTAAAGCGATTTCAACGATTTCTCTATTTTTCATATTCAAGGTACAGCGATTGCAACGATTTGTCTTTGTTTCGTATTCAACGTACAGCGATTTCAACGATTTCTCTTTTTTTATGATCACCGCGCAGTGATATCAACGATTTCTCTCTTTTTCTTATTCAACGTACAGCGATTTCAACGAATTATCCTTCTTCATGTTCACCGCAATGCGATTTCAACGACTTCTCTTTTTTTCGTATTCAATGTACAGCGATTTCAACCATTCCTCTTTTTTCATGTTCACCGCAAAGCGATTTGAACAAATTCTATTTTTTCCCGTATTCAGCGTACAGCGCTTTCAACGAATTCTCTTTTTTTTCTTATTCAGCGTTCAGCAATTTCAACGATTTTTCTTTATTTCGTATTGAACGATCTACGTTTTCAAAGATTTCTCTTTTTTCGTATTCTGCGTACAGCGATTTCAAAGATATTATTTGGTATTCAGCGCATATCTATTTCAACTAATTTCTTTCGTATTCATCCTACAGCGATTTAAACGAATTCTCTTTTTTTTCGAATTCAGGTACGACTTCAACAATTTCTCCCTTTTTCCTATTCATCGTACAGCGAATTCATCGGTTTCTCTCTTTTTCATATCCTACGTACAGCCACTATAAAGATTTCTCATTTTAAGTGTTCATCGCACAGCGATTTCAAAGATTTGTCTCTTTTTTCGAATTCAGCGTAGCGCGATTTCAACGATTTATCTTTTTTTCCTATACAGCGCTAGAGATTTCAACGATTTCCCTTTTTTCGTATTCTATACAGTGATTTTAACGATACCTCCTTCCTTCTTATTCAGAGTACAGGGATTTCAACGATTACTCTTTTTTCGTATTCAACGTACAGCGATTTCAACGACTTCTCTTTTTCTTATTCAACGTACAGCCATTTCAACGATTTCCTTTATTTTGGGCTCAGCGCACAGCGATTTCAACGATTTCTTTTTTTTCGTATTCATTGTACAGCGATTTCAACGTATTCTCTTTTTTTCGTATTCAACGTACAACGATTTCAGCGGTTTCTCTATTTTCGTGTTCAGCGATTTGAACGGTTTCTATTTTTTCGTATTCAGCGTACAGCGATTTCAACAATTCTTTTTTTTTCGTATTCAGCGTACAGCGATTTCTATTTTTTTCGTATTCAATTTAAAGCGATTTTAATGATTTCCCTTATTTCTTTTTCAACGTAAGTGATTTCAACGATTTCTCTTTTTTTCGTATTCGCTGTATAGCGATTTCAACGATTTCTCTTTTTTCGTATTCAACGTACTGCGATTTCAACGATTTCTGTTTTTCAGTATTCAGTGTACAGCGATTTCAACGATTTCTCTTTTTTCTTATTCAACGTATAGCGATTCAACGATTTCTCTTTTTTCTTATTCAAATTATAGCAATTTCAACGATTTCACTTTTTGTCTTATTCGGCGTATAGCGATTTCAACGTATTGTCTTCTTTGTTATTCAACGAACAGCGATTTCAACTTTTTTTCGTATTCAACGTACAGCGATTTCAACGATTTGTCTATTTTTCGTATAAAACGTACAGCGATTTCAACGATTTCTCTTTTTTTCGTATTCCGCGTACAGCGATTTCAACGATATCTTTTTCTTATTCAGCGTACAGCTATTTCCACTATTTTCATTCGTATTCACCGTACAGCGATTTTAACGGTTTTTTTTCGAATTGAGCCTAGAGCGATTTCAACGATTTCTCTTATTTTCGTATTCAGCTTTCAACGATTTCAACGATGTCTCTCCTTTACCTATTCAACGTATAGCGATTTCAACCATTTTCCTTTTTTCATATTCAACGTACAGCGATTTCAACGATTTCTCTTTTTTTCGTATTCAACTTACAGCGATTTCAAAGATTTGTCTATTTTTCGTACAAAACTTACAGCGATTTCAAAGATTTCTTTTTTTTCATGTTCACCGCACAGCGATATCATCGATTTCTTATTTTTTTCGTATTCAGCGTACAGCGATTTCAACGATATTTTTTCGTATTCTGCGTACAGCTATTTCAACGATTTTCTTTGAAATTCAACGTACAGCTATTTCAACGAATTCTCTTTTTTTCTTATTTGCGTACAGCGATTTCAACGATTTGTTATTTTTTCATATTCATCGTGCAGAGATTTCAAAGATTTCATTTTTTTTCGTATTCAGCTTACAGCGATTTCAACCTTTTACTCTTTTTTTATATTCAGCGTATAGCGATTTCAACGATTTGTATTTTTTTCGTATCCAGTGTACAAATATTTCAACGAAATCTCTTCTTTTCATATTAGCGTAGAGTTATTTCTACGATTTCTTTGTTTTTTTCTTATTCGGCGTAAATTGATTTCAACGATTTCTCTATTTTTGGTATTCAAGGTACAGCGATTGCAACGATTTGTCTTTGTTTCTTATTCAACGTACAGCGATTTCAACGATTTCTCTTTTTTTATGATCACCGCGCAGTGATATCAACGATTTCTCTCTTTTTCTTATTCAACGTACAGCGATTTCAACGAATTATCTTTCTTCATGTTCACCGCAATGCGATTTCAACGACTTCTGTTTTTTTCGTATTCAATATACAGCGACTTCAACGATTTCCCCTTTTTTCATGTTCACCGCAAAGCGATTTGAACAAATTCTCATTTTTCCGTATTCAGCGTACAGCGTTTTCAACGAATTCTCTTTTTTTCTTATTCAGCGTGCAGCAATTTCAACGATTTTTCTTTATTTCGTATTGAATGAACTACGTTTTCAAAGATTTCTCTTTTTTCGTATTCTGCGTACAGCTATTTCAAAGATATATTATTGGTATACAGCGCATTTCTATTTCAACTAATTTCTTTCGTATTCAGCCTACAGCGATTTGAACGAATTCTCTTTTTTTCGCATTCACGTTACGATTTCAACGATTTCTCCCTTTTTCCTATTCATCGTACAGCGAATTCATCGGCTTCTCTTTTTTTCATATCCTACGTACAGCGACTATAACGATTTCTCTTTTTAAGTGTTCATCGCACAGCGATTTCAAAGATTTATCTTTTTTTTCGTATTCAGCGTAGCGCGATTTCAACGATTTCTCTTTTTTCGTATTCAACGTACAGCGATTTCAACGATTTCTTTTTTTTAGTATTCAGTGTACAGCGATTTCAACGATTTCTCTTTTTTTTCTTATTCAACGTATAGCGATTTAACGATTTCTCTTTTTTCTTATTCAAATTATAGCGATTTCAACGATTTCCCTTTTTATCTTATTCAGCGTATAGCGATTTCAACGAATTGTCTTTATTCTTATTCAACGAACAGCGATTTCAACGTTTTTTTCGTATTCAACGTACAGCGATTTCAAAGATTTGTCTATTCTTCGTATAAAACGTACAGCGATTTCAACAATTTCTCTTTTTTTCGTATTCCGCGTACAGCGATTTCAAAGATATCTTTTTCTTATTCACCGTACAGCTATCTCCACTATTTTCTTTCGTGTTCACCGTACAGCGATTTTAATGGTTTCTTTCGAATTCAGGCTACAGCGATTTCAACGATTTCTCTTATTTTCGGATTCAGCTTTCAACGATTTCAACGATGTCTCTCCTTTAGCTATTCAACGTACAGCGATTTCATCGATTTCTCTTTTTTCATATTTTACGTACAGCGATTTTAACGATTTCTCTTTTTACGTGTTTAGCGCACAGCGATTTCAAAGATTTCTTTTTTTCGTATTCAGCGTGCAGTGATTTCAAACAGTTTATTATTTTTCGTATTCAGCGTTCAGCTATTTCAACGGTTTCTTTTTTTTCGTACTCAACCTACAGTGATTTTAACGATTTCTTTTTTTTCGTATTCGGTGTACAGCGATTTCAACGATATCTCTTTTTTCGTATTCAGCCTACAGCAATTTCAACGATTTCCCTTTTTTCGTGCGCATCGCACTGGACTTGAGCGGTTTCTCTTTTTCCGCATTCTGCGTACAGCGATTTCAACGATTTCTCTTTTTTTCGTATTCAGCGTACAGCGATTTCAACAATTTTTTTTCGTATTCAGCGTACAGAAATTTCAACGCTATTTTAATTGTTAATCAACTTACAGATATTTCAACGATTTCTTTCGTTTTCAGCTTACAGCGATTTCAACGATTTTTTTTCGTATTCGGCCTAAAGCGATTTTAACGATTTCTCTTTTTTTTCGTATTCAGCGTACAGCGATTTCAACGGTTTTTATTGTTCGTATTCCGCGTACAGCGATTTCAACGATTTCTCTTCTTTCGTATTCTGTGTAAAGCGATTTAAACGATTTCTGTTTTTTCGTATTCTTTGTAAAGCTATTTAAGCGAATTTTTTTTGTTATTCAAAGTACAGCGATTTCAACGATTTCTGTTTTTCCGTATTCAACGTGCAGCTATTTCAACGAATTGTTCTCCTATTCAGCGTACAGCGATTTCAATGATTTATTTCGTATTCACCGTACAGCGATTTCAACGATTTTCTTTCATATTCAGCGTAAGCTATTTCAAAGATTTCTCTTTTTCTCTTATTTGGCGTACAGAGATTTCAACGATTTCTCTTTTTTTCATATTCAGCTTGTAGAGATTTCAAAGATTTCATTTTTTTCGTACTCAGCATACAGCGGTTTCAAAGTATTCTTTTTTTTTATATTCACCGTACAGCGATTTGAACAATTTGTCTTTTTTTCGTATTCGGTGTACAGATATTTCAACGATTTCTCTTTTTTTCGTATTAGCGAAGAGAGATTTCGACGATTTCTCTTTTTTCGTATTCAGTGTAAAGCGATTTAAACGATTTCTCTTTTATTCTTATTCAACGTACAGAGATTGCAACGATTTCTATTTTTTTGGTATTCAACCTACATCGATTTCAACGATTTCTTTTTTTCTCTCATTCTACGTACAGCGATTTCAACGAATTCTCTCTTCATGTTCACCGCACAGGCATTTCAACGATTTCTCTTTTTCCCTATTCAACGTACAGCGATTTCAAGGAATTCCCTTTTTTCCCTATTCAGCGTACAGCGATTTCAACGATTTCTCTTTTTTTTCGTATTCAACGAACAGCGTTTTCAAAGATTTCTCTTTTTTCGTATTCTGCGTACAGCGATTTCAACGATTTTTTTCGGTATTCAGCACATATCTATTTCAACGATTTTCTTTCGTATTCAGCCTACAGCGATTTGAACGATTTATTTTTTTTTCTTATTCAGCTTACAACGATTTGAACGATTTGTCTCTTTTCCCTATTCATCGTACAGCGATTTCATCGATTTATCTTTTTTTCATATTCTACGTAGAGCGATTATAACGATTTCTCTTTTTAAGTGTTCATCGCACAGCGATTTCAAAGATTTGCCTTTTCTCGCATTTAGTGTAGCGCGATTTCAACGATTTTTTTCGTATTCAGCGTACTGCGATTTCAACGATTTTTTTCGTATTCAGCGCACAGCGATTTCAACGATTTTTTTGCGTATTTGCGTACATCTATTTCAAGGATATTCTTTCATATTCAGCGTACAGCTATTTCAAAGATTTCTCTTTTTTTCTTATTTGGCGTACAGCGATTTCAACGATTTCTCTTTTTTTCATATTCAGCGTGCAAAGATGTCAAAGATTTTATCTTTTTCGTATTCAGCGTACAGCGATTACAACCTTTTCTCTGTTTTCGTATTCATCGTACAGCGATTTCAACATTTTTTTTCGTATTCAGTGTACAAATATTTCAACGATTTCTCTTTTTTCGTAATAGCGTAGAAGGATTTCGACGATTTCTCTGTTTTTCGTATTCAGCGTTAAGCGATTTCAACGATTTCTCTATTTTTCGTATTGAAGGTACAGCGATTGCAACGATTTGTCTTTGTTTCGTATTCAAAGTACAGCGATTTCAACGATTTCTCCTTTTTTTATGATCACCGCACAAAGATTATCATCGATTTCTTTTTTTTTCCTATTCAACGTACAGCGATTTCAACGAATTCTCTTTCCACATGTTCACCGCAAAGGGATTTCTACGATTTCTCTTTTTTCGTATTCAACGTACAGCGACTTCAACGATTTCTCTTTTTTCATGTTCACCGCAAAGCGATTTGAACGAATTCTCTTTTTTCCGTATTCAGCGTACAGAGATTTCAACGATTTGTCTATTTTTCGTATAAAACGTACCGCGATTTCAAAGATTTCTCTTTCTTCATGTTCACAGCATAGCGATATCAACGATTTCTTATTTTTTTCGTATTCGGCGTACAGCGATTTCAACGATTTTTTTCTAATTCTACGTACAGCTATTTCAACGATTTTCTTTCATATTCAGCGTACAGCTATTTCAACGAATTCTCTCTTTTTCTTATTTGGTGTACAGCGATTTCAACGATTTCTCTTCTTTTTCATATTCAGCGTGCAGAGATATGAAAGATTTCATTTTTTTCGTAATCAGCGTACAGCGATTTCAAACTTTTCCTCTTTTTTCGTATTCAGTTTATAGCGATTTCAACGATTTGTCTTTTTTTCGTATAGAATGTACAAATATTTCAACGAAATCGCTTTTTTTCGTATTGGCTTAGAGCGGTTTCAACGACTTCTTTTTTTTCTTATTCGGCGTAGAGCGATTTCAACGATTTCTCTATTTTTCATATTCAAGGTACAGCGATTGCAACGATTTGTCTTTGTTTCGTATTCAACGTACAGCGATTTCAACGATTTCTCTTTTTTTATGATCACCGCGCAGTGATATCAACGATTTCTCTCTTTTTCTTATTCAACGTACAGCGATTTCAACGAATTATCCTTCTTCATGTTCACCGCAATGCGATTTCAACGACTTCTCTTTTTTTCGTATTCAATGTACAGCGATTTCAACCATTTCTCTTTTTTCATGTTCACCGCAAAGCGATTTGAACAAATTCTATTTTTTCCCGTATTCAGCGTACAGCACTTTCAACGAATTCTCTTTTTTTTCTTATTCAGCGTTCAGCAATTTCAACGATTTTTCTTTATTTCGTATTGAACGAACTACGTTTTCAAAGATTTCTCTTTTTTCCTATTCTGCGTACAGCGATTTCAAAGATATTTTTTTGGTATTCAGCGCATATCTATTTCAACTAATTTCTTTCGTATTCATCCTACAGCGATTTAAACGAATTCTCTTTTTTTTCGAATTCAGGTACGATTTCAACAATTTCTCCCTTTTTCCTATTCATCGTACAGCGAATTCATCGGTTTCTCTCTTTTTCATATCCTACGTACAGCCACTATAAAGATTTCTCATTTTAAGTGTTCATCGCACAGCGATTTCAAAGATTTGTCTCTTTTTTCGAATTCAGCGTAGCGCGATTTCAACGATTTATCTTTTTTTCCTATACAGCGCTAGAGATTTCAACTATTTCCCTTTTTTCGTATTCTATACAGTGATTTTAACGATACCTCCTTCCTTCTTATTCAGAGTACAGGGATTTCAACGATTACTATTTTTTCGTATTCAACGTACAGCGATTTCAACGACTTCTCTTTTTCTTATTCAACGTACAGCCATTTCAACGATTTCCTTTATTTTGGGCTCAGCGCACAGCGATTTCAACGATTTCTTTTTTTTCGTATTCAATGTACAGCGATTTCAACGTATTCTCTTTTTTTCGTATTCAACGTACAACGATTTCAGCGGTTTCTTTATTTTCGTGTTCAGCGATTTGAACGGTTTCTATTTTTTCGTATTCAGCGTACAGCGATTTCAACAATTCTTTTTTTTTCGTATTCAGCGTACAGCGATTTCTATTTTTTTCGTATTCAATTTAAAGAGATTTTAATGATTTCCCTTATTTCTTATTCAACGTAAGTGATTTCAACGATTTCTCTTTTTTTCGTATTCGCTGTATAGCGATTTCAACGATTTCTCTTTTTTCGTATTCAACGTACTGCGATTTCAACGATTTCTGTTTTTCAGTATTCAGTGTACAGCGATTTCAACGATTTCTCTTTTTTCTTATTCAACGTATAGCGATTCAACGATTTCTCTTTTTTCTTATTCAAATTATAGCAATTTCAACGATTTCCCTTTTTGTCATATTCGGCGTATAGCGATTTCAACGTATTGTCTTCTTTGTTATTCAACGAACAGAGATTTCAACTTTTTTTCGTATTCAACGTACAGCGATTTCAACGATTTGTCTATTTTTCGTATAAAACGTACAGCGATTTCAACGATTTCTCTTTTTTTCGTATTCCGCGTACAGCGATTTCAAAGATATCTTTTGCTTATTCAGCGTACAGCTATTTCCACTATTTTCATTCGTATTCACCGTACAGCGATTTTAACGGTTTTTTTTTCGAATTGAGCCTACAGCGATTTCAACGATTTCTCTTATTTTCGTATTCAGCTTGCAACGATTTCAACGATGTCTCTCCTTTACCTATTCAACGTATAGCGATTTCAACCATTTTCCTTTTTTCATATTCAACGTACAGCGATTTCAACGATTTCTCTTTTTTTCGTATTCAACTTACAGCGATTTCAAAGATTTGTCTATTTTTCGTACAAAACTTACAGCGATTTCAATGATTTCTTTTTTTTCATGTTCACCGCACAGCGATATCATCGATTTCTTATTTTTTTCGTATTCAGCGTACAGCGATTTCAACGATATTTTTTCGTATTCTGCGTACAGCTATTTCAACGATTTTCTTTGAAATTCAACGTACAGCTATTTCAACGAATTCTCTTTTTTTCTTATTTGCGTACAGCGATTTCAACGATTTGTTATTTTTTCATATTCAGCGTGCAGAGATTTCAAAGATTTCATTTTTTTTCGTATTCAGCTTACAGCGATTTCAACCTTTTACTCTTTTTTTATATTCAGCGTATAGCGATTTCAACGATTTGTATTTTTTTCGTATCCAGTGTACAAATATTTCAACGAAATCTCTTCTTTTCATATTAGCGTAGAGTTATTTCTACGATTTCTTTGTTTTTTTCTTATTCGGCGTAAATTGATTTCAACGATTTCTCTATTTTTGGTATTCAAGGTACAGCGATTGCAACGATTTGTCTTTGTTTCTTATTCAACGTACAGCGATTTCAACGATTTCTCTTTTTTTTATGATCACCGCGCAGTGATATCAACGATTTCTCTCTTTTTCTTATTCAACGTACAGCGATTTCAACGAATTATCTTTCTTCATGTTCACCGCAATGCGATTTCAACGACTTCTCTTTTTTTCGTATTCAATATACAGCGACTTCAACGATTTCCCCTTTTTTCATGTTCACCGCAAAGCGATTTGAACAAATTCTCTTTTTTCCGTATTCAGCGTACAGCGTTTTCAACGAATTCTCTTTTTTTCTTATTCAGTGTGCAGCAATTTCAACGATTTTTCTTTATTTCGTATTGAATGAACTACGTTTTCAAAGATTTCTCTTTTTTCGTATTCTGCGTACAGCTATTTCAAAGATATATTATTGGTATACAGCGCATTTCTATTTCAACTAATTTCTTTCGTATTCAGCCTACAGCGATTTGAACGAATTCTCTTTTTTTCGCATTCACGTTACGATTTCAACGATTTCTCCCTTTTTCCTATTCATCGTACAGCGAATTCATCGGCTTCTCTTTTTTTCATATCCTACGTACAGCGACTATAACGATTTCTCTTTTTAAGTGTTCATCGCACAGCGATCTCAAAGATTTATCTTTATTTTCGTATTCAATGTAGCGCGATTTCAACGATTTCTCTTTTTTCGTATTCAACGTACAGCGATTTCAACGATTTCTTTTTTTTAGTATTCAGTGTACAGCGATTTCAACGATTTCTCTTTTTTTTCTTATTCAACGTATGGCGATTTAACGATTTCTCTTTTTTCTTATTCAAATTATAGCGATTTCAACGATTTCCCTTTTTATCTTATTCAGCGTATAGCGATTTCAACGAATTGTCTTTATTCTTATTCAACGAACAGCGATTTCGTTTTTTTTCGTATTCAACGTACAGCGATTTCAAAGATTTGTCTATTCTTCGTATAAAACGTACAGCGATTTCAACAATTTCTCTTTTTTTCGTATTCCGCGTACAGCGATTTCAAAGATATCTTTTTCTTATTCACCGTACAGCTATCTCCACTATTTTCTTTCGTGTTCACCGTACAGCGATTTTAATGGTTTCTTTCGAATTCAGGCTACAGCGATTTCAACGATTTCTCTTATTTTCGGATTCAGCTTTCAACGATTTCAACGATGTCTCTCCTTTAGCTATTCAACGTACAGCGATTTCATCGATTTCTCTTTTTTCATATTTTTACGTACAGCGATTTTAACGATTTCTCTTTTTACGTGTTCAGCGCACAGCGATTTCAAAGATTTCTTTTTTTCGTATTCAGCGTTCAGCTATTTCAACGGTTTCTTTTTTTTCGTACTCAACCTACAGTGATTTTAACGATTTCTTTTTTTTCGTATTCGGTGTACAGCGATTTCAACGATATCTCTTTTTTCGTATTCAGCCTACAGCAATTTCAACGATTTCCCTTTTTTCGTGCGCAGCGCACTGGACTTGAGCGGTTTCTCTTTTTCCGCATTCTGCGTACAGCGATTTCAACGATTTCTCTTTTTTTCGTATTCAGCGTACAGCGATTTCAACAATTTTTTTTCGTATTCAGCGTACAGAAATTTCAACGCTATTTTAATTGTTAATCAACTTACAGATATTTCAACGATTTCTTTCGTTTTCAGCTTACAGCGATTTCAACGGTTTTTATTGTTCGTATTCCGCGTACAGCGATTTCAACGATTTCTCTTCTTTCGTATTCTGTGTAAAGCGATTTAAACGATTTCTATTTTTTCGTATTCTTTGTAGAGCTATTTAAGCGAATTTTTTTTGTTATTCAAAGTACAGCGATTTCAACGATTTCTGTTTTTCCGTATTCAACGTGCAGCTATTTCAACGAATTGTTCTCCTATTCAGCGTACAGCGATTTCAATGATTTATTTCGTATTCACCGTACAGCGTTTTCAACGATATTTTTTCGTATTCTGCATACAGCGAATTAAACATTTTTTTGTTGTCAGCGTACAGCTCTTTCAACGATTTTCTTTCATATTTAGCGTACAGCTACTTCAACGATTTCTCTTTTTCCTTATACAGCGTAGATCGATTTCAACGATATCTTTTTCATATTCATCGTAGGGAAATCAACGATTTCAATTTTTTCGTATTCAGCGTACAGCGATTTCAACGATTTCTTTTTTTTCGTATTCAGCGTACAGCGATTTCAACGATTTATTTTCGTAATCAGCGTATATTTTTTTCGTATTCATCTTACAGCTACTTCAGCGATTTTTCTCACATTCAGCGCTCAGCTATTTCAACGATTTTTTTCTTCTTCAGCGTAAAGATATTTGAACTATTTTTTTCGAATTCAGCGGACAGAGATTTCAAAGATTTTTTTCGTATTCACCGTACAGTTATTTCAACTACTTTGTTTTCATATTCAGCGTACAGCTAATTAAACGATTTCTCTTTTATTCGTATTCGGCGTACACATACTTCAACAACTTCATTCGTATTCAGTGTACAGCGAATCAAATGATTTCTCTTTTTTCCGCATTCAAGGTACAGTTATTTCAACGAGTTCTCTATTTATCATATTCAGCGTACAGTGATTTCAACGATTTCTCTTTTTCTTAATCAACTTTCAGCTATATCAATCATAATTTATTTGTATTCGACGTACAGCGATTTGAAGGATTTGTCTCTTTTTCGTATTCAAGGTACAGCGATTTTAAACGATTTCTCTTTTTTTCGTATTTAGCGTACCGCGATTTCAACGATTTCTCTTTTTCTCGTATTCAACTTACAGCGATTCCAAAGATTTCTGTTTTTTCGTATTCAACTTACAGCGATTCCAACGATTATTTTTTCGTATTCAGGGTAAAAATATTTCAACGCTATTTTTTCGTAACCAGCGTACAGCTATTTAAAAGTTTTTTTTTTACTATTCAGCGTAAAACGATTACAAAGATATTTTTTCGTGTTCAGAGTACAGCGATTTCAACTATTTTTATTCGTGTTCAGCGTAGAGGTATTACAAAGTTATTTTTTCGTATTCAACGTAAAGCTATTTCAACGATTTTCTTTCGTATTCTGCGTGCAGCTAATTCAACGGTTTCTCTTTCTTTCGTATTCATTTTACAGCAATTTCAACGATTTCTCTTTTTTTCTTATTCAGCGTACAGCGATTGCAACGATTTCTCTTTTTTCGTATTTAGCGTACAGCGATTTCAAAGATTTCTATTTTTTCGTATTTAGCGTATAGCGATTTCAACGATTTCCCTTTTTTCTTCTTCTGTGTACAGCGATTTGAACGATTTCTCTTTTTTCCATTCAGCGTAAATCGATTTCAACGATTTCTATATTTTTCGTATTCAACTTACAGCGATTTCAACGATTTCTCTTTTTACGTACTCAACCTACAGCGATTTCAACGATTTCTCTTTTTTGATGTGACCCCACTGCGATTTCAATTATTTCTCTTTTTTCTTATTCAGCGCACAGCGATTTCAACGAATTCTCTTCTTTTTTTCTCATTCAGCGTACAGTGATTTTGACGATTTCTCTTTTTTCGTATTCAGCGTACAGCCATTTCAACGAATTCTCTTTTTTTCTTGTTTAGTGTGCAGCGATTTCAACGATTTCTCTTTTTTTCCTATTCAAAGTACATCGATTTCAACGACTTCTCATTTTTTCGTATTCTGCGTACAGTGGTTTCAACGATATTTTTTCCCATTCAGCGTACAGTAGTGTCAACGTTTCTCTCTGATATTCAGCGTACAGCTATTTGAACGGTTTTTTTTCGAATTCAGCCTAGAGCGATACTTTTTTTCCGTATTCAACGCACAGCGATTTCAAAGATTTCTCTTTTTTTCGTATTGATCTTCAAGCGATTTAACCGGTTACTATTTTTCCTATTCAACGTACAGCGATTTCAACGAATTCTCGTTTTTCCCATTCAGCGTACAGCGACTTCAACGACTTTTTTCGTATTCAGCGTACAGCTATTTCAACGTTTATTTGTATTCATCGTACAGCTATTTCAACGAATTTTTCTCCTAATCAGCGTACAGCGATTTCAACGATTTATTTCGTATTCACCGTACAGCGATTTCAACGATATTTTTTCGTATTTTGCGTACAGCGACTTAAAAGTTTTTTTTAGTCAGCGTACAGCTCTTTCAACGATTTTCTTTCATATTCAGCATACAGATATTTCAACCATTTCCCTTTTTTTCTTATTCAGCGTAGAGCGATTTCAACGATATCTTTTTATATTCATCGTAGGGATTTCAACGATTTCAATTTTTTCGAATTCAGCGTACAGCTATTTCAACGATTTCTCTTTTTTCGTATTCAGAGTACAGAGACTTCAAGGATTTTTCGTTTTCAGAGTACAGCTGTTTCAACGATTTGCTTTCATATTCAGCGTACAGCTATTTCAAAGATTTCTCTTTTTTTCTTATTCAGGGTACAGCGATTTCAACGACTTTCCTCTTTTCATACTCAACGTACAGAGATTTCAAGGATTTCATTTTTTTCGTATTCAGCGTACAGCGAGTTCAACGATTTCTGGTTTTCGAATTCGGAGTACAGCAATTTCAACGATTTGTCTTTTTTCGTATTCAGTGTACAGCAATTTCAACGATTTCTATTTTTTTCGTATTAGCATACATCGATTTCAAGGATTTCTTTTTTTTTCGGATTCAGCGTACCGCTAATTCACCTATTTCTTTCGTATTCAGTGTATAGATTTTTCAGCGATTTTTCATTTTTTCGTATTCAACGTACATCTATTTCAACGGTTTCTCTTTTTTTGTATTCAACGTACAGCAATTTCAACTACTTTTTCCTATTCAGCGTACAGCGATTTCAATGAATTCTCGATTTTTCGTATTCAGCGTACAGCGATTTCAATGGAAATTTTTTTTCATATTCAGCGTACTGCGATTTCTGCGCTGTGTTTTTTTGGTATTTAGCGAAGAGCTATTTCAGCGATTTCTCTTTTTTCCTTATTCAGCGTACCGCTATGTCAATTATTCCTTTTCGTACTAGTGTACAGTTATTTAAAAGATTTCTCTTTTTTTCGTATTCAACGTCGGCTATTTCAACCATTTTTGTCCTAGTCACGGTGCAGCGATTTCAAAGAATTTTATTTTTTTCGTATTCAGCGTACAGCGATTTGAACGATTCCACTTTGTTTCATAATAACTGTGCAGCTATTTCAACCATACTTTTTTGTATTCAGGGTAGGCCTACAGTGATTTCAAAGATTAATTTTTTTCCGTATTCAACGCACAGGGATTTCAACGATTTCTCGTTTTTCCCATTCAGCGTACAGCGACTTCAACGATTTTTTTCGTATTCAGCGTACAGCTATTTCAACGATTTATTTCGTATTCACCGTAGAGCGATTTCAACGATATTTTTTCGTATTCCGCGTACTGCGACTTAAACGTTTTTTTTTGTAGTCAGCGTACAGCTCTTTCAACGATTTCTCTTTTTTTCTTATTCAGCGTAGAGCGATTTCAACGATATCTTTTTCATATTCATCGCAGGGATTTCAAAGATTTTATTTTTTTGGTATTCAGCGTACAGCGATTTCAGCGATTTCCCTTTTTTCGTAGTCAGCGTACAGCTATTTCAACGATTTTTTTTCGTATTCTGCGTATATTTTTTCGTATTCATCTTACACCTATTTCATCGAAGTTTTCTCACATTCAGCGCACAGCTATTTCAACGATTTTTTCTTATTCAGCGTAAAGAGATATCAACTATTTTTTTCGTATTCAGCGTACAGAGATTTCAAAGTTTTTTTTCGTATTCAGCGTACAGTTATTTCAATTACTTTGTTTTCATTTTCAGCGTACAGCTATTTCAACGATTTCTCTTTTTTTCGTATTCAGCAAACACATATTTCAACAATTTTTTTTTTCGTATTCAGTGTACAGCAATTCAAATAATTTCTCTTTTTTTCGCATTCAAGTTACAGGTATTTCAACGAGTTCTCTCTTCATCATATTCAGCGTACGCGATTTCAACGATTTCTCTTTTTTCGAAATCAACATTCATCTATAGCCATCATAAAGTTTTTGTATTCAACGTACAGCGATTTGAAGGATTTTTCTCTTTTTCGTATTCAACGTACAGCGATTTTAAACGATTTCTCTTTTTTTTTGGTATTTAGCGTACCGCGATTTCAACGATTCTTTTTTTTTTCGTATTCAACTTACAGCGATTCCAACGATTATTTTTTCGTATTCAGCGTACAAATATTTCAACGATTTTTTCTCGTATCCATCGTGCAGCTATTTCAAAGTTTTTTTTTACTATTCAGCGTAAAACGATTACAAAGATTTTTTTTCGTGTTCAGAGTACAGCGATTTCAACTATTTTTAGTCGTGTTGAGCGTAGAGGTATTACAAATATATTTTTTTCTACTCAGCGTACAGCTATTTCAACGATTTTCTTTCGTATTCTGCGTGCAGCTAATTCAGCGGTTTCTCTTAGTTTCGTATTCAGTGTACAGTAATTTCAAGGATTTCTTTTTTTTTTTTCATATTCAGCGTACAGCTATTACAACGATTTGTCTTTTTTCGTATTTAGCGTATAGCGGTTTCCACGATTCCTAATTTTTCGTATTCAGCGTACAGCGATTTCAACGGTTTCTCTTTTTCCTTTTTCTGTGTACAGCGATTTGAACGATTTCTCTCTTTTTCGCATTCTGCGTAAAGCGATTTCAACGATTTCTAAATTTTTCTTATTCAACGTACAGCGATTTCAACGATTTCTCTTTTTTCGTATTCAACGTACAGCGATTTCAACGATTTCTCTTTCTTCAAGTTGACCGCACATCGATTTCAAAGATTTCTCTTTTTTCGTATTCAGCGCACAGAGATTTCTACGATTTCTCTTTTTTTTCTCATTCAGCGTATAGTGATTTAAACGATTTCACTTTTTTCATATTCAGCGTACAGCGATTTCTCTTTTTTCGTGTTCAGCGTACAGCGATTTCAACGAATTCTCCTTTTTCTTATTCAGCGTGCAGCGATTTCAACAATTCCTCTTTTTTTCGTATTCAAAGTACAGCGATTTCAACAATTTCTCATTTTTTCGTATTCTGCGTACAGCGGTTTCAACGATATTTTTTCCCTATTCAGCGTACAGTAGTGTCAAAGTTTTTCTCTGGTATTCAGCGTACAGCTATTTGAACGGTTTTGTTTTCGAATTCAGCCTAGAGCTATTTCCAAGATTTCCCTTTTTTTCGTATTCAGCGTACGATTTCAACGATTTCTCTCTTTTTCCTATTCAACGTATAGTGATTCTAACGACTTCCCTTTTAACGTGTTCAGCGCACAGTGATTTTAAGGTCCTCCCTTTTTTTCGTATTCAGCGTATAGCCATTTCAAAGATTTCTCATTGTTCCGTATTCAGCGTTCAGCGATATCAAAAATTTCTCTCTTTTTCGTATATAACTTAGAGTGATTTCAACGATTTCTCTTTTTTGAAATCGGTGAACAGCAATTTCAACGTTTTCTCTTTTTTCGTATTCAACGTACAGGACCTGAACGGTTTCTCTTTTTTTCGTATTCTGCGTACAGCGATTTCAACGATTTCTCTTTTTCGTATTCAGCATATTGCGATTTCAACGATCTCTCTTTTTTTCGTATTGAACGTACAGTGATTTGAACGATTTTTTATTTTTTCATATTCAGCGTACAGCAATAGCAACCATTTTTTTTTCGTATTCAAAGTACAGCGATTAAAACGATTTCTCTTTTTTCGTATTCAGCGTACAGCGATTTGAACGATTTTTTTTCGTATTCAGCGTGCACCGATTTCAACGATTTTCTTTCGTATTCAGCGTACAACGATTTCAACTTTTTTTTCTTCGTTTTCGTCCTAAAGCAATTTCAACAATATCTCTTTTCTTCGTATTCAGCGTACAGCGATTTTAACGATTTCTTTTGGTGTTCAGCGTACAGAGTATTCAACGATTTTTTTTCCTATTGTGCTTTCAGCGATTTCAACGATTTCTCTTCTCTCATATTGAACGTACAGCGATTTCAACGATTTCTCTTTTTTCGTGTTGAATGCACAGAGATTTCATCGTTTTTTTCGTTTTCGGCGTACAGAGATTTGAACGATTTTTGTCGTAATCTGCGTACTGCCATTTCAACGACTTTTGTTCATATTCAGCGTATAGCCATTTATACGATTTCTTTTTTTTCGTAATCAAACTACAGGGACTAAATCAATTTCTCTTTTTTTCGTATTCAACTTACAGCGATTTCAACGATAATTTTTTCGTATTCAGAGTACAATTATTTCAAAGGTTTTTTCTTTCGTTTTCTGCGTACAGCGTTTTCAAAGATTTTTTTTCGTATTCGGCCTACAGCGATTACAACGATTACTCTTTTTTTTTCGTATTCAGCGTACAGCGATTCAACGATTTTTTCCGTATTCTGCGTACACAAATTTCAACGATTTTTTTCGTATTCAGCGTACAGCGATATCAACGATTTGTCTTTTTCCGTATTTCGCGTACAGCGATTTCAACGATTTCTTTTTTTCGTATTCAGCGTACAGCGATTTCAACGATTTCTCTTTTTTTCTTATTCAACATATAGCGTTTTCAACGATTTCTCTTTTTTTCTTATTCAGCGTATAGCGATTTTAAAGATTTCTCTTTTTTACGTATTGCACGTACAGATATTTCAAAGATTTCTCTTTTTTTCGTATGCAGTTTACAGCGATTTCAACGATTTCTTTTTTTTTCGCATTCAGCATACAGCGATTTCAACGTTTTTTTCGTATTCAGCGTACAGCGATTTAAACGATTTTCTTTCCTTTTCAACGCACAGCGATATCAACGACTTTTTTTCGTATTTAGGGTACAGCGAATTCAAAGATTTTTTTTTCGTATTCAGCGTACATCTATTTCAAGGATTTTCTTTCATATTCAGCGTATAACTATTTCAACGATTTCTCTTTTTTTCGTATTCAGTGTACAGCGATTTCAACGATTTTTTTCGTAATCGGCCTACAGCGATGTCAACGATTTCTCTTTTTTATTTTGTATTCAGCGTAAAGCGATTTCAACAATTTTTTCCGTATTCAGCGTACACAAATTTCAACGCTATATTAATTGTTAATCAGCTTACAGATATTTCAACGATTTTCTTTCGTTTTCAGCTTTCAGCGATTTCAACGAATTTTTTTTCGTATTCGGCCTACAGTGATTTTAACGATTTCTCTTTTTTTTCGTATTCAGTGTACATCGATTTCAACGGTTTGTATTGTTCGTATTCCGCGTACAGCGATTTCAACTATTTCTCTTCTTTCACATTCTGTAAAAAGCGATCTAAACAATTTCTATTTTTTCGTATTCTGTGTAAAGAGATTTTAGCGAATTTGTTTTGTTATTCAAAGTACAGCGAATTCAACGATTTCTCTTTTTCCGTATTCAACGTACAGCTATTTCAACGAATTTTTCTCCTTTTCAGCGTACAGCGATTTCAATGATTTTTTTCGTATTCAGCCTACTGCGATTTCATCGATTTTTTTTCGTATTCAGCGTACCGCGTAGCTTAAAGCTATTTCAGCGTTTTTTTGTATTCATCGTACAGCTATTTCAACGAATTTTTCTCCTAGTCAGCGTACAGCGATTTCAACGATTTATTTCGTATTCACCGCACAGCGATTTCAACGATATTTTTTCTTATTCTGCGTACAGCGACTTAAACGTTTTTTTTTGTAGTCAGCGTACAGCTCTTTCAACGATTTTCTTTCATATTCAGCGTACAGCTATTTCAACGTTTTCTCTTTTCTTCTTATTCAGCGTAGAGCGATTTCATCGATATCTTTTTCATATTCATCGTAGGGATTTCAACGATTTCAATTTTTTCGTATTCAGCTTACAGCGAATTCAACGATTTCTCTTTTTTCGTATTCAGCGCACAGCGATTTCATCGATTTTTTTCGTATTCTGCGTATATTTTTTCATATTCTTCTTACACCTATTTCAGCGATTTTTTCCCACATTC
This sequence comes from Periplaneta americana, assembly GCF_040183065.1. Taxonomy (NCBI): domain Eukaryota; kingdom Metazoa; phylum Arthropoda; class Insecta; order Blattodea; family Blattidae; genus Periplaneta; species Periplaneta americana. Next base: position 1,667,817 of record NW_027185503.1, read on the forward strand.
AGCGCACAGCTATTTCTACGATTTTTTTCTTATTCAGCGTAAAGAGATTTCAACTATTTTTTTCGTATTCAGCGTACAGAGATTTCAAAGATTTTCTCGTGTTCAGCGTACAGCTATTTCAACGATTTCTCGTTTTCGTATTCAGCGTACACATATTTTAACAATTATTTTCGTAGTCAGTGTACAGCGATTCAAATGATTTCTCTTTTTTTCGCATTCAAGGTACAGGTATTTCATCGAGTTCTCTCTTTATCATATTCAGCGTACAGCGATTTCAACGATTTCTCTTTTTTCGTAATCAACTTTCAGCTATATCAATCATAATTTTTTTGTATTCAACGTACAGCGATTTGAAGGATTTGTCTCTTTTTCGTATTCAACGTACAGCGATTTTAAACGATTTCTCTTTTCTTCGTATTTAGCGTACCGCGGTTCCAAAGATTTCTCTTTTTTCGTATTCAACTTACAGCGATTCCAAAGATTATTTTTTCGTATTCAGGGTACAAATATTTCAACGATTTTTTCTCGTATCCATCGTACAGCTATTTCAAAGTTTTTTTTACTATTCACCGTAAAACGATTACAAAGGTTTTTTTTCGTCTTCAGAGTACAGCCATTTCAACTATTATTATTCGTGTTCAGCGTAGAGGTATTACAAGATATTTTTTCGTATTCTGCGTACAGCTATTTCAACGATATTCTTTGGTATTCTGCGTGCAGCTAATTCAACGGTTTGTCTTTGTTTCGTATTCAGTGTACAGCAATTTCAACGATTTCTCTTTTTTTCATATTCAGCGTACAGCGATTACAACGATTTCTCTTTTTTCGTATTTAGCGTACAGCGATTTCAACGATTTCTATTTTTTCGTATTCAGCGTACAGCGATTTCAACGATTTCTCTTTTTTCGTATTCAACGTACAGCGATTTCAACGATTTCTCTTTTTATTATTCAATGTACAGCGATTTCAATGATTTCTCTTTTTTCGTATTCAGCGCACAGCGATTTCAACGATTTCTCTTTTTTCCTCATTCAGCGTACAGTGATTTAGACGATTTCTCTTTCTTTCTCATTCAGCGTACAGTGATTTAGACGATTTCTCTTTTTTCGTATTCAGCGTACAGCGTTTTCTCTTTTTTCGTATTCAGCGTACAGCGATTTCAACGAATTCCCTTTTTTTCTTATTCAGCGTGGAGCGATTTCAACGATTCCTCTTTTTTTCGTTTTCAACGTACAGCGATTTCAACGATTTCTCATTTTTTCGTATTCTGCGTACAGCGGTTTCAACGATATTTTTTTCCCACTTAGCGTACAGTAGTGTCAACGTTTTTCTTTGGTATTCAGCGTACAGCTGTTTGAACGGCTTTTTTTTCGAATTCTGCCTAGAGCGATATCTAAGATTTCCTTTTTTTCGTATTCAGCGTACGATTTCAACGATTTCTCTCTTTTTCCTATTCAACGTACAGCGATTCTAACGACTTGTCTTTTTACGTGTTCAGCGCACAGTGATTTTAAGGTCCTCCCTTTTTTTTCATATTCAGCGTATAGCCATTTCAACGATTTCTCATTCTTCCGTATTCAGCGTTCAGCGATTTAAAAAATTTCTCTCTTTTTCGTATATAACGTAGAGTGATTTCAACAATTACTCTTTTTTGAAATCGGTGTACAGCAACTTCAACGATTTCTCTATTTCGTATTCAACGTACAAGACTTGAACGGTTTCTCTTTTTTTCGCATTCAGCATAGAGCGATTTGAACGATTTCTCTTTTTTCGTGTTCAGCGTATTGCGATTTCAACGATTTCTCTTTTTTCGTGTTGAACGTTCAGAGATTTCAACGATATTTCATTTTTTCATATTCAGCGTACAGCGTTATCAACCATTTTTTTTCGTATTCAAATTACAGCGATTAAAACGATGTATCTTTGTATTCTGCTTACAGCGATTTCAACGATATTTTTTTCCTATTCAACATACAGCTATTTCAACTTTCTTTTTTCGTATTCAGCGTACAGCGATTTTAACGATTTTTTTTTCGTTTTCGACCTACAGCGTTTTCAACGATGTCTCCTTTTTTCGTATTCAGCGTGCTGCGATTTCAACGATTTTTTTCGTATTCAGCGTACAGAAATTTCAACGATATTTTATTCGTATTCAGCTTACAGCTATTTCAAAGATTTTCTATCGTTTTCAGCTTACAGGGATTACAACGAATTTTTTTCGTATTTGGCCTACAGAAATATCAACGATTTCTCTTTTTTTCGTGTTTAGGGTAGACCGATTTCAACGATTTCTATTTTTCGGATTCAGCGTACAGCGATTTCAACGATTTTTGTTTTTTTTTTTTGTATTAGCGTACACCGATTTCAACGATTTCTCTTTTTTTCGTATTCAGCGTAAAGCGATTTCAAAGATTTCTTTTTCGTATTCAAATTACGGCGATTAAAACAATTTCTCTTTTTTTTCGTATTCAGCGTACAGCGATTTCAATGATTTTTTTCGTATTCAGCGTACAGAAATTTCAACGATATTTTATTGGTATTCAGCTTACAGCTATTTCAAAGATTTTCCATCGTTTTCAGCTGACAGCTATTTCAAAGTTTTTCTATCGTTTTCAACTTACAGCGATTCCAACGATTTTTTTTTTCGTATTTGGCCTACAGCGATTTCGACGATTTCTCTTTTTTTCGTATTTAGGGTACACCGATTTCAACGATTTCTATTTTTCGGATTCAGCGTACAGCGATTTCAACGATTTCTTTTTTGTCCTATTAGCCTACAGCGATTTCAACGATTTCTCTCTTTTTCCTATTCAACGTACAGCGATTCTAACGACTTGTCTTTTTACGTGTTCAGCGCACAGTGATTTTAAGGTCCTCCCTTTTTTTCATATTCAGCGTATAGCCATTTCAACGATTTCTCATTCTTCCGTATTCAGCGTTCAGCGATTTCAAAAATTTCTCTCTTTTTCGTATATAACGTAGAGTGATTTCAACAATTACTCTTTTTTGAAATCGGTGTACAGCAATTTCAACGATTTCTCTATTTCGTATTCAACGTACAAGACTTGAACGATTTCTCTTTTTTTCGCATTCAGCATAGAGCGATTTGAACGATTTCTCTTTTTTCGTGTTCAGCGTATTGCGATGTCAACGATTTCTCTTTTTTCGTGTTGAACGTTCAGGGATTTCAACGATATTTCATTTTTTCATATTCAACGTACAGCGTTATCAACCATTTTTTTTCGTATTCAAAGTACAACGATTAAAACGATGTATCTTCGTATTCAGCTTACAGCGATTTCAACGTTATTTTTTTCCTATTCAACATACAGCTATTTCAACTTTCTTTTTTCGTATTCAGCGTACAGCGATTTTAACGATTTTTTTTTCGTTTTCGACCTACAGCGTTTTCAACGATGTCTCCTTTTTTCGTATTCAGCGTGCTGCGATTTCAACGATTTTTTTCGTATTCAGCGTACAGAAATTTCAACGATATTTTATTCGTATTCAGCTTACAGCTATTTCAAAGATTTTCTATCGTTTTCAGCTTACAGGGTTTACAACGAATTTTTTTCGTATTTGGCCTACAGAGATATCAACGATTTCTCTTTTTTTTCGTGTTTAGGGTAGACCGATTTCAACGATTTCTATTTTTCGGATTCAGCGTACAGGATTTCAACGATTTTTGTTTTTTTTGTATTAGCGTACACCGATTTCAACGATTTCTCTTTTTTTCGTATTCAGCGTAAAGCGATTTCAAAGATTTCTTTTTCGTATTCAAATTACGGCGATTAAAATAATTTCTCTTTTTTTCGTATTCAGCGTACAGCGATTTCAATGATTTTTTTCGTATTCAGCGTACAGAAATTTCAACGATATTTTATTGGTATTCAGCTTACAGCTATTTCAAAGATTTTGCATCGTTTTCAGCTGACAGCTATTTCAAAGTTTTTCTATCGTTTTCAACTCACAGCGATTCCAACGATTTTTTTTTTCGTATTTGGCCTACAGCGATTTCGACGATTTCTCTTTTTTTCGTATTTAGGGTACACCGATTTCAACGATTTCTATTTTTCGGATTCAGCGTACAGCGATTTCAACGATTTCTTTTTTGTCCTATTAGCCTACAGCGATTTCAACGATTTCCCTTTTTTCGTATTCAGCGTAAAGCGATTTCAACGATTTTTTTTCGTATTCAAAGTACAGCGATTAAACAATTTCTCTTTTCTTCGTATTCAGTTTACAGCCACTTCAACGATTTCTTTAGGTATTCAGCGTACAGAGATTTCAACGATTTTTTTCGTATTCAGCGTTCAGCGATTTCAACGATTTCAATTTTCCCATATTCAACGTACAGCAATTTAAACGATTTCTCTGTTTTTCGTGTTGAGAGCACAGCGATTTCATAGTTTTTTTTTCGTATTCGGCGTACAGTGATTTGAACGAATTTTGTTGTAATCAGCGTACGGCTAATTCAACGATTTTCTTTCATATTCAGCGTATCAGCCACTTCATAGATATCTCTTTTTTTCGTAATCAAAGTATAGCGACTAAAACAATTTCTCTTTTATTCGTATTCAACTTACAGCGATTTCAACGATATCTTTTTTTCGTATTCAGAGTACAACTATTTCAAAGATTTTCTTTTGTTTTCTGCGTACAGCGATTTCAACGATTTTTTTCGTATTCGGCCTACAGCGATTTCAACGATTTCTCTTTTTTTTCGTATTCAGCGTACAGCGATTCAACCATTTTTTTCGTATTCAGCGTACAGCGATTTCAACGATTTTTTTTCGTAATCGGCCTACAGCGCTGTCAACATTTTCTCTTTTTTTTGTATTCAGCGTAAAGGGATTTCAACAATTTTTTCCGTATTCAGTGTACAGAAATTTCAACGCTATTTTAATTGTTAATCAGCTTACAGATATTTCAACGATTTTCTTTCGTTTTCAGCTTACAGCGATTTTAAAGATTTCTCTTTTTTTCGTATTCAGCGTACAGCGATTTCAACGGTTTTTATTGTTCATGTTCCGCGTGCAGCGATTTCAACGATTTCTCTTCCTTCGTATTCTGTGTAAAGCGATTCAAACGATTTCTATTTTTACGTATTCTGTGTAAAGCGAATTAGGAGAATTTTTTTTGTTATTCAAAGTAGAGCGATTTGAACGATTTCTCTTTTTCCGTATTCAACCTACAGCTATTTCAACGAATTTTTTTCCTACTCAGCCTATAGCGATTTCAATGATTTTTTTCGTATTGAGGCTATTGCGATTTCATCGATTTTTTTTCGTATTCAGGGTACAGCGTCTACAAAGATCTTTTCGTATTCAGAGTACAACTGTTTCAACGATTTTCTTTCATATTCAGCGTAGAGCTATTTCGAAGATTTCTCTTTTTATCTCATTCAGCGTACAGCGATTTCAACGATTTTTCCTTTTTCACATTCAACGAACAGAGATTTCGAAGATTTAATTTTTTTCGTATTCAGCGTACAGCGATTTCAAAGATTTCTATTTTTCGAATTCGGCGTACAGCAATTTCAACGATTTGTCTTTTTTCGTATTGAGTGTACAGCGATGTCAACGATTTGTCATTTTTTCGTATTATCATACATCGATTTCAAGGATTTCTTTTTTTTTCGTATTCAGCGTACCTCTAATTCACCTATTACTTTCGTATTCAGTGTACAGAGATTTCAGCGATTTCTCATTTTTTCGTATTCAACGTATAGCTATTTCAACTATTTCTCTTTTTTTGTATTCAACGTACGGCAATTTCAACTATTTGTTAATATTCAGCGTACACCGATTTCAATGTATTCTCGTTTTTTCTTATTCAGCGTACAGCGATTTCAATGGAAATTTTTTTCGTACTCTCCGTACTGCGATTTCTACGCTGTTTTTTTTTGGTATTTAGGGAACAGCTATTTCTACGATTTCTCTCCTTTTCTTATTCAGCGTACCGCTATTTCAAATATTCTTTTTCGTACTAGTGTACAGTTATTTCAAAGATTTCTCTTTTTTTCGTATTCAACGTCGGCTATTTCAACCATATTTTTCCTATTCACGGTGCAGCGATTTCAAAGAATTATATTTTTTTCGTATTCAGCATACAGCGATTTCACCGATTCCTCTTTGTTTCGTAATCACTGCACAGCTATTTCAACCATACTTTTTTGTATTCATGGTGGGCCTACAGCGATATCAAAGATTACTTTTTTTCCGTATTCAATGCACAGCGATTTCAAAGATTTCTCTTTTTTCGTCTTGAACTTTAAGCGATTTAACCGATTACACTTTTTTTCCTATTAAACGTACAGCGATTTCAACGATTTCTCGTTTTTCCCATTCAGCGTACAGCGTCTTCAACGATTTTTTTCGTATTCAGCGTACAGGTATTTCAACGTTCTTTCTATTCATCGTACAACTATTTCAACGAATTTTTCTCCTAGTCAGCGTACAGCGATTTCAACGATTTATTTCGTATTCACAGCACAGCGATTTCAACGATATTTTTTCGTATTCTGCGTAGAGCGACTTAAAATTTATTTTTGCTGTCAGCGTACAGCTCTTTCAACGATTTTCTTTCATATTCGGCGTACAGATATTTCCACGATTTCTCTTTTTTCGTATTCAGCGAACAGGGATTTCAACGATTTTTTTCGTATTCTGGGTATATTTTTTCGTATTCATCTTACAGATATTTCACCTATTTCTTTCGTATTCAGTGTACAGATATTTCAGAGATTTCTCATTTTTTCGTATTAAACGTACAGCTATTTCAACGATTTCTCTTTTTTTGTATTCAACGTACAGCAATTTCAATTATTTTTTCCTATTCAGCGTACACCGATTTCAATATATTATCGTTTTCTCGTATTCAGCGTACAGCAAGTTCAATGATTTTTTTTTTCGTATTCAGCGTACTGGGATTTCTACGCTGTCTTTTATTTGGTATTCAGCGTACAGCTATTTCAACGATTTCTCTCCTTTTCTTATTCAGCGTACCGCTATTTCAAATATTCTTATTCGTACTAGTGTACAGTTATTCTAATGATTTCTCTTTTTTTCTTATTCAACGTCGGCTAATTCAACCATTTTTTTCATATTCACGGTGCAACGATTTTAAAGAATTCTATTTTTCGTATTCAGTATACAGCGATTTCACCGATTCCTGTTTGTTTCGTAATCACTGTACAGTTGTTTCAACCATACTTTTTTGTATTCAGGGTAGGCCTACAGCGATTCCAACGATTACTTTTTTTTCGTATTCAATGCACTGCGATTTCAAAGATTTCTCTTTTTTTCGTATTGAACTTTAAGCGATTTAACCGATTACACTTTTTTCCCATTCAACGTACAGCGATTTCAACGATTTCTCGTTTTTACCATTCAGCGTACAGCGACTTCAACGATTTCTTTTCGTATTCAACTTAAAGCTATTTCAACATTTTTTTTTGTATTCATCGTACAGCTATTTCAACGAATTTTTCTCCTAGTCAGCGTACAGCGATTTCAACGTTTTATTTCGTATTCACCGCACAGCGAATTCAACGATGTTTTTTCTTATTCTGCGTACAGCGACTTAAACGTTTTTTTTGTAGTCAGCGTACAGCTCTTTCAACGATTTTCTTTCATATTCAGCGTACAGCTATTTCAACGATTTCTCTTTTTTTCTTATTCAGCGTAGAGCGATTTCAACGATATCTTTTTCATATTCATCGTAGGGATTTCAACGATTTCAATTTTTTCGTATTAAGCTACAGCGATTTCAACGATTTCTCTTTTTTCGTATTGATCTTTAAGCACAGCGATTTCAACGATTTTTTTCGTATACTGCGTAGGCTATATTTTTTTGTATTCATCTTACACCTATTTCAGCGATTTTTTCTCACATTCAGCGCACAGCTATTTCAACGATTTTTTTCTTATTCAGCGTAAAGAGATTTCAACTATTTCTTTCGTATTCAGCGTACAGAGATTTCAAAGATTTTCTCGTGTTCAGCGTACAGCTATTTCAACGATTTCTCGTTTTCGTATTCAGCGTACACATATTTCAACAATTATTTTCGTAGTCAGTGTACAGCGATTCAAATGATTTCTCTTTTTTTCGCATTCAAGGTACGGGTATTTCATCGAGTTCTCTTTTTATCATATTCAGCGTATAGCGATTTGAACGATTTCTCTTTTTTCGTAATCAACTTTCAGCTATATCAATCATAATTTTTTTGTATTCAACGTACAGCGATTTGAAGGATTTGTCTCTTTTTTGTATTCAACGTACAGCGATTTTAAACGATTTCTCTTTTCTTCGTATTTAGCGTACCGCGATTCCAACGATTTCTCTTTTTTCGTATTCAACTTACAGCGATTCCAACTATTATTTTTTCGTATTCAGGGTACAAATATTTCAACGATTTTTTCTTGTATCCATCGTACAGCTATTTCAAAGTTTTTTTTTACTATTCACCGTAAAACGATTACAAAGGTTTTTTTCGTCTTCAGAGTACAGCCATTTCAACTATTATTATTCGTGTTCAGCGTAGAGGTATTACAAGATATTTTTTCTTATTCTGCGTACAGCTATTTCAACGATTTTCTTTCGTATTCTGCGTGCAGCTAATTCAACGGTTTGTCTTTGTTTCGTATTCAGTGTACAACAATTTCAACGATTTCTCTTTTTTTCATATTCAGCGTACAGCGATTACAACGATTTCTCTTTTTTCGTATTTAGCGTACAGCGATTTCAACGTTTTTTATTTTTTCGTATTCAGAGTACAGCGATTTCAACGATTTCTCTTTTTTCGTATTCAACGTAGAGCGATTTCAACGATTTCTCTTTTTTCGTATTCAACGTACAGCGATTTCAATGATTTCTCATTTTTCGTATTCAGCGCACAGCGATTTCAACGATTTCTCTTTTTTTCTCATTCAGCGTACAGTGATTTAGACGCTTTCTCTTTTTTTCTCATTCAGCGTACAGTGATTTAGACGATTTCTCTTTTTTCGTATTCAGCGTACAGCTTTTTCTCTTTTTTCGTATTCAGCGTACAGCGATTTCAACGAATTCCCTTTTTTTTCTTATTCAGCGTGGAGCAATTTCAACGATTCCTCTTTTTTTTCGTATTCAACGTACAGCGATTTCAACGATTTCTCATTTTTTCGTATTCTGCGTACAGCGGTTTCAACGATATTTTTTCCCATTTATCGTACGGTAGTGTCAACGTTTTTCTTTGGTAATCAGCGTACAGCTGTTTGAACGGCTTTTTTTTTCGAATTCAGCCTAGAGCGATTTCTAAGATTTCCCTTTTTTTCGTATTCAGCGTACGATTTCAACGATTTCTTTCTTTTTCCTATTCAACGTACAGCGATTCTAACGACTTCTCTTTTTACGTGTTCAGCGCACAGTGATTTTAAGGTCCTCCCTTTTTTTCATATTCAGCGTATAGCCATTTCAACGATTTCTCGTTCTTCCATATTCAGCGTTTAGCGATTTCAAAAATTTCTCTCTTTTTCGTATATAACGTTGAGTGATTTCAATGATTACTCTTTTTTGAAATCGGTGTACAGCAATTTCAACGATTTCTCTTTTTTCGTATTCAACGTACAGAACTTGAACGGTTTCTCTTTTTTTCGTATTCAGCGTAGAGTGATTTGAGCGATTTCTCTTTTTTCGTGTTCAGCGTATTGCGATTTCAATGATTTCTCTTTTTTTCGTGTTGAACGTTCAGAGATTTCAACGATATTTCATTTTTTCATATTCAGCGTACAGCAATATCAACCATTTTCTTTCGTATTCAAAGTACAGCGATTTAAACGATATCTCTTCGTATTCAGCTTACTGCGATTTCAACGATATTTTTTTCCTATTCAGCGTACAGCTATTTCAACGATTTTTCTTTGGTATTCTGCGTGCAGCTAATTCAATGGTTTGTCTTTGTCTCGTATTCAGTGTACAGCAATTTCAACGATTTCTCTTTTTTTCATATTCAGCGTACAGCGATTACAAGGATTTCCCTTTTTTCGTATTTAGCGTACAGCGATTTCAACGATTTCTATTTTTTCGTATTCAGCGTACAGCGATTTCAACGATATCTCTTTTTTCGTATTCAACGTACAGCGATTTCAACGATTTCTCTTTTTTCGTATTCAACGTACAGCGATTTCAATGATTTCTCTTTTTTCGTATTCAGCGCACAGCGATTTCAACGATTTCTCTTTTTTCCTCATTCAGCGTACAGTGATTTAGACGCTTTCTCTTTTTTTCTCATTCAGCGTACAGTGATTTAGACGATTTCTCTATTTTCGTATTCAGCGTACAGCTTTTTCTCTTTTTTCGTATTCAGCGTACAGCGATTTCAACGAATTCCCTTTTTTTCTTATTCGGCGTGGAGCGATTTAAACGATTCCTCTTTTTTTTCGTATTCAACGTACAGCGATTTCAACGATTTCTCATTTTTTCGTATTCTGCGTACAGCGGTTTCAACGAAATTTTTTTTCCCATTTATCGTACGGTAGTGTCAACGTTGTTTTTTGGTATTCAGCGTACAGCTGTTTGAACGGCTTTTTTTTTCGAATTCAGCCTAGAGCGATTTCTAAGATTTCCCTTTTTTTCGTATTCAGCGTACGATTTCAACGATTTCTTTCTTTTTCCTATTCAACGTACAGCGATTCTAACGACTTCTCTTTTTACGTGTTCAGCGCACAGTGATTTTAAGGTCCTCCCTTTTTTTCATATTCAGCGTATAGCCATTTCAAGGATTTCTCATTCTTCCGTATTCAGCGTTCAGCGATTTCAAAAATTTCTCTCTTTTTCGTATATAACGTTGAGTGATTTCAACGATTACTCTTTTTTGAAATCTGTGTACAGCAATTTCAACGATTTCTCTTTTTTCGTATTCAACGTACAGAACTTGAACGGTTTCTCTTTTTTTTCGTATTCAGCGTAGAGTGATTTGAACGATTTCTCTTTTTTCGTGTTCAGCGTATTGCGATTTCAACGATTTCTCTTTTTTTCGTGTTGAACGTTCAGAGATTTCAACGATATTTCATTTTTTCATATTCAGCGTACAGCAATATCAACCGTTTTTTTCGTATTCAAAGTACAGCGATTAAAACGATATCTCTTCGTATTCAGCTTACTGCGATTTCAACGATATTTTTTTCCTATTCAGCGTACAGCTATTTCAACGATTTTTTTTCGTATTCAGCGTACAGCGATTTTAACGATTTTTTTTTTCGTTTTCGGCCTGCAGCGTTTCAACGATTTCTCCTTTTTTCGTATTCAGCGTGCTGCGATTTCAACGATTATTTTTCGTATTCAGCGTACAGAAATTTCAACGATATTTTATTCGTATTCAGCTTACAGCTATTTCAAAGATTTTCTATCGTTTTCAGCTTACAGCTATATCAAAGATTTTCTATCGTTTTCAGCTTACAGCGATTACAACGATTTTTTTTTTGCATTTGGCCCACATCGATTTCGACGATTTCTCTTTTTTTCGTATTTAGGGTACACCAACTTCAACGATTTCTATTTTTCGGATTCAGCGTACAGCGATTTCAACGATTTATTTTTTTTCCTATTAGCGTACAGCGATTTCAACGATTTCTCTTTTTTGTATTCAGCGTAAAGCGATTTCAACGATTTTTTTTTTCGTATTCAAAGTACAGCGATTAAAACAATTTCTCTCTTTTTCGTATTCAGCGTACAGCGATTTCAACGATTTTTTTCGTATTCATCGTACAGTGATTTCAACGATTTTCTTTCGTATTCAGCGTACAACGATTTCAACGATTTTTTCTTCGTATTCGGCCTAAAGCAATTTCAACGATATCTCTTTTCTTCGTAATCAGCGACTTCAACGATTTGTTTTGTTATACAGCGTACAGAGATTTCAACGATTTTTTTCGTATTCAGCGATTTCAACGATTTCAATTTTCCCATATTCTACGTACAGCGATTTAAACGATTTCTCTGTTTTTCGTGTTGATAGCACAGCGATTTCATCGTTTTTTTTCGTATCCGGCGTACAGAGATTTGAACGATTTTTGATGTAATCAGCGTACGTCTATTTCAACGATTTTCTTTCATATTCAGCGTATCAGCCATTTCAAAAATATCTCTTTTTTTCGTAATCAAATTATAGCGACTAAAACAATTTCTCTTTTATTCGTATTCCACTTACAGAGATTTCAACGATATATTTTTTTCGTATTCAGCGTACAGCGATTCAACAATTTTTTTTCGTATTCAGCGTACAGAAATTTCAAAGATTTCTTTCGTATTCAGCGTACAGCGATATCAACGATCTTTTTTCGTAATCGGCCTACAGCGTTGTCAACGATTTTTCTTTTTTTTTAATCAGCGTAAAGTGATTTCAAACAATTTTTTGCGTATTCAGTGTACAGAAATTTCAACGCTATTTTAATTGTTAATCAGCTTACAGATATTTCAACGATTTTCTTTCGTTTTCAGCTTACAGCGATTTTAACGATTTCTCTTTTTTTTTCGTATTCAGCGTACAGCGATTTCAATGGTTTTTTATTGTTCATATTCCGCGTACAGCGATTTCAACGATTTCTCTTCTTTCGTATTCTGTGTAAAGCGATTTAAACGATTTCTATTTTTACGTATTCTGTGTAAAGCGAATTAGGAGAATTTTTTTTATTATTCAAAATACAGCGATTTCAACGATTTCTCTTTTTCCGTATTCAACCTACAGCTATTTCAACGAATTTTTCTCCTACTCAGCCTACAGCGATTACAATGATTTTATTCGTATTGAGCCTACTGCGATTTCATCGATTTTATTTCGTATTCAGCGTACAGCGTCTTCAAAGATTTTTTCGTATTCAGAGTACAACTGTTTCAACGATTTTCTTTCATATTCAGCGTAGAGTAATTTCGAAGATTTCTCTTTTTTTTCTTACTCAGCGTACAGCGATTTCAACGATTTTTCTTTTTTCATATTCAACGTACAGGGATTTTAAAGATTTAATTTTTTTCGTGTTCAGCGTACAGCGATTTCAAAGATTTCTATTTTTCGAATTCGGCGTACAGCAATTTCAACGATTTGTCTTTTTTCGTATTGAGTGTACAGCGATTTCAACGATTTGTCTGTTTTTCGTATTAGCATACATCGATTTCAAGGATTTCTTTTTTTTCGCATTCAGCGTACCTCTAATTCACCTATTTCTTTCGTATTCAGTGTACAGAGATTTCAGCGATTTCTCATTTTTTCGTATTCATCGTCTAGCTATTTCAACTATTTCTCATTTTTGTATTCATCGTACATCCATTTCAACTATTTTTTCCTATTCAGCGTACACCGATTTCAATGTATTCTCGTTTTTTCTTATTCAGCGTACAGCGATTTCAATGGAAATTATTTTCGTACTCTCCGTACTGCGATTTCTACGCTGTTTTTTTTTTTTTTGGTATTTATGGAACAGTTATTTCTACGATTTCTCTCCTTTTCTTATTCAGCGTACCGCTATTTCAAATATTCTTTTTCGTACTAGTGTACAGTTATTTCAAAGATTTCTCTTTTTTTCGTATTCAACGTCGGCTATTTCAACCATATTTTTCCTAATCACGGTGCAGCGATTTCTAAGAATTATATTTTTTTCGTATTCAGCATACAGCGATTTCACCGATTCCTCTTTGTTTCGTAATCACTGCACAGCTATTTCAACCATACTTTTTTGTATTCAGGGTAGGCCTACAGCGATATCAAAGATTACTTTTTTTTCCGTATTCAATGCACAGCGATTTCAAAGATTTCTCTTTTTTCGTCTTGAACTTTAAGCGATTTAACCGATTACACTTTTTTTCCTATTAAACGTACAGCGATTTCAACGATTTCTCGTTTTTCCCATTCAGCGTACAGCGTCTTCAACGATTTTTTTCGTATTCAGCGTACAGGTATTTCAACGTTCTTTCTATTCATCGCACAACTATATCAACGAATTTTTCTCCTAGTCAGCGTACAGCGATTTCAGCGATTTATTTCGTATTCACAGCACAACGATTTAAACGATATTTTTTCGTATTCTGCGTAGAGCGATTTAAAAGTTATTTTTGCAGTCAGCGTACAGCTCTTTCAACGATTTTCTTTCATATTCACCGTACAGCTATTTTAATGATTTCTCTTTTTTTCTTATTCAGCGTAGAGCGATTTCAACGATATCTTTTTCGTATTCATCGTAGGTATTCCAACGATATCAATTTTTTCGTATTCATCTTACAGCGATTTCAACGATTTCTCTTTTTTCGTATTCAGCGAACAGGGATTTCAACGATTTTTGTCGTATTCTGGGTATATTTTTTTCGTATTCATCTTACAGATATTTCACCTATTTCTTTCATATTCAGTGTACAGAGATTTCAGAGATTTCTCATTTTTGCGTATTCAACGTAGAGCTATTTCAACGATTTCCCTTTTTTTGTATTCAACGTACAGCAATTTCAACTATTTTTTCCTATTCAGCGTACACCGATTTCAATATATTATCGTTTTCTCGTATTCAGCGTACAGCAAGTTCAATGAAATTTTTTTTCGTATTCAGCGTACTGGGATTCCTACGCTGTCTTTTATTTGGTATTCAGCGTACAGCTATTTCAACGATTTCTCTCCTTTTCTTATTCAGCGTACCGCTAATTCAAATATTCTTATTCGTACTAGTGTACAGTTATTCTAATGATTTCTCTCTTTTTCGTATTCAACTTCGGCTAATTCAACCATTTTTTTCCTATTCACGTAGCAACGATTTCAAAGAATTCTCTTTTTCGTATTCAGTATACAGCGATTTCACCGATTCCTCTTTGCTTCGTAATCACTGTACAGCTGTTTCAACCATACTTTTTTGTATTCAGGGTAGGCCTACAGCGATTCCAACGATTACTTTTTTTTCGTATTCAATGCACTGCGATTTCAAAGATTTCTCTTTTTTCGTATTGAACTTTAAGCGATTTAACCGATTACACTTTTTTTCCTATTCAACGTACAGCGATTTCAACGATTTCTCGTTTTTACCATTCAGCGTACAGCGACTTCAACGTTTTCTTTTCGTATTCAGCATACAGCTATTTCAACGTTTTTTGTATTCATCGTACAGTTATTTCAACGAATTTTTCTCCTAGTCAGCGTACAGCGATTTCAACGATTTATTTCGTATTCAACGCACAGCGATTTCAACGACATTTTTTCTTATTCTGCGTACAGCGTCTTAAACGTTTTTTTTTGTAGTCAGCATACAGCTCTTTCAACGATTTTCTTTCATATTCAGCGTACAGCTATTTCAACGATTTCTCTTTTATTCTTATTCAGCGTAGAGCGATTTCAACGATATCTTTTTCATATTTACCGTAGGGATTTCAACGATTTCAATTTTTTCGTATTCGGCTTACAGCGATTTCAACGATTTCTCTTTTTTCGTATTCAGCGCACAGCGATTTCAACGATTTTTTTCGTATACTGCGTAGGCTATATTTTTTCGTATTCAACTTACACCTATTTCAGCGATTTTTTCTCACATTCAGCGCACAGCTATCTCAACGATTTTTTTCTTATTCAGCGTAAAGAGATTTCAACTATTTTTCTCGTATTCAGCGTACAGGGATTTCAAAGATTTATTTCGTATTCAGCGTACAGCTATTTCAACGATTTCTCGTTTTCGTATTCAGCGTACACATATTTCAACAATTATTTTCGTATTCATTGTACAGCGATTCAAATGATTTTGTCTTTTTTTCGCATTCAAGGTACAGAAATTTCAACGAGTTCTCTCTTTATCATATTCAGCATACAGCGATTTCAACGATTTCACTTTTTTCGTAATCAACTTTCAGTTATATCAATCATAATTTTTTTCTATTCAACGTACAGCGATTTGAAGGATTTGTCACTTTTTCGTATTCAACGTACAGCGATTTTAATCGATTTCTCATTTTTTCGTATTTAGCGTACCGGGATTTCAACGATTTCTCTTTTTTTTCGTATTCAACTTACAGCGATTCCAACGATTTCTCTATTTTCGTATTCTATTTACAGCGATTACAACGAATATTTTTTCTTACTCAGCGTACAAATATTTCAACGAATTTTTTCTCGTATCCATGGTACACCTATTTCAACGTTTTTTTTTTTACTATTCAGCGTAAAAACGATCACAACAGGTTTTTTTTTTTCGTCTTCAGAGTGAAGCGATTTCAACTATTTTTATTCGTGTTCAGCGTAGAGGTATAACAAAGATATTTTTTCGTATTCAGCGTACAGCTATTTCAACGATTTCCTTCCGTATTCTGCGTGCAGCTAATTCAACGGTTTCTCTTTGTTTCGCATTCAGTGTACAGCAATTTCAAAGATTTCTCATTTTTTCATATTTAGCGTACAGCGATTACATCGATTTCTCTTTTTTCGTATTTAGCGTACAGCGATTTCGACAATATCTATTTTTTCGTATTCAACGTACAGCGATTTCAACGATTTCTCTTTTTTCTTCTTCTGTGTACAGCGATTTGAACGATTTCTCTTTTTTTTCGCATTCAGCGTAAAGCGATTTCTACGATTTGTATATTTTTCTTATTCAACGCACAGCGATTTCAACGATTTCTCTTTCTTCATGTTGACCGCACAGCGATTTCAATGATTTCTCTTTTTTCGTATTCAGCGCACAACGATTTCAACGATTTCTCTTTTTTTCTCATTCAGCGTACAGTGATTTATACGATTTCTCTTTTTTGGTATTCGGCGTACAGTCTTTTCTCTTTTTTCGTATTCGGCGTACAGCCATTTCAACGAATCCTCTTTTTTTCTTATTCAGCGTGCAGCGATTTCAACGATTCCTCTTTTTTCGTATTCAACGTACAGCGATTTCAACGATTTCTCATTTTTTCGTATTCTGCGTACAGCGGTTTCAACGATAATTTTTTCCCATTCAGCGTACGGTAGTGTCAACGTTTTTCTTTGGTATTCAGCGTACAGCTATTTGAACGGTTTTTTTTTTCGAATTCTGCCTAGAGCGATTTATAAGATTTCCCTTTTTTCGTACTCAGCGTACGATTTCAACGATTTCTCTCTTTTTCCTATTCAACGTACAGCGATTATAACGACTTCTCTTTTTACGTGTTCAGCGCACAGTGATTTTAAGGTCTTCCCTTTTTTTTATATTCTGCGTATAGCCATTTCAACGATTTCTTATTCTTCCGTATTCAGCGTTCAGCGATTTCAAAAATTTCTCTCTTTTTCATATATAACGTAGAGTGATTTCAACGATTACTCCTTTTTCAAATCGGTGTAAAGCAATTTCAACGATTTCTCTTTTTTTTCGTATTCAACGTACAGGACTTGAACGGTTTCTCTTTTTTTCGTATTCAGCGTACAGCGATTTCAACGATTTTTCTTTTTTCGTGTTCAGCGTATTGCGATTTCAACTATTTCTCTTTTTATCGTATTGAACGTACAGAGGTTTCAACGATTTTTCATTTTTTCATATTCAGCGTACAGCAATATCAACCTTTTTTTCGTATTCAAAGTACAGCGATTAAAACGATTTGTCTTCGTATTCAGCTTACAGCGATTTCAACGATATTTTTTTCCTATTCAGCGTACAGCTATTTCAACGATTTTTTTTTCGTATTCAGCGTACAGCGATTTCAACGATTTTTTTTTCGTTTTCGGCCAACAGCGTTTTCAACGATTTCTCCTTTTTTCGTATTCAGCGTGCAGCGATTTCAACGATTTTTTTTCGTATTCAGCGTACAGAAATTTCAACGAGATTTTATTCGTATTCAGCTTACAGCTATTTCAAAGATTTTCTATTGTTTTCAGCTTACAGCGATTACGATTTTTTTTTCGAATTTGGCCTACAGCGATTTCAACGATTTCTCTTTTTTTCGTGTTTAGGATACACCGATTTCAACGATTTATATTTTTCGTATTCCGCGTACAGTGATTTCAAAGTTTCCTTTTTTTTCCTATTAGCGTACAGCGATTTCAACGATTTCTCTTTTTTCGTATTCAACATAAAGCGATTTCAAAGATTTTTTTTTCGTACTCAAATTAGAGCAATTAAAACAATTTCTCTTTTTTTCGTATTCAGCGTACAGCGATTCAACAATTTTTTTCGTATTCAGCGTACAGTGATTTCAACGATTTTCTTTCGTATTCAGCGTACAACGATTTCAACGATTTTTTCTTCGTTTTCGGCCTAAAGCAATTTCAACGATATCTCTTTTGTTTGTATTCAGCGTACAGCGACTTCAACAATGTTTTTGGTATTCAGCGTACAGAGATTTCAACGATTTTTTTTCGTATTCTGCGTTCAACGATTTCAACGAGTTCTCTTTTCTCATATTCAACGTACAGCGATTTCAACGATATCTCTTTTTTTCGTGTTGAGTGCTCAGCGATTTCATCGTTTTTTTCGAATCCGGCGTACAGAGATTTGAACGATTTTTGTCGAAATGAGAGTACGGCTATTTCAACGATTTTCTGTCATATTCAGCGTATAGCCATTTCAACGATTTCTCTTTTTTTCGTAATCTAAGTATAGCGACTAAAACAATTTCTCTTTTTTTCCTATTCAACTTATAGCGATTTCAACGATATCTTTCTTTTTCGTATTCAGAGTACAACTATTTCAACAATTTTTTTTTCGTATTCGTCCTACAGTGATTTCAACGATTTTTTTTCGTATTCGTCCTACAGCGATTTCAACTATTTCTCTTTTTTTCGTATTCAGCGTATAGCAATTCAACGATTTTTTTTCTTATTCAGCGTACAGAAATTTCAACGAATTTTTCGTATTCAGCGGACAGCGATTTCAACGATTTTTTTTCGTAATCGGCCTACAGCGATGTCAACGATTTCTCTTTCTTTTGTATTCAGCGTAAAGGGATTTCAACAATTTTTTTCCTTATTCAGCGTACAGAAATTTCAACGCTATTTTATTTGTTAATCAGATTACAGATATTTCAACGATTTTCTTTCGTTTTCAGCTTACAGCGATTTTAACGATTTGTCTTTTTTTTCTTATTCAGCGTACAGCGATTTCAACGGTTTTCATTGTTCGTATTCCGCGTACAGCGATTTCAACGTTTTCTCTTTTTTCGTGTTGCGTGCACAGCGATTTCATCGTTTTTTTCGTATTCGGCGTAGAGAGATTTGAACGATTTTTGTCGTAATAAGCGTACGGCTATTTCAACGATTTTATTTCATATCCAGCGTATAGCCATTTCAAAGTTTTCTCTTTTTTTTTTCGCAATCAAAGTATAGCGACTCAAACAATTTCTCTTTTTTCGTATCCAACTAACAGCGATTTCAACGATATCTTATTTCGAATTCTGAGTACAATTATTTCAACGATTTTTCTTGTTTTCTGGGTACAGCGATTTCAACATTTTTTTTTCATATTCGGCCTACAGCGATTCAACAATTTTTTTTCATATTCAGCGTATAGAAATTTCAACGATTTTTTTCGTATTCTGTGTACAGCGATTTCAACGATTACTCTTCTTTCGTATTCTGTGTAAAGCGATTTAAACGATTTCTATTTTTTCGTATTCTGTGTAAAGCGAATTAAGAGAATTTTTTTTGTTATTCAAAGTACAGCGATTTCAACGATTTCTCTTTTTCCGTATTCAACGTACAGCTATTTCAACCAATTTTTCTCCTATTCAGCGTACAGCGATTTCAATTATTTTTTTCGCATTCAGCCTACTTCGATTTCTTCGATTTTTTTCGTATTCAGCGTACAGCGTCTTCAAGGATCTTTTCGTATTCAGAGTACAGCTGTTTCAACGATTTTCTTTCATATTCAGCGTACAGCTATTTCAAAGTTTTCTCTTTTTTTCTTATTCAGCGTACAGCGATTTCAACGATTTCTCTTTTTCTCGTATTGAACTTTAAGCGATTTAACCGATTACCCTTTTTTTCCTATTCAACGTACAGTGATTTCAACGATTTCTTTGTTTTTCCCATTCAGCGTAAAGCGACATCAACGATTTTTTTTCGTATTCAGCGTACTGCGATTTCAACGATTTATTTCGTATTCACCGCACAGCGATTTCAACGATATTTTATTCGTATTCTGCGTACAGCGACTTAAAAGTTATTTTTGTAGTCAGCGTACAGCTCTTTCAACGATTTTCTTTCATATTTAGCGTACAGCTATTTCAACGATTTCTCCTTTTTCTTACTCAGCGTAGAGCGATTTCAACGATATCTTTTTCATATTCATCGTAGGGATTACAACGATTTCAATTTCTTCGTATTCAGCTTACAGCGATTTCAACGATTTCTCTTTTATCGTATTCAACGCACAGGGATTTCAACGATTTTTTGTTATTCTGCGTACATTTTTTTCGTATTCATCTTACAGCTATTTCACCTATTTCTTTCTTATTCAGTGTACAGAGATTTCAGCGATTTCTCATTTTTTCGTATTTAACGTACATCTATTTCAACGATTTCTCTTTTTTTGTATTCAACGTACAGCAATTTCAACTATTTTTTCCTATTCAGCGTACACCGATGTCAATATATTCTCGTTTTTTCGTACCCAGCGCACAGCGATTTCAATGGAAATTTTTTTTCGTATTCAGCGTACTGGGATTTCTACGCTGTTTTTTTTTTTTTTGGTATTCAGCGAACAGCTATTTCAACGATTTCTCTCCTTTTCTTATTCAGCGTACCGCTATTTCAAATATTCTTTTTCGTGCTAGTGTACAGTTATTTCAATGATTTCTCTTTTTTTCGTATTCAACGTCGGCTAATTCAACCATTTTTTTCCTATTCACGGTGCAGCGATTTCAAAGAATTCTATTTTTTTCGTATTCAGCATACAGCGATTTCACCGATTCCTCTTTGTTTCGTAATCACTGTACAGCTGTTTCAACCATACTTTTTTGTATTCAGTGTAGGCTTTAGCGATTTCAACGATTACTTTCTTTCCGTATTCAATGCACAGCGATTTCAAAGATTTCTCTTTTTTTTCGTATTGAACTTTAAGCGATTTAACCGATTACACTTTTTTTCCTATTCAACGTACAGCGACTTCAATGATTTCTTTTCGTATTCAGCGTACAGCTATTTCAACGTTTTTTTGTATTCATCGTACAGCTATTTCAATTAATTTTTCTCCTAGTCAGCGTACAGCGATTTCAACGTTTTATTTCGTATTCACCGCACAGCGATTTCAACGATATTTTCTCGTATTCTGCGTGCAGCGACTTAAACGTTTTTTGTAGTCAGCGTACAGCTCTTTCAAAAATTTTCTTTCATATTCAGCGTACAATTATTTCAACGATTTCTCTTTTTTTCTTATTCAGCGTAGAGCGATTTCAACGATATCTTTTTCATATTCATCGTAGGGATTTCAACGATTTCAATTTCTTCGTATTCAGCTTACAGCGATTTCAACGATTTCTCTTTTTTCGTATTCAGCGCACAGCGATTTCAACGATTTATTTTCGTATTCTGCGTATATTTTTTCGTATTCATCTTACACCTATTTCAGCGATATTTTCTCACAATCAGCGCACAGCTATTTAAACGATTTTTTGTTATTCAGCGTAAAATGATTTCGACTAATTTTTTCCTATTCAGCGTAAAGAGATTTCAAAGATTTTTTTCGTATTCAGCGTATAGCTATTTCAACGATTTCTCTTTTTTTCGTATTCAGCGTACACATATTTTAACAATTATTTTCGTATTAAGTATAAGCGATTCAAATGATTTCTCTTTTTTTCGTATTCAAGGTACAGCTATTTCAACGAGTTTTCTCTTTATCGTATTCAGCGTACAGCGATTTCAACGATTTCTCTTTTTTCGTAATCAACTTTTAGCTATATCAATCATAATTTTTTTCTATTCAACGTACAGCGATTTTAAACGATTTCTCTTTTTTTCGTATTTAGCGTACTGCGATTTCAACGATTTCTCTTTTTTTTCGTATTCAACTTACAGCGATTGCAACGATTTCTCTTTTTTCGTATTCCGCTTACAGCGATTTCAACGATTATTTTTTTGTATTCAGCGTACAACTATTTCAAATAATTTTTTATCGTTTGCATCCTACTACTATTTCAACGAGTTATTCTCGTATTCAGCATACAGCAATTTGAAAGATTTTTCTATAATATTCAGCGTACAGCGATTTCAACGATTTCTTTCTTATTCAGCGTACAGCATTTTCAAGGATTTTTTTGCCGTGTTCAGCGTACAGGTATTTCAAAGATATTTTTTCGTATACTGCGTACAGCTATTTCCAACGATTTTCTTTCGTATTCTGCGTGCAGCTATTTCAAAGATTTATCTATTTTTCGTATTCAGCGTACAGCGATTTCAACGATTTCTCTTTTATTCATATCCAGTATACAGTGATTACAAAGATTTCTGTTTTTTCGTATTCAGCGCACAGCGATTTCGAAGATTTCTCTTTTTTTCTTATTCAGCGTACAGCGATTTCAACGATTTCTCTCTTTCTCGTAATCTGTGTACAGCGATTTAAACGATTTCTCTTTTTCCGTATTGGGCTTTCAGCGATTCCAACGATTTGTCTTTTTTCGTATTCAACGTACAGTGATTTCAACGATTTCTCCCTTTTCGTATCCGGTGAACAGCGAATTCAACGATTTCTCTTTTTTCGTATTCAACGTACAACGAATTCAACGATTTTTTTCCGTGTTCAGCGAACAAGACTTGAACGTTTTCTCTTTTTCCTATTCAGCGTAGAGCGATTTCAACGATATCTCTTTTTGCGTATTCAGCTTATAGCGATTTCAAAGATGTCTCTTTTTTCATATTCAACGGACAGCGATTTCAACGATTTTTCTTTTTTTTCGTATTCACCGTAAAGCGATTTCAACGATTTCTCTATTTTTCTTATTCAATGTACAGCGATTTCAACGATTTCTCTTTTTTTTATTCAACGTACAGCGACTTCTACGATTTCTCTCTCTTCATGCTCACCGCACAGAGAATTCAACAATTTCTCTTTTTTTGTCGTATTCAGCGTACAGCGATTTAATCTAATTCTCATGTTTTCTTATTCAGCGTACAGCGATTTCAACGATTTCTCTTTTTTTCGTATTCAGCGTACAGCGATTCAACGATTTTTTTTCGTATTCAGCGTACAGAAATTTAAACGATTGTTTTCGTATTCAGCGTACAGCGATTTCAACGATTTTTTTCGTAATCGGCCTACAGCGATGTCAACGATTTCTCTTCTTTTTGTATTCAGCGTAAAGGGATTTCAACAATTTTTTTCCTTATTCAGCGTATAGAAATTTCAACGCTATTTTAATTGTTAATCAGCTTACAGACATTTCAACGATTTTCTTTCGTTTTCAGCTTACAGCGATTTTAACGATTTCTCTTTCTTTTCGTATTCAGCGTACAGCGATTTCAACGGTTTTTATTGTTCATATTCCGCGTACAGCGATTTCAACGATTTCTCTCCTTTCGTATTCTGTGTAAAGCGATTTAAACGATTTCTATTTTTTCGTATTCTGTGTAAAGCGAATTAAGAGAATTTTTTTGTTATTCAAAGTACAGCGTTTTCAACGATTTCTCTTTTTCCGTATTCAACGTACAGCTATTTCAACGAATTATTCTCCTATTCAGCGTACAGCGATTTCAATTATTTTTTTCGTATTCAGCCTTCTGCGATTTCATCGATTTTTTTTCGTATTCAGCGTACAGCGTCTTCAAAGATATATTCGTATTCAGAGTACAGCTGTTTCAACGATTTTCGTTCATATTCAGCGTAGAGCTATTTCAAAGATTTCTCTCTTTCAGCGTACAGCGATTTCAACGATTTTTCTTTTTTCATATTCAACGTACAGAGTTTTCAAAGATTTAATTTTTTTCGTATTCAGCGTACAGCGATTTCAAAGATTTCTATTTTTCGAATTCGGCGTACGGCAATTTCAAAGATTTGTCTTTTTTCATATTGAGTGTACAGCGATTTCAACGATTTGTCTTTTTTCGTATTAGCATACATCGATTTCAATTATTTCTTTTTTTTCGTATTCAGCGTACCTCTAATTCACCTATTTCTTTCGTATTCAGTGTACAGAGATTTCAGCGATTTCTCATTTTTTCGTATTCAACGTATAGCTAATTCAACTATTTCTCTTTTTTTGTATTCAGCGTACAGCAATTTCAACTATTTTTTCCTATTCAGCGTACACCGATTTCAATGTATTCTCGTTTTTTCTTATTCACCGTACAGCGATTTCAATGGAAATTTTTTTTCGTTTTCAGCGTACTGCGATTTCTACGCTGTTTTTTTTGGTATTCAGGGAACAGCTATTTCAACGATTTCTCTCTTTTTCTTATTCAGCGTACCGCTATTTCAAATATTCTTTTTCTTACTAGTGTACAGTTATTTCAAAGAATTCTCTTTTTTTCGTATTCAACGTCGGCTATTTCAACCATTTTTTTCCTATTCACGGTGCAGCGATTTCAAAGCATTCTATTTTTTTCGTATTCAGCATACAGCGATTTCACCGATTCCTCTTTGTTTCGTAATCATTGTACAACGGTTTCAACCATACTATTTTGTATTCAGGGTAGGCCTACAGCGATTTCAACGATTACCTTTTTTTCCGTATTCAATGCACAGCGATTTCAACGATTTCTCTTTTTTCGTATTGAACTTATGCAATTTAACCGATTACACTTTTTTTCCTATTAAACGTACAGCGATTTCAACGATTTCTCGTTTTTCCCATTCAGCGCACAGCGACTTCAGCGATTTTTTTTCGTATTCAGCGTACAGCTATTTCAACGTTTTTTTCTATTCTTCGTACAGCTATTTCAACGAATTTTTCTCCTAGTCAGCGTACAGCGATTTGAACGATTTATTTCGTATTCACCGCACAGCGATTTCAACGATATTTTTTCATATTCTGCGTACAGCGACTTTAAAGTTATTTTTGTAGTCAGCGTAAAGCTCTTTCATGAATTTGCTTTCATATTCAGCGTACAGCTATTTCAACGAATTCTCTTTTTTTCTTATTCAGCGTAGAGCGAGTTCAACGATATCTTTTTCATGTACATCGTAGGGATTTCACCGATTCCAATTTTTTCGTATTCAGCTTAAAGCGATTTCAACGATTTCTCTTTTTTCGTATTCAGCGCACAGCGATTTCAACGATTTTTTTCGTATTCTGCGTATATTTTTTTCGTATTCATCTTGCACCTATTTCAGCGATTTTTTCTCACATTCAGCGCACAGCTATTTCAACGATTTTTTTCTTATTCAGCGTAAAGAGATTTCAACCATTTTTTTCGTATTCAGCGTACAGAGATTTCAAAGATTTTTTTCGTATTCAGCGTACAGTTATTTCAACAGTGTCTCTCTTTATCATATTCAGCGTACAGCGATTTCAACGATTTCTCTTTTTTCGTAATCAACTTTCAGCTATATCAATCATAATTTTTTTGTATTCAACGTACAGCGATTTGAAGGATTTGTCTCTTTTTCGTATTGAACGTACAGCGATTTTAAACGATTTCCCTTTTTTCGTATTTAGCGTACTGCGATTTCAACGATTTCTCTTTTTTTTCGTATTCAACTTACAGCGATTCCAACGATTTCTCTTTTTTCGTATGCAACTTACAGCGATTCCAAGGATTATTTTTTCGTATTCAGCGTAGAAATATTTCAACGATTTTTTCTCGTATCCATCGTACAGCTATTTCAAAGATTTTTTTTACTATTCAGCGTAAAACGATTACAAAGTTTTTTTTTTCGTCTTCAGAGTACAGCGATTTCTACTATATTTATTCGTGTTGAGCGTAGAGGTATTACAATAATATTTTTCGCATTCAGCGTACAGCTATTTTAACGATTTTCTTTGATATTCTGCGTGCAGCTAATTCAACGGTTTCTCTTTGTTTCGTATTCAGTCTACAGCAATTTCAACGATTTCTCTTTTTTTCATATTCAGCGTACAGCGATTACATCGATGTCTCTTTTTTCGTATTTAGCGTACAGCTTTTTAATCGATCTCTATTTTTTCGTATTCAGTGTACAGCGATTTCAACGATTTCTCTTGTTTTCTTCTTCTGTGTACAGCGATTTGAACGATTTCTCTTTTTTTCGCATACAGCGTAAAAAGCGATTTCAACGATTTCTATATTTTTCTTATTCAACGTACAGCGATTTCAACGATTTGTCTTTCTTCATGTTGACCGCACAGCGATTTCAATGATTTCTATTTTATCGTATTCAGCGCACAGCGATTTCAACGATTTCTCTTTTTTTCTCATTCAGCGTACAGTGATTTAGACGATTTCTCTTTTTTCGTATTCAGCGTACAGCGTTTTCTCTTTTCTCGTATTCAGCGTACAGCGATTTCAACGAATTCTCTTTTTTTATTCAGCGTGCAGCGATTTCAACCATTCCTATTTTTTTCGTATTCAACGTACAGCGATTCTAACGACTTCTCTTTTTACGTGTTCAGCGCACAGTGATTTTAAGGTCCTCCCTTTTTTTCATAATCAGCGTACACCCATTTCAACGATTTCTCATTCTTCCGTATTTAGCGTTCAGCGATTTCAAAAATTGCTCTCTTTTTCGTATATAACGTAGAGCGATTTCAACGATTACTCTTTTTTGAAATCGGTGTACACAATTTCAAAGATATCTCTTTTTTCGTATTCAACGTACAGGTCTTGAACGGTTTCTCTTTTTTTCGTAGTCTGCGTAGAGCGATTTGAACGATTTCCCTGTTTTCGTGTTCAGCGTATTGCGATTTCAGCGATTTCTCTTTTTTTCGTATTCAAAGTAAAGCGATTAAAACGATTTCTCTTCGTATTCAGCTTACAGCGATTTCAACGATATTATTTTCCTATTCAGCGTACAGCTATTCCAACGATTTTTTTTCGTATTCAGCGTACAGCAATTTCAACGATTTTTTTTCGTTTTCGGCCTACAGCATTTTCAACGATTTCTCCTTTTTTCGTATTCAGCGTGCAGCGATTTTAACGATTTATTTTTCGTATTCAGCCTACAGAAATTTCAACGATATTTTATTCGTATTCAGCTTACAGCTATTTCAAAGATTTTCTATCGTTTTCAGCTTACAGCGATTACAACGATTTTTTTTCGTATTTTGCCTACAGCGATTTCAACGATTTCTCTTTTTTTCGTGTTTAGGGTACACCGATTTCAACGATTTCTATTTTTTGGATTCAGCGTTCAGCGATTTTAAATTTTTCTTTTTTTTGGTATTAGCGTACAGCGATTTCAACGATTTCTCTTTTTTTCTTATTCAGCGTAAAGCGATTTCAACGATTTTTTTTTTCGTATTCAAAGTACAGTGATTAAAACAATTTCTCTTTTTTTCGTATTCAGCGTACAACGATTTCAACGATTTTCTTTCGTATTCAGCGTACAACGATTTCAGCGATTTTTTCTTCGTATTCGGCCTAAAGCAATTTCAACGATATCTTTTTTCTTCGTATTCAGCGTACAGCGACTTCAACGATTTCTTTTGGTATTCAGCGTACAGAGATTTCAACGAATTTTTTTCGTATTCAGCGTTCAGCGATTTCAACGATTTCTCTTTTCTCATATTCAACGTACAGCGATTTCAACGATTTCTCTTTTTTTCATGTTGAGTGCACAGCTATTTCATCGTTTTTTTCGTATTCGGCGTACAGAGATTTGAACGATTTTTGTTGTAATCAGCGTACGGCTAGTTGAATGATTTTCTTTCATATTCAGCGTATAGCCATTTCAAAGATCTCTTTTTTTCGTAATCTAAGTATAGCGACTAAAACCATTTCTCTTTTATTCGTATTCAACTTACAGCGATTTCAACGATATATTTTTTTCGTATTCAGAGTACAACAATTTCAACGATTTTCTTTTGTGTTCTGCGTACAGCGATTTCAACGGTTTTTTTTCGTATTCGGCCTACAGCGATTTCAACGATTTCTCTTTTTTTCGTATTCAGCGTACAGTGATTCAACGATTTTTTTTCGTATTCAGCGTACAGAAATTTCAACGATTTTTTTCGTATTCAGCGTACAGCGATTTCAACGATTTTTTTTCTTAATCGGCCTACAGCGATATCAACGATTTCTCTTTTTTTTTTATTCAGCGTAAAGCAATTTCAACAATTTTTTTCCGTATTCAGCGTACAGAAATTTCAACGCTACTTTAATTGTTAATCAGCTTACAGATATTTCAACGATTTTCTTTCGTTTTCAGCTTACAGCGATTTTAACGATTTCTCTTTTTTTTCGTATTCTGCGTACAGCGATTTCAACGATTTTTTCTTCGTATCCGACCTAAAGCAATTTCAACGATATCTCTTTTCTTCGTATTCAGCGTACAGCGATTTCAACCATTACTTTTGGTATTCAGCGTACAGAGATTTCAACGATTTATTTTCGGAATCAGCGTTCAGCGATTTCAACGATTTCTCTTATCTCATATTCAGCGTACAGCGATTTCAAAGGTTTCTCTTTTTTTCGTGTTGAGTGCACAGCAATTTCATCGTTTTTTTCGTTTTCAGCGTACAGAGATTTGAACGATTTTTGTCGTAATCAACGTAAGGCTATTTCAATGGTTTTCTTTCATATTCAGTGTATAGAAATTTCAACGATTACACTTTTTTTCGTAATCAAAGTACAGCGACTAAAACAATTTCTCATTTTTTCGTATTCACCTTACTGCGATTTCAACGATAATTTTTTCGTATTCAGCGTACAACTATTTCAACGATTTTCTTTTGTTTCCTGCGAACATCGATTGCAACGATTAGTTTTCGTATTCTGCCTACAGCGATTACAACGATTTCACTTTTTTCGTATTCAGCGTACAGCGATTCAACGATTCTTTTCGTATTTAGCGTACAGAATTTTCAACGATTTTTTTTGGTATTCAGCGTACAGCGATTTCAACGATATGTCTTTTTTCCGTATTTAGCGTACAGCGATTTCAACGATTTCTTTTTTTTTGTATTCAGCGTACTGCGATTTCAACGATTTCTCTTTTTTTCTTATTCAACGTATAGACATTTCAATGATTTCCCTTTTTATCTTATTCAGCGTATAACGATGTTAAAGATTTCTCTTTTTTACATATTCAACGTACAGATATTTCAAGGATTTTTCTTTTTTTTCGTGTTCAGCTTACAGCGATTACAACGATTTCTTTTTTTTTTTTCGCATTCATCATACAGCGATTTCAACGTTTTTTTCGTATTCATCGTACAGCGATTTCAACGGTTTTTTTGTTTTCTCCGCACAATCATTGCTACTATTTTTTTCTCTTTCATTGTTCAGCAATTTAATGCATTTTTATGTCCGTTCACCATTCCTTCCATTTTATCCTTCAGTAGGCAGTTTCTTCTTAGGCCTTGACCCAGGCAATTCCTTTTTTTCATCCTGATCATTTTCAGCATCATTGTTCCTTCACCCTATCTTTCCAACACAGCTTCATTTTTTATTCTGCCTGTCTGTTTCACACCGCCCATTCTTCTCCATATCTACATTT
The DNA here is from genome assembly GCF_040183065.1 of Periplaneta americana. NCBI lineage: Eukaryota > Metazoa > Arthropoda > Insecta > Blattodea > Blattidae > Periplaneta > Periplaneta americana. The sequence continues at coordinate 1,697,339 of NW_027185503.1, forward strand.
CAAGCGACTCTAGTATCTTCTCTTCACTTCGTCGTAATTTCTGTGTTTCCTCCTTATACAATGTCATACTCCACACAAAGTACTTCACTAGTCTCTCCATTAGTTGTTTTTCTAGATTTCCATAGAATGCTCTTTTTCTCTATTAAATTTTTATTGTTATTATAAATGCAACTAATTGTATAAGAAAAAGGATTTGCTTTCCTAAAAGACTGTGTAACTGTGTTGACTTAGTCTTTTGTATTCGTTTATTCTGCATTAACTTTTACTCTAGTTAGTTAGATATAATACACTTTGTAATTTGTAGAGTATTATTACTCTTCTTTACTTTTGGATATATTTTTATTGTAATTATATATATTTTGAAAATTAAAAAAAGGAAAGAATAATAGGCGAGGTAAGGTCGGGTAAAGGGGAGGAGGAGGCCGCAATAGGAGTAATAATACTGTACAGTTTAAGTAATATTGCGTTTTAGTTTTAATAATAATAATAATAATAATAATAATAATAATAATAATAATAACAATAATAATAATAGTAATAATAATAATAATAATAATAATAATAATAATAATAATAATATTTTTTTAGAACGGCCTGGGACTCGATGAAAATTGTCAGGGAATGTTGGTTGAAGAAGATATTAATTCTGTAGGTAGCCTACCCTGCCTTACTGTAAATCCTAATATTCTTCACAGTCCGTCAGAAGTAGTCGCTGTCCTCAAAAATTATTCAGACTTCTTCCCTATTACTCGTAATTCGTAATTATCCGTCACCCATTATAATACTACTTATTTTATTTTATTCATCGTAGTCATCCTTTATTACTCGTCATCGTAGGTCATCGTCATCAGACATTATTCGCCACCATATGTCGTCATCCAACATTATTCATTTTCTTAGGTTGTCTTCCACAATTCATTGTAACTAATCCGCCACAATTCTTCATAGTCATCCTCGTAACTCGTCAATATTGGTCATAAATCACCATTCATCAGTCATGCTCCATTATTCGTCGTACTGGATCATCGTATCATATAATTCGTCTGTAATCCTCCATTATCCGTCATAATGTATCATCAATCTTAACTCGTCATAGTCATCCTCCTCGTCGTCATAGCCCATTATCAATCACTGTTCATCATTGTCATCCTTTATTATTCGTCATTTCAAATTGTTGTTTAGCCAACAGTCCTAAAACAGATCTGAACCTCATAAGACATCACTCATGAGGCAATTAAGCCAAGGGATAATGGGGTAGAGTGGCATGTTCATTTCCAATTCCATTGCATACATCACTGATTAGTTAGATATTACACTAATCAGACTATTATTTTTTAGTAGGTTATTTTACGACGCTTTATCAACATCTTATGTTATTTGGCGTCTGAATGAGATGAAGGTGATAATGCTGGTGAAATGAGTCAGGGGTCCAGCACCGAAAGTTACCCAGCATTTGCTCACATTGGGTTCACGGAAATCCCCGGAAAAAACCTCAACCAGGTAAATTGCCCCGATCGGGAATCGAACCCGGGCCACATGGTTTCGCGGCCAGCGCGTCGCTGACCGTTACTCCACAGATGTGGACTCAGATTATTATGAGACACAATTAACATAATTCGTTATACTTCGTTGGTATCCTCCGAAATTAGTCAGTTTGTCGTCCGTATAACCAAGGTAAATAACATAGAAGGAAATCCAGCTCAATTTAAGAATTGCATTCAGCGTTTAGGGGTTGTACTTTTTGTTTGTATTCAGCGTACAGCGATTTCAAGGGTATTTTTTTCTTTTAGTATTCAGCGTACAGCGATTGCTACGGTGGTATTTTGTTTGTCTTGGTACTAGGCGTACAACTATTTCAACGATTTCTCTTTTTTTCGTATTCAGCGTACCGTTAATTCAACTATATTTTTCGTATTCAGTGTGCAGCGATTTCAGCGATTTCTCTTTTATTCGTATTGATCGTACAGCTATTTCAACGATTTCTCTTTTTTTTCGTATTCAACGTACAGCTATTTCAACCAATTTTTTCCTATTCAGCGTACAGCGATTGCAATGAATTCTCGTTCTTTCGTATTCAGCAAACTGCGATTTCAATTGTATTTTTTTTTCGTATTCAAAATGCTGCGATTTCTACGGTTTCTTTCCTTGGTATTCAGCGTACAGGTATTTCAACGATTTCTCGTTTTTTCCTATTCAGTGTACCGCTATTTCAACTATTTTTTTCGTACTCAGTGTACAGCTATTTCAACGATTTCTCTTTTTTTCTTATTCAACGTACAGCTATTTCAACCATGTTTCTATTCAGCGTGGAGCGATTTCAATGAATTCTCTTTTTTTCGTATTCAGCGTACATCGATTTCAACGATTCCTCTTTCTTTCGTATTGACCGTACATCTATTTCAACAATACCTTTTCGAATTCAGGGTAGGCCTAAAGCGATTTCAACGATTACTTTTTTTCCGTATTCAACGTACAGCGACTACAACGATTTTTTTCGTATACAGCGTACAATTATTTCAACGTTTTTTTCGTGTTCATCATACAGCTGTATCAACGAATTTATCTCCTATTCAGCGTACAGCGATTTCTACAATTTTTTTCGCACTCTGCGTACAGGGATTTCAGCGATTTTCTTTCGTATTCTGCGTACAGCGATTTCAACGGTTTTTTGTATTCACCTTATAGCTATTTCAACAATTTTCTTTCATATTCAGCGTACAGCTATTACAACTATCTCAACTGTTTTTTTCGTATTCATCGTACAGCAATTTCAACGATCTTTTCTCACATTCGGCGTACATCTATTTCAACGATTTCTTTCTTATTCAGCGTACAGAGATTTCAACTATTTCTTTTCTTATTCAGAGTACAACGATTTCAAAATTTTTCTCGTATTCAGCATACAGCTATTTGAAAGATTTTTCTATAATATTCAGCGTACAGCGATTTCAACGATTTCTTTCTTATTCAGCGTACAGCTTTTTCAAGGATATTTTGCCGTGTTCAGCGTACAGGTATTTCAAAGATATTTTTTCGTATACTGCGTACAGCTATTTCCAACGATTTTCTTTCGTATTCTGCGTGCAGCTATTTCAAAGATTTATCTATTTTCCGTATTCAGCGTACATCGATTTCAACGATTTCTCTTTTATTCATATCCAGTATACAGCGATTACAAGGATTTCTGTCTTTTCGTATTCAGCGCATAGCGATTTCGAAGATTTCTCTTTTTTTTCTTATTCAGCGTACAGCGATTTCAACGATTTCTCTTTTTCTCGTAATCTGTGTACAGCGATTTAAACGATTTCTCTTTTTTCCGTATTGGGCTTTCAGCGATTCCAACGATTTGTCTTTTTTCGTATTCAACGTACAGTGATTTCAACGATTTCTCCCTTTTCGTATCCGGTGAACAGCGAATTCAACGATTTCTCTTTTTTCGTATTCAACGTACAACGAATTCAACGATTTTTTTTCGTGTTCAGCGAACAGGACTTGAACGTTTTCTCTTTTTTTCGTATTCAGCGTAGAGCGATTTCAACGATATCTCTTTTTTTCGTATTCAGCTTATAGCGATTTCAAAGATGTCTCTTTTTTCATATTCAACGGACAGCGATTTCAACGATATTTCTTTTTTTCGTATTCAGCATAAAGCGATTTCAACGATTTCTCTATTTTTCTTATTCAACGTACAGCGATTTCAACGATTTCTCTTTTTTTTGTTCAACGTACAGCGACTTCTACGATTTCTCTCTCTTCATGCTCACCGCACAGAGATTTCAACGATTTCTCTTTTTTTGTCGTATTCAGCGTAGAGCGATTTAATCTAATTCTCTTTTTTTCTTATTCAGCGTGCAGCGATTTCAACGATTTCTCTTTTTTTTGTTATTCAGCGTACAGCGATTCAACGATTTTTTTTCGTATTCAGCGTACAGAAATTTAAACGATTTTTTTCGTATTCAGCGTACAGCGATTTCAACGATTTTTTTTCGTAATCGGCCTACAGCGATGTCAATGATTTCTCTTTTTTTTGTATTCAGCGTAAAGCGATTTCAACAATTTTTTTTCCGTATTCAGCGTACAGGAATTTTACGCTATATTAATTGTTAATCAGCTTACAGATATTTCAACGATTTTCTTTCGTTTTCAGCTTGCAGCGATTTTAATTATTTCTTTTCGTATTCAGCGTACAGCGATTTCAACAATTTATCTTCTTTCATATTCTGTGTAAAGCGATTTAAACGATTTCTATTTTTTCGTATTCTGTGTAAAGCGAATTAAGAGAATTTTTTTGTTATTCGAAGTACAGCGATTTCAACGATTTCTCTTTTTCCGTACTCAACGTACAGCTTTTTCAACGAATTTATCTCCTATTCTGCGTACAGCGATTTCAATGATATTTTTCGTATTCAGCCTACTGCAATATCATCGATTTTTTTCGTATTCAGCGTACAGCGTCTTCAAAGATCTTTTCGTATTCAGCGTACTGGGATTTCTACGCTGTTTTTTTTTTTTTGGTATTCAGCGTACAGCTAATTCAACGATTTCTCTTCTTTTCTTATTCAGCGTGCCGCTATTTCAAATATTATTTTTCGTACTAGTGTACAGTTATTTCAAAGATTTATCTTTTTTTTCGTATTCAACGTCGGCTAATTCAACCATTTTTTCCTATTTACGGTGCAGCGATTTCAAAGAATTCTATTTTTTCTTATTCAGCGTACAGCGATTTCACCGATTCCTCTTTGTTTCGTAAACAATGTACAGCTGTTTCAACCATACTTTTTGTATTCAGGGTAAGCCTACAGCGATTACAACGATTACATTTTTTCCGTATTCAACGCACAGCGATTTCAACGATCTCTCTTTTTTTCGTATTGAACTTTAAGTGATTTAACCGATTACACTTTTTTCCTATTCACCGTACAGCGATTTCAACGATTTCTCGTTTTTCCCATTCAGCGTACAGCTACTTCAACGATTTTTTCGTATTCAGCGTACAGGTATTTCAACGTTTTTTTGTATTCATCTTACAGCTATTTCAACGAATTTTTCTCGTAGTCAGCGTAGAGCGATTACAACGATTTATTTCGCATTCACCGTACTGCGATTTCAACGATATTTTTCCTTATTCTGCGTACAGCGAATTGAAAGTTTTTTGTCGTAGTCAGCGTACAGCTCTTTCAACGATTTTCTTTCATATTTAGCGTACAGTAATTTCAACAATTTCTCTTTGTTCCTTATTCAGCGTAGAGCGATTTCCACGATATCTTTTTCATTTTCATCCTAGGGATTTCAACGATTTCAATTTTTTCGTATTCATCTTACAGCGATTTCAACGATTTCTCTTTTTTCGTATTGAGCGTACAGCGATGTCAACGATTTATTTTCGTATTCTGCGTGTATTTTTTTCATATTCATCTTACACCTATTTCAGGGATTTTTTCTCACATTCAGCGCACAGGTATTTCAACGATTTTTTTCTTATTCAGCGTAAAGAGATTTCAACTATTATTTTCGTATTCAGCGTACAGAGATTTCAAAGATTTTTTTCGTATTCAGCGTACAGAGATTTAAACCACTTTGTTTTCATATTCAGCGTACAGCTATTTCAACGATTTCTCTTTTTTTAGTATTCAGGGTACACATATTTCAACAATTATTTTCGTATTCAGTGTAGAGAGATTCAAATGATTTCTCTTTTTTTCGCATTCAAGGTACAGCTATTTCAACGAGTTCTCTCTTTATCATATTCAGCGTACAGCGATTTCAACGAATTCTCTTTTTTCGTAATCAACTTTCAGCTATATTAATCGTAATTTTTTTGTATTCAACGTACAGCGATTTGAAGGATTTTTGTCTCTTTTTCGTATTAAACGTACAGCGATTTTAAACGATTTCTCTTTTTTCGTATTTGCGTACCGCGATTTCAACGATTTCTCTTTTTTTCGTATTCAACTTACAGCGATTCCAACGATTTCTCATTTTTCCTTATTCTGCGTACAGCGGTTTCAACGATATTTTTTCCCATTCAGCGTACGGTAGTGTCAACGTTTTTCTCTGGTATTCAGCGTACAGCTATTAGAACGGTTTTTTTTTTTCGAATTCAGCCTAGTGCGATTTCCAAGATGTCCATTTTTTCGTATTCAGCGTACGATTTCAACGATTTCACTCTTTTTCCTATTCAACGTACAGCGATTCTAACGACTTCTCTTTTTACGTGTTCAGGGCACAGTGATTTTAAGGTTCCCTTTTTTCGTATTCAGCGTATAGCCATTTCCACGATTTCTCATTCTTCCGTATTCAGCGTTCAGCGATTTCAAAAATTTCTCTCTTTTTCGTATATAACGTAGAGTGATTTCAACGATTTCTCTTTTTTGAAATCGATGTACAGCAATTTCAACGATTTCTCTTTTTGCGTATTCAACGCACAGGACTTGAACTGTTTCTCTTTTTTCTTATTCAGCGTACAACAATTTCAACGATTTCTCTTTTTTCGTATTCAGCGTATTGCGATTTCAACGATTTCTCTTTTTTTCGTATTGAACGTACAGAGATTTCAACGATTTCTCATTTTTTCATATTCGGCGTACAGCAATATCAACCTTTTTTTTCGTATTCAAAGTACAGCGATTAGAACGATTTCTCTTCGTATTCAGCTTACAGCGATTTCAGCGATAATTTTTTCCTATTCAGCGTACAGCTATTTCAACGATTTTTTTTCGTGTTCAGCGTACAGCGATTTCAACTATTTTTTTCGTTTTCGGCCTACAGCGTCTTCAACGATTTCTCCTTTTTTCGTATTCAGCTTCCAGCGATTTCAACGATTTTTTTTCGTATTCAGCGTGCAGAAATTTCAACGATATTTTATTCGTATTCAGCGTACTGCTATTTCAAAGATTTTCTATCGTTTTCAGCTTACAGCGATTACAACGATTTTTTTTCGTATCTGGCCTACAGCGATTTCAACAATTTCTCTTTTTTTCGTGTTTAGGGTACACCGATTTCAACGATTTCTATTTTTCGGATTGAGAGTACAGCTATTCGTACAGCTGAGCGTATTCACCTTACAGCGATTTCAACGATATTTTTTTCGTATTCAGCGTACAACTATTTCAACGATTTTCTTTTGTTTTCTGCGAACAGCGATTGCAACGATTTGTTTTCGTATTCTGCCTACATCGATTTCAACGATGTCTCTTTTTTTCGTATTCAGCGTACAGCGATTCAACTATTTTTTTTCGTATGCAGCGTACAGAATTTTCAACAATTTTTTTGGTATTCAGCGTACAGCGATTTCAACGATGTCTTTTTTCCGTATTTAGCGTGCAGCGATTTCAACGATTTCTTTTTATCGTGTTCAGCGTACAGCGATTTCAACGATTTCTCTTTTTTTTCTTATTCAATGTATAGCGTTTTCAACGTGTTCCCTTATTTTCTTATTCAGCGTATAGCGATTTTAAAGTTTTCTCTTTTTTACATATTCAACGTACAGATATTTCAAGGGTTTCTCTTTTTTTCGTATTCAGCTTACAGCGATTTGGACGATTTCTTTTTTTTTTCGCATTCATCATACAGCGATTTCAACGTTTTTTTCGTATTCATCGTACAGCGATTTCAACGGTTTTTTTTTGTTTTCAAGGCACAATCATTGCTACTATTTTTTTCTCTTTCATTGTTCAGCAATTTAAAGTATTTTTTTGTCCGTTCACCATTCCTTCCATTTTATCCTTCAGTAGGCAGTTTCTTCTTAGGCCTTGACCCAGGCAATTCCTTTTTTTCATCCTGATCATTTTCAGCATCATTGTTTCTTCACACTTTCTTTCCAACACAGCTTCATTTCTTATTCTGTCTGTCTGTTTCACACCGCCCATTCTTGTCCATATCTACATTTCAAGTGACTCTAGTCTCTTCTCTTCACTTCGTCGTAATTTCTGTGTTTCCTCCTTATACAATGTCATACTCCACACAAAGCACTTCACTAGTCTCTCCATTAGTTGTTTTTCTAGATTTCCGTAGAATGCTCTTTTTCTCTATTAAATTTTTATTGTTATTATAAATGCAACTAATTGTATAAGAAAAAGGATTTGCTTTCCTAAAAGACTGTGTAACTGTGTTGACTTAGTCTTTTGTATTCGTTTATTCTGCATTAACTTTTACTCTAGTTAGTTAGATATAATACACTTTGTAATTTGTACAGTATTATTCCTCTTCTTTACTTTAGGATATATTTTTTTTTATAATTATATATATTTTGAAAATTAAAAAAAAAAGAAAGTACATTAGGCGAGGTAAGGTCGGCTAGAGGGGAGGAGGAGGCCGAAATAGGAGTAATAATACTATGCAGTTTAAATAATATTGCGTGTTAGTTTTAATAATAATAATAATAATAATAATAATAATAATAATAATAATGGTAATAATAATAATAATAATAATAATAATAATAATAATAATAATAATAATAATAATAATAATAATATTTTTTGAGAACGGCCTGGGACTCGATGAAAATTGTCAGGGAATGTTGGTTGAAGAAGGTATTAATTCTGTAGGTAGCCTACCCTGCCTTACTGTAAACCCTAATATTCTTCACAGTCCGTCAGAAGTAGTCGCTGTCCTCAAAAATTATTCAGACTTCTTCCCTATTACTCGTAATTCGTAATTATCCGTCACCCATTATAATACTACTTATTTTATTTTATTCATCGTAGTCATCCTTTATTACTCGTCATCGTAGGTCATCGTCATCAGACATTATTCGCCACCATATGTCGTCATCCAACATTATTCATTTTCTTAGGTTGTCTTCCACAATTCATTGTAACTTATCCGCCACAATTCTTCATAGTCATCCTCGTAACTCGTCAATATTGGTCATAAATCACCATTCATCAGTCATGCTCCATTATTCGTCGTACTGGACCATCGTATCATATAATTCGTCTGTAATTCTCCATTATCCGTCATAATATATCATCAATCTTAACTCGTCATAGTCATCCTCCTCGTCGTCATAGCCCATTGTCAATCACTGTTCATCATTGTCATCCTTTATTATTCGTCATTTCAAATTGTTGTTTAGCCAACAGTCCTAAAACAGATCTGAACCTCATAAGACATCACTCATGAGGCAATTAAGCCAAGGGATAATGGAGTAGAGTGGCATGTTCATTTCCAATTCCATTGCATACATCACTGATTAGTTAGATATTACACTGATCAGACTATTATTTTTTTAAGTAGGTTATTTTACGACGCTTTATCAACATCTTATGTTATTTGGCGTCTGAATGAGATGAAGGTGATAATGCTGGTGAAATGAGTCAGGGGTCCAGCACCGAAAGTTACCCAGCATTTTCTCATATTGGGTTGATGGAAATCCCCGGAAAAACCTCAACCAGGTAAACTGCCCCGATCGGGTATCGAACCCGGGCCGCATGGTTTCGCGGCCAGCGCGTCGCTGACCGTTACTCCACAGATGTGGACTCAGATTATTATGAGACACAATTAACATAATTCGTTATACTTTGTTGGTATCCTCCGAAATTAGTCAGTTTGTCGTCCGCATAACCAAGGTAAATAACATAGAAGGAAATCCAGCTCAATTTATGAATTGCATTCAGCGTTTAGGGGATGTACTTTTTGTTTGTATTCAGCGTACAGCGCTTTCAAGGGAATTTTTTTCTTTCGTGTTCAGCGTACAGCGATTGCTACGGTGGTTTTTTGTTTGTTTTGGTACTCGGCGTACAACTATTTCAACTATTTCTCTTTTTTTCGTATTCAGCGTACCGTTAATTCAACTATATTTTTCGTATTCAGTGTACAGCGATTTCAGCGATTTCTCTTTTATTCGTATTGAACATACAGCTATTTCAATGATTTCTCTTTTTTTCGTATTCAACGTACAGCTATTTCAACCAATTTTTTCCTATTCAGCGTACAGCGATTGCAATGAATTCTCGTTTTTTCGTATTCAGCGCACAGCGATTTCAATTGTATTTCTTTTCGTATTCAACATGCTGCGATTTCTACGGTTTTTTTCCTTGGTATTCAGCGTACAGGCATTTCAACGATTTCTCTTTTTTTCGTATTTAGTGTACCGCTATTTCAACTATTTTTTTCGTACTCAGTGTACAGCTATTTCAACGATTTCTCTTTTTTTCTTATTCAACGTACAGCTATTTCAACCATGTTTCTATTCAGCGTGGAGCGATTTCAATGAATTCTCTTTTTTTCGTATTCAGCGTACAGCGATTTCAACGATTCCTCTTTCTTTCGTATTGACCGTACATCTATTTCAACAATACTTTTTTGAATTCAGGGTAGGCCTAAAGCGATTTCAACTATTACTTTTTTCCGTATTCAACGTACAGCGACTTCAACGATTTTTTTCGTATACAGCGTACAATTATTTCAACGTTTTTTTCGTGTTCATCATACAGCTGTATCAACGAATTTATCTCCTATTCAGCGTACAGCGATTTCTACGATTTTTTTCGCACTCTGCGTACAGGGATTTCAGCGATTTTTTTTCGTATTCTGCGTGCAGCGATTTCAACGGCTTTTTTGTACTCACCTTACAGCTATACCAACCATTTTCTTTCATATTCAGCGTACAGCTTTTACAACTATCTCAACTATTTTTTTTTCGTATTCGGCGTACAGCTATTTCAACGATTTTTTTCTTATTCAGCGTACAGAGATTTCAACTATTTCTTTTCGTATTCAGAGTACAGCGATTTCAAATTTTTTTCGTATTCAGCGTACAGCTATTTCAACGATATTTTACATATTCAGCGTACAGACATTTCAACGATTTCTCTTTTTTCTTATTCAGCGTACAAATATTTCAACTATTTTTGTATTCAGTGTACAGCAATTCAAACGATTTCTCTTTGTTCGCATTCAACGTACAGCTATTTCAACGAGTTCTCACTTTATCGTATTCAGCGTACAGCGATTTCAACGATTTCTCTTCCTTACCTATTCGCTTTCAGCTATATCAACCATATTTTTTTTAATTCAGCGTACAGCGATTAGAACGATTTCTATTTTTTTCTTTTTCTACATACAGCGATTTCAACGATATCTCTTTTTTTTGTATTCAGCGTAGAGCGATTTCAACGATATCTCTTTTTTTCGTAATCAGCTTATTGCGATTTCAAAGATGTCTCTTTTTTCATATTCAACGGACAGCGATTTCAACGATTTTTCTTTTTTTCGAATTCAGCGTAAAGCGATTTCAACGATTTCTCTATTTTTCTTATTCAACGTACAGCCATTTCAACGATTTCTCTTTTATTATATTCAACGTGCAGCGACTTCTGCGATTTCTCTTTCCTCATGCTCACCGCACTGAGATTTCAACGATTTCTCTCTTTTTGTCGTATTCAGCGTACAGCGATTTAATCTAATTCTCTTTTTTCTTATTCAGCGTACAGCGATTTCAACGATTTCTCTTTTTTTCGCATTCAGCGTACAGCGATTCAACAATTTTTTTTCGTATTCAGCGAACAGAAATTTCAACGATATTTTTCGTATTCAGCGTACAGCGATTTCAACGATTTTTTTTTGTCGTAATCGGCCTACAGCGATGTCAACGATTTCTCTTTTTTTGTATTCAGCGTAAAGCGATTTCAACAATTTTTTTCCCTAATCAGCGTACAAAATTTCAACGCTATTTTAATTGTTAATCAGCTTACAGATATTTCACCGATTTTCTTTCGTTTTCAGCTTACAGCGATTTTAACGATTTCTCTTCTTTCGTATTCTGTGTAAAGCGATTTAAACGATTTCTATTTTTTCGTTTTCTGTGTAAAGCGAATTAAGAGAATTTTTTTTTTTGATATTCAAAGTACAGCGATTTCAACGATTTCTCTTTTTCCGTATTCAACGTACAGCTACTTCAACGAATTTTTCTCCTATTCAGCGTACAGCGATTTCAATGATTTTTTTCGTATTCAGCCTACTGCGATTTCATCAATTTTTTTTCGTATTCAGCGTACAGCGTCTTCAAAGATCTTTTCGTATTTAGAGTACAGCTGTTTCAACGATTTTCTTTCATATTCAGCTTACAGCAATTTCAAAGATTTCTCTCTTTTTCTTATTCAGCGTACAGCAATTTCAACGATTTTTCGTTTTTCATATTCAACGTACAAAGATTTCAAAGATTTCATTTTTTCGTATTCAGCGTACAGCGATTACAACGATTTCTATTTTTCGAATTCGGCTTACAGCAATTTCAACGATTTGTCCTTTTTCGTATTTAGTGTACAGCGATTTCAACGATTTGTCTTTTTTTCGTATTAGCATACATCGATTTCAAGGATTTCTTTTTTTTTCGTATTCAGCGTACCGCTAATTCACCTATTTCTTTCGTAATCAGTGTACAGAGATTTCAGCGATTTCTCATTTTTTTCGTATTCAACGTACAGCTATTTCAACTATTTCTCTTTTTTGTATTCAACGTACAGCAATTTCAAATATTTTTTCCTATTCAGCGTACACCGGTTTCAATATATTCTCGTTTTTTCGTATTCAGCGTACAGCGATTTCAATGGAATTTTTTTTTCGTATTCAGCGTACTGGGATTTCTGCGTTGTTTTTTTCTTTTTGGTATTCAACGAACAGCTATATAAACGATTTCTCTCCTTTCCTTATTCAGCGTACCGCTATTTCAAATATTCTTTTTCGTAGTAGTGTACAGTTATTTCAAATACTTCTCTTTTTTCCAACCATTTTTTCCTATTTACGGTACAGCGATTTCAAAGAATTCTATTTTTTTCGTATTCAGCATACAGCGATTTCACCGATTCCTCTTTGTTTCGTAATCACTGTACAGCTGTTTCAACCATATTTTTTTGTATTCAGGGTAGGCCTACTGCGATTTCAACGATTACTTTTTTACGTATTCAACGAACAGCGATTTCAACGATTTCTCTTTTTTTCGTATTGAACTTTAAGCGACTTAACCGATTACACTTTTTTCCTATTCAACGTACAGCGATTTCAACGATTTCTCGTTTTTCCTTTCAGCGTACAGCGAGTTCAACGATTTTTTTCGTATTCAGCGTACAGCTATTTCAATGTTTTTTGTATTCATCGTACAGCTATTTCAACGAATTTTTCTCCTAGTCAGCGTACATCGATTACAAGGGTTTATTTCGTATTCATCGTACAGCGATTTCAACGATATTTTTTCGTATTCTGCGTACAGCGAATTAAAAGTTTTTTTTGTAGTCAGCGTACAGCTCTTTCAACGATTTTCTTTCATATTCAGCGTACAGATATTTCAACGATTTCTCTTTTTTTCTTATTCAGCGTAGAGCGATTTCAAGGATATCTTTTTCATATTCATCGTAGGGATTTCAACGATTTAAATTTTTTCGTATTCAGCTTACAGCGATTTCAACGATTTCTCTTTTTTCGTATTCAGCGTACAGCGATTTCAACTATTTATTTTCCTATTCTGCGTGTATTTTTTTCGTATTCATCTTATACCTATTTCCGCGATTTTTTCTCACATTCAGCACATAGCTATTTCTACGATTTTTTTCTTATTCAGCGTAAAGAGATTTCAACTATTTTTTTCATATTCAGCGTACAGAGATTTAATCTAATTCTCTTCTTTTCTTATTCAGCGTACAGCGAATTCAATGATTTCCCTCTTTTTTCGTATTCAGCGTACAGCGATTACAAGGTTTTATCTTTTTTTCGTATTCAACGTACAGCGATTTCAACTATTTCTCGTTTATTCGTATTCAGCGTTCAGCGATTTCAACGATTTCTCTATTTTTCGTATTCCACGTATAGCGATTTCAACGATTTCTCTTTATTTTCGTGTTCAACCTACAGCGATTTCAACGATTTCTCTTTGTTCATGCTAACCGCACAGCGATTTCATCGATTTCTCCATTTTTCATATTCAACGTACAGCGATTTCAACGATTTCTCTTTTTTTCATATCCAACGTACTGCGAATTCAACAATTTCTCTTTCTTCATCCTCACCGAACAGCGATTTCAACGATTTCTCTTTTTTTTCGTATCCTGCGTACAGTTATTTCATCTAATTCTCCTTTTATCTTATTCAGCCACAGCGATTTCAACTTCTCTTTTTTTCGTATTCAGCGCACAGCGATTTCAAGGATTTCCCTTTTTTTCATATTCAGCGTACAGCGACATGAACAATTTTTTTTCGTATTCAGCGTACAACTATTTCACCGTTTTTTTCGTATTCATCGTACAGCTATTTCTATGAATTTTCCTCCTATTCTGCGTACAGCGATTGCAACGATTTTTTCGAATTCAACGTACACAGATTTCAACGATTTTATTTGTAATCATTTTATAGCGATTTCAACGACTTTTTTGGTATAAAGCGTACAGCTATTTCATCGATTTCTCTTTTTTTCTTATTGAGCGTACAGTGATTTCAACGATTTCTATTTTTTTCATATTCAGGCTACAGGGATTTCAAAGATTTCATTTTTTTTTCGTATTCAGCGTACAGCGGTTTCAATAATTTCTCTTTCTTTCGTATTCAGCGTAAAGCGATTTCAACGATTGATCTATTTTTCATATTCAACGTACAGCGATTGCTACGATTTCTCTTTTTTTCTTATTCAACGTATTCTCTTTTCTATGAACACCGCACAGATATTTCAACGATTTCGCTTTTTTCGTATTCAACGTACAGGGATTTCAAAGAATTCTCTTTTTTTCTTATTCACTGTACAGCGATTTCAACATTTTCTTTTTTTATCGTATTCAACGTACAGCGATTTCACCGATTTCTCTTTTTTTCGTCTCCAGCGATTTGAACGGATTCTATTTTTTCGCATTCAGCGTACAGCGATATTAAAGTTTTTCCCTTTTTTTCACATTCAACGTACAGCGAATTCTATTTTTTTTTTCGTATTCAACGTACAGCGATTTCAACGATTTTTCTCTTTTTCGTATTCAAAGTACAGTGATTTCTACGATTAAACTTTTTTTCGTATTCGGTGTTTAGCGATTTCAACGATTTCTCTTTTTTCGTATTCAACGCACAGCGATTTCAACGATTTCTATTTTTATCGTATTCAGCGTACAGTGATTTCATAGATCTGTTATTTTTTCTTATTCAGCGTACAGCGATTTCAACGATTTCTCTTTTATTCGTATTAGGGTACAGGGATTTCAACGATTTCTCTTTCAACTATTTCTCTTTTTTCGTGTTCAGCGCACAGGACTTCAAGGGTTTCTCTTTTTTTCGTATTCAGCGTACAGCGATTTCAACGTTATCTCTTTTTTTCTTATTCAGCATACCGCTATTTCAACAATTATTTCTCGTATTCAGTGTGCAGCGATTTCAGCGATTTCCCTTTTTTTCGTATTCAACGTACAACTATTTCAACGATTTCTCTTGTTGATATTATTCAACGTACAGCTATTTCAACCATTTTTTTCCCATACAGCGTGCAGCGATTTCAAAGAAAACACTTTTTTCGTGTTCAGCGTAGAGCGATTTCAAGGATTCCTCTTTATTTCGTATTCAACGTACATTTATTTCAAACATACCCTATTGTACTCAGAGTACACCGATGTCAAGGATTATTTTTTTCCATATTCTGCGTACAGCAATTTCAAGAATTTCTCTTTTATTGTCGTATTCAGCGTACAGCGATTTAATTTAATTCTCTATTTTTCTTATTCAGCGTACAGCGATTTTAACGATTTCTCTTTTTATCGTATTCAGCGTACAGCGACTTCAACCATTTTTTTTTATTCAGCGAACAACTATTTCACCGTTTTTTCTCGTATTCATCCTACAGCTATTTCAATGAATTTTTGTCCTATTCAGCGTACAGAGATTTCAACGATTTTCGCGAATTCAGCGTTCTGCGATTTCAACGATTTTTATCGCATTCAGCGTACAGCGATTTCAACGATTTCTCTTTTTTTCTTATTTATCGTAAAGCGATTTGAACATTCTCTTTTTTCGTATTTAACTTAAAGCAATTTCACCGATTTCTCTTACTTCGTGTTCAGCGATTTGAACGGTTTCTATTTTGTCGCATTCAGCGTACAGCGATATTAAAGGTTTTCTCTTTTTTTCTTATTCTGCGTACAGCGATTTCTTTTCTTTTTCGTATTCAACGTACAGCAATTTCAACAATTTGTCTTTTTTTCGTATTCAGCGTACAGCGATTACAACGATTTCTCTTTTTTCGTATTCAGCGTACATCGATCTCAACGGTTTCTATTTTTCGTATTCAGCGTACAGCGAAATCAACGATTTCTCTTTTATTCGTATTCTGTGTACAGAGATTTCAACGATTTCTCTTTTTTTTCATATTCAGTGTAAAGCGATTTCAACGATTTCTCTATTTTTCGTATTCTACGTACAACGATTTTGACGATTTCTCTTTCTTCGTATTAAACGTACAGCGATTTCAACGATTTCTCTTTTTTCATGTTCACCGCACAGCGATTTCAACGATTTCTCTTTATTCGTGTTCACCGAACAGGACTTGAAAGGTTTCTCTTTTTTGTATTCAGCGTTCAGCGATTTCAACGATTTCTCTTTTTTCGTATTCAGCGTATAGCGATTTCAAAGATTTCTCTTTTTTCATTTTCAACGGACAGCGATTTCAACGATTTCTCTTTTTTTCATTTCAGCTTACAGCGATTTCAACGATATTTTTTCGTATTCATCGTACAGCTATTTTACGATTTCCTTTCCTATTCAGCGTGCAGCGATTTCTAAGATTTCCTTTTCGTATTCAGCGTGCAGAATGTGCAACGAAATTTTCTTATTCTTATTCCGCGTAACTTACAGCTATTTCAACGATTTTCTTTAGTTTTCATCTTATTGCGATTTCAACGTTTTTTTTTGTATTCGGCCTTCATCGAATTCAACGATTACACTTTTTTTCTTGTTCATCGTACAGCGATTTTAACGATTTCTTTTTTCTCATGTTCACCGCACAGTGATTTCAACGATTTCACTTTTTTCGTATTCAGGTTACAGCGATTTCAACGAGTTCTCTATTTTTCTTATTTAGCGTACAGCAATTTCAACGAATTCTCTTTTTTTGTATTCAGCGTACAGCGATTTCAACGAGTTCTCTTTTTTTCTTATTAAGCGTACAGCGATTAAAACGAGTTCTGTCTTTTTCTTATTCAATGTACAGCGATATCAACAATTTCTCTTTATTTCGTATTCTTGCGAATAGCCATTTCAACAATATTTTTTCTTATTCAGCTTACAGCTATTTCAACGATTTTCTTTCTTGGTATTCAGCGTACAGCGATTTGAACGTTTTTCCTTCGAATTTAGCCAACAGCGTTTTCAACCATTTCTCCTTTTTTTTCTATTCATTGTACAACGATTACTGACCTTTTCCTATTTAACTTACAGCGATTTCATCGATTTCTCTTTTTTTCATATTCTACTTACAGCAATTTTAACGATTTATTTTCTTACGTGTTCAGCGCACAGCGATTTCAACGATTTCTTTTTTTTCGTATTCAGTGTACAGCGATTTCAACGGTTTCTATTTTTTTCGTATTAGCGTTCAGCGATTTTAACGAATTCTCTTTTTTTTTATTCAGCGTAAAGCAATTTCAACGATTTCTCTATTTTTCTTATTCAACGTCAGCGATTGCTACCATTTCTCTTTTTTTCGTATTCAACGTTCTGCGATTTCAACGATTTCTCTTTTTTTATGATCACCGCACAGCGATTTCAACGATTTCTCTTTTTTCGTATACAACGTACAGCGATTTCAACCAATTCTCTGTTTTTCTTACTCTGTGTACAGCGATCTCAACTTTTTCTTTTTTTCGTATTCAACGTACAGTGATTTCACCGATTTCTCTCTTTTCGTGTTCAGCAATTTGAACGGTTTCTATTTTTACACATTCGTTGTACAGCAATTTTAATATTTTTCTTTTTTTTCGTATTCAGCGTACAGCTAATTCTATTTTTTTCGTGTTCAACGTACAGCGATTTCAACGGTTTCTATTTTTTTCGTATTAGCGTTCAGCGATTTCAACGATTTCTCTTTTTTTCGTATTCGGTGTATAGCGATTCCAACGATTTTTTTTCGCATTCAACGTACAGCGATTTCAACGATTTCTCTTTTTTCTTATTCAGCGTACAGCAATTTCAAAGATCTGTCATTTCTTCTTATTCAACGTATAGCAATTTCAACGTTTTCTCTTTTTTCTTATTCTCCGTAGAGCGATTTCAACGATTTCTGTTTCCCTATTCAGCATATAGCGATTTCAACGATTTCTCCCTTATTCCTATTCAACGTACAGCGATTTCATCGATTTGTCTTTTATTCGTATTCAACGTACAGCGTTTTCAACGATTTCTCTTTTTTTCTTATTGAGCGTACAGTCATTTCAACGACTTTTCATTTTTTCATATTCAGCGTACAGTGATTTTAACGAATTCTCTTTTTTTGTATTCAGCATACAGCGAATTCAACGAATTCTCTTTTTTCTTATTCAGCGTACAGCGATTTCAACGAGTTCTCTTTTTTCTTATTCAACGTACAGCGATTTCAACAATTTCTCTTTTTTTCTTATTCTTGCTAATAGCGATTTCAACGGTATTTTTTCTTATTCAGCTTACAGCTATGTGAACGATTGCCTTTCGTATTCACCCTACAGCGATTTGAACGGTTTTTATTTCGAATTCAGCCTACAGCGATTTCAACCATTTCTCTTTTTTTCTTATTCAGCGTACAACGATTTCTCTCCTTTTCCTATTCAACGGAGAACGATTCCATCGATTTCTCTTTTTTCATACTGTACGTACTGTGATTTCAAAGATTTCCCTTTTTTCGTATTCAGCGTACAGTGATTTCAAACAGTTTATAATTTTTCGTATTCAGCGTTCAGCGATTTCAGCGATTTCTCTTTTTTTCGTATTCAATGTACAGCTATTCCAACGATTTCTCCTGTTTATTATAATCAATGTACAACTATTTCAACCACTTTTTTTCCCGTTCAGCGTGCAGCGATTTGAATGAATTCTTTTTTTTTTGTCTTATTCAGCGTATAGCGATTTCAACGATCCCTCTTTACTTCGTATTCAGTGTAAAGTTATTTCAACCACATTTTTTGTGTTCAGAGTACATCATTTTCAAGGATTATTTTTTTCCGTATTCAACGTACAGCGTTTTAAACTATTTCTATTTTTTTCGTATTCAGCGTACAGCAATTTCAAGGATTTCTGTTTTTTCGTATTCAGCATACAGCGATTCCAAGGGTTTGTCTCTTTTTCTTATTCGGTGTACAGCAATTTCATCGATTTCTCTTTTTTTCGTATTCTAAGTACGGGGATTAAAACGATTACTTCTTTTTTTTCGTATTCAGCTTACAGCGATTTCGAAGATATTTATTTCGTACAGAGCGTACATTTATTTCAACGATTTTCTTTCGTATTCAGCGTACAGGAATTTCAACGATTTTTTTGTATTTGTCATACAGCGATTTCAACGATTTCTCTTTTTTTCGTATTCAGCGTAAAGCGATTTGAACGAATTCTCTTTTTTTCTTATTCAGCGTACAGCGATTTCAGCGATTTCTGTTTTTTTCAAATTCAACGTACAGCGATTTCAACGATTTCTCTTTTTTCGTATTATGCGTCCAGCGATTTCAACGATAATTTTTTCGTATTTAGTGTACAGCTATTTCAACTATTTTCTTTCGTATTCAGCGTACGGCGATTTGAACGGTTTTTTCTCGAATTCAGACTACAGCGATTTCAACGATTTCACTTTTTTTCGTGTTCAACATACAGCGATTTGAACGATTTCTCTTTCTTCGTGTTAAACGTACAGTGATTTCAACGATTCCTTTTTTTCTTCTATTCAGCGTATAGCGATTTCAATGATTTCTCTTTTTTCATATTCAACGGACAGCGATTTCAACGATTCCTTTTTTTGCGTATTCAGCGCACAGCGATTTTAACGATTATTTTTTTCAGCGTACAGCTATTTCAACGATTTTCTTGCATATTCAGCGTATAGTCATATCAGCGATTTCTCTTCTTTTCGTATTCTAAGCACAGCGTTTAAAACAATTACTCTTTTCTCGTATTCAACTTACAGCGATTTCAACGATACTTTTTTCGTATTCAGCGTACAGCTATTTCAACGAATTTCTTCCGTTTTCAGCGTACAGCGATTTCAACGATTTCTTTTCGTATTCGACCTACAGCGATTTCCACGAATTCTATTCTTTTTCGTATTCTGTGTACAGCGATTTCAACGATTTCTCTTTAATTCGTATTACGTACAGAGATTTCAACGATTTCGGTTTTTTTCGTGCTCAGCGTAAACCGACTTCAACTATTTCTCTTTTTCATATTCAACGGACAGCGATTTCAACGATTTCTCTTTTTTCCGTATTCAGCGTACAGCAATTTCAACGTTTTTTCGTATTCAGCATAGAGCGATTTCAACGATTATTTTTTCAGCGTACGGCTATTTCAACGATTTTCTTTCATATTCAGCGATTTCTCTTTTTTCCGTATTCATAGCACAGCGATTTAAGCAATTACTCTTCTTTTCGTATTCATCTTACAGCGAATTCAGGGAATTTTTTTTCGTATTCTGCGTATAGCTATTTCAAGGAATTTCTTCCGTGTTCAGCGTACAGCGATTTCAAATTTTTTTTTCGTATTGGACCTAGAGCGATTTCCACGATTTCTATTTTTTTCGTATTCAGCGTACAGCGATTTCAACAATTTTTTTTCGTATTCGTCCTACAGCGATTTCCACGATATTCAATTTTTTTTTCGCATTCTGTATACAGGGATATCAACGATTTTTATTTTATTCGTTTTAGCGTGAAAGGGTTTTCAACGATTTCTCTTTTTTTCATATTTATCGTAGAGCGATTTCAACGATTTCCCTTTTTCTCGTATTCTAAATACAGCGATTTAAACGATTTCTCTTTATTTCGTATTCAGGGTAAAGCGATTTCAACGATTTGTCTATTTTTTTTATAATACGTACGGCAATTTCAACGATTACACTTTTTATCGTGTTCAACGTACAGGGATTTTAACGATTTCTTTCTTTTCATGTTAACCGCACAGGATTTCAACGATTTCTCTTTTGTTTCGTATTCAGATTACAGCAATTTCAACGAGTTCTCTTTTTTCTTATTTAGCGTACAACAATTTCAACGGTTTCTTTTTTTTCGTATTCAACGTACAGCGATTTCACCGAATTCTCTCTTTTCGTGTTCAGCGAATTGAAAGGTTCTATTTTTTTGCATTCGTAGTATAGCGAGTATAATATTTTTCTCTTTTTTTCGTGTTCAGCGTACAGCGAATTCTATTTTTTTCGTACTCAACGTACAACGATTTCAACGATTTTTCTTTTTTCGTTTTCAGGACTTCAAGGCTTTCTCTTTGTTCGTATTCAGCGTACAGCGAATTGAACGATTTCTCTTTCTTCGTATTAAACGTACAGCGATTTCGACGATTTTTTTTTCATGTTCACCGCACAGCGATTTCAACGATTTCTCTTTTTTCGTGTTCAGTTTCCAGCTATTCAACGAATTCTATTTTCCGTATTCAGCGTACAGCTATGTCAACGATTTCTCTATTTTTCGTGTTCAGCGTAAAGCAATTTCAAAGATTTCTCTTTTTTTCGTATTCAAAGTACAGCGATTAATATTATTTGTCTTCTTTTCGTATTCAGCTTACAGCGATTTCAACGATATTTTTTCGTATTCAGCGTACAGCTATTTCAACGATTTTCTTTCGTATTCAGCGTACAGCGATTTCAACGATTTTTTTGTATTCGTCCTACAGCGATTTCAACGAAATCTTTTTTTTTCGTATGCAGCGTACAGCGAATTCAACGGTTTTTTTTCGTATTCAGCGTACAGACATTTCAACGATTTTTTCGTATTCAGCGTACAGCGGTTTGAACGATTTCTCTGTTTTCGAATTCAGCGTACAACGATTGCAACGAAATTTTTCGTTTTCAGTCTATAGGTATTTCAAAGATATTTTTTCGTATTGAGTGTACAGCTATTTCAACTATTTTCTTTCATATTCTGCGTGCTCTTTCAACGATTTGTCGTTTTTCGAATTCAGCGTACAGCGATGGAAACGATTTCTCTCCTTTTCATATTCACCGCACAGCGATTTCAACGATTTCTGTTTCTTCGTATTCAGCGTACAGCGATTTCAACGATTTCTATTTTTCTTATTCATCGTACAGCGATTTGAAAGATTTCTCTTTTTTCTTATTCAGCGTACAATGATTTCAACGATTTCTCATTTTTTCCTATTCAACGTACAGCGATCATCGATTTGTGCTTTTCTCATATCCTACGTACAGTTTTTTTTAACGATTTCTCTTTTTACGTGTTCAGCGCTCAGCGATTTCAAGGATTTCTCTTTATTTCGTATTAGGGAACAGCGATTTCAAAGATTTCTCTTTTTTCGAATTCAACGTACAGTGATTTCAACGATTTCTCTCTTTTTCGTTTTCGGTGTAGAGCGATTTCAACTGTTTCTCTTTTTCTTGTATTTTGCGTATAGCGATTTCAACGATTTCTCTTTTTTCATATTCAACGGACAGCGATTTCAACGATTTCTCTTTTTTTGGTATTCAGCATACAGCAATTTCAACGTTTTTTTATCGTATTCAGAGTACAACGATGACAACGATTATTTTTTTCAGCGTACAGCTATTTCAACGATTTTCTTGCATATTCAGCGTATAGTCATATCAGCGATTTCACTTCTTTTCGTATTCAAAGCACAGCGTTTAAAACAATTACTCTTTTTTCGTATTCAGCTTACAGCGATTTCAACGATATTTTTTTCGTATTCAGCGTACAGCTATTTCAACGAATTTCTTCCGTTTTCAACGTACAGCGATTTCAAAGATTTTTTTCTTATTCGACCTACAGCGATTTCAAAGATTTCTCTTTAATTCGTAATACGTACAGGGATTTCAACGATTTCTCTTTTTTTGTGCTCAGCGTAAACCGATTTCAACGATTTCTCTTTTTTTCGTATTCAGCATACAGCGGTTTGAAGGATTTTTTTTTCAACGTACAGCTATTTCAACGATTTTCTTTCATATTCAGCGATTTCTCTTTTTTCCTTATTCAAAGCACAGCGATTTAAACAAGTACTCTTTTTTCGTATATATCTCAGCGAGTTCAACGAAAATTTTTTCGTATTCAGCGTACAGCTATTTCAAGGAATTTCTTCCGTCTTCAGCGTACAGCGATTTCAACGTTTTCTTTTCGTATTGGACCTAGAGCGATTTCCACGATTTCTATTTTTTCGTATTCAGCGTACAGTGATTTCAACGATATTTTTTCGTAGTCGTGCTACAGCGATTTCCCTGACTTCTACATTTTTCGTATTCTGTGTACAGCGATTTCAACAATTTCTCTTTTATTCGTATTAGCATACATGGATTTCAACGATTTTTCTTTTTTTCGTATTCAGCGTAAAGCGATTTCAACGATTTCTCTTATTTTTCTTATTTAACGTACAGCGATTTCAACGAATTATCTTTTTTTATTCTCTACGATTTCTCTCTCTTCGTGCTCGCCCCACAGTGATTTCAACGATTTGTCTTTTTTTGTCGTATTCAGCGTACAGCGATTTAATCTAATTCTCTTTTTTTCTTATTCAGCGTACAGCGATTTCAACGATTTCTCTTTTTTTCGTATTCAGCGTTCAGCGATTTCAACGATTTCTCTATTTTTCTTATTCCACGTACAGCGATGTCAACGATTTCTCTTTATTTTCGTGTTCAACCTACAGCGATTCCAACGATTTCTCTTTGTTCAGGCTAACCGCACAGCGATTTCATCGATTTCTCCATTTTTCATATTCAACGTACAGCGATTTCAACTATTTCTCTTTTTTTCATATTCAACGTACTGCGAATTCAACCATTTCTCTTTCTTCATCCTCACCGAACAGCGATTTCAACGATTTCTCTTTATTTTCGTATCCTGCGTACAGCTATTTCATCTAATTCTCTTTTTATCTTATTCAGCGCACAGCGATTTCAACTTCTCTTTTTCTCGTATTCAGCGCACAGCGATTTCAAGGATTTCCCTTTCTTTCGTATTCAGCTTACAGCGACATGAACAATTGTTTTTAGTATTCAGCGTACAACTATTTCACCGTTTTTTTTCGTATTCATCGTACAGCTATTGCAATGAATTTTCCTCCTATTAAGCGTACAGCGATTGCAACGATTTTTTTCGTAATCATTGTATAGCGATTTCAACGAGTTTTTTGGTATACAGCGTAAAGCTGTTTCAACGATTTCTTTTTTTTTTCTTATTGAGCGTACAGCGATTTCAACGATTTCTATTTTTTTCATATTCAGGCTACAGAGATTTCAAAGATTTCATTTTTTTCTTATTCAGCGTACAGCGCTTTCAATGATTTCTCTTTCTTTCGTATTCAGCGTAAAGCGATTTCAACGATTGATCTATTTTTCATATCCAACGTACAGCGATCGCTACGATTTCTCTTTTTTTCTTATTCAACGTTAAGCGATTTCAATGATTTCTCTTTTTTATGATCACCGCACTGCGATTTCAACGATTTCTTTTTTTTTTTTCGTATTCAGCGTACAGGGATTTCAAAGAATTCTCTTTTTTTCTTATTCACTGTACAGCGATTTCTACGTTTTCTTTTTTATCGTATTCAACGTACAGCGATTACACCGATTTCTCTTTTTTTTTGTCTTCAGCGAGTTGAACGGTTTCTATTTTTTCGCATTCAGCGTACAGCGATATTAAAGTTTTTCCCTTTTTTTCACATTCAAAGTATAGCGAATTCTATTTTTTTTCGTATTCAACGTACAGCGATTTCAACTTTTTCTCTCTTTTTCGTATTCAAAGTACAGTGATTTCTACGATTGAACTTTTTTTCGTATTCGGTGTTCAGCGATTTTAACGATTTCTCATTTTTCGTATTCAACGCACAGCGATTTCAACGATTTCTATTTTTTTTCGTATTAGCGTACAGGGATTTCGTAGATCTGTTATTTTATCTTATTCAGCGTACAGGGATTTCAACGATATCTCTTCTTTTCGTACTCAGCGTAAAGCGATGTCAAAGATTTCTCTTTTTTTGTATTCAAAGTACAGGGTTTAAAAAGATTTTTCATTTTTTCGTATTCAGCTTATAGCGATTTGAACGATATTTTTTTCGTATACAGCGTACAGCGACTTCTACGATTTTTTTTGTATTCAGCGTACAGAGATTTCAACGATACTATTTCTTATTCAGCGTATAGCGATTTCAACGATTTCTCCTTTTTTCCTATTCAACGTACAGAGATTTCATTGGTTTGTCTTTTTTTCAATTTCTACGTACAGCTCTTTTAACGATTTCAATTTTTGCATGTTCAGCACTCAGCTATTTCAAGGATTTCTTTTTATTACGTACTCAGAGAACAGCGATTTCAACGACTTCTCTTTTTTTCGTATTCAGTTTTGAGCGATTTCAATGATTTCTCATTCTTTTTCGTATTCAGTGTAGTGATTTCAACGATTTCTCCCTTTTTCATTTTCGGTGTACGGCGATTTCAACGATTTCTGTTTTTTTCGTATTCAGCGTATAGCGATTTCAAACATTCCTCTTCTTCCATATTCAACGGAGAGCGATTTCAACGGTTTCTCTTTTTTTCTTATTCAGCGTACAGCGATTTCAAGGATTTTCTTTCATATTAACCGTATAGCCATATCAACGATTTCTATTTTTTTTCGTATTCAAAGCACAGCGTTTAAAACAATTACTTTTTTTTCGTATTCAGCTTACAGCGATTTCAACGATACTTTTTTCGTATTCAGAGTACAGCTATTTCAACGAATTTCTTCCGTCTTCAGCGGACAGCGATTTGAACGTTTTTTTTTTCGTATTGGACCTAGAGCGATTTCCACGATTTCTATTTTTCACGTATTCAGTGTACAGCGATTTCAACGATTCTTTTCGTATTCTTCCTACGGCGATTTCCACGATTTCTATTTTTTGCTTAGTCTGTGTACAGCGATTTTGAACGATTTCTTTTTTATTCGTAATAGCGTACATGGATTTTAACGATTTCTCTTTTTTTCCTATGCTGCGTAAAGCGATTTGAACGATTTCCCTATTTTCCATATTCAACGTACAGCGATTTCAACGATTTCCCTTTTTTTATTCACCGTACAGCGACTTCAAAGTTTTCTTTTTCTTCATGCTCACCGTACAGAGATTACAATGATTTCTCATTTTTTGCGTATTTAGCGTACAGCGATTTAATCTAATTCTCTTTTTTTCTTATTCAGCGTACTGCGATTTCAATTATTTCTCATTTTTTATATTCAGCGTACAGTGATTTCAACGATTTCTCATTTTTTCGTATTCAACGTACAGTGATATCAACGATTTCTCTTTTTTTCATATTCGGTGTATAGCGTTTTAAACCATTTATCTTTTTTCGTATTCAACGAACAGGGATTTCAACGACTTCACTTTCTTGGTATTCAGCGTAAAGCGATTTCAAAGAGCTGTCATTTTTTCTTATTCAACGTATAGCGATTTCAACGATTTCTCTTTTTTTTCTTATTATGAGTACAGCAATTTCAACGATTTCTCTTTTTCTCGTAATCTGTGCACAGCGAGTTAAAGGATTTCTCAATTTTTCGTATTCAGAGTAAAGTGATTTCAATGATTTGTCTATCTTTCTAATAATACTTATAGCAAATTCAACGATTACAGTTTTTTCGTATTCAATGTACAGCGATTATAACGATTCCTTTTTTTTTCATGTTCACCGCACAGTGATTTCAAGGATTTCTCTTTTTTTCGTATTCAGCGTACAGCGATTTCAACGAGTTCTCTTTTTTTCTTATTTAGCGTACAGCAATTACAAGGAATTGTCTTTTTTTCGTATTCAGCTTACAGCGATTTCAACGAAATTTTTTTCGTATTCAGCGTACAGCTATTTCAACGAATTTCTTCCGTCTTCAGCGTACAGCGATTTGAACGATTTTTTTTCCGTATTGGACCTACAGCGATATCCACGATTTCTATTTTTCACGTATTCAGCGTACAGCGATTTGAACGATATTTTTCGTATTCGTCCAACGGCGATTTCCAAGATTTTTATTTTTTTTTTCGTAGTCTGTGTACAGCGATTTCAACGATTTCTTTTTTATTCGTAATAGCGTACATGGATTTCAACGATTTCTTTTTTTTTCGTATTCTGCCGAAAGCGATTTGAACGATTTCTCTATTTTTCATATTCAACGTACAGCGATTTCAACGATTTCTCTTTTTTATTCAACGTACAGCGACTTCAAAGTTTACTCTTTCTTCATGCTCACCGTACAGAGATTTCAACGATTTCTCTTTTTTTTTCGTATTTAGCTTACTGCGATTTAATCTAATTCTCTTTTTTTCTTATTCAGCGTACTGCGATTTCAACGATTTCTCATTTCTTATATTCAGCGTACAGTGATTTCAACGATTTCTCTTTTTTCGTATTCAACGTACAGTGATATCAACGAATTCTCATTTTTTCGTATTCGGTCTATAGCGATTTAAACCATTGCTCTTTTTTCGTATTCAACGTACAGGGATTTCAACGACTTCCATTTTTTCGTATTCAGCGTACAGCGATATCAAAGATTTCTCTTTTTCTCGTATTCTGAGTACAGCGATTTCAACGATTTCTCTTTTTCTCGTATTCATTGTACAGCGATTTAAAAGATTTTTCATTTTATCGTATTCTGGGTAAAGTGATTTCAATGATTTGTCTATCTTTCTTAAAATACGTACAGCAATTTCAACGATTACACGATTTTTCGTATTCAACGTACAGCGATTTTACCGATTTCTTTTTTTGTCATGTTCACCGCACAGTGATTTCAACGATTTCTCTTTTTTTCGTATTCAGCGTACAGCGATTTCAACGAATTCTCTTTTTTTTCTTATTTAGTGTACAGCAATTTCAAGGAATTCTCTTTTTTTTTCGTATTCAGCTTACAGCGATTTGAACGAGTTCTCTTTTTTCTTATTAAGCGTACAGCGATTTCAACGATTACACTTTTTTCTTATTTAACATACAGCGATTTCAATAATTTCTCTTTTTTTCTTATTCTTGCGAATAGCGATTTCAACGATGTTTTTCTTATTCAGCTTACTGTTATTTCAACGATTTTCTTTCTTATTCACCGTACAGTGATTTGAACGGATGTTTTTTTCGAATTCAGCCTACAACGATTTCAACCATTTCTCTTTTTTCGTATTCAACGTACAGGGATTTCAACGACTTCTATTTTTTCGTATTCTGCGTATAGCGATTTCAATGATTTCTCTTTTTTTCTTATTCAGCGTACAGCGATATCAAGGATTTCTCTTTTTTCGTATTCAGTGTACAGCGATTTCAACGGTTTCTCTTTTTTCGTGTTAGCGTACAGCGATTTCAACGATTTCTCCTTTTTTCGCATTCTGCGTAAAGCGATTTCAACGTTTTCTCTATTTTTCGTAATAAACGTACAGCGATTGCTACGATTTCTCTTTTTTTACGTATTCTACGTTCAGCGATTTGAACGATTTCTCTTTTTTTTATTATCACCACACAGCGATTTCAACGATTTCTCTTTTTTCATATTCAACGTACAGAGATTTCAAAGAATTCTTTTTTCTCTTATTCAGTGTACAGCGACCTCAACTTTTTCTTTTTTTTCGTATTCAACGTACAGCGATTTCACTGATTTCTCTTCTTTCGTGTTCAGCGATTTGAACGGTTTCTATTTTTTCGCATTCGGCGTACAGCGATTTTAAAATTGTTCTCTTCTTTTCGTATTCAGCGTACAGATAATTCAATTTCATTCGTACTCAACGTACAGCGATATCAACGATTTCTCTTTTTCCGTATTCAACTTACAGTGATTTCAACGATTTCTCTTTTTTCGTATTCAACGTACAGTGATTTCAACGATTTCTCTTTTATCGTATTCAGCGTAAAGCGATTTCAAAGATCTGACATTTCATCTTATTCAGCGTATAGCGGTTTCATCAATTTTTCTTTTTTTTTTATTCAGCGTACAGCCATTTCAACGATTTCTCTTTTATTTATATTCAATATACTGCGATTACAACGATTTCTGTATTTTCGTATTCAACATACAGCGATTTAAAAATTTCTCTTTTTTTCTTATTCAGCGTACAGCGACTTCTACGATTTCTCTTTTTCTCGCATTCTGTGTACAGCGATTTAAAAATTTCTCTCTTTTCGGTATTCAGCCTTCAGCGATTTCAACGATTTCTCTTTTTTTCGTATTCAACGTACAGTGATTTCAAAGATTTCTCCCTTTTCGTATCCGGTGTACAGCAATTTCAACGATTTCTCTTTTTTCGTATTCAACGTACAGCGATTTCAACGATTTCTATGTTTCTCGTATTCAGCGTATAGCGATTTCAAGTATTTAGGTTTTTTCATATTTAACGGACAGCGATTTCAAAGATTTTTCTTTTTTTCGTATTCAGCGTACAGGTCAAGGTTTCTTTTTCGTATTCAGCGTACGGAAATTTCAAAGATTATTTTTTCAGCGTACAGACTTTTCAACGATTTTCTTTCATATTCAGCGTATAGCCATTTCAACGATTTCTCTTTTTTTCGTATTCAAAGCACAGCGATTAAAACAATTACTCTTATGTTCGTATTCAACTTACAGCGATTTTGACGATATTTTTTTCGTATTCAGCGTACTGCTACTTCAATGAATTTCTTCCGTTTTCAGCGTACAGCGATTTCAACGATTTTATTCCGTATTCGACCTACACCAATTTCCACGATTTCTATTTTTTTTTCGTATTCAGCGTACAGAGATTTCAACGATTTTTTTTCGTAGTCGTCCTACAGCGATTTCCACGACTTCTATATTTTTCGTATTCTGTGTACACCGATTTCAACGATTTCTCTTTTATTCGTATTAGCGTACATGGATTTCAACGATTTTTCTTTTTTTCGTATTCAGCGTAAAGCAATTTCAACCATTTCTCTTATTTTTCTTATTCAACGTACAGCGATTTCAACGATTTCTCTTTTTTTATTCTCTACGATTTCTCTTTCTTCGTGCTCACCCCACAGAGATTTCAAAGATTTCTCTTTTTTTGTCGTATTCAGCGTACAGCGATTTAATCTAATTCTCTTTTTTTCTTATTCAGTGTACAGCGATTTCAACGATTTCTCTTTTTTTCGTATTCAGCGTTCAGCGATTTCAACGATTTCTCTATTTTTCTTATTCCACGTACAGCAATGTCAATGATTTCACTTTATTTTCATGTTCAGCCTACAGCGATTTCAACGATTTCTCTTTGTTCATGCTAACCGCACAGCGATTTCATCGATTTCTCTATTTTTCATATTCAACCTACAGTGATTGCTACTATTTCTCTTTTTTCTTATTCAACGTTAAGCGATTTCAATTATTTCTTTTTTTACGATCACCGCACTGCGATTTCAATGATTTCTCTTTTTTCGTATTCAGCGTACAGGGATTTCAAAGAATTCTCTTTTTTTCTTATTCACTGTACAGCGATTTCAACGTTTTCTTTTTTTATCGTATTCAACGCACAGCGATTTCACCGATTTCTCTTTTTTCGTCTTCAGCGAGTTGAACGGTTTCTATTTTTTCACATTCAACGTACAGCGAATTCTATTTTTTTCGCATTCAACGTACAGCGATTTCAACTTTTTCTCTTTTTATCGTATTCAAAGTACAGTGATTTCTACGATTGAACTTTTTTTCGTATTCGGTGTTCAGCGATTTCAATGATTTCTCTTTTTTCTTATTCAACGCACAGCGATTTCAACGATTTGTATTTTTTCGTATTAGCGTACAGGGATTTCATAGATCTATTATTTTTTCTTAATCAGCGTACAGGGATTTCAACGATATCTCTTCTTTTGTTATTCAGCGTAAAGCGATGTCAAAGATTTCTCTTTTTTGTATTCAAAGTACAGGGTTTAAAAAGATTTTTCATTTTTTCGTATTCTGCTTACAGCGATTTGAACGATATTTTTTTCGTATTCAGCGTACAGCGACTTCTACGATTTTTTTCGTATTCAGCGTACAGAGATTTCAACGATACTATTTCTTATTCAGCGTATAGCGATTTCAACGATTTCTCTTTTTTCGTGTTCAACGTACAGCGATTTCAACGAATTGTCTTTTTCTCAATTTCTACGTACAGCTTTTTTAACGATTTCAATTTTTGCGTGTTCAGCACTCAGCGTTTTCAAGGATTTCTCTTTATAACGTATTCAGAGAACATTTGAACGACTTCTCTTATTTTGGTATTCAGTTTTCAGCGATTTCAACGATTTCTCATTCTTTTTCGTATTCAATATAGTGATTTCGACGATTTCTCCCTTTTTCATTTTCGGTGTACAGCGATTTCAACGATTTCTCTTTTTTCGTATTCAGCGTATAGCGATTTCAAAGATTTCTCTTTTTCCATATTCAACGGACACCGATTTCAACGATTTCTCTTTTTTTCTTATTCAGCGTACAGCGATTTCAAGGATTTCCCATTTTTTATATTAATCGTACAGCTATTTCAACGATTTTCTTTCATATTAACCTTATAGCCATATCAACGATTTCTATTTTTTTTTTCGTATTCTAAGCACAGCGTTTAAAACAATTACTCTTTTTTCGTATTCAGCTTACAGCGATTTCAACGATACTTTTTTCGTATTCAGCGTACAGCTATTTCAACGAATTTCTTCCGTCTCCAGCGTACAGCGATTTCAACGGTTTTTTTTCGTATTCGATTTACAGCGATTTCCACGATATCTATTTTTCTCGTATTCGGCATACAGCGATTTCAACGATTTTTTTTCGTATTCGTCCTACAGCGATTTCCATTATTTCAATTTTTTTCATATTCTGTGTACAGCGATTTCAACGATTATTTTCATTTAGCGTACAGCTATTTCAACGATTTTCTTTCATTATCAGCGTATAGTCATATCAACGATTTCTCTTTTTTTCGTATTCAAAGCACAGTGTTTAACACAATTACTCTTTTTTCGTATTCAGCTTACAACGATTTCAACGATAATTTTTCGTATTCAGCGTACAGCTATTTCATCGAATTTCTTCCGTTTTCATCGTACAGCTATTTCAACGATCTTTTTTCGTATTCGACCTACAGCGATTTCCACGATATCTATTTTTTTTCGTATTCATCATACAGCGATTTCAACGATTTCTCTTTAAATCGTAATAGCGTACAGGTTTTTCAACGATTTCTCTTGTTTTGTATTCAGCTTAAAGCGATTTCAACGATTTCTCTTATTTCATATTCAACGGACAGGAATTTCAACGATTTCTCTTTTTTTCGTATTCGGCGTACAGCAATTTCAACGTTTTATTACGTATTCTGCGTACAGCGATTTCAACGATTTTTTTCAGCGTACAGCTATTTCAACGATTTTCTTTCATATTAACCGTATAGCCATTTCAACGATTTCTCTTTTTTTCGTAATCAAAGCACAGCGATTGAAAGAATAACTCTTATGTTCGTATTCAGCTTACAGCGATTTCAACGAAATTTTTTTCGTATTCAGCGTGCAGCTATTTCAACGAAATTCTTGTGTCTACAGCGTACAGCGATTTCAACGTTTTTTTTTCGTATTGGACCTAGAGCGATTTCCACGATTTCTATAACTCTTATGTTCGTATTCAGCGTACAGCGATTTCAAGGATTTTTTTTTTCGTATTCGTCCTACAGTGATTTCCACGATATCCCCTTTTTTTGTATTCTGTGTACAGCGATTTCAACGATTTCTCTTTTATTCGTATTAGCGTGCATGGATTTCAACGATTTCTCTTTTTTCGTAATCAGCGTAAAGCGATTTCAACGATTTCCCTATTTTTCGTATTCAACATACAGCGATTTCAACGGTTTCTGTTTTTTATTCAAATTACAGCAACTTCAACGATTTCTCTTTGCTCATGCTCACCGCACAGAGATTTCAACGATTTCTCTTTTTTTCGTATTCACCGTACAGCGATTTAGTCTAATTCTCTATTTTCTTATTCAGCGTACATCGATTTCAACGATTCCTCTTTTTTTTCGTATTCAGCGTACAGCGATTGCAAGGTGTTCTCTTTTTTTCGTATTCAACGTACAGCGATTTCAAGGATTTCTCGTTTTTTCGTTTTCAGCGTTCAGCGATTTCAACGATTTCTCTATTTTTCATATTCCACGTACAGGGATTTGAACGATTTCCCTTTTTTTCTTATTCAATGTACAGCGATTTGAACGATTACTCTTTCTTAATGCTGACCGCACAGCGATTTCAACGTTTTCTCTATTTTTCACATTCAACGTACAGGGATTTTAACGATATCTTTTTTTTTCATATTCAACATACAGCGACTTCATCGATTTCTCTTTCTTCATCCTCACTGCACAGGCGATTTTAACGATTTCGCTTTTTTTCGTATTCAGAGTACAGCGATTAATACGATTTCTCTTTTTTTCGTATTCAGCTTACAGCGATTTCAACGATATTTTTTCGTATTCAGCGTACAGCCATTTCAACGATTTACTTTCGTATTCAGCGTGCAGCGATTTCAACGATTTCCCTGTTATCGAATTCAGCGTACAACGACTTCAACGAATTTTTTCGTTTTCAGAGTAAAGATATTTCAAAGGTATTTTTTCGTATTAAGCGTACAGCTATTTCAACTATTATCTTTCATATTCTGCGAGGTCTTTCAAAGATTTCTCTTCTTTTTAGTGTTCAGCGTAGAGGTATTTCAAAAAATTTTTTCCGTATTCGGCGTAGAGCTATTTCAACGATTTTCTTTCATATTCTGCGTGCTCTTTCAACCATTTATCTTTTTTCGTATTCAGCGTATAGAGAAATCCACGATTTCTCTTTTTTTCATATTCAGCGCACAGCAATTTCAACGATTTCTCTTTTTTCGTATTCAGCGAACAGCGATTTATACGATTTCTATTTTTTCTTATTCAGAGTACAACGATTTCAACGACTTCTCACTTTTTCCTATTCAACCTACAGCGATAACAGCGATTTGTCTTTTTCTCATATTCTGCGTACGGCTTTTTTTAACGATTTCTCTTTTTACGTGTTCACCGCTCAGCGATTTCAAGGATTTCTCTTTATTTCTTATTCAGCGAACAGCGATTTCAAAGACTTCTCTTTTTTTCGTATTCAGCTTTCAGCGATATCAAAGATTTCTCTTTTTTTTCGTATTCAACGAACAGTTATTTCAACGATTTCTACCTTTCTTCTTCTTTGGTGTACAGCTATTTCAACGATTTCTAATTTTCTCCTAATCAGCGTATAGCGATTTCAATGATTTCTCTTTTTTCATATTCAATGGACACCGATTTCAAAGATTTCTCTTTGTTTCGTATTCAGCGTAAAGCGATTTCAACGATTTATCTACTTTTCATATTCAACGTACAGCTATTGCAACGATTTCTCTTTTTTTCGTATTCAACGATCAGCGATTTCAACGAATTCTCTTTTTTATGATTACCGCACAGCGATTTCAACGATTACTTTTTTTCGTATTCAACGTACAGCGATTTCACCGATTTCTCTTTTTTCGTGTTCAGCGATTTAAAAGGTCTCTATTTTTTCGCATTAGCGTACAGCGATCTTGAACTTTTCCAATTTTTTTCGTATTCAGCGTACAGCGAATTCTATTTTTTTCGTATTCTACGTACAGCGATTTCAACGATTTCTCTCTTTCTCGTATTCTACGTACAGCGATTTCAACGATTTCTCCCTTTTGCGTATTCAAAGTACAGTGATTTCAACGATTTCTCTTCTTCGTATTCAACGTACAGCGATTTCAACGATTTCTCTTTTTTCGTATTCAGCGTACAGCCATTTCAAAAATCTGTCATTTCTTGTTGTTCAACATATAGCGATTTCAACGATTTCTGTTTTTTTCTTATTCAGCGTACAGCGATTTCAACGATTTCTCATTTTTTCATATTCAGCGTACAGCGATTGCAACGATTTCTCTTTTATTCGTATTAGTATACGGCGATTCCAACGATTTCTCTTTTTTTCTTATTCAGCGTACAGCGATTTCAAGGATTTCTCATTTTTTATATTCAGCGTACAGCTATTTCAACGATTTTCTTTCATATTAACCGTATAGCCATATCAACGATTTCTATTTTTTTTTTTCGTATTCAAAGCACAGCGTTTAAAACAATTACTCTTTTTTCGTATTCAGCTTACAGCGATTTCAACGATAATTTTTTCTTATTCAGCGTACAGCTATTTCAACGAATTTTTTCCGTCTTCAGCGTACAGCGATTTGAACGTTTTTTTCGTATTGGACCTAGAGCGATTTCCACGATTTCTATTTTTCACGTATTCAGCGTACAGCGATTTCAACTATTCTTTTCGTATTCGTCCTACGGCGATTTCCACGATTTCTATTTTTTTTCGTAGTCTGTGTACAGCGATTTGAACGATTTCTTTTTTATTCGTAATAGCGTACGTGGATTTTAACGATTTCTCTTTTTTCATATACTGCGTAAAGCGATTTGAACGATTTCTATATTTTCCATATTCAACGTACAGCGATTTCAACGATTTCTCTTTTTTTTAATCAACGTACAGCGACTTCAACGTTTTCTCTTTCTTCTTGCTCACCGTACAGAGATTTCAACGTTTTCTCTTTTTTTCGTATTTAGCGTACAGCGATTTAATCTAATTCTCTTTTTTTCTTATTCAGCGTACAGTGACTTCAACGATTTCTCTTTTTTTCGTATTCAACGTACAGTGATATCAACGATTTCTCTTTTTTTCGTATTCGGTCTATAGGGATTTAAACCATTTCTCTTTTTTCGTATTCAACGTACAGGGATTTCAACGACTTCAATTTTTTCGTATTCAGCGTAAAGCGATTTCAATGATTTCTCTTTTTTTCTTTATTCAGCGTACAGCGATATCAAGGATTTCTCTTTTTCTCCTATTCTGAATACAGCGATTTCAACGATTTCTCTTTTTCTCGTATTCTTTGTACAGCGATTTAAAAGATTTTTCATTTTATCGTATTCTCGGTAAAGTGATTTCAATGATTTGTCTATCTTTCTTATAATATATACAGCAATTTCAACGATTACACGGTTTTTCGTATTCAACGTACAGCGATTTCACCGATTTCTTTTTTTTTCATGTTCACCGCACAGTGATTTCAACGATTTCTCTTTTTTTCGTATTCAGCGTACAGCGATTTCAACGATTTCTCTTTTTTTCTTAATTAGCGAACAGCAATTTCAAGGAATTCTCTTTTTTTTCGTATTCAGCTTACAGAGATTTCAACGATTTCTCTTTTTTTCTTATTAAGCGTACAGCGATTTCAACGATTTCACTTTTTTTCTTATTTAACATACAGCGATTTCAATAATTCATCTTTTTTCTTATTCTTGCGAATAGCGATTTCAACGATATATTTCTCTTATTCAGCTTACTGCTATTTCAACGATTTTCTTTCTTATGCACCGTACAGTGATTAGAACGGATGCTTTTTTCGAGTTCAGGCTACAACGATTTCAACCATTTCTTTCTTTTTATTCAGCGTACGACGATTCCTGTCCTTTTCCTATCCAACGGACAGCGATTTCATCGATTTCTCTTTATTCGTATTCAACGTACAGGGATTCCAACGACTTCTATTTTTTCGTATTCAGCGTATAGCGATTTCAATGATTTCTCTTTTTTTCTTATTCAGCGTACAGCGATATGAAGGATTTATCTTTTTTCGTATTCAGTGTACAGCAATTTCAACGGTTTCTCTTTTTTCGTATTAGCGTACAGCGATTACAAGGATTTCTCTTTTTTTTTTCGTATTCTGCGTAAAGCGATTTCAACGATTTCTCCATTTTTCGTAATGAACGTACAGCGATTGCTACATTTCTCTTTTTTTTACATATTCTACGTTCAGCAATTTCAACGATTTCTCTTTTTTTTTTATCACCACACAGCGATTTCAAAGATTTCTCTTTTTTCGTATTCAACGTACAGAGATTTCAAAGAATTCTATTTTTTTCTTATTCAGTGTACAGGGATCTCAACTTTTTCTCTTTTTTTCGTATTCAAAGTACAGAGATTTCACTGATTTCTTTTTTTCGTGATCAGCGATTTGAACGGTTTCTATTTTTTCGCATTCGGCGTACAGCGGTTTTAAAATTTTCCTCCTCTTTTCGCATTCAGCGTACAGATAATTCAATTTCTTTCGTACTCAACGTACAGCGATATCAACAATTTCTCTTTTTCCGTATTCAACTTACAGTGATTTCAACGATTTCTCCCTTTTCGTATTCAACGTACAGTGATTTCAACGATTTCTCTTTTTTCGTATTCAGCGTACAGCGATTTCAAAGATCTGACATTTCATCTTGTTCAGTGTAGAGCGCTTTCAACGATTTTTCTCTTTATCTATTGTTCAGCGTACAGCGATTTCAACGATTTCTCTTTTATTCATATTCAGTATATAGCGATTACAACGATTTCTGTTTTTTCGTATTCAACGTACAGCGATTTAAAAATTTCTTTTTTTTCTTATTCAGCGTACAGCGACTTCTACGATTTCTCTTTTTCTCGCATTCTGTTTACAGCGATTTAAAAATTTCTCTCTTTTCGGTATTCAGCTTTCAGCGATTTCAACGATTTCTCTTTTTTTTCGTATTCAGCGTACAGTGATTTAACGATTTCTCCCTTTTCGTATCCGGTGTACAGCAATTTCAACGATTTCTCTTTTTTCGTATTCAACGTACAGCGATTTCAACGATTTCTATGTTTCTCGTATTCAGCATATAGCGATTTCAAGTATTTAGGTTTTTCATATTTAACGGACAGCGATTTCAACGTTTTCTCTTTTTTTTTTTTCGTATTCAGCGTACAGCGATTTGAACGTTTCTTTTTCGTATGCAGCGTACGGCGATTTCAACGATTATTTTTCCAGCGTACAGCTATTTCAACGATTTTCTTTCGTATTCAGCGTATAGCCATTTCAAAGATTTCTCTTTTTTTCGTATTCAAAGCACAGCGATTAAAACAATTTCTCTTATGTTCGTATTCAACATACAGCGATTTTGACGATATTTTTTTATTCAGCGTACAGCTACTTCCACGAATTTCTTCCGTTTTCAGCGTACAGCGATTTCAACGATTTTATTTCGCATTCGACCTACAGCGATTTCCACGATTTCTAATTTTTTTTCGTATTCTGTGTACAGCTTTTCCAACGATTTCTATTTTATTCGTATTAGCGTACAGGGATTTCAACAATTTCTCTTTTTTCGAATTCAGATTAAAGCGATTTCAACGATTGCTCTATTTTTCGTATTCAACTAACAGCGATATCAACGATTTCTCTTTTTTCGTATTCAGTTTACAGCTATTCAACGAATTCTATTTTTCGTATTCAGCGTACAGCGTTGTCAAAGATTTCTCTTTTTCTCGTTTTCAGCGTAAGGCGATTTTAACGATTTCCCTTTTTTTCGTATGCAAAGTACAGCGATTAATACGATTTCGCTTTTTTTCGTATTCAGCTTACAGCGATTTTGACGATATTTTTTCGTATTCAGCGTACAGCTACTTCAACGAATTTCTTCCGTTTTCAGCGTACAGCGATGTCAACAATTTTATTCCGTATTCGACCTACAGCGATTTCCACGATATCTAATTTTTTCGTATTCAGCGTACAGAGATTTCAACGATTTACTTTTCGTATTCGTCCTACAGCGGTTTCCACGATTTCTATTTTTTTTCGTAATCTGTGTAGAGCGATTTCAACGATTTCTATTTTATTCGTATTAGCATACAGGGATTTCAAAGATTTCTCGTTTTTTCTTATTCAGCGTAAAGCGATTTCAACGATGTCTCTATTTTTCGTATTCAACTAACAGCGATTTCAACGATTTCTCTTTTTTCGTATTCAGTTTACAGCTATTCAACGAATTCTATTTTTCGTATTCAGCGTACAGCGATGTCAACGATTTCTCTTTTTTTCGTTTTCAGCGTAAGGCGATTTTAACGATTTCACTTTTTTTTTGTATTCAAAGTACAGCGATTAATACCATTTCTCTTTTTCTTTTTGTAATCAGCTTACACCGATTTCAACGATATTGTTTCGTATTCAGCGTAAGCTATTTCAACGATTTTCTTTCGTATTCAGCGTAAAGCGATTTCAACGATTTCTGTTATCGAATTCAGCGTACAACAATTTCAACAAAATTTTTCGTTTTCAGAGTACAGATATTTCAAAAATATTTTTCCGTATTCTGCGTGAAGCTATTTCAACGATTTTCTTTCATATTCACCGTACAGTGATTTTAACGGATTTTTTCTTCGATTTCAGCCTACAACGATTTCAACCATTTCTCTTTCTTTTATTCAGCGTACAGCGATTTCTGTCCTTCTCCTATTCAACGTTCAGCGATTACATCGATTTCTCTCGTTTTCATTTTCTACGTACAGCGAATTTAACGTTTTATTTTCTTACGTGTTCAACGCACAGCGATTTCAACGATTCTCTTTTTTCGTATTCAGTGTACAGCGCTTTCAACGGTTCCTCTTTTTTCGTATTAGCGTACAGCGATTTCAACGATTTCTCTTTTTTCGTATTCTGCGTAAAGCGATTTCAACGATTTCTCTCTTTTTCGTATTAAACGTACAGCGATTGCTACGATTTCTCTTTTTTACGTATTCAACGTTCAGCGATTTCATCGATTTCTCTTTTTTTATGATCACCACACAGCGATTTCAACGATTTCTCTTTTTTCGTATTCAACGTACAGCGATTTCAAAGAATTCTCTTTTTTTTCTTATTCAGTGTACAGCGATCTCAACGTTTTCTTTTTTTTCGTATTCAACGTACACCGATTTCACCGATTTCTCTTTTTTCGTGTTCAGCGATTTGAACGGTTTCTATTTTTTCGCATTCGGCGTACAGCGATTTTAAAATTTTTCTCTTCTTTTCGTATTCAACGTACAGATAATTCAATTTCTTTCGTACTCAACGTACAGCGATTTCAACGATTTCTGTTTCTTCGTATTCAGCGTACAGCGATTTAAAAGTTCTGACATTTCATCTTATTCAGCGTATAGCGGTTTCAACGTTTCTTCTTTTTCTTTATTATTCAGCGTACAGCCATTTCAACGATTTCTCTTTTATTCATATTCAGTATACTGCGATTACAACGATTTCTGTTTTTTCGTATTCAACGTACAGCGATTTAAAAATTTCTCTTTTTTTTTGTTATTCAGCGTACAGCGACTTCTACGATTTCTCTTTTTCTCGCATTCAGTGTACAGCGATTTAAAAATTTCTCTCTTTTCGGTATTCAGCTTTCAGCGTTTTCAACGTTTTCTCTTTTTTTCGTATTCAACGTACAGTGATTTCAACGATTTCTCCCTTTTCGTATCCGGTGTACAGCAATTTCAACGATTTCTCTTTTTTCGTGTTCAACGTACAGCGATTTCAACGATTTATATGTTTCTCGTATTCAGCGTATAGCGATTTCAAAGATTTATGTTTTTTCATATTCAACGGACAGCGATTTCAAGGATTTTTCTTTTTTTCGTATTCAGCGTACAGCGATTTGAACGTTCCTTTTTCGTATGCAGCGTACGGCGATTTCAACTATTATTTTTCCAGCGTACAGCTATTTCAACGATTTTCTTTCATATTCAGCGTATAGCCATTTGAACGATTTCTCTTTTTTTCGTATTCAAAGCACATCTATTAAAACAATTACTCTTATATTCGTATTCAACTTGCAGCGATTTTGACGATATTTTTTTCGTATTCAGCGTACAGCTACTTCAACGAATTTCTTCCGTTTTCAGCGTACAGCGATTTCAACGATTTTATTTCGTATTCGACCTACAGCGATTTCCACGATTTCTATTTTTTTTTCGTATTCTGTGTACAGCTTTTCCAACCATTTCTATTTTATTCGTATTAGCGTACTGTGATTTCAACAATTTCTCTTTTTTTCTTATTCAGACTAAAGCGATTTCAACGATTCCTCTATTTTTCGTATTTAACTAACAGCGATTTCAACGATTTCTCTTTTTTCGTATTCAGTTTACAGCTATTCAACGAATTCTATTTTTCGTATTCAGCGTACAGCGATGTCAAAGATTTCTCTTTTTTTAGTTTTCAGCGTAAGGCGATTTTAACGATTTCCCTTTTTTTCGTATTCAAAGTACAGCGATTAATACGATTTCGCTTTTTTTCGTATTCAGCTTACAGCGATTTTGACGATATTTTTTCGTATTCAGCGTACAGCTACTTCAACGAATTTCTTCCGTTTTCAGCGTACAGCGATTTCAACAATTTTATTTCGTATTCGACCTACAGCGATTTCCACGATATCTATTTTTTTCGTATTCAGCGTACAGAGATTTTAACGATTTACTTTTCGTATTCGTCCTACAGCGGTTTCCACGATTTCTATTTTTTTTCGTAATCTGTGTAGAGCGATTTCAACGATTTCTATTTAATTCGTATTAGCGTACAGGGATTTCAACGATTTCTCGTTTGTTCTTATTCAGCGTAAAGCGATTTCAACGATTTCTCTATTTTTAGTATTCAACTAACAGCGATTTCAACGATTTTTCTTTTTTCGTATTCAGTTTACAGCTATTCAACGAATTCTATTTTTCGTATTCAGCGTACAGCAATGTCAAAGATTTCTCTTTTTTTCGTTTTCAGCGTAAGGCCATTTTAACGATTTCCCTTTTTTTCGTATTCAAAGTACAGCGATTAATACGATTTCCCTTTTTTTCTTATTCAGCTTACAGCGATTTTGACGATATTTTTTCGTATTCAGCGTACAGCTACTTCAACGAATTTCTTCCGTTTTCAGCGTACAGCGATTTCAACAATTTTATTTCGTATTCGACCTACAGCGATTTCCACGATATCTATTTTTTTTCGTATTCAGCGTACAGAGATTTTAACGATTTACTTTTCGTATTCGTCCTACAGCGGTTTCCACGATTTCTATTTTTTTTCGTAATCTGTGTAGAGCGATTTCAACGATTTCTATTTAATTCGTATTAGCGTACAGGGATTTCAACGATTTCTCGTTTGTTCTTATTCAGCGTAAAGCGATTTCAACGATTTCTCTATTTTTAGTATTCAACTAACAGCGATT
Source organism: Periplaneta americana (assembly GCF_040183065.1). Taxonomy (NCBI): domain Eukaryota; kingdom Metazoa; phylum Arthropoda; class Insecta; order Blattodea; family Blattidae; genus Periplaneta; species Periplaneta americana. Next base: position 1,739,570 of record NW_027185503.1, read on the forward strand.
TCAACGATTTCTCTTTTTTCGTATTCAGTTTACAGCTATTCAACGAATTCTATTTTTCGTATTCAGCGTACAGCAATGTCAAAGATTTCTCTTTTTTTCGTTTTCAGCGTAAGGCGATTTTTAACGATTTCCCTTTTTTTCGTATTCAAAGTACAGCGATTAATACGATTTCCCTTTTTTTCTTATTCAGCTTACAGCGATTTTGACGATATTGTTTCGTATTCAGCGTACAGCTACTTCAACGAATTTTTCCGTTTTCAGCGTACAGCGATTTCAACAATTTTATTTCGTATTCGACCTACAGTGATTTCCACGATATCTATTTTTTTTTCGTATTCAGCGTACAGAGATTTCAACGATTTACTTTTCGTATTCGTCCTACAGCGGTTTCCACGATTTCTATTTTTTTTTCGTAATCTGTGTAGAGCGATTTCAACGATTTCTATTTAATTCGTATTAGCGTACAGGGATTTCAACGATTTCTCGTTTGTTCTTATTCAGCGTAAAGCGATTTCAACGATTTCTCTATTTTTAGTATTCAACTAACAGCGATTTCAACGATTTCTCTTTTTTCGTATTCAGTTTACAGCTATTCAACGAATTCTATTTTTCGTATTCAGCGTACAGCAATGTCAAAGATTTCTCTTTTTTTCGTTTTCAGCGTAAGGCGATTTTAACGATTTCCCTTTTTTTCGTATTCAAAGTAGAGCGATTAATACGATTTCCCTTTTTTTCTTATTCAGCTTACAGCGATTTTGACGATATTGTTTCGTATTCAGCGTACAGCTACTTCAACGAATTTCTTCCGTTTTCAGCGTACAGCGATTTCAACAATTTTATTTCGTATTCGACCTACAGCGATTTCCACGATATCTATTTTTTTCGTATTCAGCGTACAGAGATTTCAACGATTTACTTTTCGTATTCGTTCTACAGCGGTTTCCACGATTTCTATTTTTTTTTTCGTAATCTGTGTAGAGCGATTTCAACGATTTCCATTTAATTCGTATTAGCGTACAGGGATTTCAACGATTTCTCGTTTGTTCTTATTCAGCGTAAAGCGATTTCAACGATTTCTCTATTTTTATTATTCAACTAACAGCGATTTCAACGATTTCTCTTTTTTCGTATTCAGTTTACAGCTATTTAACGAATTCTATTTTTCGTATTCAGAGTACAGCAATGTCAAGGATTTCTCTTTTTTCCGTTTTCAGCGTAAGGCGATTTTAACGATTTCCCTTTTTTTCGTATTCAAAGTACAGCGATTAATACGATTTCCCTTTTTTTCTTATTCAGCTTACAGCGATTGTGACGATATTGTTTCTTATTCAGCGTACAGCTACTTCAACGAATTTCTTCCGTTTTCAGCGTACAGCGATATCAACAATTTTATTTCGTATTCGACCTACAGCGATTTCCAGGATATCTATTTTTTTTTCGTATTCAGCGTACAGAGATTTCAACGATTTACTTTTCGTATTCGTCCTACAGCGGTTTCCACGATTTCTATTTTTTTTTTCGTAATCTTTGTAGAGCGATTTCAACGATTTCTATTTAATTCGTATTAGCGTACAGGGATTTCAACGATTTCTCGTTTGTTCTTATTCAGCGTAAAGCGATTTCAACGATTTCTCTATTTTTAGTATTCAACTAACAGCGATTTCAACGATTTCTCTTTTTTCGTATTCAGTTTACAGCTATTCAACGAATTCTATTTTTCGTATTCAGCGTACAGCAATGTCAAAAATTTCTCTTTTTTTCGTTTTCAGCGTAAGGCGATTTTAACGATTTCCCTTTTTTTCGTATTCAAAGTACAGCGATTAATACGATTTCCCTTTTTTTCTTATTCAGCTTACAGCGATTTTGACGATATTGTTTCGTATTCAGCGTACAGCTACTTCAACGAATTTCTTCCGTTTTCAGCGTACAGCGATTTCAACAATTTTATTTCGTATTCGACCTACAGTGATTTCCACGATATCTATTTTTTTTTCGTATTCAGCGTACAGAGATTTCAACGATTTACTTTTCGTATTCGTCCTACAGCGGTTTCCACGATTTCTATTTTTTTTTCGTAATCTGTGTAGAGCGATTTCAACGATTTCTATTTAATTCGTATTAGCGTACAGCTATTTCAACGATTTCTCGTTTTTTCTTATTCAGCGTAAAGCGATTTCAACGATTTATCTATTTTTAGTATTCAACTAACAGCGATTTCAACGATTTCTCATTCTTTTTCGTATGCAATATAGTGATTTCGACGATTTCTCCCTTTTCCATTTTCGGTGTACAGCGATTTCAACGATTTCTCTTTTCTTCGTATTCAGGGTATAGCGATTTCAAAGATTTCTCTTTTTCCATATTCAACGGACAGCGATTTCAACGATTTCTCTTTTTTTCTTATTCAGCGTACTGCGATTTCAAGGATTTCCCATTTTTTATATTAAGCGTACAGCTATTTCAACTATTTTCTTTCATATTAACCTTATAGCCATATCAACGATTTCTATTTTTTTTTTTTCATATTCAAAGCACAGCGTTTAAAACAATTACTCTTTTTTCGTATTCAGCTTACAGCGATTTCCACGATTTCTATTTTTTTTTTCTTATTCAGCGTACAGAGATTTCAACGATTTACTTTTCGTATTCGTCCTTCTGCGATTTCCACGATTTCTATTTTTTATCGTATTCTGTGTACAGTGATTCCAACGATATATATTTTATTCGTATTAGCGTAGAGGGATTTCAACGATTTCTCATTTTTCGTGTTCAGCGTAAAGCGATTTCAACGTTTTCTCTATTTTTTGTATTCAACTAATTGCGATTTAAACGATTCCTCTTTTTTCGTATTCAGTTTACAGCTATTCAACGAATTCTATTTTTCGTATTCAGCGTACAGCGATGTCAACGATTTCTCTTTTTTTCGTTTTCAGCGTAAGGCGATTTTAACGATTTCACTTTTTTTCGTATTCAAAGTACAGCGATTAATACCATTTCTCTTTTTTTTTTGTATTCAGCTTACACCGATTTCAACGATATTGTTTCGTATTCAGCGTAAGCTATTTCAACGATTTTCTTTCGTATTCAGCGTAAAGCGATTTCAACGATTTCTGTTATCGAATTCAGCGTACAACAATTTCAACAAAATTTTTCGTTTTCAGTGTACAGATATTTCAAAAATATTTTTCCGTATTCTGCGTAAAGCTATTTCAACGATTTTCTTTTATATTCACCGTACAGTGATTTTAACGGATTTTTTCTTCGATTTCAGCCTACAACGATTTCAACCATTTCTCTTTTTTTTATTCAGCGTACAGCGATTTCTGTCCTTCTCCTATTCAACGTACAGCGATTACATCGATTTCTCTCGTTTTCATTTTCTACGTACAGCGAATTTAACGTTTTATTTTCTTACGTGTTCAATGCACAGCGATTTCAACGATTCTCTTTTTTCGTTTTCAGTATACAGCGCTTTCAACGGTTCCTCTTTTTTCGTATTAGCGTACAGCGATTTCAACGATTTCTCCTTTTTCGTATTCTGCGTAAAGCGATTTCAACGATTTCTCTCTTTTTCGTATTAAACGTACAGCGATTGCTACGATTTCCCTTTTTTACGTATTCAACGTTCAGCGATTTCAACGATTTCTCTTTTTTTATGATCACCACACAGCGATTTCAACGATTTCTCTTTTTTCGTATTCAACGTAAGCGATTTCAAAGAATTCTCTTTTTTTTTCTTATTCAGTGTACAGCGATCTCAACGTTTTCTTTTTTTTCGTATTCAACGTACACCGATTTCACCGATTTCTCTTTTTTCGTGTTCAGCGATTTGAACGGTTTCTATTTTTTCGCATTCGGCGTACAGCGATTTTAAAATTTTTCTCTTCTTTTCGTATTCAACGTACAGAAATTCAATTTCTTTCGTACTCAACGTACAGCGATTTCAACGATTTCTGTTTCTTCGTATTCAGCGTACAGCGATTTAAAAGTTCTGACATTTCATCTTATTCAGCGTATAGCGGTTTCAACGTTTCTTCTTTTTCTTTATTATTCAGCGTACAGCCATTTCAACGATTTCTCTTTTATTCATATTCAGTATACTGCGATTACAACGATTTCTGTTTTTTCGTATTCAACGTACAGCGATTTAAAAATTTCTCTTTTTTTTTTGTTATTCAGCGTACAGCGACTTCTACGATTTCTCTTTTTCTCGCATTCAGTGTACAGCGATTTAAAAATTTCTCTCTTTTCGGTATTCAGCTTTCAGCGTTTTCAACGTTTTGTCTTTTTTTCGTATTCAACGTACAGTGATTTCAACGATATCTCCCTTTTCGTATCCGGTGTACAGCAATTTCAACGATTTCTCTTTTTTCGTGTTCAACGTACAGCGATTTCAACGATTTATATGTTTCTCGTATCAGCGTATAGCGATTTCAAAGATTTATGTTTTTTCATATTCAACGGACAGCGATTTCAAGGATTTTTCTTTTTTTCGTATTCAGCGTACAGCGATTTGAACGTTCCTTTTTCGTATGCAGCGTACGGCGATTTCAACTATTATTTTTCCAGCGTACAGCTATTTCAACGATTTTCTTTCATATTCAGCGTATAGCCATTTGAACGATTTCTCTTTTTTTCGTATTCAAAGCACATCTATTAAAACAATTACTCTTATGTTCGTATTCAACTTACAGCGATTTTGACGATATTTTTTTCGTATTCAGCGTACAGCTACTTCAACGAATTTCTTCCGTTTTCAGCGTACAGCGATTTCAACGATTTTATTTCGTATTCGACCTACAGCGATTTCCACGATTTCTATTTTTTTTCGTATTCTGTGTACAGCTTTTCCAACCATTTCTATTTTATTCGTATTAGCGTACTGTGATTTCAACAATTTCTCTTTTTTTCTTATTCAGACTAAAGCGATTTCAACGATTCCTCTATTTTTCGTATTTAACTAACAGCGATTTCAACGATTTCTCTTTTTTCGTATTCAGTTTACAGCTATTCAACGAATTCTATTTTTCGTATTCAGCGTACAGCGATGTCAAAGATTTCTCTTTTTTTAGTTTTCAGCGTAAGGCGATTTTAACGATTTCCCTTTTTTTCGTATTCAAAGTACAGCGATTAATACGATTTCCCTTTTTTTCTTATTCAGCTTACAGCGATTTTGACGATATTTTTTCGTATTCAGCGTACAGCTACTTCAACGAATTTCTTCCGTTTTCAGCGTACAGCGATTTCAACAATTTTATTTCGTATTCGACCTACAGCGATTTCCACGATATCTATTTTTTTTCGTATTCAGCGTACAGAGATTTCAACGATTTACTTTTCGTATTCGTCCTACAGCGGTTTCCACGATTTCTATTTTTTTTCGTAATCTGTGTAGAGCGATTTCAACGATTTCCATTTAATTCGTATTAGCGTACAGGGATTTCAACTTTTTCTCGTTTGTTCTTATTCAGCGTAAAGCGATTTCAACGATTTCTCTATTTTTAGTATTCAACTAACAGCGATTTCAACGATTTCTCTTTTTTCGTATTCAGTTTACAGCTATTCAACGAATTCTATTTTTCCTATTCAGCGTACAGCAATGTCAAAGATTTCTCTTTTTTTCGTTTTCAGCGTAAGGCCATTTTAACGATTTCCCTTTTTTTCGTATTCAAAGTACAGCGATTAATACGATTTCCCTTTTTTTCTTATTCAGCTTACAGCGATTTTGACGATATTGTTTCGTATTCAGCGTACAGCTACTTCAACGAATTTCTTCCGTTTTCAGCGTACAGCGATTTCAACAATTTTATTTCGTATTCGACCTACAGCGATTTCCACGATATCTATTTATTTTCGTATTCAGCGTACAGAGATTTCAACGATTTACTTTTCGTATTCGTCCTACAGCGGTTTCCACGATTTCTATTTTTTTTTCGTAATCTTTGTAGAGCGATTTCAACGATTTCCATTTAATTCGTATTAGCGTACAGGGATTTCAACGATTTCTCGTTTGTTCTTATTCAGCGTAAAGCGATTTCAACGATTTCTCTATTTTTAGTATTCAACTAACAGCGATTTCAACGATTTCTCTTTTTTCGTATTCAGTTTACAGCTATTTAACGAATTCTATTTTTCGTATTCAGCGTACAGCAATGTCAAAGATTTCCCTTTTTTCCGTTTTCAGCGTAAGGCGATTTTAACGATTTCCCTTTTTTTCGTATTCAAAGTACAGCGATTAATACGATTTCCCTTTTTTTCTTATTCAGCTTACAGCGATTGTGACGATATTGTTTCGTATTCAGCGTACAGCTACTTCAACGAATTTCTTCCGTTTTCAGCGTACAGCGATTTCAACAATTTTATTTCGTATTCGACCTACAGCGATTTCCAGGATATCTATTTTTTTTCGTATTCAGCGTACAGAGATTTCAACGATTTACTTTTCGTATTCGTCCTACAGCGGTTTCCACGATTTCTATTTTTTTTTCGTAATCTGTGTAGAGCGATTTCAACGATTTCTATTTAATTCGTATTAGCTTACAGGGATTTCAACGATTTCTCGTTTTTTCTTATTCAGCGTAAAGCGATTTCAACGATTTCTCTATTTTTAGTATTCAACTAACAGCGATTTCAACGATTTCTCTTTTTTCGTATTCAGTTTACAGCTATTCAACGAATTCTATTTTTCTTATTCAGCGTACAGCGATATCAACGATTTCTCTTTTTTTCGTATTCAGCGTACAGCGATTTAATCTAATTCTCCTTTTTGCTTATTCAGCGTACTGCGATTTCAACGATTTCTCTTTTTTTTCGTATTCAGCGTTTAGCGATTACAAGGTTTTCTGTTTATTTCGTATTCAACGTACAGCGATTTCAACGATTTCTCGTGTTTTCGTATTCAGCGTTCAGCGATTTCAACGATTTCTCTATTTTTCATATTCCACGTATAGCGATTAAAACGATTTCTCTTTTTTCGTATTCAGCGTACAGCGATTTGTATTTCATATTTAGGGTATAGCGACTTCTACAATTTCTTCTCGTATTCAGCGTACAACTATTTCACAGTTTTTTTCGTATTCCTCGTGCAGCTTTTTCAATAGATTTACCTCCTATTCAGCGTACAGCCATTTCAACGATTGTTTTCGAATGCAACGTACTGCAATTTCAACGATTTTTTTCGTATTCTGTGAACAGCGATTTCAACGATTTCTCTTTTTTTGATCACCGCACAGCGGTTTCAACGATTTCTCTTTTTTTCGTATTCAACGTACAGCGATTTCAACGAATTCTCTTGTTTTCCTTATTCACTGTACAGCGATTTGAACGTTTCCTTTTTCGTATTCACCGTACAGCGATTTCACCGATTTCTCTTTTTTCGTGTTCGGCGATTTGAATGGATTCTATTTTTTCGCATTCAGCGTACAGCAATTTTAAACGTTTTCTCTTTTTTTCGTATTCAGCGTACAGCGAATTCTATTTGTTTCGTATTCAACCTACAGCGATTCAACGATTTCTCTCTTTTTCGTATTCAAAGTAGTGATTTCAACGAATTCTCTTTTTTTCGTATTCGGTGTATACCTATTTCAACGACTTCTGTTTTTTCGTATTCAACGTAGAGCGATTTCAACTATTTCTCTTTTTTTTGTATTCAGCGTACAGCGATTTCAAAGTTCTGTCATTTTTTCTTATTCAACGTATAGCGATTTCAAAGATTTCTCTTTTTTTCTTATTCAGCGTACAACGATTTCAACGATTTCTCATTTTTTCATATTCAGCGTACAGCGATTTCAACGATTCCCCTTTTTTTCTAATTCAACGAACATCGATTTTAAAGATTTTTTTTCTTATTCAGCGTAATGTTGTTTCAACGATTTTCTTTCTTATTCAACGTAAAGCGAATTCAACGGTTTCTCGTCTTTCGTATTCATTGTACAGCGATTTCAACGATTTCTCTTTTTTTCGAATTCAACGTACAGCGATTTCAACTATTTCTCATTTTTGCGTATTCAACGTACAGCGATTTCATCGATATTTTTTCGTATTCATCTTACAGATATTTCTACGATCTTCTTTCGTATTCAGCGTACATCCATGTCAAGGATTTTTTTCGTATTCAACCTACAGCGATTTCAACGATTTTTTTCGTATTGAGCGTAAAGCAATTTCAACGATTTTTTTCGTATACAGCGTACAGATGTTTCAACGATTTTTCTCTTTTCGTATTCAGCGTAAAGCGTTATCAACGATTTCTCTTTTTTTCGTATTCAGCGTGTAGCGATTTCAACAATTTTTTTCGTATTTAGCATAGAGCAATTTCAACTATTTTTCTTGGATTCAGCGTACAGAGACTTCAATGATTTTTTGTCGTATTCAGCTTACAGCGATTTCAACGATTTATCTTTTTTCTTATTCAGCGTACACCGATTTCAACGATTTTTCTTTTCTTCGTATTCAGCCTACATTTATTTCAACGATTTCTCTTTTTTTATTATTCAGCGAACATCTAATTCAACTACTTTTTTATATTGAGCGTAGAGCGATTTCAACGATTTCTTTTTCGTGTTCAGCGTACAGCGATTTCAACTATTTCTCTTTTTTCTTGTTAAGAGTGCAGCAATTTCAACGATTTCTCTTTTTTCGTATTGATCGTACAGCGATTTCTCTTTTTTCGTTTTCAGAGTACAGCGATTTTAACGATTTCTTTTTTTCGTGTTCAGCGTGCAGCGATTTCAACGATATTTTTTCGTATTCAGCGCACAGGGATTTCAATTATTTTTTTTCATATTCAGTGCACTGCGATTTCTATGAAATTTTTTTTTTTTTTTTTTTTCTGCGTCCAGCGATTTCTATCAGTTTTTATGTCTACAGTACATCGAGTTTTACAATTTTTTCGTGTTATGCGTTCAGCTATTCCAAAAATATTTTTTTTCCTATTGAGCTTACAACGATTTCTACCATTTTTCTTTCTTGTTCACCGTACAGCGATTTCTACTACTTTTTTTGCATTCAGCGTTCAGCGGTTCTAACGATTTTTTTTCGCATTAATCGTTCAGCTATTTCACCTATTTTTTTCGTATTCTACGCACTGTGATTTCTATAATTTTTTTTGGGGGGGGGGGGTTTTCTGCGTCCAGCGATTTGTACGATTTTCTTTATGTCTACCGTACAGCCATTTCTACGATATTTTTATGTCCACTTTTCAGCGATTTCTACTATTTTTTTCGTATTCAGCGTACAATCAATTCGAAGATTTTCTTTCGCACTCAAAGTACGATTTCTCTATTTTTCATATTCCACGTATAGCGATTTCAAAGATATCTTTTTTTTTTGTATTCAACGTACAGCGTTTTCAACTATTTTTCTTTTTTTTCGTTTCAGCGTAGAGCGATTTCTATGATATTTTTTTGAATTCAGCGTACAGATATTTCACCTATTCCCTTTCGTATTCAGTGTGCGGCGACTTAAGGATTTTTTTCGTATTCAACCTACAGCGATTTCAACGGCTTTTTTTCGTATTCAGAGTACAGCGATTTCAGCGATTTCTTTTCGTATTCAGCGTACAACTGTTTCAACGATTTCTCTTTTTTCGAATTCAGCGTAATGCGATATCAACGATTTCTCTCTTTTTTTGGTATTCAACATACAGCGATTTCAACGATTTCTCTTTTTTTCGTATTCAACGTACAGCTATTTCAACCATATTTTTGTATTCAGCGTATAGCGATTTCAACGATTTCTCTTTTATCGTTTTCAACGTGCAGCGATTCAACGATTTCTATTTTCTTCGTATTTAACGTACAACTATTTCATCCATTTTTTTGTATTCAGGGTACAGCGAATACATCGATTACCCTTTTATTCGTATGCTACATACAAATATTTAAACCATTTTTTTTCGTATTCAGCGTACAGCTATTTCAACGATTTCTCTTTTTTTCGTATTCAGCGAATAGCGACTTCAACGATTTTTTTCGTATTCAGTGCAGAGCGATATCAACGATTTTTTTTCGTATTTGGCGTACAGCGAACTCAAAGATTTTTTCGTATTCAGCTTACAGCGATTTCAACGATTTCTCTTTTGTCTTATTCAGCGTACAGCGATTTCAACGATTTCTCTTTTTTTCGTATTAAGCGTACACTTATTTAAGCGATTTCTCTTTTTTCGTATACAGCGAAAAATAATTTCAACAACTTTTTTCTGTAGTGAGCGTAGAGCGATTTCAATGATTTTTTTGTATTTAGCGTACAGCGATTTCAACGATTTCTCTTTTTTTCTTATTCAGAATACAGCGATTTCAACGAGTTCTCTTTTTTCTTATTTAGAGTACAGCGATTTCAACAATTTCCCTTTTTTCGTATTGAACGTACTGTGATTTCAGCGATTTCTCTTTTTTCGTTTTCAGCGTACAGCGGTTTCAACTATTTCTCTTCTTTTCTAATTCAGCAAAGAGCGACTTCAACGATTATTTACCGTATTCAGCGTACAGTTTCAACGATTTTCTTTCGTATTCAACGTACAGCGATTTCAACGATGTCTCTTTTTTCGTATTCAACGTACAGCGATTTCAACTATTTCTCTTCTTTTCGTATTCAGCGTAGAGCGATTTCAACGATATTGTTTCATATTCAACGTACAGATATTTCAGCTTTTCCCTTTCGTATTTAGCGTACAGCGATTTCAACGATTTTTTTTCATATTCAACCTACAGCGATTTGAACGACTTGTTTCATATTCAGCGTACAGCGATTTCAACGATTTTTTTTCGTATCCAGCGTACAACTGTTTCAACGATTTCTCTTTTTTCGAATTCAGCGTAAAGCGATTTCAACGATTTCACTTTTTTCGTAATCAGCGCACAGCGATTTCAACGTTTTCTCTTTTTTTCTTATTCAACGTACAGCGATTTCAACGATTTCTCTTTTTTCCTATTCAGCGTACAGCGATTTTAACGTATTCTCCTTTTTACGTATTCAACGTAGAGCGATTTCAATGATTTTTTTGGTATTCAGCGTATAGCTATTTCAACGATTTCTCTTTTTTCGTATTGAACGTACAGCTATTTCAGCGATTTCTGTTTTTTTCGTATTCAACATACAGCTATTTCAACCATAATTTTTGTATTGAACGTAAAGCGAATTTAACGATTTCTCTTCTTTTCGTATTCAACGTAGAGCGACGATTTCAACGCTTTCTCGTTTGTTCGTGTTCAGCGTACAGCTATTTCAACGATTTCGTTTTTTTTTTGGTATTCAACGTTGAGCGATTTCAACGATTTCTCTTTTTTTTCGCGTTGAGCGTACAGCGATATCAACGTTTTCTCTTTCGTCGTGTTCAGCGTACAGCTATTTCAAAGATTTCTCTTTTTCTCGTATTCAACGTAGAGTGATTTCAAAGATTTCTGTTTTTTCTTAGTCTGCGTACAGCGATTTCAACGAATTTATTTTCGTATCCAGCGTGCAGATATTTCAACGATATTTTTTCGTATTCAGAGTATAGCGATTTCAACTATTGTATATTATATTCAGCTCACTGCGATATCTATGAAATTTATTTGGTTTTCTGCGTACAGCGATTTCTATAATTTTTTGTCTACAATACAGCGAACTTTACAATTTTTTTTCGTATTTTCCTTACAGCGATTTCAAAAATTTCTTTTTTTCCTATTGAGCTCACAACGATTTCTACGATTTGTGTTTCTTCTTCACTGTACCGCGATTCATATTCAGGGTGAAAGTATTTCAACAATTTTTTTCGTATTCATCGTACAGCTATTTTAACGATTCTTTCTCGTATTCAGCGTACAGCTGCTTCAACGATTTTTTTCGTACGATGAAAGAGTAATGGAACGGAGAAAAATTCTCTCCGGCGCCGGGATTTGAACCCGGGTTTTCAGCTCTACGTGCTGATGCTTTATCCACTAAGCCACACCGGATACAACTCCGACGTCGGATAGAATCGTCTCAGATTAAGCTCCAACTCTTGGGTTCCCTCTAGTGGCCGCCCTCTGCACTACGTCATAGATGTCTATGATCGTGGGACCGAAGGCCACACATGTGCTGAGGTGCACTCGATATGAGTGACTAGTTGGCCGGGATCCGACGGAATAAACGCCGTCTTAAATCACGAAGTGATTTACGCATATCATATATTATTTTAATGTACCGAAGTACATATGATATTTCCATGCAGATATTCTGTGTTATCATATGATGAAAGAGTAATGGAACGGAGAAAAATTCAGCACGTAGAGCTGAAAACCCGGGTTCAAATCCCGGCACCGGAGAGAATTTTTCTCCGTTCCATTATTCTTTCATCGTATGATGACGCAGAATATCTGCATGGAAATATCATATGTACTTCGGTACATTAAAATAATATAAGATTTTTCTCGTATTCAGCGTACAGCGATTTCAACGATTTGTTTTTTCTTTTCGAATTCAGCGTACAGCGATTTCAACGATTTTTTTTTGGTATTCAACGTAAAGGGATTTGAACGATTTTTTTTCGTATCCAGCGTGCTGCTATTTGAACGATATTTTATTATCTACAGCTATTTCAACGATTTTCTTACATATTAAGCGTACAGATATTTTAACGATTTCTGTTTTTTTCGTATTCAGCGTACAGCGATTTCAACGAATTCTCTTTTTTCTTATTCAGCGTACAGCGATTTTAACGTTTTCTCTTTTTTCGTGTTCAGCGCAAAGCGATTTCAAATATTTCTATTTTTCGTATTGAGTGTACAGCGATTTCAGTTTTTTTTCGTATTCAATGTACAGCGATTTCAACGACTTTTTCTCGCATTCAGCATATAGTGATTTCAACGATTTTTTTTTGGTATTCAGCGTACAGCGATTTTGAACGACTTTATTCGTATTCAGCGTACAGCGATTTCAACGATTTCTCTTTTCTTCGTATTCAGCTTATAGCGATTACATTCGAAATTTTTTCGTATTCAGCGTAAAGCGATTTCAACAGTTTTCTTTCGTATTCAGCGTACAGCGTTTTCAACGACTTTTCTTCGTATTCAGAGTACAGTAATTTCAACGATTTGGTTCGTATTCAGCATGCACCTATTTCAACGATTTTCTTTCACCTTCAGCGTACAGCTACTTCAACAATTTCTCTTTTTTTTCCTATTCAGCCGTCAGCGATTTCAACGTTTTCTCCTTTTTTCATATTCAGCGTATAGCGATTTAAACGATTTCCCTTTTTTTCGTATTCAACATACAGCGATTTCAATGATTTCTCTTTTTTCGTATTCAACGTAGTTATTTCAACGATTTCTCTTTTTTTCGTATTCAGCGATCATCTAATTCAACTACTTTTTTCTTGTATTGAGAGTAGAGCGATTTCAACGATTTCTTTTCGTATTCAGCGTACAGCGATTTCAACGATTTCTCTTTTTTTCTTTTTCAGCCTACAGCGATTTAACCGATTTCTCTGTTTTCTTCTTCACAGTACAACGATTTCAACGATTTCTCTTTTTTGTATTGAACGTACAGCGATTTCAGCGTTTTCTCTTATTTCTTTTTCACCGTACAGCGATTTAATCGATTTCTCTTTTTTTCGTATTCAACGTACAACGATTTCAACTATTTCTCTTTTTTTCGAATTCATCGTACAGCGATTTGAACGATTTTTTTCGTATTCAGCGTACAGCTATTTCAACGTTTTTTTTTTTTTCGTATTCAGCGTAAAGCGATTTCAACGATTTTTTGTCGTATTCAGCGTACAGCGATTTCAACTATTGTTTATCATTTTCTGCACACTGCGATATCTATGAATTTTTTTTGGTTTTCTGCGTACAGCGATTTCTATCATTTTTTGTTTACCGTACAGCGACCTTTACTTTCTTTTCCTTATTGTGCTTTCAGCGATTTCAAAAATTTCTTTTTTTTTTGCTATTGAGCTTACAACGATATCTACGATTTGTTTTTTTTCTTCACCGTACAGCGAATTCTACTATTTTTTTCGCATTCAGCGTTCCTAACGATTTTTTTTTCGCATTAATCGTTCAGCGATTTCACCTACTTTGTTTTTCGTATTCAACGCACTGTGATTTCTATGATTTTTTTTTTTTTTTTTTGGTTTTCTGCGTCCACCGATTTCTACGAGCTTTTTCAAGTCCACCGTACAGCTATTTCTACGATTTTTTATGTCCACCTTTCAGCGATTTCTACTATTTTTTTCGTATTCAGCGTACAGTTGTTCCAACGATTTTCTTTCGTATTCAACGTACAGCGATTTCAACGGTTTCTCTTCTTTCGTATTCATCGTACAGCGATTTCAACTATTTCTGTTTTTTCGTATTCAACGTACAGCGATTTCAACTATTTATCTTTTCTTCGTATTCAGCGTACAGCGATTTCAGCAAAATTTTTTTTCGTATTCAGCGTACAGACATTTCAACGATATCTTTCGTATTCAGAGCACAGCGATTTCAAGGATTTTTTTCGTATTGAACCTGCAGTGATTTCAACGATTTTCTTTCGTATTCAGCGTACAGCGATTTAAACGATTTTTTTCGTATTCAGCGTACAGCTGTTTCAACGATTTCTCTTTTTTCGAATTCAGCGTTAAGCGACTTCAACGATTTCTCTTTTTTCGTATTCAGCGTACAGCGATTTCAACGATTTCTCTTTTTTCGAATTCAGCGTAAAGCGATTTCAACGATTTCTCTTTTTTCCTAATCAGCGTACAGCGGTTTCAACGATTTCTCTTTTTTTCTTTTTCAACGTACAGCGATTTCAACGATTTCTCTTTTTTTCGTATTCAGTGTACAGCGATTTTAATGAATTCTCCTTTTTACTTATTCAACGTACAGCGATTTCAATTATTTGTCTTTTTTTCGTTTTCAGCTTACAGCGATTTCAACGATTTTCTTTCGTATTCAGCGTACAGCGTTTTCAACGACTTTTCTTCGTATTCAGCCTACAGCGATTTCTACGATTTTTTGTGTCCACCTTTCAGCGATTTCTACTAGTTTTTGCGTATTCAGCGTACAGTTGTTTCAACGATTTTCTTTAGTATTCAACGTACAGCGATTTCAACGGTTTCTCTTCTTTCGTATTCATCGTACATCGATTTCAACTATTTTCCTTTTTTTCGTATTCAACGTACAGCGATTTCAACTATTTATCTTTTTTTCGTATTCAGCGTACAGCGATTTCAGCAAAATTTTTTCGTATTCAGCGTACAGATATTTCAACGATTTCCTTTCGTATTCAGCCCACAGCGATTTCAAGGACATTTTTCGTATTGAACATGCAGCGATTTCAACGATTTTCTTTCGTATTCAGCGTACAGCGATTTCAACGATTTTTTTCGTATTCAGCGTACAGCTGTTTCAACGATTTCTCTTTTTTTCGAATTTAGCATTAAGCGATTTCAACAATTTCTCTTTTTTCGTATTCAGCGTACAGCGATTTCAACGATTTGTCTTTTTTTCTTATTCAACGTAGTGCGATTTCAACGATTTCTCTTTTTTCGTATTCATCGTATAGCGATTTTAACGATTTCTCTGTCTTAGATATTCAACGTAAAGCGATTTCAACGATTTCTCTTTTTTTAGTTTTCAGCTTACAGCGACTTCAATGTTTTTTTTTGTATTTAGCGTAGCTACAGCTATTTCAAATAATTTTTTTTTATTATTCACCTTACAGCCATTCCTATTATTTTTTCCCATTCATCTTTCTGCTATTTCAACGATTTCTTTTCGTCCGTTCACCATTCCTTACAATGCATCCTTCAGTAGGCAGTATCTTCTAAGCCAGTGACCCAGCCAATTCCTTTTTTCTTCCTGATCAATTTCAGCATCATTCTTTCTTCACACTTTCTTTCCAACACAGCTTCATATCTTATTTTGTCTGTCCAATTCACACCCTCCATTCTTCTCCATATCTACATTTCAAATGACTCTAGTCTCTTCTCTTCACTTTGTGTTAATGTCTATGTTTCCTCCATTTACAATGTCATACTCCACACAAAGCACTTCACTATTATCTGCATTAGTTGTTTTTCCAGAGTTCCGTAGAATGCTCTTTTTCTCTATTAAAATTTATTGTTATTATAAATGGAACTAATTGTATAAGAAAAGGGTTTGCTTTTCGAAAGAACTGTATAACTCTGCTGACTTAGTCTTTTGTATTCATTCATTACGCATTAACTTGTACTCTATTTAGTTAGATATTATATACTTTGTAATATGCACAATGTTATTACTCTTTTGTACTTCAGGATATATTTTTCTTGTAATTATATATTTTGAAAATAAAAAAAAGGTAAGAACAAATGGCGAAGTAAGGTCTGCTATAGGGGAGGAGGAGGCCGAAATAGGAGTAATAATACTGTATAGTTTAAATAATATTTCGTGTTAGTTTTAATAATAATAATGATGATAACAATAATAATGATAATAATAATAACAGTAATAATAATATTTTTGAGATCGGCCTGGGAACGCGATGAAAATTGCCAGTTACAGTCATCATCATTAGTCATCAATCACCATTCATCAGTCATGCTCCATTATTCGTCGTACTAGATCATCATCAACTACAATTAATCTGTAATACTCCATTATCCGTCATAATATATCATCAACCTTAACTTGTCATAGTCTTCCTCCTTGTCGTCATAGCCCATCATCAATCACAGTTCATCCTTTATTATTCGTCATTTCAATTTGTTGTTTAGCCAACAGTCCTAAAACAGATCTGAACCTCATATGGCATTACTCATGAGGCAATTAAGCCAAGAGATAATGGGGTAGAGTGGCAAGATCATTTCTTCTTCCATTGGTTACATCGCTAATTACTTAGAAGTTACACTAATCAGAGTATAATTTTTAGTAGGTTATTTTACGACGCTTTATCAACATCTTAGGTTATATAGCGTCTGAATGAGATGAAGGTAATAATGCCGGTGAAATGAGTCCGGTGTCCAGCACTGAAAGTTACCCAGAATTTTCTCATATTGGGTTGAGGGAAAACCCCGGAAAAAACCTCAACCAGGTAACTTGCCCCGACCGGGAATCGAACCCTGGCCACATGGTTTCGCGGCCAGCGCGTCGCTGACCGTTACTCCTCAGATGTGGACTCACACTATTATGAGACACAATTAATATAATTCCTCATACTTTGTAGGTATCCTCCAAAATTAGTCAGTTTGTCGTCCGCATGCCTAAGGCAAATAACATACAAGGCCGTCCAGCTCAATTTACGAATTGCACTCAGCGTTCAGCGATTTGTACTTTTTTTCTATTCCACATACAGCGCTTTCAACAGTATCTTTTTTTCGTATTCAGCGTACAGCGATTTTTACGGTGTTTTTTTTTTGTTTGTTTTGGTATTCAGCTTACAGCTATTTAAACGATTTCTTTTTTTATTCAGCGTACACATATTTCAATTTTTTCGTATTCAGTGTACAGCGATTTCAACGACTTCTCTTTTTTCGCATTCAACGTACAGTTATTTCAGCGATTTCTCTTTTTTTCGTATTCAACGTACAGTTATTTCAACCATTTTTTTTCGTATTGGGCGAACAGCGATTTCAACAATTTCTCTTTTTTTTCGTATTCAGCGTACAGCGATTTCAACGATTTCTCTTTCTTTCGTATTCAACGTACAGCTATTTCAACCATACTTTCTTTGTATTCAGCGTACAGCGATTTCAACGATTTCTCTTTTTTTCGTATTCAACGTACAGCGATTTCAACGACGTCTCTTTTTTTCGTATTCAGTGTACAGGGATTTCAACGATTTCTCTTTTTTTCGTAATCAACGTACAGCGATTTCAACGATTTCCCTTTTTTTTTCGTATTCAGAGTACAGCGATGTCAACGATTTTTTCCGTATTCAGCGAACAACTATTTCAACGATTTTTTTTGTATTCATCATACAGCTATTTATACGAATTTTTCTCATATTCAGCGTACAGATATTTTAACGATTTTTTCCTCTTCAGCCTACAGCGATTTCAACGATTATTTTTCGTAATCAGCGTACAGCTATTTCAACGATATTTTTCCGTATTCAGCGTACAGCTATTTCAAAGATTTTCTTTCATATCCAGCGTATAGCTATTTAATTGGTATAGTATATAGTATAGTGTACAGTATAGTATATGATATAATATATGGTATAGTATATAGTATAGTATACAGTATACTATATAATATAGTATACAGTATAGTATATGGTATTGTATATGGTATAGTATACGGTATATTATACAGTATAATATACATTATGGTATACGTATAGTATATATATTATGGTATACAGTATAGTATATTATATAGCCTAATATAATATAGTATGGTATGGTATAGTATATTATATATAATATAGTGTACAGTGTAGTATAGTATGGAATATCGTATAATATATATAGTCTAGTATACAGTATAGTATAGTATATAGTATAATATAGTGTAGTTGAGTATAGTAGAGTAGAGTATAGTATAGTATAGTATAGTATTGTATAGTATAGTATAGTGTAGTAGAGTATAGTATATTATAGTGTATCGTAAAGTATAAATAGTATAGTATACAATATAGAATAATATTTAATATAGTATAGTATAATATAATACAGTATAGTATAGAGTATCATATATATATATATATATATATATATATATATATATATAATCGTATACAGTATAGTATAGAGTATCGTATAGTATATATGGTATAGTATACAGTATAGTATAATTTAGTGTATTATATAGTATAATGTAGTGTAGTATACTATAGTATAGTATATTATAGTATAGTATAGTATAGTATAGTATAGTATAGTATAGTATAGTATAGTATAGTATAGTATATGGCCACTATAGTATTTAGTACAGTGTAGTATATAGTATATGGTACAGTATAGTATATAGGACAGTATAGTGTTGTGTAGTGTATTGTTGTATAGTGTAGTGTAGTCCATGTCTTGTGGGTCCCTATCACCACGGCATGGCGCGTCCTCAGGTTGCGGATAGAGGAGACGGCCTCGAGATATGGAGGGTAGCTGCGAATATATTGAATAAGCAGTCGTGGACAGCCGATAAGGGATGGTCCTCCAGCTTGGGGGTTGGACGAAGGGCTAACAACCCATGACCGTAAAAACCAACTTGTTACGAAACCATCCAATAATGAACCTCCAGGTATTTTAAAAGCCATTTGTAAGTAAGTATATTATTGCATGGTATAGTATAGTTCAGTATAGTATAAAGTGTAGTATAGTGTATAGTATACTATGTTATAGTATATAGTACTATAGTGTATAGTATAATATAGTATAGTATAGTCTAGTATAGTATAGTATAATATAGTATAATCTATTATAGTATAACATATACAGTCGCGCTCAAACCTCCTGACGTTTGGCGAAAGCCAGTAACATGCGAACGCGATGTTGTCACAACTACTCTCTCCGTCTCTGTCTCTCAGCGGCATTACTTTTAAAACTGTGGAGCGCGACCCTTTACCTGAGATTGGTTTGATAGGAAGATGCAGAAGACTTAATAATATTAATAATAATAATAATAATAATAATAATAATAATAATAATAATAATAATAATAATAACAATAATATTTATATTATTATTATTATTATTATTATTATTATTATTATTATTATTATTATTATTATCTTCAGGCTGCATCGAATGAAATTAAAAGTCACAAAATATAGAAAAATTAGTTGAATCAGACGTAACTCGCTCAATTTATATCAGTTTTGTAAGTTTTACTTTTATTAGGGTTAATAAAGTTGTCGAATAACACAAAGGCGCAGTTTGATCAAAGAAATTGAATGATAGGATTAATTTTCTGTACAAATGAATTGATTGAATTGACATGGTCCTAAATAGCATTATGTCCATGCTGTCAGAGCACAATCTTACAAAAATAGCGGTTATTATGTGCCTGTGTTTCGTTTAAGGAAAATGTTGAATTAATAAACCGTACCTTTTCTGTTGCAAATTTCTACTCCATTGGCAGAGCTAATGGTGAGCCAACATCGTCGTCGTCAGCCCCCTCACCATCAGTTTTACTGTCGTCTGTGTCACTGTCTTCTTGTAAATTAACGACCACTGGTTCTAAAATGTTTTTCCAAACAATCTCTTTAACGAAATCTTCCATTTGTAATTTCACCGCGTGTTTCACGCATTTTACCCAGTCCTCAATTGTCACATTATCAAGTTCCTTATTTACAAGTTCTTCCACATCCGACATTTTAAAGTTTCGTTGTTTCTAGCGACCTCCCTTTTCTCCTGGAATCAAATTAGTTCTATTGCATTATTTAGAGGAGGTATTTGGTATTCTATTAATGCTAACGGAATGATATGGAGCATTTTCCATTATAATTATACTCCCTTCCTGTAGATGATTTAGAAATCTGTTTAAGAACCAATCGCTAAATGATTGTGCCGTCATTTCTTCGTGATAATCACTGGTTTTCTTTGATCTGAATACCCATTTACTACCTGGAACGAAACCTGTTTCAGCTGAACCTGCATGGCAAACAATAAGTCTATCTCCCTTTCCTAAAGGCACTTTAAGACCTTCATTTCTGTTTGAGTATAGCCAAACATATTTGACAGAATGATTTTTGTTGACCCACGTTTCAATCAAGGTAAAATGTGGGTCGAGTGTCACCTGATGATCTGATCATGTGCATTTTGCGCAGAAACTTCAGTCGTGCGGCAAGGATATCATTCCGTTCCATTAGATATATTTTCGCCCATCATTGGTTTCCCAACCGATTCAATAATCTTTTAGTGGAAGAAACTGAACCTGAGTAATTAATTTTTTTTTCTAAGCAGTACGGTTAGTTTGTCAGCTGTCGGAAATTTTCCGTTACCGTAAAAGTCAATAATTGGACGTCGTACAACGTCTTTTTGGAAGTCGTCTAGATTTGTAACTCTTATAGGAACATTTACATGCTTTCTAGGAGAATGGAACAATTTATCGGCACCCTGTATTTGCGCTCTTTTAACTTCCTGCATACACGGAACACTATAGAGACACTTAAAGAACACGCCTCGGCAGTCAGTGCTTGACATTTTGAAAAGTTAAGATTTTTACGCATTTATTCAGAAGACTATTTCCTAAAGAAATTATAAACACTAAACACCATTTTCCCAATTCTACTGCCATATCCACTCGATACACCATTCCCACTTGTAACTGGGCTCACTAAGAGACCTATTAATTGTTTTGAGAATGCCAAATTGCCAACACACGAAAAAGATATTACATTCACTTTCACATACCTTACTTTAAACAGAGCCAACTGCACACAACACCATTAGAAATCGAACAGACATTTCAATTTAGTAGTTTCTCTTCTCTCCCCTCACAAAGAGATAACTCTGTTTATATTCTGAAGAGACCCTTTGTTTGAAGCTGTAAGTTTATGGTTCTCAAAATTCTTACATATAAACATTCCTTATCGTATCGCAGCTGTATAAACATCGTCCACACTTCATTGCTGGAAGTCAGCACAAAACCAATGAGACAGAGGCAACTGCGAAGGAAAAAAATGGAAATCTTACGAAATTACGATGAAAACAGTACTCTTAATCAGAAACAACTCTCTGATTCATTAGAAATCCCATTAAGGACACGTCGGAAAGATGTAAGCGCAGGAAAGTGAAGGTGATAAACATGAGGACTTGGAAACACGCACGCGACAAGTAAATATAAATTACTTTTTTCGAAAGAATTGAGTACAGTATATATTGTAAATGGAAATGTCTTTGACGTACAGTATAGTAATTACATAATGGAGTAATGCTGTATTACCTTTCATGAATCATGTATTTCAATAAAGAAAAATACTAATGGATACTGTATATAAGTCAAAATTAGTATACCCGTCTAATACGCGGTCCCGATTAATACGAGGTTTACACGGCGTCCCTTGAACAGCGTCTTATCGGGGTTTTACAGTATTAACCCATAAAATTGGAACCACTGGGGGTAGAAACTTGATTTTTGTTTCTATGTGTTCAGAAAACATTAAGCATTCATCATACATACATGCAGGGTCTCAACAACATACCAGTTTTCCCAGCGCACTTGTTATTTGATTTGAGATTTCTAAGCGGCGACTATGCGGCGGGTCTGCGTAGCCCGTATGTTGCAACGCAGCACTGCCGCTATTGGCTATCGCCGATAAGCAGACACACCTGCAAACGTCAGGAGGTTTGAGCGCGACTGTAGTATAGTATACAGTATGGTATATTATAGTATAGTAGTATAATGTACAGTATAATATAGTATAGTGTGGTATAGTATTATACATATATATATATATATATATATATATATATATATATATATATATATATATATATATATTGCATTATAGTATAGTATAGTATGGTATATAGTATAGTATTATAATATATAGTATAATATAATATAGCATAGCATATAGTACAGTATACAGTATGGTATAGTATAGTAGTATAGTATATAGTATGGTATAGTATAGTAGTATAGTATATAGTATAATATAGTATAGTGTGGTATAGTATAATATGTATATTTTATTATAGTATAGTATATTTTATAGTATAGTATACTCTATACAGTGAAACGCCTTCTTACGGACACCTCATACACTCCTCATATACGGACAGATTAGTATTTCCCAACTGAAATAATGATAATTTTAACTCTCGTTTACGGACGCTCTCAGACACGGACACGGACAGCTGTTTCACAGTCCTAAAGCTTGCTTTACCTCCTGACTGCGGACAGAACTTGGCTTTCAAGGCCTAATGTGTTACAAAAATAGAAAATTTTGTTTTGAGAACTGTACAGAAACCTTAACATGAAAGAACGCAATAAGAGTCTCGTAGGCTACCACTAGCACAGTGACGTATATATTATGCAGATCTAATCTTTCAGGTAAAGCTCCCTGTAAAGCAGAAATTCGTCTGTGCATGTTGATGACTGACTGACTGATTGACTGACTGACTGACTGACTGACTGACTGAAGAAAAATAATAATTTCATGATTATTAAGAATATTGATACAGTCTTTTAAAATTAACGGATCGGAACGAATCCAGGAAATAGTTTTGTTATAGTTATATATAATAACAACCCTTCTAAATTAGCAACTTTAAACTGTTGTAGCTCCGAAATCCTTTCACACAATAATCAAAATCATGGTGGTTATTTTAGTGCTGAGAAGTTAAAATTTATATTGACATATAAACAGATTTTCTTACTTTTTATGGAAGTGGAGAAATTTAGATTTATCCTTATTAAGGCGCCTTTGTCCACGGAAATATATTTTTAAAATATATGATTAGATTCCTCATTGAAGGTACAAATAAACACATATTTTTTACTGGTGGTACGTTGATAAGAAAGTATTGAAAATATGAAATAAAGAAAATAAATAGTACGCGCGTGAACTAACCAGCTGACTGCGAGGCGGGAGCTAGCTGAGGCAAGCATGGCCAGGAGACATAACACCAGAAGTGTCGTCTAGCAGCGCATGGCTGTGCTAACATTATCGCAGGTTTTCATAAACATAGGAGTAAAATGACAAAAGAAAGAAGACTACATCCAAATATTTACTCATCAAATGTCATTTTGTGGAATGGACTTCCACGACTCCGTCTGCAAAAGAATATGTTTTTGTCACAAGTTTTGACTTGCAGACAGAAATGCAGGCATGTGTCGACAAAGTCTCTTGTACTGTGCGTTCGAATTTGAGCACCAGCTTCTTAGCTGACGAAGGAGAATGTTATTGTGGTCAAATTCGCTGCTGACCACTGAAATAATTGAAACGGAGTGGCGATTTGGTTATGAATTGGACGTTGAAGACTGGCTCTGGCTGCCTGTCGTTTTATTGTTCCTCCAATTCCGTCACACGATCCCTTTCCATGAGCAGTAGCAAAGAAGTGTCACTCTGCCTTTATGCTAAACTCTTCTTCATGGTAGCACAGATTGGTAAAGTTCTTTCTGTTTTTATATTGAGGAGCACCGTCACTGAAATAGAATATTTTCTCCACCGTGTCATAAGCTTGCTTCTGTTTCAAAAAAATTAATCGCTTTCGAAAGAGATGGACTGCAACAGTATCATGTTTCAGCCAATGGGATATAACTACAAAAGAGTCACATTTCTCAGTGCCATTGTTCCTATGATAAATAACTAACGGATATAAAGCTGCCTGATTGTTGTTCCAATGGAAACCAGGTATTTAATCTTGAATAATGAAAGCATATTTTTAGAGACGTCTTAGTATCACTAGGAATTCCCAATGCTTTAGGTTAATTTTTGTTTCTTCATAAAACATTATTTGTTGCCTTGCAATAGATGAATGTTTTGTTGAGAGCAAATAACTTTTCAATTAACACATTTATAAATTCATCTCTAGACGTTTCCAGGCTTCCAACGTTGTTTTGTCTGTAGCTACTCAATGTTTACATGAAATTGAGTCTATCAAAGCTTCATCAAAAACAGACAGTGATTGTGTTTCTAAATCTAATGTTCCGGGACACTCAGCACACTTATCAAAATAACATGACGATTGTGGTGGACTGCAAATGATTCTCAGTAGGATTTTATAGGTAGGCATATTTCTCCACTTTTGGTTAGCTCTGGGAGTTTTGCATCATCTATCATTCCGCTTCTCAGTCCACTTTTTCCTTCCCCTCAAGCCCAAGGAGGTTTCACGAGACACGGAATGACCTATAAATACAGCCCTGTTAGTTGTGTTGCCTGAAGTACTGTAATGCTTCGGGAAAGCAGATTTACAGTCCAAACCCCCTGATGAGTCGGCAACTTCTCTGCTTTTGGTGTGCAGCGGACCGATCTAGTCTAAAGACGAAAGCTTCGAATCACGGAATATGGAAAAACGTAGGCTAAATAAACAAAGCTATTTATTTTTGTGGTTCCGCCGACTTAGCTCTGTGATAACGCATTTGCCTCCAGACTAGCCGGCGCGGGTTCCATTTCCGGCGGGTCAGAAATTTTCCTCTAAAATTTGTACCTCCGGACTAGGGGAGGTGACGGCGTACAACTTTTTACCCCTAGACCAGTAGTCGGCAAATGTTAACTTAGGCGATGTCATATGAAACGCAGCCCGTCTTGCAAGACAAGCAGTAGGCTGGGGTTAGGAGAGGACTGAACCTCGGCCGTATAGTCTGGAAATAATTAACCGAACTACGTTGAAATCTGGTACTCCATCATAAGTTGCAATTTGCAATTGCTCAAATGAATGTGGATCCGTCAATCGGAGGCGCGCTTTACATTTTAACGGGTTTCATTTTTGAAAACATTGCTCACATATATATTTATGTCGAGGCGAACATTGAAATAAACCTAGCACAACATGATCTAAAGACTATATTTTGAATTGTAGTCAATTTTCGGGAAATTTTTGAATCTGAGCAATTTTCCCCTCATTTAGGCTTCTTTGCAAAGTTTCAAAATTTTATAATAACAAAACATTATATTCGGCAACGCTCTTTCTTAATCAGTTTAATATTATGGAAAAGTACAAGTGACAATGGAGTTTTGTATAATGCCTCTTTATGGTGCTAATATGAAACCCTTTAAGTAGTTTAGATCATAAACGTATTAAGTTTTCTTCCTGTGCACAACAAAATAATTTCTCTTCCCATTCTTCAACGATTATTCGTTTTGATGCACTCTCTTCGTTTAAAACAGACATGCTGATCGCCAGTTACAATTACTTGTCTATTCTGCAAAAGTCTGACATAAACTGACGCTTGCCGACCGCTGCACTAGACTGTGCACCAATAAGCCTGGCTTAAATCCCAAATGTCTCCGCAGCGCATACGACGAGAAGGCTACTGTTGATAGTAATTCGTCCGTCGCACGGGGACGTTAAGTCTGGCGGCCTTGGTGCTCTTCGACAGGAGTAGGCTACGTGCCGGTGCCAGTTTTCCCTTCTCGTTTCCTCATCTCCATCACCATCATCACTCATTCCCTACACGGCACTGACATTAACACTTACATTATACCCTAGAAATTGTCCACAGTTACACATCATCAGGGCCCGGATTTCGATGACTTTGCATCTTTTTTCTGATGATGCTAGGACAATGCTCTATGGAAGATAAATGTAGCTCATATCATCTTCAGTGAAATTAAACCAATTTGATGGGTTATTTTTTATGCATTTTTGGACACTTTTCTCTGATAGGGCATTTTTTTTACGGATTATTACTTTCTATTAGTCATATTTTAAGAACAAATCCGGGTTTTTGTCATTTTTAGCTATTTTGATTGCATTATTGTTAATATTAGTAAAATTATGTTTCTGAATCACGAAATCTATGAATTCTTGGAAATCTGTTGCATTGTGGCCTCCCCTATTCATGTTCTGTTAAACATTTGGACTCGTCCAGCTAACCGGTCACGTCTATTTTAAGACAGACTTTGTCCTCTAAAGGAATGTGGGGGTGAAATTACCTGCTTGAGGTTCGCACTGTCACGGGTTCTTGTGTACTAGTTACAATTCAGTCATTCACAGAGTGGAAGGTAGTCTTTAGAGGTACTGAAATAATATTTCTATTTTGCCATGCCGAAATTAAAAACAAGCAATTCCGCGAAATTAAAACAATTTGTATCGGAGTATGGCGACACTGTATTTTCTAGTGATGGTACTATATTGTACTATAAAATTTGTGAAGTGAAGGTTTCAGCATAGAAGAGATTCACCGTGGATCAACATGTGAACAGAGAGAAACATAAACGCGGTATTCAAGCAGGAGAAAGAAAAAAACAACAGATGCTTCTCGGGCAGTGCACTAGTGCAAACTCAGCGAATTCAGTGTTTTACGAAGAGAGCTAGACCAAGCTTTTGTCTCGGCAAACATCCCATTCCACAAACTCAATAATAATGTCTTCCGAGATTTCCTGCAGAAATACACTGGAAAATCCATCCCAGATGAGTCGACAATTAGAAAAAATTATACTGAATCATGTTACAACAAAACTATTGATGCCATACAAGCAAAACTGGACGGAAAAAAAATCTGGGTCTCAATTGATGAGACCACAGATTGCATGGGTCGCTATGTTGTAAATGAAATTGTTGGGGACATGAATGAAGAAAACAGTGGTGACATTTTCCTTTTAAATTGTGAAGTCTTGGAGAAAGCAAACTTCTCCACCATAGCCAAATTATTTGACAAATCAATGAACTATCTGTGGCCTAGCGTTGTTCAACATGATTCTGTGCTTCTCTTTCTTACGGACGCAGCACCATATATGGTTAAGGCCGCAAACTCCCTTAAGGTTCTGTATTCAAAGATGGTACATGTAACCTGCTTGGCGCATGCTTGCCACAGAGTTGCAGAAGAAATAAGGGGTAATTTTCCAGACGTGGATAAATTAATCGGAAATGTGAAAAAAGTATTTCTGAAATCACCATCTCGTGTGAATATATTCCAAAGTGAAGCCCATGGGATACCGCTTCCACCAGCTCCAATACTCACTAGGTGAGGAACCTGGTCAGATGCCTGTAATTATTACTGTGAACATTTTGAAATTGTGAAAAAAGTTATAGATTCTTTTGATAGTGACAGTGCAGCATCCATAAAAATATCCCAGGACCTTCTGTCTCACTCAGAAATTCAAGGGAAATTGGCCTACATAAGATCTAATTTTGGATTTCTGCCACGAATTATCACTTCCCTGGAACAACGTGGATGTCCCATGTCAACTCAAATAGAATTGGTGAAATCAGTTGTAAGTGATTTAAGTCGTGTGAAAGGTGAAGTGGGCAAACTTGCCTTTGCTAAAATGGAAAATGTGTTGTACAAGAACAGTGGATATGACATAATGTGCAAGATTTCTGATGTACTCTCAGGCAAGAAGTATTCATTCGTTGAAGAAGAGCTGGAAGCCGGCGATATGTGCTGCTTTAAGTATGCTCCTGTATCTTCAGTCGATGTGGAAAGAACCTTTTCCATGTATAAGTCCTTATTAGTTGATAATCGACGGTCCTTCAAATTTGAAAACTTGCAAAAGGTGTTTGTAAGTTATTGTAATGCAGTGTTGAGTGATAAAGTGTAAGTGATATTGCCATATTGCGCAAGGAGGTCGACAAATAAAGGTAATTTTTAAGTCATTCTTTTTTATTTTTAGGTCATTTTTAATTGATTTTAAAGTCATGAAGTCATCATTTTAAGGTCATTTTTTAGTATCCTTTAGGTCATCAAAATCCGGGCCCTACACATCATACATAGTGGTGTACGATTTGAAAATTTATCACAGTCCTGCCATCTATGCGCAATATGTGGAACCTGAATCACGCAAGTGTAGTGGGTGGGCATTGGATACACACACATTTCGTTATTGTGTACCTTTTATATACACATTATGTTTAAAATAACTACCCAGCTCTTTTGCACAAAGCACTACACGCCTCATAACGTTTTCTTGCACCCTCGACAGCATGAAGGGAGAGATATTTTCACTTGCTTCCCTAATTCTTACCGCAATATGATCCCTATTTTCAAGTAGATTTCCGTAAATATTATAACCCATTATTTCTGTCGACTATATTCATGTTTTATTGAATATCACTGGCTTCTGTCTGATTGTCAAGTTATATTAAATGTTTTTTTTTTCTCCTCTCTTTCTTTCTTTTTTTTTTTTTTTTGACTCTTGTGTGTTATTTAATGGCCTGAATTAAGTTATTTACTTATTTAATAAACTGTCCTCGTAAATTTAATGTTACATTTTTGACTAAGACCTCACCGTACACGAGCCTGCCCCTTAGGGTAGTGGCTAGAAACATTTTTGTTTTACAATTTTAATTTGTACTCACTAGCTAGTTAGTTCAATAAATTATTGCTTGACTATTTTGAATCAATAATTACATACACAGTATTCAGTATTATTATTTCAGTACCGGTATTTCTTGCAGTGATTTTTACAACTTTTCTCATACATAATTAGTTATAGTTAATACTGTAATGTAAAAAAGTACATAAATAAATAAAGGTATGAAAAATAAAATTACTGCCTGGAGAACACTGCGTTCATTAATGCTGTTCTTTCTGCATTTCCATTGTAACGACCAGGCTCCACAGGCACATCTGCCACCTCATTGGCTATGTTGTGCAGAACTGCTGTCGCTACAATGGTCGCCAATGTTGAGGATATTTTCGCCCTCATTTCTAGTGCCAGAACAGGACATCTCCTCTTCCAAACTTCAAATAATCTCTCTACTGGGATTTTAATACTATATAAAACAATAATTAGGATATTCATTGTTTTCCAACTTTGCACACTGAAGCCAGGTATCAAATATAGTACTGGCATGTACCTACCCAAACTAATGTGCAGTTACATCAAGAATCCTCCGATTTTTGGTACAGATATATATATATATTTTATATTTGTATTTTATTTATATTTTACTGTGCTATAAAGTGTATTCAGGTCTATGCACGTAAACTATAATAAACGTGTTTTATTGCTATAAACGGATTTTTAATGCACTTTCCACTGTTCTTTTAGGTTATTTTACTTAAACCGGTCAACTTATCCCCCAATTAGTCCGGATTAACGAGGTTTCACTGTATTCATTTTGAGTTACGGCTAGGTTCTCATCCATAAGGTGTTAGCTATTAACTTGTGAAGTGACATAGTTTTATTTCAAAGATTTTCCAGTAGAAAGAGCTTAGATCTTCTTACACCAACTGGAATCGCCGCACCACTACCGATGTAGTGGTATAACTCACACAGTGGCGATTCCTCCATGAAGGATATGAGAATGATCCTACAGTTATTTTCGTGCCTCTGGGGACAAAAAACATTTTAATTACATATTTTGATCTTCAATGCAGCTGACGTAATAATTTTATTAAATCTTCCACTTCCTGTCGTGAGTTGTCGCCACTGCACAGCTCAGAAATGATTTCTGAGGAACCATCCAAATATCTTACAACAAACGGTTTTTTCTAGCAGTGAAGTAAGTGGGCAGGGGAGGATGCTGAGGGCGGAGTATGGCTTGACTTTAACCGCGTATGAGGATATGACCGTGAATATTAATAATACGACCCTTCTTTCTGGGTGATGAAGACCCTGTCAAAGATTACAATAAGAATTTTCAAGTATCTTAAATGCATTTCAGTGGCTATTTTAAAAGAATGGAATAAACGAAATAATAAATAATTTAAAATGATATAATGATGTAAAATTTTCACTGCTTGTTTACTTTGTGACCTGTAGAGTGTAAGAGAAGGTCCTATGGCCTTAACTCTGCCACCATAAATAAACAAATTATTATTATTGTTATTATTATAAAAATACTCTGAATAAAAATAAATTACATAAAAGTAAATAAAATAGGCTATAATAAATACAAGAATTAAAAGGATTTTCAGATGACAGGACAGCCGAAAGAAAACCTGAAGTTGCATTTGATCATTTAGAAGAATTTAACTATAGCAAGAAATTAATTGCGCAAACGTACGACGGAGCATCGGTAAATATCGGGCAGTACAATGGCTTAGGAGCCATCTTCGCAAGTAAAAAGGGGAGGAGAATCGAACTTCATTACAAATAAATTGCCAGTTCCAGAATGGTGAGTGAAATACTAACATAGGCCTACTTGTATTGAATTTGAATGCTCTATTATTATTATTATTATTATTATTATTATTATTATTATTATTATTATTATTATTATTATTAGTTTCTGTCTTTGTCATCAGTCATCAATCTCATATCCTACATACAAAAAAAAAAAAATCAAGAGTCGCCACTGAACTCCCAATGTCTGCTAGTAGCTTCCCAACCAGTCGTCTGCTATCGCTGTTATTGTTTATGTTAAGTTCTATTTGTTTACATCTACAAAATTGCTATCTATTTAAATGCCACGATGGGTCACGTCTACTCCCTCTGCAAGGCTTCTCTCTTTTTATTTAAAAATTACTGTGGTTTCCCTTAATTTTCTAATACTTGTTCGCATAATGAGACAAAGAGTCCGTTTCAGTTACTACATATATGAGTCCAACTGATAGAGTTTTAGGATGTATGTAGAATGCATTTAAATTTCGGTGTCTATTTTCTGGATTTAAATGTTTTCTACGCATTCACTTTTTCAAAATTTATCTACTCCCACATTTATTGACACATTGTTCTGATTTTTTTCCGCTGTTTCAGTATATTCCATTATTTGATAATTAACATTCAATATTAATTGTAAAGTATGATTGGGTCTAAAATATTTAATTCCCTATAATGCATGCTTTCTTTTTAATTTTGAAATGATTAAATTCAATAATTTTTAATTCAAAACATAATTAAAGCTTCAGCTAACTAAAGGAAATTATATTATTCCATGCCATAAGATAGCTTGAGAATAAAATTTATTGAAATATTTGTGAAATTATGGCAAAAGACAGGAATTATATTGATATAAAAATATTAATATAAAATTAATATAATTAATTAATAATGCCAATATTAGCCTACTTACACTACAGCTTTGAAAATCTGCAATGTATGTACCAAGTAATGCTCAGAAATAGTATGCAAAAAAAACAGTCACTGTATATTTTATAGTTTAGAAATTATCAAAATTCAGTTCAGCTCCTCCTTAAGGACCATAACGAATCAAAACTAAGAACAAACCCCTAACATGTAATATCTTCATAAACAGTACACTCGACTATGCCAAACCTGTTTTCGTTAGTATAGTGCTGATAAAGTAGAGTAGAGTAGAAATCAGTGGTGGGGAAAGGCGAGTGGTAGAGTTACTATCCCACTCAGCAATCCTACTCTACTTTACAATGATCAAGTACTCTACTCTACCAATTACGTTTACATTGGTAGAGATAAAAGGATAGTTAGTACTTGCCCAAGTTACACTCCTGCTAACTGTAGTAATGACAACTAGGCCTTAGTTCTCTTTTTCCCAATCCTTCACACCTCTATATTATCTATCTACCTTGCCTCAGCTTCAGTTACATGTAATCGAACCACAATCTCTTCACACGCACGCAAAATAGCCGCACAATAGTCATACCAACACACAAGACATCATCGTATTCGTCATCATACACAATCTCGCTATAGCGCTTGTGGAATACCCACCCAGTGACATCTGAGACTATCAGAATTAAACAGTATTCAAAATAAACTTAGTAAGCATATTCTTGCTGGGAAGAGTACAATGCACTAAACTGAGTATTCTAACTTCATTGTAAATGTTTCGAAATTGTTACTGTTTCATTTCCATTAAAATATTACTTATTCAAACCCGTTTGCGTCCAATAACGGGCATTCATCGTCGTCTCTACACATTTCACATTTCGATAATAAAAGCTGTAGTATGCCAACACTCCCTTGTCAGTATAAAATATCTTATGGAACAGCAGAATTAAACAACAGAGAAATTCTCTAATATTTATCACTGTATGAAGTCAAAACGAGTAGTAACCCACCCTGAATACTACCTATGTATAAGTAGGCAGATTGCATTCTAATAAAATATTATAATTTCTACATGTTTGTGTGTCGGCATTTAGTACTCATCTAGCTATAAAATAGCAACCAATTTTTAGGTATGAACGAAGCGAATAATAATATCTTAAAGACAGAAGACGTGAAAACGTTCACATCTTAAGGGCTATACTAAACGAACGTTAAAAATGTTGCGTTGGCAGGCGTTGGTAACGCATGAAAAGTGTATAAGCTACACGTTGCGTTAGGGACGCTGTGTTTGGTTTCAGAACTGCAAAGCATGTTATACAAGTTGCACATGTAGCTCAGCTATGTGTTCAATTTATAAGTCTGTCTCAAAAAAAGAGGAAAAGGAGATGGTGAATTCATCCCGCAAACATAAGAGACTTTCGACAGGAAAGTTTTATACTGTACAGTACTGCATTTGAAAATCACCGACAGTATCCCGACAAGTTTTTTCTCTATTACAGAATGTCAATAAAAAGTACTGATGATCTTTTGAATTTAATTTCTCATAAAATTATGAAAACTGATACTGTAGGCTAATGAGGAAATCAGTTCACCCTGTCGAAACATTGGTTGTAACATTAAGGTAAGTAAAAAAATTTGCCTTAATTTGTAATGATTATATTTTTAATTTACGCATAATATGTTGAAAATTAGGAACATTACAAGCTGCAGAAATCAGTACTGACTGAAATTAACAATTTATTCAGAATCATTTGAACCATCGGCAATAACACTCAACGGCGACATATCTGACAATTGGGACATTCTTGATGTTGCCCGTTGCTCGACAAGCAGGTTTCTAAACACTTCAGAAACTTTGAAACGGGCTTCAATTGCAAGCTCTGGTCCATGATTTTGACAAATGATAATAGGAAAGCTTTGTTTCCATCCTTGTCATTCTCTCTGTCTTGTCTTTCTATAGCCACGCTCTCTGATAATATATTTTTAATATCCCTTGTTGCAGTTACTAGAATATTTTCAGATTTTTCTTTTCTTCCTGTCCCTGTCGAGCGAAGAGATGGTCCCGATTTTGTTTGGGTATCGTTTACATTACTCTCATGACCCGAAGTAGCCTGAGAAATAATACCATCCGGTATGTCTTCTAGTTTAGGTGGTGATATATTCGAAATGGTTTCATTCTCATCAAGAGTAGGTAGTAAAAAACTGCATTTGCTTGACAATATCCAGTCTTTTGTTGACGTTGCGTTGGTGACGCACATGTAGTATGAATACGTTTGCAAAAGATGGCGTTGCCAACGCAGACCTCTGCGATGAAACTTCTAAACGTAGAAGCAACGCAACCAAACGCAGCACTTTTAACGCTTGTGTAGTATAGTCATGCAATTGTACAAGCGATCATATTACCAAAAGCCAAGTTCCTATAAAAGAATGTTGTCAACGCAACGTTTTTAACATTCGTGTAGTATAGCCCTTATTGTATCGGTATTTCAACGTACTCGCGCGTTTGGGTATTGTCGTGCGACGTCATCAACAATGGCCGACAGACACGACAGGACAGATCGTTTCCATGGAAACACTGTGGTTTGCAATTTTCTACGAAAAAGTGAGAAATGATGCGAACGGCGCTTTCGGTTTTAAAAGGAGTATCTGCGATTGCGGGACGCCGAGAATTTTCGGGAGGCGCAACGCGGTTCTCCTTAGGAAGACCAGAATTGGTCAGAATTGTGACGATGTTGGGGACGGTGGGAATAGGAGGCTATTGTCTATGGAATAATCGTAGTCTAGCGGACAGGAATGATTCCAAGATTCCTGGTCCAACTCCCTCCTCAACCACGTCGTCACAACCAGAACACCCCCGGTATGTCACCCAATTTAAATACTATTAGGCACCCACCACACCAATAATCACAGCCAAACGACAGTCATTCCCCCCCATCCCCATTATCTCCCTCATCAAAATCACCTCCATCCCCATCCCTACTTTCACCTCCACCTCCACATCCACCTTCACCTCCACCTCCCCCCCGTTCTATCCTCAAGAAAGATAAAAAGGAAGATCGGGATCCCGATCGCCCGCAGAAGACGGTGACATTTGACCTCCCCCCTGAGTCTCAAGAGACGAAGGGGAAAGGCAAAGCAACCCCGGGCAAGAGCAAACGCAAGACTCCCCGACAGCGTACCGACGCTGCTCCATGGGATCGTCATCGTCCTCTTCCTCCGAGTAAGAAGGACGATTGGCGCCAGAGGCCCAAGGAACCTTCTGAGTTGGAAGACGACGACGACTTCGAGTACATCGACACTTTTATGAGGTATACGAGGGACCGAATAACGACTTGGGAAATTATTCGGGAACTACATAAACCTTTCGATGGTGACGATGTACCTGGACCATCGTCTAGACACGGTCGGAAGTAGGGGAGCAAAAGGACATTATATATATATATAGTCGACCTGGTTGGCGAGTTGGTATAGTGCTGGCCTTCTATGCCCCAAGGTTGCGGTTTCGATCCCGGGCCAGGTCGATGGTATTTAAGTGTGCTTAAATGCGACAGGCTCATGTCAGTAGATTTACTGGCATGTAAAAGAACTCCTGCGGGACAAAATTCCGGCACATCCGGCGACGCTGATATAACCTCTGCAGTTGCGAGCGTCGTTAAATAAAACATAAATAAATATATATATATATATATATATATATATATATATATATATATATATATATACACCAAATTTTAGTGACCGTCTTTCTCTATCATTCCAAAAGTGACTTTTATAAAAGAGACAAAAAAATATAAAATGGAAAAGTAAATATTGATTCAAGTCTAAGAATATGAACGTTAATTGCAAACCACAACAAATTAACACTCGATTGCACTTGCCCAATGGTAGGGAGGTTGGGATGGGCAGGGCGGAACTCGACATGCAGCCACCTCCACGTGGTGAGTTCTGGGTTGTTTCAGTTCATACAGAATGAAACAAGCAAAGAGCTGCATCTCAACTGTGAAAGGTGGTACAAAAATTTATACAGGGTGGAAGATGTTCAATAACAGTAAGTTCACGCACTAAATGCTTAAGATAAAAAGAATAGAATCTTCCTTCTCCATTTCTTTATTTTTATTTAGTAAGAAATAGATTTTGTTTCTAGGAAACATCGCTATATCGCAGTGAATTCAGTAGCAGTTGCCAACAGACGGAAACACTCTTCCCTGCAGCACAGATGGCAGTCACGTGGAGATCGCCCTTACACCCTGAACCCGCCGTGCTCTGGCTTAAGATGAATGTAACAAAAACATTATCGTCGTTGTTCCTACAATATCTCCTATGTGCAAAATATAAATTTTTTCAGTAGGAAGAATAAACACATTTATTAGTGGGATTTTGTTCATTTATTTACTCTACACATTTAAATAACACCTACGTGCAGTCAGACTACATAATTGATAAAAATAATCTACGCTTAATAAGCCAGTGTGTCACAATTACAATAGTAATATGCGTTACAAGAGCGGTACTTTGAAGTTTTCATGTTCTAGGAAAAGTTGAAAAAGCGAAACGTAGTTGAGCTTTTTTAATTTCCGAGAATTGAAAGAAAACATACCGCTCGTGTATCGTATATTATTTTGTGCGAAGATCGTTTATTACATACCTGAAAGAGGAATTTCTAATTAGTTGCAATGAAATCTTCATCTTGATTTCTATTCAATGACGGCAAATTTGCAAAACAAAAATATCTATCTTCAACATTGTTGCTTTAAATTGTTTTCTGTGTTTACTATACTCCAGCAGGCCGTGATATACGTCTGTCTCTTCCCCCCCCCCCCAGTCTATAAATGCGAACTTAAAACAAACGCTAAGGTTATGTAATGATTTATTTTTCATTCTAATATTTTAACAATATTATTTATATAACATATTGCAGTAATAACATCGGCAAGTTTGTTGATTTTTTCACGGCTTCCTTAATGTTACTTGCATCACGAATGCAGTAACTTTAATGGAGTTGTAGAGTTTACTTAATTTTTGCAAATATTTAAAAACAATAAATTAACAGTGCAATTTAAGTGAAATTGCAGTGGTAAGTTTCCAATTTATAATTATTATATATTGAACGTCTCTAAAAGTAATAAGTTAAAAGCCTAAAGCAGTATGTCACTTAAACGGTAAGAAGAGAGAAATTGTTATGTGTGTTATGTTGGGAATACTGAATGTGGTATTTCACAATTACCG
This sequence comes from Periplaneta americana, assembly GCF_040183065.1. Classification (NCBI taxonomy): domain Eukaryota; kingdom Metazoa; phylum Arthropoda; class Insecta; order Blattodea; family Blattidae; genus Periplaneta; species Periplaneta americana. The sequence continues at coordinate 1,776,248 of NW_027185503.1, forward strand.
CGTATTGGTTTTGTGCGGAATACAAGCAAATACGCACGATCTCGCATAAAAATATATGCTTCATATTCACATAGGAGTTTACTTGTACCTCCACTTTACATGGGAGGAATTGCATTGCATATGCTACAATATAACAAGCCGTAATAACAAGTATAAGCCTAAATACAGTTACAATGAGACTGACAAATTGAATCTAATTAAACAATTTAAATTGTTCAAAGTGTAATATTTTTTGATGTGTATTAAGAGTCATAAAGTGAATAGCAATCGACCGACTGCGCCATCCAGACCGACTACTTCACTTTGCTTATCCCCTCTTCTACTTTGTGTGTCTTCACTTTCATAGCTCTCCGTATATAAATATTAGAGTTATTTATATTTAGTTGGTAGTATTCTAATACACATTGCTATTGTGACGAGAAACGACCAGTAGAATTTATCCAGTGTCCTCTCATTCAATGTAAGCATGTTCCGCTTTAAAACTCCAAGTTGAGAAATTAAAATCTGTAGTTTGAAGTGATCCCCATTCGAGGTAGGATGCAGAAAGACTGGAAAATAGTCTGAAATGTCGGCTTTGGGCATAGTAAAGGTCATGTAGCACGTATGGGCGAATCCAGAAATGCATATAGAGTGTTAGTGGGAGGGCAGAGGGAAAAAGACATTTGGGAATGCCGAAACGTAGATGGAAGGATAATATTAATATGGATTTGAGTGAGGTGGAATATAACAGAGACTGGGTTAATCTTGCACAGGGGAGGGACAGATAGCGGGCTTATTTGAGGGCGACAATGAACCTCCGGGTTCCTTAAAAGCCGTAAGTAAGCAAGTATATAGGTCATGTTACATGTCTGATCATTGAATGAGCAGGCAGTATAAGCATCTGGCAAAGACAGTAGGCAAATTTACCCTACATTTCCTACTTTGTTTTTTCTTGCAAAACAATATTTTGGCTATAAGTAAACTTAAGGTGAATTCAATGTTGCGACTGGAGTATCTACAATTTAGCCATTCATTGCAAAGTAACAGCTCAAGTAGGTAATCTAAAAACCTAGTGTTATTTTTACAGCAAAGACATGCTACAGCGTGAATAATTTTGTATGTATGTATTTTCAAATTATATCGGTATTAAAAACTAATTTTACATTATTCGCATACATAAATATTTATGTTGTTTATAAAATGAAATTAAAAATTGTAATACCAGGATCAAATTCTAGAGAAGAATAGATAGACAAAAACATAGGAAAGTCACAATATACATACTTTGTAGACTAACATTTAAACACCAGAATAAGACATTTAACAAGTAGGATACATAAAGTTGATAACAATAATATATGTTATAACTTGAGATAAGTTATACAATAATTTCAGAATGAAGATGGATTTTTATTATTATTAATATTATTATTATTATTATTGTTATTATTACTATTAGTGTCATTAGCAGCAAATCATATAGATATATTAACGAAAATATAACATTGAGAGAAATGATATAATGTACTTAGAGAACAAATAAACTTGTTTTAATACATGATACATAACATAAACTAGGGAAATCTGTCCTATGACTACTTGAATCTGGAATCGAAAATTTCATTACAACAATACAGCAAATCCAACTGAAGTTTTATTATCGAATTATATAGACATGGGCCATTATTTGTACTACAGGTATGTACAGTTGTCAAAAGAAAAAGTGGCCGCTCTCCAGAAGCAAATTTCCCTTCGGGTATCTTCGCTACAATTCGGAGACAGGCGATGTTACATGTTGTTGTACCACGTTGCCTGAGATGTATAGTTATAATTCAAGTGTTATTTGTGTTACTTCATAGCGTAATGGCAGCGTTCCTACCTCTTATGCGTGAGGTCCTGCGTTCGAAGACAACCAAGTGCTTTTTATGTTCTTTTTTGTTTTGTTTTTAAGACAGAGATACAAAACATACATAATTGCTCCTTTCTCTTTTATGATTATTTTAGTAATTAACATCAGGTTCATGAATGTATTATGTCATGACTTCATCATTATTTATTATGACATTATGGCTGCAAATAAAAACAAAAAAAGATTTTATTCGCAACAAAAATCTGTGTCGTGACATTTACAAAACAAACTTACTGGCGTATACCTTATAATATTAAAAAAATTAATCGTAAAAAAAAACAACAAAAGCCACGATTCTATCTTCCCCACATCTCGATCACATCTTGCAGTCGAGTGGGCATGGAATCCACTAAAATATTTTCAAATAGCGACTGTTCTCAGCCACGACATTCCAAGCATCCTGGACATACGTAAGCGTTCTGCCCATGGGCAGGTCTTTCACTGCAAACCCAGCATTCTCCAATCTTTCCTACTTTCTGTCTTCCTCTTAGTCTCCGCACATGATCCACATATCTTAATGTCATCTATTATTTGATATCTTCTTTTGCCCCGAACCCTTCTCCCGTTCATCATTCCTTCCAGTCCATCCCTCAGTAGGCAGTTTCTTCTCAACCAATTCCTTTTTCTCTTTCTAATCAGTTTCACCATCATTCTTTCTTATCCACTTTTTCCAACACAACTGCATTTCTTATTCTGTCTGTTCACTTCACACATTCTATTTTTCTCCACATCCACATTTCAAATGCTTCTATTCGTTTCTCTTCATTTCATCGTAATGTCCACGTTTTTTCCCACTCCACACAAAACACTTCACTAGTCTCTTCCTTAATTCTTTTTCCAGAGGTCCCCAGAAGTTGCACCTTTTTCTGTTAAAAGCTTCCTTTGCTCATCTTTGCGATTTTTCTTGGGAAGGATAAATGCGCTAACTTCCCATTGCTTTCCGCATACCACTGTCTCTTTCGAATCTCAATAGATCCCAGGGGCCCAAGCGTGGCGGTGAGACAGTGGATTTGACTAATTGGGCCATCCGGACTTCACACCGAAATTCACCGCAAGGGTTAAATATTAGTTCTATCAGGATTTTTGACCTGATCAGAACCGGGAACTCCCAATTAGCCTTTGCTCCCCGCATCCTGGACGAACTTGTACAAATCGTCAGAAAATCTTGGAGGGGGATTGGGCCACTTTTTCCGCAAATGTTTCTTTACTTGTGTCCTCGTATATCAGTCGGAAAAACGTCGGAATTTAGATGTAAACGTCTCAGTTTCAATTCCTCGTCACTGCTTTTCATGTTATTGTGTTTGAAGATAGTATAATATAATAATATAAAAAGAATAAAACTAACACCAGTATTATGCAACTGTATTGTTCCAAACCTAATATTAAACTTATGTTATTTACGTCGCTTAAGAACAATAACAGAATATAAATGAAAACCAGAATATTATTTATGTCGCTAACGACGATAACAATATAAATAACTTCAACATTATTTATACAGGATCATTAAAAAACGATAACAATATAAATGATAATATCGGTTTGTTTAATTAATATAAGAAATTATATAATATGTAACTAATTATTAAAATAAAATAACCAATTTTGAAAAGAAAAATGGTTATCTATATTGAAATAATTATTTATATGAAATCAGAGTATTTATATCGCGAAAGAACAATAACAGAATATAAATAACTTTAATATTATTTATATCACTAAAGAACGATAACAGAATATCAATTATAATTTGATTATTATTTATATCGCTAAAGAACGGTAACAGAATATGAATGATAACTTGAGCATCGTTTATATCACTAAACAACGATAACAGATTACAAATGATGACTTGAATATTATTTATATCACTAAAGAACGATAGAAGAATATAAATAATATAACTTGAATATTATTTATATCGCTAAAAGAACGATAACAAAATATAAATAACTTGAATATTATTTATATCCATAAAGAACAATTACGGAATATAAATAATTATTAACTTGAATATTATTTGTAACGCTAAAGAACGATAACCGAATACAAAATATAATTTGAATATTATTTATATCACTAAAGAACAATTAAAAAATAAGATGAAAACTTGAACAAGGCCCGAACACATTAAGCGAGCACTCTACAGGTCTATGAGACGCAGACATGGAATAATTCTATAGTTCCGGAACTGCTTCTACAAGGACATGCATCGTGTAACATCGTCGTGACCCGAAGTGGACTTAGAAAATTTTCGCTGTTCTCGAATGCGGCCACTTTCTTTTTGACAGCTGTACAGGGACAACATTTTATTTTTACTAACATTTTTAATATTAACCTGGCTATACCTTTGGATCAACGCCGTTTGCTACCCCCTTCCACGACTGGAGTTCCATGATACTGGCATAATATACAAACAAATCACTTTACTAAGTATAGGAGGGAAGAAAAGTAGTTCATCATTTACGTAAACTAGGAAATATCGCGATTTTGAGTTTGATCATTTTCATTAGGTTTTTGCTTAATCAAAATACAGTATATCACATTAACAGCGAGTGTTTTTACTCACGAACTGAGCTGTCCATGTGGAGGTATTCATTATGTAGTGTATATTATACTGTTTAGAGTACAATAGCGTACAATATAGAGAATGAAGTTAAATTGAAAAATAAATAAATATGGATATTTAAACACATTTTTGAAGATGGTGGCCGTTCATTTCGATACAGGCTTCAGTTCTAATGTGCATATTATCGCACTATAGACTACTGTACCTAATCCCAATTACCAGTTTCGTCCTTCGTAACTAGTAACTCATGTTGAAATAACTCTGTACCTACTCTATAAAAGAGTACCTTACTTACTGTAAGTTCAATATTCACTTCTGCCCGATCAGAAATGATAAAATTATTCAGACATACTATCTACTGTCCATCCAACTGGTTATGTCGTAGGGTCGTAAAAAGGGAGGAAATCACGTGAGAGTAAGTTACTTAACGAGGCCCTTTTATTTAAGTTATTTTAAACAGTTGTATAATATTATGTAGACGTCCAATTCCAACAGAAATTATTGTTCTTACAAAAGAGCTAAGACAGCCCAACCACTAGCTGGCGAATTAAAGCTGGTGGGGAAACCGGAATACGACGTAGGCAAATGGAAGACAGAACCTGTGCGAAAATGATTCAATATTGAAAGCTCTTTCGTCACTGGAAAATGCGAACATATTTTTGGAACGTACTGTTTACTATGACCGTAAGGCTGTCTTGGATCTGTGTGGAGGACGGATGAACTTCATTAGTAGAAGGGGTGGGAGTGAAGTACATTAAAAAACTCAGGTGCAATAAAAATTGAAGTAAAAATAAAATGATGTCCCTGTAGTAAACCATTCGATGTGTAGATTTAAGGTTCAATTAAAGTAACAATTTTATTTCATGGGTTTGAGCTACAAAATTAATTAGGTTTTCATCACAGACATTTCATTTAAAAATATTTATATATTTGGTCAATACTAAAAACATTAAATTCGGAATGGATCAAGTTTGTTGAACGAATTGAGTATATCACAAAGTTTATCAGGAACACGCGTAACTTACTCCTGAGTTCGTTGTGTGCAATAAAATGGCTTGTATTCAGAAGTGTTAAGAACTTATTTCTCTTTAGAGAGCAGATCACTGTGAATCAAACCGTAACCCGTCTCCACCTACTCATACTTATGAAATGTATGCCCAACCAACATCTACATAAGCGATTCACATACTGTATTTCCGGGTAGGTGAATCTAATCAGGACGCGAAGTCAAAAAACAAATTTGCTGTTGAAGTTGTTGTTCGCACAAAGAACAAACTATCAGGTAGAAAAATAATACAATGTAAAGTAATGACAAAGATTATTTTCTCACTCTTCTATACATAGCAATATAGCTGTAAGAGAAAAAGGCCTACAATTAGCATCGGTCTGTTTTTTTCAGAGCGTTTTGGTAATTTGCTGGAATGTGTTTGCAAGCGGAGGGTTATATACGTCTATTTGATATTGCTTTTATTTATGTTTACTTAATTATTAGTCTTCTTACTTTATTAATACTTAAATTGCAACAGCGAAATAAATATACTCCTATGATGAACACATCTATGCAACGAATATTGGAAACATGCAGTTGCTCTATTTCATTTAAAAAATTTTTCCATAGTAACTTTAGAACAATGCATTTAGGTTACAATGATAAGCAGTGTTAATCCTCAGTTTTTTTGTGTATTTAGCTATAATATTGTCGTAACGTTAAAAAGATAGTTGCATTGTTAGTGGAAGCATGGAAACATGTCATCGTTGACCATCTGAATGATTTAGCGACTACCTTCCATCCATTCTGAAAACTCATGGATAAGAAATCCTTTCGAGTATGATGTAATGCAATTAAAAACTTTGTCTCAGGAGGAGCAAGATGAACTTGTTGATGTTACTTGTACAATTAAAAACTTTCTCTAAGGAGGAGTAAGATGAACTTGTTGATGTTACTTGTGATGGTTCATTTAAAATATTTTTCAAACAATGTACACTTGATCACTTTAGGCCAAGGTATTTTCTGAGTATAATAAAATGGGTGAAAAGGCATTGAAACACGTAGTTCCATTTTGTAGCACATACTGTATCTCTGTGAACAAACATTTTCAATATTTTGTTTCCTGAAAAACAAACATAGAAATTTCCTCGATGTTGAACCTGATTTAAGGCTAAAATTAGCATATATTGAACTAGATGTGGAAAGAATTGTCCGTAACAAGAAAAGGTGTGATTTTTTCCATGACATCTAGATTCAGGTAAGATGTTCAATTTAATTGTTGTTAATATTGCTACCTACGTCTCAACTTCTAATTCTACGCAGATACTAAAATTTAAAGTTGTGGTCCTAGCATGCCTTAAACATAAAAGGGGATCCACAACTCTGAAGTTGGCTTATGGTGCATGTGGGCTTGCTCTCTGTTTGGTTTGTTGTGTCGGTCTAGTATCCGCTAAACAGGTGCGTTTTTGGCGTTAATTTCTAATTCCAAGTGTATTGGTACGCAAAAATTGAAGTGAATAGTGTTTCTTTGTATATGCGAAAGTATTACAAGCAGTAGGATGTCTGTTCTATGTGCTCGTCTCATATACCTTCAAGGAAATAACTCTGGTGTCACCAGATGGATTAGAATTAGATTAATGGTGAAACTCCATAAGCTTCTCTCTTCCAGCTTGCATCACAGCACTGAACCTCGATTCTAGTGCGTACCTCACATGAAATTATTTATCATAAATACTTTTTACTTCGTTATTTAACGACATTTTATCAACTACTAGGTCATTTAGCGTCGATGGGATTGGTGATAGATGGTATTAAGCGTGATGAAACCGAGGATTCGAAATAGATTACCTGTCATTCTCATTACGGTTCGAGAAAACCTCGGAAAAAACACAACCAGGTAATGAGCGCAACAGGGACTCGAACCCACGCCCGAGCACAACTCCGGATCAGCAGCCAAACGCGCTTCTGCCCGAGCCACGCCTGTGGCTTCACAAATAAATTTGCAAGTGGTAGATTATAGTCCCTTCCTAAATCCGTAATAAATTGTCGCTATAGTTTCAAAGATAAAAAAATTTAAAAACTGACATGCATCCAACAGGCAATTAAAAAGCGAACATAGTGTGAACCGTTGCTTTCGTTATCTTGCAAGATTCCGCCAGTGTAAGCACATCGAAAATGTCCCTACGAGCTGAACTCTGCCGCTAGGAATGAAGCTAAACACAAATCTCTGGCAATATGGATATTGACATTATTTGACAGTTTTTATTTATTTGGTAATTTCCTCACTGCTGAGGTTTTCTTAGATTAAAAGAAAACAGATATAATACACAAAAATTTTCAAACGTAGTACACATTTTGAAAGTAAATTCTATTAAGATTGTTTTATATTCTTTCTGAAAAGTTCCCTGTGTGTTATATATTCTTTCGTAAGCACATGTTTCTGTATACTTCGTTGCACCTTGTATATACTGGGTGTTCATTTCAAAGTGTCATGACGTCACTGTTGTGAGTCAGCGATTTGAAGCGAGTTTCAGCTTTTATGTGAGAGAAGTTGCCTATTATTCAAGGCGTTCAACCTGAACAACGTCGTAGCAACAGATGGCGGACTGTACAGTCTGTGTGCTACCATAACCTCTTTCGAGCTGTGTTTTGCGCTGTTATCATCGGTTGCGTACGGCAAAATTCCACAACACAAATCAAATGCTCTGTGTCCATGTTGACCGTCGGTGTTAACGTCTACAAATACGTAAGTAATTGTCTTAACACTCTCTACATATCCCGACAGTAAGAAAAAACTCACCTCAGTACGTGCCACTACAGGTGTTACCGTACGTATCGGTACGTACTCTTCAGAATGAACGCCGTACTTGCTAGGCAACTTCTCTGGCACATAGGTAATACCGGTACGCCTTTGCGGAAGTGTAGGAAGAGTGAAGTCTCTAGGCTCATCGGCTAGCCACATGACGACATACAGCGAGCCTTGACACACTTTGAACTGAACACGCAGTACCAGTAGCCCTATACCTTAATGCACAAATTAAGATAAGGAAACAGTTTTTTAAAAGAGTATAGCCATATTGCGAACACCTGATATTTTTATTCTTGCAGTCGGTCAACATTGTGTACACGTGGAAGATTCATACTTGCGGTGAATGGAATAGCGAAAAGCAAATTCAAGTTTCTCCTTCTAAAAATGAGTCTTTTCAGAAATAAAAGAATGCTCTAAATATCAATATTATTCTTCCATAAACCCTTCCTCTAAAAGCAGTACATGATGACCAGTAGTCCTGAAGAAGCCCAACTGTACGTAACATCCTAAACGTGCAACAGTAAGAGAACACGTCATGTAAGATCTGTCAGAAAGCTGAGTTACATTGCAAATAGTCATTATCATATTACGTGAAATTCAGCCTTGGTTAAAACAAGTTATGAATGATAAAAATGGTTCTTAATTGGTTATTTTACGACGCTTTAACAACTGCTAGCGTTATCTAGCGTCCGAATGAGATCAAGGTAATAATGCCAGCGAAACGAGTCCAGAGTCCAAAGCTGAGGGTTATCCAGCATTTTCTCTCCACAAGTTGAGGGAAAACCCCGGAAAATACCTCAACCAGATAACTTATCCCAACTAGGATTGAAAATCGGGCCCGCTCTGATAAATGTTTAACAATAGCCAAAGAGATTATCTATCTCTTTTAATATATATATATATATATATATATATATATATATATATATATATATATATATATATATATTGATGTACCGAAGTACATATATTTCCATGCAGATATTCTGCGTCATCACATGATGAAAGAGTAATGGAACGGAGAAAAATTCTCTCCGGCGCCGGGATTTGAACCCGGGTTTTCAGCTCTACGTGCTGATGCTTTATCCACTAAGCCACGTCGGATACAATCCCGACGCCGTTTAGAATCGTCTCAGATTCAGCTCCATCTCTTGGGTTCCCTCTGGTGGCCGCCATCTGCACTACGTCATAGATGTCTATGAACGCAGGACCGAAGTCCATACATGTGTTGAGGTGCAGTCAGGTGAGTGACTGATTGGCCGGGATCAGACGGTATGGGCGCCGTCTTAAATCACAAAGTGATTTATTACGCATATCATATATATATTTTGATGTACCGAAGTACTTATGATATTTCCATGCAGATATTCTGCGTCATCACATGATGAAAGAGTGATGGAACGGAGAAAAATTCTCTCCGGCGCCGGGATTTGAATCTGGGTTTTCAGCTCTACGTGCTGATGCTTTATCCACTAAGCCACGCCGGATACAATCCCGACGCCGTTTAGAATCGTCTCAGATTAAGCTCCATCTCTTGGATTCCCTCTGGTGGCCGCCCTCTGCACTACGTCATAGATGTCTATGAACGCAGGACCGAAGTCCATACATGTGTTGAGGTGCACTCAGGTGAGTGACTGATTTAAGACGGCGCCCATACCGTCTGATCCCGGCCAATCAGTCACTCGTTCGAGTGCACCTCAACACATGTATGGACTTCGGTCCTGCGTTCATAGACATCTATGACGTAGTGCAGATGGCGGCCACCAGAGGGAACCCAAGAGATGGAGCTTAATATGAGACGATTCTAAACGGCGTCGGGATTGTATCCGGCGTGGCTTAGTGGATAAAACATCAGCACGTAGAGCTGAAAACCCGGGTCAAAACCCCGCCGCCGGAGAAAATTTTTCTCCGTTCCATCACTCCTTCATCATATCTCTATTAAACCAACAACGTAGTACTTGAATAATTTCAAGGGGGGAAATGTTCCGGGCCTGGGTATCGATTCCCTGATCTCTGATTGACCGTACCAGCGCTCTACCGACTGAGCTACCCAGGAACTCTACCCGACACCGTCTCAATTTTTCCACTTATATCCACACAACTCGAATGGGCTGACGAGACTCCAGAGACCCACAATGAGTGCACACAAACTGTGTGACTTGGAATTGTAGTTTTCTGTTAACGTACCTACAGTAACGTATATATTATGCAAGTCTAGTTTTCAGGTAAAGATCGCTGTGAAACAGTGAATAATAATTAGAAGGGAAAAATTGTTCCGGGGCCGGGTATCGATCCCGGGACCTCTGGTTGAACATACCCAGCCCCGGAACAATTTTTCCCTTGAAATTATTCAAGTCTGCCTCACAGGAAGCTTTATCTGAAAACTAGATTTGCAACAAAGTATTTGTACTTTTTAAAACAGTTACCGGTAGTCAATATTTAATACACCACTTCGAGATCACATAGGCCTTCCTGATGTTAATGTGTAGGATGAAATTTAATAATTTAGAATGGAAAATAAAAAAGGCATATTATTTAACACACTATGATATTACAAGTATTGAAAATTGTAGTCTGTCGCCTTCCTAGGCAATGCAGATATCTACCTTACATTACAACATAAATAATACGTCAGGTAACAGCGGTAGATCGTGTCAAAGCGTAAGACTAGAGAAGAAATTCCGAGTTTGAGTCCTGTTCAATTTTTTTCTTTATTGTTCAAGATGACATCTGCACCTGGTCCGGCAGCATGGAAACTTGGACGGTGAATCTATCGAGAAACGACTGATATCCAGCCGCTGTACTGGATGAAGCTCTCTTCACGCCTGAAGCAAGATTGACTTAGAAGGGACTCGTTCGCAAGTTTCTGAAAGGAACAATAATTCTTTGACTGTTGCGCCACTTCTAGAGCAGCTTCGTGTGACCCACGCATTCATTAATGTTGCATCTTCATGCTGTTGTGAACAAATAACTCCATGGCACTACAGCTAGTGAAGAGCTGGGGCTTCCATTTGTTTTTATTTTACACTAGATAGACCAAGGCGGACTTGTGTCCTGCTGTGGGGTCAGTACGACTCCGATCTCCACGAGACAAAACAGAAAAGTACATTAACTATGAATAAATATCCATGCGCGTTGACAAGATCCGATCCTAGGACCGTAGCTCCCCGCCACGTTGAAACTGAGTGGAACATTAGCGAAGTTAATATTGTTACCGACTAAAATGTAATGTCAAGTAAGATAATAGTCACAAATAGCCGCACGATTCTTGTTCTGCTGCTGTGCATACGATGAATTTATATGATCAGACCTGCATAATTAGGAATATTCGCTGATTATTTTTAAGCTATTCATATGAATCTCTGTGATGGCGATAAACGTCCCTCAGTAAGGCTCTGCTCGCCATGAAAATAAATGCTGGGGCTCCCCTGTAGTAGATATAGTCAGTAAAGTATCTTCTCCCTAATACAGAACTCCTAGTAAAACTTTCCCGCCAATCCTCGACCACGTTTAAATTTGGAGATAGCATAATAATCCTATCGTAAGTGACATAAATGCTCCTATATTCTCGCAATTTTCACCCAAAATATTACATACCATTTAGCAATATAATTTTGTTGTGATGTTCTCATTCATTGCATTTTAAACATCAGATTACTGTGTATAACCACAATTCAAGTCACACAGAGTTTGTGTGCACTCAAGGTTGGGTTTCTTGCGCCCTGTTAGCACACTTGAGTTTGTGGATAAGAAGTGAAAATTAGGACGGTGTAGGGTGTAGTTCCTGGGTAGCTCAGTCCGTACAGCATTCGTGCGCTACGCGAAGGGTCCCGAGATCGATTCCGGGTGCCGGAACAATTTTTCCCTGGATATTATTCATGTCAGTTGCACAGGGAGCTTTACCTGAAAGCCAGATTTGCATCAGATTACTGTATTTCAGCGTTGTCAATTTCTTCTACCTGTGGCAGTGGCTTCACCTATGGCTCCGTGGCAAGCCATGAAGCTATCAGCACTTATCGAGGTCTGAACAGGAACTACTTGTATGCGCGCAGGAGTGTTATATGTGCAATTTGTTCTGTTGACTCTATTCCTAGTTACGTGGAAGCAACGGCTTCGTGTAGCATCTACATCAACTTGTTCGTCAAGTGGTATTAAAAATTTAGATCCTGCTTGGGAAAAGCTTTTCTTATGTCAGAAGTTTGGAACATATAGTAAATGTTTGTTATGTAATCAAACATTGCAGGTAAAAAAATATAATACACAAAAACTTTATGATATCAAGCATAAGAACGATTATGCACATGTCAAGAATGATGAAAGGACTAATCTACTGGATTGATTGAGAGAAGAATTCTCCAAAGTAAATAATATATAACTAAGTTGAATCTGGTTCTCTTTCCTTGGTACCTCATTCACAGTAGATTTTAAGAGTTTTCAGGACGCAACATTGCAAATGGAAATGACCGATCTAAGATACGTCTTTAGGCTTCCTGAAAAGTTCATCAATACCTCAAGTACTGATCTAATAGAATGCTACAGAGCACTTCCGGACTCACAATTCGCAAAGCTGAAGAAAATTGCTGCAAGAATAATAGCCATATTTGAAAGTACATACTATAATTCTGTGAGCAGGCATTTTCTGTTACCAAACTTCTAAAAATTCAACAAGATGGAGAATGAGTGACAATAATCTGAGAAATAGTTTGTGTACATCCGTTGCTAACAATATTCATCTAGACTTCAAGGGCATAGTAAAATCAAAACGAATTCAGAAAAAGGCGTAAGAACGGAGAAAGGATGTCAAAACACGGCTCTCGCCTACAGTGACAACAGTACCCCTGTTGGATAGATAGCCGTGCACTTCATATACCAACATAACATTAGTATTAGTAGTATTAGTATTTATTTATTTAACCTGGTAGAGATAAGGCCGTCAGGCCTACTCTGCCCCTCATCTGTACCACAAAGTCATGCGGGTGGCAGGAACGTTGACTCACTGCTGTATTTGAATTGGAGACCTGCAGAACAGCGCTTAGATCGGTTTATATTCGACCGGTCACAGAACAACCGGCAAGGGTGAGCATTAGGGTGGAGTGAAAAAATTAATTTCAGAATTTAAATTCGGCAGGCCTTTCAAAAGTTGTCATTTAATGTCAAATGATCATGTACGAAATTTTTTGGATTTATTTTAATATTTAGATGCGCCCCAGAGGTTTCGACAATTTCCTAATAGTTAAAAATAAGAAAAAATGAGCTTTTGTTTTATTGTTATTACTTAATTGATTATATTACCTCATTTTCAGTTTGAGAGAGGATATGGATCACAGTCGTAGCGAGATATTGGAAAGGGGCAAGGGTACCCCAAGTACAAGGAGCACAACAGAATGCCCAATATCTGACACTCCAGCAAAAATATCAGAAAATGTTCTTCCAACCAGTGCTGATGTACTGAGCAACTGTCAACTGTGAGATGGAACATGAAACTTGATATTCATTCAAAATAACCAAACATCAGTGATATTGCAGAAATAGTTTCCATAGATATTGAGAAGATGTGGAGGAAATCATCTATTCCTCACATTTCTCACAAACGTGTAGTTGAAACATAATTTTATTACACAGTAAATACAGAAACATATTGAAACCATTCAAAGGTAGAGAAAGTGATACGAATTACAAAACAAAAGTTGAAACTACTGCAAAACTACTAATTCACAATTATTCGATATTGCCTTTTGCAAATGTACATACTTTTTAAAATGCAAGTGTCCAAAAGACAAGAAGCTTCCAAGTGGTGAGCGAAGTTCATTGTTGACCAGAGAATCATGAGGAAAATGGTAATTGGTGGTATTGACTTTAAAATGACCCGGCATATTAAGAAAAATGAGGAACGAAAGGTGAAGGAACAAAGGAGATTGGAGGTGAGTGTCAACAGAATATCGGTAAGTATTGCATCTGAAAGCAGTTCAGGATTAGGTGATGGGGAAGAAAATAAAAGTAGAAATAAACCAATAACCAGAATAAAGAAAAATCAAATGAGATTGCATCTCCCAAACATGGCAAGGCGTGACCTTTCAGATCGAGCAGCTCCCTCTGTTGCTAGTGCTCGTTTGCATGTCATTGGTGTTGGATATGATGGTGAGACAAGTAATGTCATCGATCGTAATAAAGTACGCAGAGAAAGGAAGAAGTTTAGACAGGAAGCGATGGAAAGATTTGCTGAAAATTCCCGCCCTCTTGATGGGTTGTACTTCGATGGAAGAAAAGCCCTTAAAAAAGTTCAAATTAAGAAAGGTTTCAAGTCCCATGCATCTACTCAGTTGGAAGATCATTACACACTTGTTCAAGAACAGTATTCATGATACATAGGTCATTACAGTTCCGAGTGGTGAATCAAAAATTTATTACAAGAGATGTTGTCATTTTTCCATAAACAGACAATTTCCTTATAAAACCTCACAGTAATAGGATGTGATGGAACAAATATAAACACTGGAGTCAAAGGTGGAGTCACATTCACTGGCAAGAAACACAGAGACAGGAACCACCAGTAACAAAGAATGTAGAAGAAGAAGAAGAAGAAGAAGAAACATTAGATGTAATTTATTCACGACAGGAGATAAACACTGACATACTCCAATTTCCATGTCACACTCTAGCGACTGAGATTTATTTTCACCTTATAACAGAAACATCCAAAAGTGTTTGTGGGGAAGACAGCTGACATAGTTTTGTTCTTGCAGGAATACAATTAAGGTAGCTAATGAAATCATTCAATACAAAGTCTGAATATACTCCTTGAAATTTGGAAAATAAGTTGCAAACCATTACACAAATTGTATCACTAACTAAATATAGTATAATATATTCACTTACGCATTTGTAAAATGCATATTTGTCCAGGGGCTGTCATAAGTAAATAATTATTCCATTAGAATTGAAGAATTTTTTTTTTTTTTGGAAAGTGGGCATTTTAGTAGTAATTACCTAAATTAGTATTTGTAAGTGAAGTGCATGTATCAGACATTTAAAGTGACTTGAAATATACTTTAAAATAGTAATTTGCAGATTATTATAAAAAAAATGTTTAACCGTTTGATGTTCCGATATTTGTTCTATACTTCACAGCGCTTGGGGCGCATCAAAGAATTGAGATAGAAACTTGAGATTTTCAATGAATAATAGCTATATCAATACACAACTTTTGCACACCCTGCCGATTTGAAATTCAACAAAAAATGTTTTCCCTATACTTTTCACTCCACCCTAGTGAGCACCCAACCGAATATCCGGGTTTCGAGCGGTTGTGTCTGATGTCTTGCTGGCTACACAGAACCACAGATATATATGACAGGACACCAAGCGCCCTTCATTATACAGGACTCTGTTTACATTTTATAACTACGCCAATGGAGTAACAATTGAAGGAAATTTACTTTTCCTAATTAAAAAAAGTGTTAGCTTGAAATAGGATTATAATTGATTGCACACTTTGGTACATTTATATTCATAACTAATATATAAATCAACTAATGGACACCGGTAACAACAAAGGAAATAAGCGTAATGCAGAAATGAAATCTAACATGTAAACAAATACAAGAATAAAATAAATTACAATTACTTACAAATAGAAGCGCAAATAAGTAGCCTGTACACTTACTATTGTAACGTTCATACTTCAACTCAAAATGCATAGGCTACCTCTGAAAGAGTAGTTGTTAATATAGCCTGTGTCTTTTAATTCTAAGTGGATGTATTATTATTTCACTAATAAATCATTTTAAGGAGATAACAAGCTCTAACTATTCTCGCTTCATGATGAATGTTGTCCAATAACTGGATTGCCGAATGAATGAATGAATGAATGAATGAATGAATGAATGAATGAATGAATGAATGAATGAATGAATGAATGAATGAATGAATGAATGAATGAATGAATGAATGAATGAGCGGATCAATCCATTCAACCAACCAATCAATCGGGAGAGAGGAGGAAATATCAATTGAAAGGTACACGATGATAATCGCGTCCTTGCAACGATTCTTGGAACTCTTGGATGGCTCAATATTATATGTCTTTCATGATCCAGAGCCGTCCACACGAGAAAGACTCGGACATTCGTTAAACCGAACATTGTACTACTCCGCGAGACGGAAGAGCTTCGCATACTGTCTATAGCGCCGGGCGTTCAGTAGCAATATATAATTTCTATTTTTCGTAACCGATAGTACTCCCATCACAACCACGATGTTTTTGTACACAAGTGCAGGAACAAATATCATCACTGCGGCGATGCTAAATGCCCCATTCTCAGGGCAAGTATCCCATGGCTCCGACGAGATTAACTATCTGACGCACTTTGCGAGTTTCCTGTTCGCTGCGACGACGTTAACTCACTCGCCGTCAGGGCAAGAGCCGACAAGACTCCAAGAATGTTCATTACATGACGTTCCGGGCGAGAGTCCTTTCCCCTGCGATGAAATGATATACTACACTCCTTAAACAGCATTCGAAAATTCCTCCCGCTATCACTCAAGAAAATACTAATGGAAACACTAGTAATGCCCCACTTCGATTATTGTGATTCTCTACTGACCGACCTCAATGTCAACCAGTCGCAAAGATTACAACGTGTTCATAATTCTTGTGTTCGCTTCGTCTGCGATGTCCGTCGCGCTGACCATATTACCCCA
Source organism: Periplaneta americana (assembly GCF_040183065.1). Lineage (NCBI taxonomy): Eukaryota > Metazoa > Arthropoda > Insecta > Blattodea > Blattidae > Periplaneta > Periplaneta americana. Next base: position 1,793,202 of record NW_027185503.1, read on the forward strand.
TCTTTCCAAACTCTAAACTGGCTACGGCTTAACGAACGTAGAAATTTTCATTCTCTTGTTCTCCTTTTCCAAGTCCTTCACACCTCTACACCTACCTACTTTGCCTCCCGTTTCTGTTACCTGTCATCATATCATAATCTCTTCACACGCACGCAAAATAGCCTCATACTAGCCAGACCAACACATAAGACATCATCGTATTCATCATCATACACAATCTCGCTTTCGCGCTTGTGGAATACCCTATCCAGTGACATCAGAGACTGTCGGAATTTAGTAGCGTTCAAAAGCAAACTTATTAAGCATTTTCTTACTGCGTAGAGTAGGTTTAATTTTTACTTAGTTAATAAAAAAAATGTCTCTCTTCTTAATTTTTACAATGAACTGTCTAGGTTTTATTAGTCTGTTAATTCTTTTAGTACTTTGAGTTTTATTGTATTTGTAAATTCAATATTAATTGTAATTATAATTGTAATTGTATTCTTTATATTGTAGTTGTAATCCCCTGGTAGAGGGGAAGAGAAGGCCTGATGGCCTTATCTCTACCAGGTTAAATAAATAAATAAAAATAAATAAATAAATAAATTCACTATGTCTCCCGCGGGGAATGTGCCCTCCACTCTAAACCCTTACGATGTTCTCTCCATGGCGTTCCAGGCGAGACTCCTCTCCAAGGGGGGCCCGAACCAAACAAGAAAACACCAAAGTACGTTAGCTTTCAAACCAACCAATGACAAACGAAACCTCAAACCCAGGGTCTCTAAATATTCATAATCGAGAATACCAAAACGCAACCTAGCGGGGAACATCAAAACCAAAACCCCGCCATCTATAAGGAAAAAAAAACAGAAATTAAATATAATAAAAAGAAAACCACAAAGAATCAACGAGAAAGAAAAATAACAAAATAAGAAATAGGTAGGAAAACAGAGTGACGGAAAAGACATTCGTCACAATTGGCATATGTATTCAGTACAGTCATAGGGCTGATCATCTGTCAAGTTTGAGCAAATCGTGTAGGTCTTCCTTTCACCTGCGTAAGTTATAGACTTAATTTAAAAAACTTAACTTTTGCTCGTCTCGCAACATTCAATTCGAACGCACTTACTCACTTTCATGATACAATCATTGTTTCCTATTGAAATGTTGTACCTGGACTCATTTTACAGCTCTTAGTAGCACTCTTTAAAACAAGTAAATGAACAGAAAATTTATGCACTGAATGAACATTATTTACCTGAGTTGATTGTAGAAATATCACCGTTTGCGACGCACTTTCATTTATTATGTCAGTGGTTCCCAAATATTTTGAAGGCGCGACTCACTTTTGGGCAAGATTTCTGTATGCGACCCCCACTACCGAACTGGTAGGGCACTTAATCCCCTTCGAAAAATACAATTCCCTGTAAAATCGAAAACAATGATAATTTTACTCAAAATTAGTTGAAACGACCCAAAGAACGACCAAAATAGAAAAATATGGTGCAATAATGACACACAATATTACATGAACCACGTAGTAGCCTGCGTTAGTGATATTTTCAAACACTTTAAATAGTACTTATTTGCAAGGTCAAGATGTTAGCATAATAAAGCCAAGGATAAAGTAAACGGACTGGTAAAGAAACTTGAATTATTGTCTACATCACTTGACAAAAAGGAATTTGATGTATCCCAGTGCATTAATTGAAAAATTTAGCTACGTATGGTACGGTATATACTGAGTTTGTTTTGAGAACGTGCTATCAAATTCGCAAAAATCTAAACAACAGATTTTTAATATTTTCCGGAATACACTAAAAAATACAACAGTCACAGATGGATAGTAAATCCATTTTTAGACATTTGCGTTCAACTGGCTAATATATATATATATATATATATATATATATATATATATATATATATGAAACCTCCAATTCCAAAACTGTCTACATCCATTCTTAACAATTTTCAGGAAACTCCAAAAACTGATAACTTTTTTCCTAATTGTTTGCAGTGTTCGTCATATTTGAAGCTTATTTATGGAAGGAAAGAGGGAATTTAGGCACAACATTCATTAGAAAATTGTTAGAGACATTTAGGTAGATGACGAAACGGCCATTATATCAATTTTTTAAAAATAGATTTAGACAGTTTTGGAATTGGACGCTTCATATATATATATATATATATATATATATATATATATATATATATACGTGTAACATTTATAACTTTTTATTTACGCAAAATAAACTTCTCGTCTGTGATTGATATCAAAACAAAACGAGAACTCGCATTGAACTTGAAAATGATATCACTTTATGTGTATCAAGTACAGAGTCCAGATCTGAGAGCCACTTTCTGATAAGCAGGCATATTTGTACAATAGTACTATTTTTTACTTTAGTGTATAACTAGGTGTCCTCCCTTAAAAAAGTAACAATCTTAAAATAATATATACTATTATATAATTTCTACTAATTCATTCTGTAATAAAATATATTAGGATATTGCAAGAATTGAAAACAAAATTATGGTTTACTTTTATTTTTATTGCCTTTATACATAGGTATTTGAAGTTGGTGATCTGTGTATAACGGCTTTAGGAAAAGTCAAATTGGCACACCTATCCAACTTCCTATACAACGTCAAAATTGTATAGCCTTCTTTATATACACGTGTTGTTGTACATAGTTTTAACTCATCACTCAAGCGACAAAAAATTGTTCAGGTAAGTTTCTTTCCTATTACAGCACTTCATAAGTTAGCAGACTATGTATTGGTGTCACACCCATTACGAAAAATGTGATTAAGTTAAGTTTATAACCTAAAGTTAATAAGTTTGTTAAAATTGTCAAAAGTAAGGCTAGAAATGAGTTTATCATCCCGAAAAAATGAAATGTCAAACTTTTTAAATGTTTCTTATCATGTATTTTCTGTCATAATTACCCGTAACAAGAAAGCCCAGCAGGAATGAATTGTTGCTTGCCTTGTTGTGCTATCCTCATGTGAGTAGGCCTAGGTTGGCCTAGCTACCTAGGCCTTTGAAATGACTCCCTATATATTTTTACAAGTGTAGAAAAGACTCAGTTTATGATTAATTCTTTTTTCTTTAAATTATAAATCGGTTTGTTTAATGTTACTTTTTAAAAGGTCTCTGATATTCTAGGAATTTAGTCTACGGATTTAAGCATAAACTTAAAATATTGGTTCGTTATTAATAGTACTAGACTCATTGCAGAGTAGGTGAAGTAGATTTATTCAATAAAGTCCCTACAATAATGCAACTTCTCGTGGGTATTTCTGCGTGTAGATGCCTCCTGTAATAGAGTCGTTGATTGGAGGAAGAAACTAATGGCTGATTCTGACTTGACAGGAACTTGCATATTGACAGGAAGAAAAAGGGATGAAAAACAAGAAAAAGTGAATTGTTATCTAATTCTAAAAAGTTAAAAGATTAGCGAGCAAGAGACAATGGTCGTCAGAACAAATGTCCAGAAAGAAAAAAAACTTCATTTCATGCAACAGCCAGCTTAGCGAGAAATTTCGCCATGGGTTGGTATCAGTCCATTCAGTTACTCAGAAAGGCTGTCAGCAGTGTAAGTCAATGCTCAAAAGTCCATCGAAGCAGCAAGCTGTTCTCGTGAAATAAACTTCGGAAGTCACATTTGCGTTTAAAAAAACTGAAAGCAGTAAGCGTAGGTCCTAAAGAGCTATTAGAAAATAACAAATTTAACTTGCTTACAACTTTTATTGCAGAGGTGACAGTTACCAGGCCCCGGGGAAAAGAGATACAAAGTATGTCAAAGATCCAAAAATAGGCAAGTGACATATTCTCCAGAAGAAATACATGTTTGTCATTGCATCATTTGTAGAATTTGTGCAACAAATGACGTCCATCAATTCATACCCTTCCCATTGTTGCATTTATAACGCTAGAGTTATAAAATCCCTAACAGTAAGTACTTACAATACTAATGTAGTACACGTCACAAGAATTATTTCCTTTATGTGAAATAATTCACGAGAATAAAATAAAATTCTTATAGTAACGTCTAAAATGCCGTGTTCATACTAGTTAAGAATTTAAAATGGAGCATCATTATGTTCAGATAAAGGTTTGTTTAATAATGTAATTGAGAAAAAAAAAATTAAAAAACATTTGATATTATCAAAACTTCTTCATTTATGTCTGATTTTATATATCTTTAAATATGATTGCACAATTACTCTAGACCAGTAAATCAGTCAGGTCTGTTACACCATTCTGTTCCTATAGATACAAAGTTCAAAAATAGATCCTACAGATGTCAGCACAAGCCAGGATGATGCACAAAGAGTATTCTTCATTATACCACAGTCTATTGTATACAGCTACCAAGCTCAATACGTAGGGAATATGCATCCATAGATAGTTGCTAACCACTAGGATCGCTACTATCGCCTCATTACCAGAGTCCGTGGATATCCAGAGTACCGAAATCGTTTGAGCCGGCAAATGCCGACAAATCCGCCATTGTTATTCCAGCGCGCACTATGCAGTATACAGTTGTATAGGGAAAGAATGTAATTTAAATGCGAAAAAATGCAGTGCTGCTGTGTTCAGAACTGTTCACAGAGAACTGAGGAAAGCGCACATTTGTTTTCTCTGTGACAAGGTGAAAGAAATAAGGAAAAAGGAAAGAAGTGACTTTAAATATAAAAAGTAACGACCTGCTACCTAGGCGAGCATACATTGTAAGATTAATGAATGACTGTATTTTGATATTTATTTTTTCAAATTTGGGCCCCAAAGTATTTTTATAAAACTAATGTAGAATTTAAGTTGTTTCAGCAGTGATATTTCTACATAAAACAAATGAAAATCACGTAACAATTAGGATCAGTGTCAAATTTTTACCATCTTCTCCCTTTCAAATCAAGCCTTTTTGAATTTAATACTATTTGCTATTTGCGAGAATGACATAATATATTTGTGAAGTTCTGAATTCATTCTTGAGACAAGATTGTATTGTTTGGCTCGATTAGAAAATACAAAGACCGTAGAAACTAGAAAGCCTATTAAGGTCAGACTGATGTGAAATTTCAATTTCCTAAACTATTCTAGGTAGATCTATGAAATTTTGTACTTTTAATTTGTAATTTTAAATTATGTAAATTTAGGTTTTCAAAAATTGCTACTATTTTGGTCAGAATTTTTGTCTACATACGTGTCAGACCTTGAGAAATGAAACTTACTGTACAATTTTCCTCTTCATTTTACTAAAAAAAATAATTAAAAATATTTAATGCACTAAAAGTGTAAAAACAGAAAAAAAATTAACTCGAGCGTAAAAAAATTAATATTAAAAATACCTCTTCGGGCTGATATGCATATATATTATAATCAGGCAGTACATCTCGCTTGACGATATGTGTCAGAGGAAGGACAATTGTTTGTAAGCATCTGAAGTCTGATTAGTGGAATACGTAGCTAATCGTGGAGACGGAAAGAAACTTGCCACCCTACCCCATTACCTCCTGGCCTAGTTGTCTCATGAGTGATGCCTTATACGTGGTACTTATGAGGTTCAAACCTGTCTTCGGACAGTTGACTAAACAACAACAACAAAAAATGAGTGTTAGGTATAATATTAATAGTAAGTTTTGTTAAGAACATATTCAAAAATCCCTACAAAAAATCATGCATGTAGTACAGAATCTGAAGAAAGAGTAGCATTTTTAGCAATGCAAAATTTACAGAAAATTAAAGTGGAGAAAATTGACTTGAAAAGTATGGGATAATAATAATGATCCAGGTCTCTGTCTTTTTTATTTTCTAGGCATTTTGAAATATATAGAACTAGCATATTATATGCAGAACTTATCCTTATATACATTACCACGCTGTGCACACCTAACCTACAGTAAATAAAGATGATTAAAAATTCTGTAATTTTATGAGAACACTATAATAGATCAATATTATTTACAAATCACTATGGACTGTAGACACTATTATAACACTAATAATAAAACTGTTAGAAACTTGCTAATATTTCTTGTATCACAAACAGAAACCAAGAATGCAAAACACGTTGTTATGGCTACTAGCAACAAGTGGAATTTTCCTTTAGAAAAGATTTGTGCTCTCCTTTGTAACTGAACATCTTTTAAAGGAAAGCAGCCTTTGAAGTATGTCTAACACCTGTTGAATTCTATGACGAAATATTTCGAGAAGTCGAGAAGCTACACTGGCTCAATCGGAAATCTAATATAATAATTAATGTATGAAATATAGGGTAATTTCCAAAATGGTCGCAGAATTCAGAGTGGAGGTCGTGGACGGAGAATTTAAATTAACAGTCAGAGCCCGCAGCCTTTTAAAAATGTGACCCTAAACAGCTGATAGACCGATCGTATGGTCATGAAAATTGGCAGAGGGCATCTTTAGATCATGAATTAATTTTTAAAGATGAAAACAAAGAAACTATTTCTTTGCCAAAAATGACAAAATCACACATCAGTGTATCCTTGGGGACATTATACTGAAATTACTAACTTCCATATTTTTAAAGCTAAAGTCACAAAATGTTTATCACTAGTATATCTGGTTGATGATAACACATGTACAAAATTTCGTCTCTCTCTCTCTCTCTCTGATAAGTGGTTTGCATTTTATTAATAACTTAATTATATAGTGTATTGCTTAATGCAAAAACTCCCTTGCGCCACAATTTACATTATTTTTCATTGATATTCACTTATAAGATTCTTTATATACATTGGAACAAACATTACTATTGGAATTTTCTGTACAGCGAATGGGTAAATTACTAGAAATTTTTATGACTATCAATTTTTTTATTTTTTTATAATAAAAAATTATAGTAATTTACTTATTAATTTTACACCAAAACCTTATAGTAAGCTTTGATTCCATGTATGTAAGGAGCCATATAAGTAAATATTACTTAAGAATAATGTCAATTTTAGTACAAGCGACTTTTTATATAAAGCGGTTCAATATTTTAATGAAATAATTAGTAAAATACAAACCACGTATCATAGGCGGGTGCAATTTTGTACACTTGTCACTATTAAGCAGATATACCAGCGATCAAAATTTGGTGAGTCTAGCTTCGTAAGTATGGTAGTTATTGAGTTCACTGTTGTGAACTCTTAAAACTAATGAACTTCGAGAAATGTCAGTATAGTGTCCCCTTATATGCGTTAGCACGTGGAATGCAGTTGGAAATGTTTATATTTATTATTATTTTATTTTCAACATTGTTTTCATTTGTTACTTGCAATTTATTAAGTTCATGCTGCTGTAATACCTATAACTGTGACGTTTATGAAGGAGTGTATTGAACACTTAAATGTATATTTATGCTGTAATAATTATTAACAGGGGCGGCTTTAGAGGTAGTGCTGTTGTGCCATGGCACTACCAGAATACACAAGGAAAAGGAGAATTCATATTTTCCGCTCAAAACCTCAGAGAAATAAGTTACGCTTATACAAACTCTACCGTCAATATGATCTGTGCAGCGAAACACGTTGTAACCAGTGTTTGGAGGATGGATCTGTGCCAGGCACTACATTCCATAAGAAACATAATGGGATGCGCGCGCAATCTTCATGTTCGTTCGTCCTTTTCAGCATCTAAAACACGATCTAAAATGTGCCAGGCACAATTTGCCGGTGGCTTTTGCAATGCTTGTAAAACAGTATACATCCCCATTTTCTACGCCAATCCCTTACTACCTCTCGCTCTGTCTGTCCTTCCACTTTGTCGGAACAAGTTTCTTAGAGCGAAGACTGCAACAATGAGATAATAAAAATCTCCCCGGTTTCTTGAAAATTTGGCTTGAGAAAGTTTTCACTTTATTATTTATACCAACAGTACCAAATGTAGTGTGAACGTGTTAAGTCGTGAGGTTGTCATCGTAATAGTGGTCGTGTTTTCGTGTTGTGTACTGTGAAAAAATGATTTCGGTTGGCGCTTTATTGAAATCTCCGTTTTTAACATTAACATATGAAAACAAACTTCGTGTTAAAGAATTAGGCAGACCAACACCGCACTTAAATATTCATCAAAAGCAACAAAGTCCTAAAGTTAACAGATCTCGCAAATTCAACCCAGATATTTATTTAAAAAACAACTGGTTGTGTGGATGTGATGTGAAAAATGCGTTCTTCTGTTTCCCGTGTCTTCTGTTCGGAGGTGAACTTAGCTGGTCATACTTTGCATATTTTCACTCTGTAATGAAATATGGATTAATATTCTGGGGTAACTCGTCTGAAGCTAAACACGTTTTTGTTTTACAAAATAAAGCTATAAGAATAATGGCCAGTGTGCATAAAAGGATATCATGTAAAAATATTTTCCGAAACTTAGAAATCTTGACTTTACCTTGTGAATACATTCTTTCCCTAATGATGCTGTATATTAAGAACCAAGATAAATTCAGTATTAATCAAGACATTCATCATTTTAATACAAGACATAAGTCAGATCTTCATCTACCCTCTGTTAGTCTAAGCTGTTTTAAAAAAGGAGTTCGCTATTCATGTATAACAGTCTTCAATGCACTGCCTAATTATCTTAAAGATTTGAAGAACCACGAGAAAAGGTTCAGAAAAGAATTAACCAAATTTCTACATACTCATACCTTCTACACAATTGATGAATTGTTTATGCTTGTGAATTGAATTATTCTACTTAAATGACATGTACAATTTTATATAGCTCAACTAAAATATGTTTTTATATTGACTTAATCTGTTTACTATGTATTGTATTTTTTTGTTTAGCATAACTGATGAATTGTATGTACTGTAAATTGAATAATATACTGTATAGGTCAACTGATGAATTGTTTAAGCTTATAAATTGAATTAATCTACTTCATATGAATTGTATAGCTTAATGAAAATAAGTTTGTAAATTGAACTAATTTGATTGTATATGTTTGTATAGTTTGGCTGATGAATTGTATATGTTCTTAAAATGATTACTAGTCTGTGTAGCTCTACTGGTGAATTTTATATAGACCTACTGTAAATTGAATGGTAATATGTATAGCTCAACTGATGAATTGTTTATGGTTATAAATTGAATTAATCTACTTGATATTAATTGCACAAATTTGTATAGCTTAATGAAAGTATGCTACTTTGTATTGTATATATTTGTATAGTTTTGGCCGATGAATTGTATATGCTTTAAATTGAATAGTAATCTATATAGCTCTACTGATAAATTGTTTGTGTTTGTAATTTGAAGTAGTTTGCATGATATGTATTATCAATTTCTGTATATCACAACTGGTTGAATTGTTTATGCCTTAAATTTAATTAACTTGTTTTGTATTATACATATAGCTCAACTTATGAATGATCGTTTGCGTTTGTAAATTTAATAATTTGATTGGCTATGTATTGTACACTTTTAGTAGAGCCATCGATGTAGCTCAGTCGGCAGACTCGCTGGGCTGCTGATCCGGAGCTGCGTTCGGGCTTGGGTTGGATCCCCCTTTGGTCTTTGGTTTCTTCCGAGGTTTTCCTCAGCCGTGGGACTGAAGCTGGATGGTCTATGGCGAGTCCTTGGCATCAACCCCTTTGATTTGATTACCCCCCTTTGATTTGATTACCTGGTTGGGTTTTTCCGAGGTTTCCCCCACCAAAAGGCAAATGCCGGGTAATATTTTGGCGAATCCTCGGACCTCATCTCATCTCACTACATCTCGCCAAAATGTAAAAAAAAAAAAAAAAAATTTTTTAATTGCAAAAAAATTGTAAAAATTGTAGAAAATTACTAAATTGTAAAACTATAAAAATTTGTAAAAATTGTAATTGTAATATTGTAAAATGTTGACTTGTTCCACATCTTAAAGCTTCATTGCTCATGTAAGATCTATGGAATAAAATGAATGAATGAATGAATGAATGAATGAATGAATGAATGAATGAATGAATGAATGAATGAATGAATGAATGAATGAATGAATGAATGAATGAATGAATGAATGAATGGTCAAAAGTGGGTGTGACAGATTTAGTACATTTATGGGGTAAAATAAAAACACATCATAAGTCAAAGGTTAATATGAATAATGTCTTCAGTTTGTCTATGCTGGGTAAAACGAACATTGAAAATCAGTTAAATTCACACTACAGTCTAGCGATTGCAAAAGACAACGAGCAAGGTGATAAAAACAGATGTGTTAAATTTAATAATAAATTGCATACGATTTTGTGGGGCAGTAGATTTAGCACTAAGAGGGCACGATGAATCTGAGGAGTTTTGTTTACAAAATAGACAACTTCAACAAAAAAATAATGAATTTATTTTCAAGTCAGAAGAATCGGCGAATGGGTTTTATCTATCGCGCATATTAACCTGGTCAACAAAAGTGCTCAAGTGCTCCAGTTGTATGAATTTTGGTGAGTGATTATTATTATTATTATTATTATTATTATTATTATTATTATTATTATTATTATTATAGACAAGAATTTCATGCACTATAAAATCCCAAAATATGCATGCATTTATGCACTATCAAACAATGAAATATGCATGATCAAGCAAAAAATACATTAAAATATGCACTTTTATTTTTGTTTCAAATGTCTTATTTCACTTCACTTTTTTGCACAGTTAAAAATCTAACAACATTTTTGAATTGATTTCTGTGAGGTTCCTGCACTTGTCAGTCAATATGTTTTTGTACGCAGAAAATGACCTCTCTATGTTGCAAGAAGTTACGGGTTTAAACGTGAACATATTTGTGACAGTGTCAGGTCAAATTCTTCATTCAAGTTTTCGTCACAAATAACCTTCTTCACTGAACAAAAGAATCCGCAGTCCTGGTTAGCATTTATGACCCTGTCCAATTTGTTTTTCGCCGCTACATCCACTTTCCCACGGGCATAACTGAGGGATCTATGAAATTCTTTGAAAATTCTTTCTTTTGTTGCATTCTAGCAGTATGTGAAACAGATGCGACATGCTGGTCGACTTGAATTTTTTTAGTACATTTCATCTGAAATTATAATAGACCTTACGGTTACCTAGATACGATTTAAAAACGGACATCGTAATTTAATAATTATTTTAAACAAGTTTTGTAATTTTTTTGCAAAGAACAATATTGTCATACAAAATATTCGGAAACAGAACAGCATTGCTTAACTCTTTACTCCAACAGTCGCAAAATACGACATCCTCATCTGACCTAATAAAATCTTTTCCTTTACAGTAATACACTGTGCAAAGAGTACACTTTTGGAATCTTTAAATTGGAAACATATTAGAACCACATTAACACGCGCAAACGGAATAAACAAGCACATTAACAACTTACGACATTCACACACTGCAAACACAGTTTAACGGTGATTCCAATTTTAGAAGAATCTAATTTTTTTTAGTTTGTTATTTAACGACGCTGTTTCAACTACTAGGTTATTTAGCATCAATGAGATTGGTGATGTCGAGATGATATTTGGCGAGATGAGGCCGAGAATTCGCCCTAGATTACCTTGCATTCACATTACAGTTGGGGAAAACTCGGAAAAAAACCCAACCAGGTAATCAGCCCAAGCGGGGATCGAACCCGCGCCCGAACGCAACTTCAGACCGGCAGGCAAGTGCCTTAACCGACTGAGCCACACTGGTGGCTGAGTCTAAATTGCTACTAGTACTAGAAAAGGAAGAGAATTTACAACCTCCCTGAAAGAGGATGCTTTTGACCTAAATTATTTGTCGGCAATTCCCTTGAACCCTCTATATTTCCTCTCTACTTACTATTCTCAAAATATCCAACGTAATAAATTCATTTATGACAAGCAGTGTATAGAGGGTCGTCGGTAAAGTGTTGTAAAAGTGGACTTCCGTCCAGGGAAAGGTCCTCTAACACCTTATTGTGAAAATCTTAACATTTTATTTAATTTTTCTGTTATTTAGTTTTTTTCTTTTTCTTCTTCAATCCTGATTCCTGAAGCTAACATATGGGACATAAAATCGAGAAACTGAGGTGACCACATAAAACCATTAAAACATGCATTTAAACTGAATGTAATCTATATTATATGCATTATTAGGCTGAAAATTACCTAAATATGCATTATGCATGTTTTTATCCATAAAAAGTCGAAAACATGCAAATATGCACGGGAAAAGTACACATATTTTGAACCGGAAAGTAATGAAATGAATAAGTACTAAGTTTGAGCTATGTCCTATGTTCCTATAAAAACATGCATTTGCAAGGAATTCTTGTCTCTAATTATTATTATTATTATTATTATTATTATTATTATTATTATTATTATTATTATTATTATTATTATTATTATTACTATTACTATTACTATTATTATTATTACTATAATTATTACTATTATTATTATTATTATTATTATTATTATTATTATATTATTATTATTGCTCATTTCTTGTCTTTGGTTTAAACCATAGGTGGATCCAGGGAGGAAATAGTAGAAAAAAGAGTTACCCTCCCCCTTAGGGTATCCTGGATCTACCACTGATTTTGGCACTAGGCATTAAATATGTATGAGCCGCCACTGATTATTAAATAAAGTTTTTTCATACATTAGTATGTTGACTGACAATAATGTTCTAAAAATGTAAGAAGATCCTTCAGATGTTTTCTCCCTTCAAATTAAAAATATCTTAGTTTTACTTTAAATATTCCTATCCCTAGCGTGTTGAAAAGGAATAACAATGGCGGCCGACTCGGTGATTGCGCTACTCTGGTATATCCACGGACTCTACTCATTACAGACAATGCGAAGTAGTACCGGCACAGTCTATTGTTCTTAGTACTCTCAACAACTCAAGCTTCGTGACTGTATATACTAGACTGATTATACTGCTATGTTCACCCATTTTGATTTGGCGAGTTTGTGTGTCATACTCTTGCTTTGTGTTTTAGACTAAGCGTGCATTTTTACTCTGTCAAATCTGTTTGTGTTGTGTTTTCCACAAATAACAACACATAACGTCAATATCAAGAGCACATAATAATACACGTGTGGAGTAAAATTCCTATTTTGAATATTTTTAAGCAAAAAATTTCAGGTTATGACATGCTTATGTTTGCTTTGTCATGTCTGATGCCTGTCAGATTTGTTACTCCATCTCATGTCTGTTGCATTATTCAACCCGCAAACTCGGGCACAAAAGAACAGCAATATACCGACTGCGCCACCCAGAATGACTCTTTTTTTTTTACTATTAGTCTCTTAAAGATGATAGAAGAAATGATAGGAAGTGGAAAGTATTGGTGAAATCAAAGGTGTAAATGGGAGTACTCCGAGAAATATTGTACAATGAAAACCATAGACTTTCTAAAGAACCTCTAGACCGCTCACTGGCGCTAGTGTTATGCTCCCAAATTGAACAGCCGACGAGCGGCCATTTGTTTAGTGTACTGCTTTTTATTGCAGCAATGCACACGGATGTAAGGATAAAGATGGAAGGAATGTTATATTTCACTGGTTAGTTAATTCTTAATTTCTACGACGATTTTTTTTCCATATTATGTTACAGAAGACAAACTATTGTACTTCCCACGTGACTCTTTATGCTTCAAGTTTCCTCTGAGTAAAGATTCCCTTAACCGAAAGTGATAGGTGCAATCCGCAGACAGAATTTCTACCTACATTGAATCATTCAATGTGTTCAACTCATTTCGAAGATAGTAATTACCTTTCAAACTACGTTATTATACACTGTTGTTGTCCTTCACTCACTCTATATCATTCATTTTCTTCAAACAGCTGTTGTTTCAGTGCATACATGAATAATAAAATTATTCACCGAACTTAAACATACAGAAACTGCATAAATTATAATTATAAATATATATATATATATATATATATATATATATATATTTTTAATATAACTGATTGAAAGTAATTCCTTAGTTACGGATTAATTAAACATTTTCTTATGCTATTGGTGCTGCTACTGCTATTATTACTACTACTACTACTATTCCTGCTACTGCTACTACTACTTTTTTGACTTCACACAGCAGTTTAACCTACAGATTGAATTAAAAAGTTGACATATTAATTCTTTTATTAACCGTGGTTATGAATGTTCACATTCAGAGTTCCTGTGAAAATGATGCAAGTCTGAACACAGTACCTATGTCTGACAGCCAGGGTTGTCGGGTATAACAATTTAGGCGGGATTCTCCCAATTTCCTGTTTGAGTCCCGATTAAAGGGAGTCGGGATTGACAAAAATCCCGATTTTACAGATATTAGCCTTGAAAATATTTAAACAAACTAGTCTGTATTTCCCATTATCCGATATTTTTATTTATATATTGACTCAAATGGTAACAATGTAAACACAGATATAATCTGCGGATATTTAGTAAGTCTATGAGGTAGCCCAGCTGATTGTCGTAAGGCAACTAAACTCGCAAAATAATACTTCTTCTAATTCTACAGCATTGTTGATTATTCTTGTCGCGGTACTCGCAATTAGTAAATATTGTGTATTTCAAGTGCGTTGACTGGCAAGAAAGATAGCGTTTTGATATCGTACTCTACACTAATAACAGAGACATACAATTGTTGCGTTTTATAGTTTAGTGAACTATGTTTAAACATGGATTCATCGTCAGTGAAACTGTTGCAGTACCGGTTCCAAAATTAATGTATTATCAAATTGTTAAAACATAGGCTATTCGCGGTTAGTAAGAGGAAAAATAATTGTAGTGTTCACTGTACTGTGTGTCCGTCGTATTTTAGTGTTTCTTACGGAGGCGAGTAGCCCTACTACTTTAAAAAGCACGTGAACACTGTGCAGAAAACTGCTATAAATCTTATGCTAGGCTAAATTTTTGACAAGTCTAATGTCTTAGGTTAGCTTCTGATACCTCGACTTCCCTCGCAGAAAACCTAGCAACTCTACTGACAGTAGAGACACGGTATTAAAGGTATCGGAAAGAAAGTATTGTTCCTTTAAACAAAAACATTTAGCTTTCGGATACGCAATACAACACGTATTCAAATAGCTGTTTCGAAATCCCGCGCGTTTTCTACCTAACAAATGGCGGCTTTCTGCTGCTTCAATTTGGGAACATATTTCTCACTTCTCCGCTACGGCGTGGTAGGGTCTCGATGAAAACCAAGCCACGATTTTTTCTTCGATTTTGCATTATCTTACTTCGAGTCTAATATACCTCGTCGAACATCAATATGCAAAGACAATTTTCAAAATCTTATGGCATTCTCAACCGTAGCCTTCAGCAGATTTTCTCAACTCTATGGTGCAAGGATAACCCATGGGTCACACGCGACGAGCGTCAACACTACGTTTTTCCTTCATGTAAGACAGCCGTGACGAGAACGTGACTCGCGAGACATTGTGGCTCGCAGTGATAGCTTGTGCATTTCGCTTGCTTCTAACCTCCGCCAACCCCCACCCTCTCACTCACTGGAGTCAAACTCCGTTCCATTTGTATTTGTCTCTGACCTGCGAGTGGCATATGTCTCTCTCGAAACCATGTACGAAGGTTCCAAGAAGGATGGGAGGACGCATATTTTTGCTGTCGATATGATGAGAATATTAAATGTATGATTTGTTCACAAGTATTACGAGGAAAACGGTTGTATAACATAAAACGCCATTTTACTACATGTTACTGATGAAACATTAAAAGGCTGTGTTATTATTGTTGTTATAGTCATCATCATCATCATCATCATCATCATCATCATCATCATCATCACCATCATCATCATCTCTGTACGTCGACCCTTTTTCAGCAGATGTATGAATAATGCGGTTAGCTCTTCAATTTGAACTCACAGATTTACTATGTGATGTCAAATGAAAGTTAGATGTAAGGACTTGACAAATGTTGACCTTCCAAATCTTTGCCAAACAATAAATATTCGAAGCTTCGTTCTTTCACTTGCTCTGTTGAAGCCATGTTCGCTACAACTTACGTTTGTGAAAAATTATTTTCAACAATGAAAATAGTAAAAACCAAATTTGGATTACGACTGACAGACAAATACTTTCGTGGTCAACTACGGCTGGCAGTAAGTGACATAATTCCTGATTTTGAAACTTTGTCGCAGAGACATTCTGAAGACAGTTAATTTTAGGTTGTGATATTGTTCATTTATTGTTCATTTCTTTCTTCGTTACACGTACTAAACATTAGTTTGTAGCATTGTACTGTATAACATTACATTTAAGTGCTTGACGTAAGGAAAATGAAAATCCGTTAATAAGTCAGACAGTTACTTCACTTCCCCTTCGGGTGTCCGCCTAGGTGCCATGCACGTTGCAGGTTACACAGTGGCTCGGCGCACGATTACGTTTTCGCCACCGCTGATCTAAGACAACACGTGACATTAGGACGGAATAAACATCCTTGCCCTAGGCGAGATCTGAAAGTTAGCGAATTCTATTCCATGCTTGTTTGACGTTTCGAGCCTTAGCTGCTGCGTACACCACGACTAGCCCGGAGAATAAAATAACGTATTTAAAACAATATTTTGTACAATCTTACTACAGATTTGACCCTTAAGACGCATGTAGCATTCGACATTCATAGTAGTCTCAATACACATTTCTTAAAAAATTAGCCCACACTTATGGAGTAACGGTTAGTGCGTCTGGCCGCGAAACCAGATGGGCCGGGTTCGATTCCCGGTCGGGGCAAGTTACCTAGTTGAGGTTTTTTCCGGAGTTTTCCTCAACCCAATATGAGCAAATGCTGGGTAACTTTCGGTGCTGGACCCCGGACTCATTTCACCAGCATTATCACCTTCATTTCATTCAGACGCTAAATAACCTAAGATGTTGATAAAGTGTTGTAAAATAACATAAAAAGAAGCTATTCAATGAATAGCACATAAAATATTATTGCATGAATGTTATTCAGTCGCATGGGAAAACGCAATTTCTAGATAACGCCGCACTCTACCCAGTACTTAGGGTATTACTTCACAACAGTATATACAGTACGTACAGTACAGTACGTAGAGACAGCAAAATGATCTGTGAAACAAGGGAAAGTAAAACCGTTTTCGAGCCTTCATTTTCCAAGAGTATAAAAGATGGCACTGTCTGTCTCCCTCAGTCGTTCTACTCTTCCTTACATTTATGTCAGCAACGAAAAAAAAATGTACTGAAAATATTGAAGTATCACAGTAGTAGTGTGAATATTAGAAGACAAGGAAGGTAGTGACTTCATTGTTAAATTGTGACCATTAAATTTAATGCCAGGCAGCGGCGTAGCAATAGCGCGTCTGTCTCACCATCCGGGCTTGCGTCAGGCGTGGGTTCGATCCCAGCATTGGACCGATTACCTCGTTCGGCTTTTTCCTCCAATCGTAAGGCGAATTTCAGGTAATCTATGGCGAATCCTCGCCTCATCTTACCCGATACCATCTCGCTATCACCAATTCCATCGACGACAAATAACCCAGTAGTTTATACACCGTCGTTAAACAACCAAATAAACAATTAATAGGCTATTGCACATTCGAAGAGCATTGTAACGAAAACTAAAAATGAATTTTAATTTTAAATGAAACTCAAAATGTAGACACCACCAGTAGCATATTTCTAAACAAAAAAGTTCCCTGGCTCTGGAATTTCGGATTTAGGTAGTACCTACAGGCGGTAGTTGTCTTCGTCGTCGACTTCATTATCAATATCATCAGCATTATCATAACAATAACCATCACCACCACCATAAATTCCCCAAAGAAAACCTGTGAAATATCAGACGGAAATGCACGGGTTCAAATTTAGATAAAGTGGCAGTTCACCTTACTATGAAACTGTTTAGATACGAATAAAACATCACTTTTTAATATAACTGCAAAATCTAACGTTAATATGAAATTCCGAAAAGTGTCCTGGCGCTGCCCTACCTTGAAAAATATTACCTTGGCGCCGTCAGGGCTCGCTAGAACTGAAATATATTCCAGCTCTCTACTATCAGTATTGACTCTGCTTTTAGTTAATTTTCGTATGTTTTATTGGTTTTATCATAACTATCGATTCAACTACGTTACAATTTATTTTTCTTAATTTTTATTTTTGTACTATTTAAACATTTTATTGAAATCTCAGAAATATACTATAATTCTGTAAACACTCAGCAACTTACAAAACAGACGTTATCAATAATAAATACGATGAAACTTGAATATGTGTAAGCACCAACGTGCCATATGAAAAATAGGAAGCCCGATAAATCGTACCGGGAAATATGTATCGCGACAATTTGTCCCAAGAATATAATTTATGCCATTCGTCCCACGACAATTTGTTCCAAGAACATTTCGTCCCGAATCTACGACGTACCTCGATATATTGTCCCATTGTCCCAAGGCGAAAATTTGAAACAAGATCAAAATTCGTTGTACAAATTGGTTAAAAATCATGGAACTTCCACATCTTATCGTATCTCAGAAAGGCAAAACCAAATTAATTTGGAAAGGATATTTGTACACCAAGCATAGGGAAGGAAGGGAGATGTGAAAGAAGAGGAGAATGTTCTGCTAGAGTTCATTTAGAAATAGTCACATCAAGATCTAAAAGAAAGTGATCGTACGCATGCTCCTGATTGGGGCAAGTGCAGAGCAGAGATCAAAGAGTCAGCGCAGTCATCCAACGAAGCAACATCTTCAATAATGAATCGTCATGTCAGTGAGGTGTCAAGTGATCCGTACTTAAAACTTCCAAAAAAATCAACGATAGATCGTTTGGTGCAAAGAGTTCGTAAAGAAAATTTACCTTCCGATCCTAAATCCCCGTATGATTTGGAAATCATACCAGAGCGTTTCCAAATTAATAAGGACGGCAGACAGTGGTTCCTCTCTTTCAATGCCGACAGTAAACTGACAATATCTATGACTAATTTGGCACAAACGTGGGATTAAAACATGTTGGGGCAAATACTTTGCAACGATGTCACAGTAAAAATTCTTGTAGATGTATCAAAACGAGTTTTGACAAACAGTTTGGGACGAATTGTCGTGGTACGATTTTTCCGAGACGCATAGTCGTAGGTTCTGAAAAATATCCTTTAATCACTACCCATGAAAATAATAACCAATGAAAGACGCTGTGTGACGATTCTTCCGCCAAAATTATTTCGTTTCTTAAATAGGAAAAATTCCTACAGCATACACAGTGCTACGCGATAACAAAGTTCGGACATATTAGGCCGCCTTTCTAACTCTGCCAACCTATGAAGAGTATATCCCACTACCGCAGCCGTGGCGAGAAAGTGGCTCGCGAGACATTGTGGCTCGCAATGATAGCTGTGCATTTCGCTTTCTTGTAACCTCCGCCAACCCCACCCTCTCACTCACTGGAGCCAAGCTCCGTTGCATTTGTATTTGTCTCTGACCTGCGAGTGGCATATGTCTCTCTCGAAACCATGTACGAAAGTTCCAAGTAGGATGGGAGGACGTATTTTTTTGCTGTCAATATGATGAGAATATTAAATGTATGACTTGTTCACAAGTATTACGAGGAAAAGGGTTGTATAACATAAAATGGCATTATTTATTTATTTATTTATTTAATTATTTATTTATTTATTTATTTATTTATTTATTTATTTATTTATTTATTTATTTATTTATTTATTTATTTATTTATTTATTTCATCAATCTTTGTTCACGTCATGGCGGATTAGATGTATTCCAGTTCTTAATCCGCCATCACTCCCAATACAAATATAACACAAAGTAATACATAATGAACCTATAAGTTTCCTCTGTTTACAATAATAAAATTAATAGTAATAATAATAATAATAATAATAATAATAATAATAATAATAATAATAATACACAACTAGGCCTAATACTAAGTATAGCTCTTGTATTTAAAACTCCTACCCTAGCTTTTTCATTTTATGCTCAATCTCTTAAGAATTATTCTGTTAACTTCATTGACTATTCTTCGTAGTTTCTTATCGTGTGACTACTCAACATTTATAATTCCATCTCCGTTAGAGCTTTCTCTTTCTCTTCCCATCTAATTTTAACTCTAAAAGGAAATTTTCCTAATTTATGCAAATTGCTGGCGTTTAGGTGACCATTTTTATAAGCTACTATAGCGTTTATTTGTAGAAAATTTTTATCTACCCAACTGTGTCGCAAATCATTCGTTGCCTGACACTTCAGCGCAATATGCATTGCGTCTTCAGCTAGTCCACACAAAGGACATTTATCCTTCTCTACGTTCCCTCTTTTATTCTTGAGTCTCCAGATACCTAATCTCCACCATGCCATTCCCATTCTCTCTTCCCTTGAATTTAGTCTAACATATTCTTCCTGTTCCCAAAACTGCTTAACCTCCCTATAGTATTTTAGTGATAGCGCAGTCATCTGCAAAAAGTAGTCCCGGAATAGTTATGTTATCTAACACTGGGCAATGAGAATTCACATTTGCTACATTATCTAAAATATCATTAATAAATATGATAAATAAATAAGGGCTCAGGTTACAACCTTGTCTCACTCCTCTCGTTTGCTCGATCAATTTGGACAGATTTCCATCTGCTAGCCTAATCCTAAAACCCACACCTCTATACACTGATTTTATATTTTCTAAAAATAAGGAACTGATACCAATTTTTTTCCATTTTGTACCACAATTTCTCTCTGTCAATTGAATCAAAAATCTTTCCTAAATCAATAAAGCACCAGTACATAGGCCTACAACCTCTTTTAGAATTTATATATTTATCAATTATAGTTTTAATTATTAATATGTTATCACCTGTTCTTCTCTTTTCCCTGAATCCGCTTTCAAAGTCAGAGATGATATCATACCTCTCCATCCATGATCTTAACCTTCTTGTTAGCAGACCTGTATAAATTTTTCCTAAGCACGATAGGAGTGATATGCCCCTACAGTTATTTGTATCTTTCTCGTCCCCTTTCCCTTTGTAAATTGGCACAAGTATTGCTGAAGCCCACGAGTCAGGGATCCTGAACCTTTTTCTCATTCCGTTCAGCCAATCATCTTCTTCTCTTTTTCTCCCACTTCGCCACCCGTTTAATTTCCTTCCATGCTGCTGATATGTTATTATTGCTAATTAATACATTCAGCTTGTTAAGCTCATTCTTTGCGAAAGTTTTCTTTTTTACTAAGAGTAGGTCTTTATATTCTTTTTTCAGATTTAGAAAAGCTTCTTTATCATCTCTACTGTTACTCCCTCTCCACATCCTGTATGCCTTCTTATATCGCTTTTTGCTTTCTCTACATTCCAAATCGTACCAACTCTCATTTTCTATCTTCCGTTGGCCATTTAAGCTTTGCATCATACTTCTACTAGCTCTTTCGATACTGTGGTAGAGTAGTTTGACTGCTTTATCAAAGTTATTATCAATTGCTTCCTGTATTCCCATTTGTAATAATACGCTCATTTTGTCCCCTAACAAATTATTAAAGTTAACTTTTTCCTCTTCTCTCCACACGATTCTTTTGTTCCCTTTCATTCCCCGTCCATATTTGATCTCTTTACCCTCTTCTCTTGAGTCTCTAATAGGTGCTTCTACTTTTAGTTCGATACTTAAAGCCATATGATTGCTTAACGATCGGTCTTCGATTTTAAAGTTAATTACCTTATATACTCTAGTTTGCAGAGAACTTATTTCTTTATTTAGTTTGTCTATATTTTCCATGTGCCCTTCTACCGTTAGCTGAATCCTATTTAGCTTCTCATTTAACTGCTCGCTTAAACTGCTTAAACTGCTCATCATTAGCTGAATGTCTTCCTTTGTAGCCATCGTACTTGATGACTCTTCTCCTGTTCTGGGACCTGGATTCATTTCTACTCCACCAATTATGAGCAAAACCGCTAATACAGTTCCTATTGTCCATAACAACTGAGGATCACTTGTTGCCACTTGATTTGTTCCTGTTTTCAATCTTCTCGCATTAAATCTGCCGATTCTTGCTCTATATGTTCCCAGGTCCACACTCATTTTGACACGTAGAATGCGCTACACTTGCTCTATAAGTTTCACAAATGAATATAATCACACTATCAACGCCTTGTACAATCTCTATTTATAAACTACAATACACCGGTTAATATTATTCTCGCGAAGGATAACTCACAATCGCACTTAAGAAAACCGCACGCTACGGGTAATAAATAACCTTGCCTTGCCGCGTCAGCGTCAACACCTTACGGAGTTATTCCGACACGACTGCACGCTTCAACTGCTGAATGATGAATGAAAACGGCATTATACTACATGTTACTGATGAAACATTAAAAGGCTAAGTGTTATTGTTGTTATCATCATCATCATCATCATCATCATCATCATCATCATCTATGTACGTTGACCCTTTTTCAGCAGATGTACGATTTACTATGTGATGTCAAATGAAAGCTAGATGTAAGGACATGACAAATGTTGAACTTTAAAACCTTTGCCAAAAAATAAATATCCGAAGCTTCGTTCTTTCGCTTGCTCTGTTGAAGCCATGTTCGCTACAACTTACGTTTGTGAAAAATTATTTTCAACAATGAAAGTAGTAAAAAGCAAATTTAGATCACGACTAACAGATAAATACCTTCGTGATCAATTACGACTGCCAGTAAGTGACATAATTCCGATTTTGAAACTTTGTCGCAGGTACATTCTGAAGACAGTTAATTTTAGGTTGTGATATAGTTCATTTCTTTCTTCGTTACACGTACTAAATATTAGTTTGTAGCCTTGAACTGTATAAAATTATATTTAAGTGCTTGACGTAAGGAAAATGAAAATCCGTTAATAAGTCATTCAGTTGCTTCACTTCCACTTCGGGTGTCCGCCTCTCTCCATAGGTGCTATGCACGTTGCAGGTTACACAGTGGCTCTGCGCACGATTACATTTTCGCCACCGCTGCACTACTGGAATAGGCCCGCGAATTACACAGAACTGGCGTGTTTTGAATAATAATAATAATAATAATAATAATAATAATAATAATAATAGATTATGAGTGAATATTAATATAGTACATAGTGTGCAAAGAATATAGCCTATAGTATAAATTGTAATCAAGAATTCATGCTACTAAATTTACAGTTACAAAAGGAAAATGCACCTCACATCAGCTAATAATGTCTCGTGTAGAAGTGTTAGGCCTACATAAATCAGAATGTCACACAGTGTGGTGATCAGTACAGAAAAATAGTGGTCCGCGTGGTTTACCTGACCTAGGGATTTCAGATATTAGTATCAGTAGATCTAATAATGACACGAAATCAGGCCTATTTCAGTTTATCCTGCAGACGTATATGTGGCAAAAGATGATAGTGATGCTATTTCTGACGATTCTACAAGATGGATAATAAAATTAATCCCTTCGCGATCCAGTTACCAAATAAAATTACGTTATTAAAAATAAGGAGAATGATTTTAAAATTTCACGCAGGTAATACATTTATTTTCCGAGGTATAATTAAGTAATTAGGAAAAACAGCTATAACGGCTAAGGGATCATCGTACTAACCACAAGATACTTCCATTCTGCTTAGATGATCGTCCACCTCTGCTTCGGCATGTGGACGCGAGGCCAGCAGCCGGCTGGTCGGTCGTGGTTCTCAATGGGCTGTCGTGCCTCGGATCATTATTATAATTAAGTAAAATAATAATAATAATAATAATAATAATAATAATAATAATAATAATAATTCTTTATTTATACTGGCAGAGTTATGGCCATAGGGCCTTCTCTTACACTCTACCACTCTACACTCCAAAGTTTGTTCTGTGAAACTTCCGTTAACTGAGGGAGTAAAAGCTTGCTGCCTTGCAACATCTTATAAATGTACGAATACTATAAATCGTGTTAGAAATACACACACAGCTAAATTAAATTTAAAACTAGGCTCAAAATAATTCACCTCCATCAACACAAAATAACTATGAAAAGAACAGCCATGACACAACACCAATACTTGCTGTAGCTACCACAGTAACGATGATTCGATTCTTCCGAACAAAACAGTTGGCTATCACGTGCTAACGTGAAAAAGTCGGGACTTGTCAGCATGGACTCTGTTTGGGTGACTGGTTTCAGCGGTTGCCATGGTGACGTCTTGAAGCCGCCTAACTAGTTCTGTAGACTGTATGCATAAAAACCTGATATCTATTCATAAAAACTTTAGGTTTACAACATGCATCGAAACACTTGCCTACCGTCAAATGAACGCCGGACAGCTCGAGAGAAGTCTTACTTCTCTACGGACATATGGTAGCTTTAATGAAGCTTTATTAAGGGTAACTGACTCATAACAAACACTTGAGCGCCAAATCTAAGTGAAAATGTTCTTCATAATGAGTATAAAATACTAACCAAAAGATATAATTATATATTTAAATAGGCCATCCCGCTTTTGTAAATAATTAATTAATAGACAGGTCAATAGCTAATTGACAACTGTGAGTAGTATAGGATGAAGATAAATGCAAATAAGACGAAGACCATGGTCATGGGAAGAAAAATAAAGAAGTTAATCTTGCTATTTCTAAATGACACAGTCAGTAGAGCAAATGGATAGCTTCAAATACTTGGGGTGTATTAAGCCTATAAGCTGTGTTGGAAAGAGTGGGTGAAGAAAGAATGATGCTGAAACTAATCAGGAAGAGTAAAAGGAAATGGTTGTGACACTGGCTGAGAAGAAACTGCCTACTGAAGGATGCACTGAAAGGAGTGGTGAACAGCAGAAGAGTTCGGTGCAGAAGAAGATATCAGATAATAGAAAACATTTAGATATATGAGAAGACAAAGAGGAAGGCAGAAAATAAGAGAGATTGGAAAAAGCTGGGTTTGCAGTGAAAGACCTGTCCTTGGGCAGAACACTATATGAATGAAACAGTTCAATATGAAATAAACCTTGCATTTCGAGGTATGACGCCTAATACGGTTGAAAGAAATACTCCACTACGACATGGTTAAACACTGATGAACCAGTTTTGATGGTAAGAATAAACATTCAATATTTTTTCACGATACATAATGAAGAGGAATCTCGAATAACTATTGCATTATATTTTACAACTGGAATGTTAACTATAAGGACGAGTAATAGGCCAAAACCTCGAAAATTATAATAAACTCGTTTGAATTAATGAGTAACTTTAAAAAATGTAACAAGATGAAAGCTTATACAAAATAGGCCTAATTTTATTATGGCTCCTCTGTTTTCATGATCGAAGAAGATTCCATCATAACTTATCTGAGAAAGCCAGATTGGAAAAATAAACTGACCAATTAAGTGGTATTTCATAATACCACAGTCTAGTACATTCAGTCATGAAGCGCAATACGTAGGAAATACGCATCCAATTACAGTTGAAATTTATTTGCTAGCCACTAGGATCGCTACTATCGCACAGTCTATTGTTCCTACGAATACTACTATCAGTTGCTAACCGCTTGGAGCATTGTACCGCGAGAAATGCAAAAAATCACCTCAAGTTTCGTGACTATTATCATCTCTTACACAAACGCAAAACTGGCTAACGAAAGTTCTTAAACACTACATTGTGTGGTATGGAGGACATTCCGAATATAGTTCCCAATGCAGTCCTACTACCTTTGGTTCTGGAAATAACCGAGTCAAACGGCGTTGCATTTTACCATACGCACACATACATACACAAGTACACGCAGACATGTCTCCATGCATAAAAACTACAACTAGTATAAGATCGCAGGTAAATAAATTAAAGGAATGTATTATATCCCGGCAACAGTAAAATGCAGCGATCCCTGCTAGGTCGTTATTGCACGCATGCCAGTACAACGGGATTCCAAAAGCACTGCAAAACCCTTTATTGAACCTCAAACAGGTCTATTTTTGAACGGTTGTATTACATGCAAAGTAATACAATACATGATACTGAACTAACTTTATCATTCTACCATATGATAGTTTTAAATTAACGGAAGATTTTAACAAACACTCATCTTTAGAAAATGTCAAATATAGTCTATAATAAAATGTGTAACTAACCTTTCAACCTGCGAAGACATTCTCAGCCGTTCAT
This sequence comes from Periplaneta americana, assembly GCF_040183065.1. Lineage (NCBI taxonomy): Eukaryota > Metazoa > Arthropoda > Insecta > Blattodea > Blattidae > Periplaneta > Periplaneta americana. Next base: position 1,819,270 of record NW_027185503.1, read on the forward strand.
TTATTCATATCCTCCATTATCCAGCACTAACATTAAACCACGCACACAACACTTCACCGGTCACAACAAACACGAACTCCATATCTGCGATCCCCGCTCGAAATTAAAATGAGGGGTGTTCGGTATCATATCATTCAGCAGTACCAATAGTGTTAAGCTTCTAATAAAATAATAAAATGGCACTGCGATGCGCTAAGTAAATCCACATGAAGTAAATCGATGTAATTAGCGCAGTTAATTCCATTTATGTGTGTTCCTATTCCATTATTTATTTAAATATTGAAGAAAACTTGAAAATTTACCTAAGCATCTGAGTTGTTTTCAAATATATTAAGTTGGCCATATCGTTGCACTCCCTTTACTGCATTCCATCATCCAATGAGGAGCAACTTTATACTCACTCTGCGTTCTGTTTCATTGCAAGTGAAAACATTCCCAATAGCCTACAGTCAATATTTTAAGAAGTGAAATTTCAGTAAATCATGGAGAGATTAAACCAATAAATACACGTATTTGAAATGAAAATGTAATAGCTGGGCATTCGTTTATTATATCAATTTTATAAGTTTAAAAATAAAATTGTTTCGTGGATACATTCCGGGAGCAATTACTGAAACATTTATGTGGCTACCACAACCACGACTGTTACAAACAAGCGTCAAATCACTGCATGGGAGAGAGGAGAATCAGCTGTAGCGTGCAGCATTTAACCTGTTCGCAGCTTCTAAATATCAAATGATAGACCAATCATATAATAAATAGTATCTTTATTAGCTATTTAATTTACCTTTCAAGGTTGTAACTATGAACGTTTAATTCTATGTATTTATTCGTTCAAATCGAGCTTAAATAATACAAATCTTTCTTATCGCATATTATCACTAAGTGTCTGCCGTTGTGCCTATATGGATAGCGCATGTGCTAACTTGCCTTGTGATTGTTCTGCGATATCTCTGCGGTGGTGGCCCTGAGTCACGCCGATACCGTTTTCAGGAAGGTCCGAATTTGTGAACCTACCCGCAGTGGTGTGTAAGTCGGATAAAAAGGAGGTTTAGCAGAATAAGAAATAAATTTAACTAAGTGAAGGTATTCCGCGAATTGCCATAGGCGACTTCTTTACACCAAATCACGACAGCAGGCACTGCAGGAAGACTAAAGGTGAAACCCCCTGTCTGTCAGTTTTGTTTCAGTGCAGAATGCAATTATGGGGACAATATTATGCATGGTACGTAAAGAAAATTCTTGTAGTTTAAATATTATGATATATCAGTATTGTTCACGTGCAGTGTATAAAGTAACTAATATAATATAAGTAACTATAAAATAAATATGACCTGGGCCGTCTGTAAACAGTTTGGACCAATCTATCGCACCTAAGAGGTCTCGCACCTAAGAATAATGATTTTTATTTTCAAGACCAACCTATGGAAATTTAAATTATGGTTTAGGCTATTTAACAGAGGTCTGCATCGGACGTTTTCGCTCGAGCGCCAAGTAGTTCATAGCATGATCCGATAGGTAGCGCACATGCATGATGAGTAAAATTGTCACGAGCGATACATCCTCGAACGGTATAAGCCGAGCGTAGACATTCGTTCTTGGTACAGTGATGAACTGTGTAGTAACATCATAGATGTTTATCATTTGAAAACTTTGCAGTGTTTAACTAACCTCTCCATAGTACAACTGCAAAACTTGCTTTAAAATGTAATATAAATGTTGTAGGTAAATGTTTTTTTTTTTTTTTTTTTTTTTTTCACACAGGAGTGATTTTTTTGCCACATCTGATAGATGTTATTGGATGTAAATGTAATTATTATAAACGGAGAAAACAATCACGATAATGCAAGAACCATGTCAAATTTTCTAGTAAAAATAATAATAATAATAATAATAATAATAATAATAATACTCTCTAATAATTAGTGTATCAATCTTTGCGTCTGTAACAGTTGTGCAGGATGATTATTCGTTTTATTATACAGGGACAACATTTTATTTTTACTCCAATTTTTTATTGTACCTGAGTTTTTTAATGTACTTCACTCCCACCCCTTCTACTAATGAAGTTCAACCGTCCTCCACACAGAACCAAGACCGCATATACAGTCATAGTAGAATTACGGTCATAGTAAACAGTACGTTACAAAAATATGTTCGCATTTTCCAGTGCCAAAAGATCTTTCAATATTAAATCATTTTCGCACAGGTACTCTCGTCCATTTGCCTACGTCGTATCCCGGTTTCTTCCACCAGCTTTTATTCGCCAGCTAGTGGCTGAGCTGTCGTCTTAGCTCTTTTGTGAGAATATTAATTTCTGTTAGGAATTGGACGTCTACGTAATATTATACAACTGTTTAAAATAACTTAAATAAAAGGGCCTCGTTAAGTAATTAAATGTCACGTGATTTCCTCCCTTTCTACGACCCAGCGACATAACCACTTGGACAGTAGATAGTATGTCTGAGGAATTTTATCATTTCTGATCGGGCAGAAGTGAAGATTGAATTTACAGTACGTAAGGTACTTTTTATAGAGTAGGTACAGAATTATTTCAACATGAGTTACTAGTACGAAGGACGAAACTGGTAATTCGGATTAGGTACAATAGTCTATAGTGCGATAATATGCACATTAGAACTGAAGTCTGTATCGAAATGAACGGCCACCATTTTCAAAAATGTGTTTAAATATCCATATTATGTTTATTTTTCAATTTAACTTCTTTCTCTATATTGTACGCTAATGTGCTGTAGAGAGTATAATATACACTGCATAATGAATACATCCGCATGGACAGCTCAGTTCGTTAGTAAAAACACTCATTGTCAATACTGTACCGTATTTTGATTGAACAAAAACCTCATGAAAATTATGAAACTCAAAAGCGCGATATTTCCTAGTTTTCTTCCCTCCTATACCTAGTAAAGTGATTTGTTTGTATATTACGCCAGTACCATCGAACTCCAATCGTGTAAGAGGGTAGCAAACGGCGTTGATCCAGAGGTATAGCCACATCAACATTAAAAATGTTAGTAAAAATAAAATGATGTCCTTGTATATTCTGTGACGTTATCTCTGTACTAATATTGTTATTAATCTACTGCTATATCAATAATATTTTGTAAAACGTTTCTACACTGTCGCAGTATACAGGCGGAACACTATGTATGGACCTATCATATTATAAAATGTTAAATGTTATGTTTTATTTAACGACGCTCGCTATTGCAGAGGTTATATCAGCGTCGCTGGATGTGCCGGAATTTTGTCCCGCAGGAGTTCTTTTCCATGCCAGTAAATCTACTGATATGAGCCTGTCGCAATTAAGCACACTTAAATGCCATCGACCTGGCATGGAATCGAACCCGCAACCTTGGGCATAGAAGGCCAGCGCTATACCAACTCGCCAACCAGGTCGACATCATATTATATATGTGGTAAATCAAATATTGAATAATTATTAATTAGCAATAATAGGCTAACTGTATATCGAAATTTTTCATACTATTTTATTTATAACTTCATATTCCTGTTTTGGTAAGTTTCATTGACTGTTCCATTAAACGTTTGTCATAAATGCAGAATATAAAGCCTTATTTTTACCGTGTGAGCAAAACATATGTGTATCTTATCTGTCGCCTTCCAGACAAGATAAGACATGTCGGTGAGATAACCTTGTACTGTGCTTCTATTTATTATGAGCGTAACGCGACCGATCGTATCTCACTCGAGGGTGCGACACTCGACCGAGTTCAAGCGAGCGATTTAACTCCAATGCAGCACTCTGCTATTTAACGACGCTCGCAACTGCAGAAGTTATATCAGCGTCGCTGATGTGCTGGAATTTTATCCCGCAGGAATTTTTACATGCCAGTAAATCTACTGACATGAGCCTGTCGCATTTAAGCACACTTAAATGACATCGACCTGGCCCGGGATCGAACCCACAACCTTGGGCGTAGAAGGCCAGCGCTATATCAACTCGCCAACCAGGTCGACTCCTAAATTAAATGAAGCATCGTCACTTAAAATAACATTTAAAGTAAATCTAATTTGTATCTTAACCCTAAGTTGGAAATAAGACCAACGAGTATGATAGGTTCATACCTGCACAAGTACCTTTCGGCACTACACTTATCACTCACTGCACTGATTCTATCCTGATTTCACTAACACTTCAAAACCATTTCACTGTTCAAATACTTTGCACAGCTACTATGAACTATGGAACTTCACTGACACAACCACACTTCACTTACACAATAGACTTCATTGACACAACACACTTCCTCACTGATACCACACTTCAATAACAAAACATCAATTACACCATTTAAATAATGTGTATAATATACTACCGTCTATTAGTAAAGTCCTTAAGCCTATTTTTAAATAAGTACATTTTTCGTTATTGGTAAAGCCTTTAGTAAGTCTGTAGGTAAACCAGTCCAGTCCCTGATAGTACGATAGTCCGTCCTCTGTCTTCTTTCCCTCAATTTATATGAGTAATTGTTCCTTGGAGAGTAACTTGACGGTTGAAACATATTTCTTATTTCTCTCCAGGCAGGCTCACCTCTGTATGTTTTGAACATTGCACATAATAGAATTCGCGTTCTCCGGTCCGTGAGTGTGTCCCATTTTAATGGTGAATTATTACAACACTTGAGAGCCCGTTTTTTAATCTTTTCCAGTGTCTTAATATGATCTAATCTGTAAGGATCCCAATATGCAGCACCATATTCCATTACTGGACGAACTAGTGATTTATATGCAATCTCTTTGGATTTATCAGAGCCTTTTCTTAGTACCCTCATCACAAAGTGTAACGCCCTCCATGCCTTTCCCGCTGTGTCAGTAACTTGTTTCCCCCAGCCGAGATCGGATCTATGGATACTATAGGAAAATGCGTAGCAGATCTAGAAGTGACAATGATAGATATGAGAGCAGAACACAAACAAGAATAAGTGAATATCATAAAGTTGTTAATTTAAATGGTTACAGGCTTGTGGAGTGAGGTACTGAAGACAATTCTTCCAGCAGAAATTAAAGCCCGCATGAAAATACTTGAGTTCCTCGCTCGCAATGGGTTTGATACTAAATTTCCAAATATTTTCACTCCCCTTCGGATCTTCCTGACAATCCTAATGATTGTTGCGTCAGAAGAAATGTTTTCCCAAGCTTAAATAGATCAAAACTTATTTTCCATCAAAGAAAAGAACCACAATCCAACAAATGTATCATTTTGATATATCGTATTATTGAGCAAAATTATTAATAAAGAAAAGTTATAAATATAAAATATTAAGTAATAATAATAATAATAATAATAATAGGCTATTAATAATAATAGTATTAATATTAATAATTATATTAATATGAATAATAATAATAATAATAATAATAATAATAATAATAATAATAAAGCTAGTAAAAATAAATATTGGTGCTAAATTAAAAAAATTCAAATTGTGATATGTAGTTCTCCAAGAACAACAACGGATTTCTTCAGACTAGTAACTGGACGTAAGTCTTTGGCAGCGTATCTCTTCAGAATTGGGATTTATGCTGTACTTCACCAAAATGTGTCCTCTGTAGGGAAGAAGATTTAACTATGAACTTACATTACAGCACATTCTAAACTGCACAGTTCTCAACATTTCAGAAAATAAAAGTTGATAGTGAAATCGGAGATTTTTACCGACATATTTGAAAAGTAATGGAGAAAATCCAATGTTACGAATATTTCAATAAAATTATTTGAGATCAATAATGCAGCAAGAAAGTTTGAACAGTTTGATAATTTCGTTCTTCCATTGGATATTAAATTACCTGGAACTTGTTAAACTCTGACAAAATCCTAAACGTCTTTGTAGCGTAAAATCAAGAAAGACAACTTTTCCACGTTAAAGCCCTGATCATATGTACAGAGTGTAAGGGGTATGAGTGCCGTCCCTTTCACAGTCGTCGGGGACGGTCTACAGGATCAAAAAATGTCCATGCAACATTGGGTCAAAACGTGATAGATTCCCCAGAAAAAATATTTATTTTCTTATTTTTTTGCGTTATACTGCTTATATCGTTAGTAAAATTACGAAAAGAATTACATCAGTAGGTATATATAGCAAAGAGTTAATATTAGCTTAAATAAATTTTGGGTGTTCTATTACGTTTTCGTAAAATTAAATAAAAATGCATGCTTAAATTTGTTGATATTCTGGGGTGAGAGACTTAGCAACGTTCAATAGGCAGTAATCTACACAGACGTAAGTACGAGTCAGCTGAGTTCAATTTCCCTCTCCATAGCTATACTGCAGAGCGGATGGCAGTTCAGTACAGGTTATTCGATAAACAACTTACAATGTCATTCACAGTTTAGGAATATCATACGTTAGGCCTATTAATTTATGGAGAAAGTCGTCGTAATTCAAGTGAGGCAAGAAGCATGTACCGTCAACGTTTTCCTCAAGGAAGGTTACCAAAAGGGCGAACTTTTGTAGCAGTTTCTCAACGATTATTAGAAACTAGGGCCGTATTCATAGACATTTAGCGCGGGCTTCCGGTGGATCATCAGCGAAACTAACGTTTTTTATATTCATAAACCAATGTTAGCGATATGAACAGTTCGTCCCTCCTCTGGCAAAGTCGGGGCTAGTTTAGCACGCTCGTAGCGGGGCTAGCGAAATGTCTATGAATAGCGCCCTAGATGTCTCTTACCCCGTTTCGACAATCACACAACCAGAATTTCTTTTTAAAAAATGATACTGCTTTACGGAAGCGGGAGAGATTAAAATGTTACATTACAAAAAAGCTCGTGTGATTTTGTGCAGAAAACCATTAGTGTTTATTCTTTAGATGTACAATTAAAAATAGAGCAATGTTGTTACATAAAATGTCAATTTACCAAAATGTTCTATTAATGAGATTGAAAGTTTGTATTTGCTGCTAGTTTTATGTAAACAACATTATTTTCATAGTCGCTCCTGCATTAGAACAGAGCATAGGAGCTATATTCCTTCTCATATCGACCAAAATATAGAGAAAATTGACCTTGCAATTTTAAATACAATGAAACTTCTTCTATCTGTGGACAACTGTGATACAATGCTTTGTACAAAGTTTGACGCATCAAAACTTCAGTGTTTAAATTAAAAATATTTAACTTTATCGTATTTTCATAAAATTAGCAAATTGACACTGTCGTAGCTCCAAAACCCTTTCACCTAATGATTAAAATCATGGTTTATTTTGATACAGAGAAATTAAAGTTTATATTGACACATAAACAGTTTTCTTACTTTTTATGGAAATGGAGAAATTTAGATTTTTCTTCATTGAGACGCCTCTGCCCAGAAAAAAATATTTTAGTAATATATGGTTAGATTTCTCATTTAAAGTACAAATAAACACATTTTTTACTGGTGGAGCGTTGATAAGAAAGTACTGAAAATATCAAATAAAGAAAATAAATAGTATGCGCGTGAGCTAGCCAGCTGACTGTGAGGCGGGAGCTAGCCGAGGCAAGCAAGGCCAGGAGACATAAACACGAGAAGTGTCGTCTAGCAGCGCATGGCTGAGCTAGTTTTATCACAGGAATAAAATGACAAAAGAAAGAAGACTGCATCAAAAACCTTTACTCACCAAAAGTTGCTTTTTTTACAGAGGACTTTCACATCTCCTTCTACAGAAGAATAAGTTTTTGTCACAAGTTTTGACTTCGAGACAGGAATGCAAGCATGTGTCGGCAAAGTCCCTTGCACTGTGCGTGGGCGTTCGAATCTCGGCACCAGCTCTTTAGCCTCCCTTGCATAATCCTCTTTGCTGACGTAGCAGAATGTTATTGTGGTCAAATTCGCTGCTGCCCACTGATATAATTCAAACGGAGTGGTGATTTGGTTGTGAATTGGACGTTGGAGACTGGGTCTGACTGCCTGTCGTTTTATTGTTCCTCCTATTCCGTCACACGATACCTTTCCATGAGAAGTAGCAAAGAAGTGCCACTCTGCCTTTATGCCAAACTCTTCTTCATGGTAATACAGATTGATAAAGTTCTTTCTGATGTTATATTGAGAAGGAGCACCATCACTGAAATAGAATATTTTCTCCACTTTGTCAAAAGCTTACTTCTGTTTCAAAAAATTAATTGCTTTCGAAAGAGGTGGACTGCAACAGTATCATGTTTCAGGCAATCGGATATAACTACAAAATAGCCACATTTCTCATTGTCAATGTTCATATGATAAACAACAAACGGATGTACCGTTGCCTGATTGTTGTTCCAATGGAAACCAGGTACTTCTCCTTGAATAATGAACGCATACTTTTCAGACAAGTCTAGTGCCACTAGAAATTCCCAATGCTTTACATTAATTTTTGTTTCTTTATAAAACATTCTTTGTTGCCTCGCAATAAATGAATGTTCTTTGGGTGCCTCTAACTTCCTAACTTTCCAATTAACATATTTATAAATTCATCTGTAGGCTTTTCCAGGCTTTCTAATGTTTTATCTGTAGCTACCCACTGTTTACATGAAATTGAGTCTATCAAAGCTTCATCAAAAACAGACAGTGATTGTGTTTCTAAATATAATGTTCCGGGACACTCAGCAAAATTATCAAATAACATGACGGTTGTGGTGGACTGCAAATGATTCTTAGTAGGATTTTATAGGTAGGCCTAATTCTCCACTTTTGGTTTTGAATTTTTTTGAAAATTTTTGAAAATTTTGAAATTTTTGGGATTTCGACGATTTTTGAAAATTTTGACGAATTTTTTAAAATTTAAAAAATTTTGATAATTCTAACAAATTCTTAAAATTTCCATTAAATTTTGGAGTTATTTTAGTGCTAGTTGGTAGCGGCGAGCCTGCTGATGCAACGCAGAGGATGCCGTGGCTGACATGTATATCCTCGAGCCTATCGTTTCTGCCAGGGGGAGTATTGGAAATCATTGAAATTTTTTAGGAATTTGCAAAATGTTAGCAGATTTTCAGAATTTTTGGAATTTCGACAAATTTTTAAAGTTTTTTGAAAATATGGAAGAATTTTTAACGATTTTGAAATTTTTGAAAATTTTTTAAAATTTTGAAATTTTTGAAAATTTTTTAATGTTTTTGAAAATTTTGAAATTTTTTTGGAATTTGGACGATTTTTGAAAATTTTTGAAATTTTTTAATTTTTTTAAATTTTTCAAAATTTTGAAATTTTTTAAAATTTTGAAATTTTTTGGAATTTGGACGATTTTTGAAAATTTTTAAAATTTTTTAAATTCGTGAAAATTTTTGAAAATTTGGATATTTTGAAAATTTTTTAAGTTTTTGAAAATTTTGAAGTTTTTGAAAATTTTTGAAAATTTTGAAATTTTTTGGAATTTCGACGATTTTGAAAATTTTGGCAAGTTTTTTAAAATTTAAAAAATTGTGATAACTCTAACAAATTCTTAAATTTCCTTTAATTATTGAACTTATTGTACTGCTAGTTTGTACCAGCGAGTGTGCAGATGCAACCCAGAGGATGCCGTGATATGACATGTGTAGCATGGAGCCTATCGGTGCTGACTGGTGGATTATAAGAAATAATTGAAATTTTTGAGGAATTTAGAATAAGTTAGGAAATTTTAAGAATTTTTGGAATTTCGACAAATTTTTTATTTTTTTTTTGAAAATTTGAGAGAATTTTTAACGTTTTTCAAATTTTTTGAAAATTTTTTAAATGTTTTAAAAATTTTGAAGTTTTGAAAATTTTTTAAATTTTTTAAAAATTTTGAAGTTTTGAAGATTTTTGGAAATTTTGAAATTTTATTGGAATTTCGGCGATTTTTTAAAATTTCTGAAATTTTTAAATATTTGAAATTTTTTGCAATTTCGACGATTTTTTAAGTTTTTTAAATTTCTGAAATTTTTGAAAATGTTTGAAAATTTTGCATTTTTGAAAATTTTTTAAATTTTTGAAAATTTGTAAGTTTTGAAAATTTTTCAAATTTTTGAAAATTATTAAAAATTTTGAAAATTTTTGAAAATTTTGAAATTTTTGAAAATTTTTGTAAATTTCGCAATTTTTTGGAATTTGGACGATTTTTGAAAATTTTTGAAATAATTTAAATTTTTCAAAATTTTTCAACATTTTGATTTTTTTGAAAATTTTTGAAAATTTTGCAATTTTTTGGAATTTGGACGATTTTTGAAAATTTTGAAATTTTTGGTAGTTTTGAATTTTTTTGAAAATTTTTAAATTTTTTTGAAAATTTTGCAGTGTTTGAAAGATTTTGAAAATTTTGAAATTTTTGGGATTTCGACGATTTTTGAAAATTTTGACGAATTTTTAAAAACTCAAAAAATTTTGATAATTCTAACAAATTCTTAAAATTTCCTTTAATATTTGAATTTATTGTAGTGCTAGTTGGTAGCGGCCAGCCTGCTGATGCAACGCAGAGGATGCCGTGGCGGACATGTATAGCCTCGAGCCTATCGTTGCTGCCAGGGGAAGTATTGGAAATCATTGAAATTTTTGAGGAATTTGCAAAATGTTAGCAGATTTTCAGAATTTTTGGAATTTCGACAAATATTTAAAGTTTTTTGAAAATATGGAAGAATTTTTAACGTTTTTGAAATTTTTGAAAATTTTTAAACATTTTGAAATTTTTGAAAATTTTTTAATGTTTTTGAAAATTTTGAATTTTTTTGGAATTTGGACGAATTTTTTAAATTTTCGAAATTTTTTAATTTTTTTAAATTTTTCAAAATTTTGAAATTTTTTAAAATTTTCAAATTTTTTCGAATTTGGACGATTTTTGAAAATTTTTTAATTTTTGAAATTCGTGAAAATTTTTGAAAATTTTGGATATTTTGATGATTTTTTAAATTTTTGAAAATTTTGAAGTTTTTTAAAATTTTTGAAAATTTTGAAATTTTTTGGAATTTCGACGGTTTTTGAATATTTTGACAAGTTTTTTAAAATTTAAAAAATTTTGATAACTCTAACAAATTCTTAAATTTCCTTTAATTATTGAACTTATTGTACTGCTAGTTTGGTCCGGCGAGCCTGCAGATGCAACCCAGAGGATGCCGTGGTTGACATGTGTAGCATGGAGCCTATCGGTGCTGACTGGGGGATAAGAAATAATTGAAATTTTTGAGGAATTTAGAATAAGTTAGGAAATTTTAAGAATTTTTGGAATTTCGACAAATTTTTTAATTTTTTTTTTAAATTTGGAAGAATTTTTAACGTTTTTGAAATTGTTGAAAATTTTGGATTTTTTGAAAATTTTTAAAATTTTTTAAAAATTTTGAAGTTTTGAAAATTTTTGAAAATTTTGAAATTATTGAAAATTTTTGAAAATTTTGAAATTTTTTGGAATTTCGGCGGTTTTTTTAAATTTTTGATATTTTTTAAATTTTTGAAATTTTTTGCAATTTCGACGAATTTTTAAAGTTTTTTAAATTTCGAAAATTTTTGAAAATGTTTGAAAATATTGCATTTTTGAAAATCTTTAAATTTTTGAAAAGTTGTAAGTTCTTGAAAATTTTTTAAATTTTTGAAAATTATTGAAAAATTTAACAATTTTTGAAAATTTTGAAATTTTTAAAAATTTTTGTTAATTTTGCAATTTTTTTGGAATTTGGACGATATTTGAAAATTTTTTAAATTTTTGAAAATTTTTCAAAATTTTGAAGTTTTTGAAAATTTTTCAAAATTTTCAAATTTTTTGGAATTTCGATTTTTGAAAATTTGAAATTTTGTGAAATTTTGAATTTTTTTGAAAATTTTTGAAAATTTTCAAATATTTGGGATTTCGACGATTTTTGAAAATTTTGACGAATTTTTTAAAATTTAATGTTTTTGAAAATTTTGAAATTTTTTGGAATTTCGACGATTTTTGAAAATTTTGACATTTTTGGAAACTTTGAATTTTTTTGAAAATTTTTTAAATTTTTGAAAATTTTGAAGTTTTTGAAAATTTTTGAAAATTTTTCCAAATTTTTGAAAATTTTGAAATTTTTGGGATTTCGACGATTTTTTTAAATTTTGACGAATTTTTGAAAAAATTGAAAAAATTTTGCTAATTCTAACAAATTCTTAAAATTTCCTTTAATTTTTTAACTTTTTATAAAGATAGTTGGTAGCGGCGAACCTGCTGATGCAACGCAGAGGATGCCGTGGCTAACATGTATAGCCTCGAGCCTAGCGTTGCTGCAAGGGGGAGTTTTGGAAATCATTGAAATTTTTAAGGAATTTGCAAAATGTTAGCAGATTTTCAGAATTTTTGGAATTTCGACGAATTTTTAAAGTTTTTTGAAAATATGGAAGATTATTTGACGATTTTGAAATTTTTGAAATTTTTTTTTAAATTTTGAAATCTTTAAAAAATATTGAAAGTTTTTGAAAATTTTGAAATTTTTTTGGAATTTGGACGATTTTTTGAAATTTTAGAAATTTTGAAATTTTAGAAATTTTGAAATTTTTGAAAATTTTTGGAATTTCGACGGTTTTTGAAAATTTTTACATATTTTAAAAAATTTTAAAAATTCCGATAACTCTAACAAATTGTTAATTTCCTTTAATTATTGAACTTATTGTAGTGCTAGTTTGGAACGGCGAGCCTGCTGATGCAACCTAGAGAATGCCGTGGTTGACAGATGAGTAGCATGGAGCCTATCGGTGCTGCCAGGGGAGTATAGGAAATAAGTGAAATTTTGTAGGAATTTAGAAAATGTTAGGAAATTTGCAGAATTTTTGTAAATTCGACAAAATTTTTATTTTTTTTTTTTGAAAATTTGGAAGAATTTTTAACGTTGTTGAAATTTTTTAAAATTTTCGAAAATTTCGAAAATTTTTGAAAATTTTGAAATTTTTTGGTATTTCGGCTATTTGTTAAAATTTTTGAAATTTTTTAAATACTTGAAATATTTTGCAATTTCGACTTTTTGTGAAAGATTTTTAAATTTCTGAAATTTTTGAAAAGTTTGAAAATTTTGCATTTTTGAAAATTTTTTAGATTTTTGAAAATTTTAAGTTTTGAAAATTTTTTAAATGTTTGAAAATTATTGAAAATGTTGAAAATTTTTTAAAATTATTGAAAATTTTGCAAATTTTTTAAAATTTTCACATTTTTGTGATTTCGACGATTTTTGAAAATTTTGACGAATTTTTAAAAAATTAAAAAATTTTGATAATTCTAACAAATTCTTAAATTTTCCTTTAATTTTTGAACTTATTGTAGTGCTAGTTGGTAGCGGCGAGCCTTCTCATGCAACGCTGAGGATGCCGTGGCTGACATGTATAGTCTCGAGCCTATTGTTGCTGCCAGGGGGAGTATTGGAAATCATTGAAATTTTTGAGGAATTTGCAAAATGCTAAAAGATTTTCAATTTTTTTGAATTTTGACAATTTTTTTTTTTAATTTTGAAGAATTTTTAACGTTTTTGAAATTTTTTAAAATTTTTGAAAATTTTAAAATTTTTGAAAATTTTGAAATTTTTGAAAATTTTTGAAAATTTTGAAATTTTTTGGAATTTCGACGATTCTTGAAAATTTTTGAAAATTTTCAAATTTTTGGAAATTTTGAATTTTTTTGAAAATTTTTGAAAATTTTGAAAATTTTGAATATTTTGAAACTTTCTGAAAATTTCGAGAATTTTTTTAAATTTTGAAATTTTTTGGAATTTCGAGAGGTTTTGAAAATTTTGACAGATTTTTAAAAATTTCAAAAATTATGATAACTCTAGGAAATTCTTATTTTCCTTTAATTATTGAACTTATTTTACTGCTACTTTGGAGCGGCGATCCTGCTGATGCAACCTAGAGAATGCCGTGGTTGACAGATGAGTAGCCTGGAGCCTACCGGTGCTGCCAGGGGGAGTGTAGGAAATAATTGAAATTTTTGAGGAATTTAGAAAAAGTTGGGAAATTTTCAGAATTTTTGGAATTTCGACAAAATTTTTAATTTTTTTTTTTGAAAATTTGGAAGTATTTTTAAAGTTGTTGAAATTTTTGAAAATTTTGAAATTTTTTGCAATTTCCGCGATATTAGAAAGTTCTTTAAATTTCTGAAATTTTTTAAAATATTTGAAAATTTAGCATTTTTGAAAATTTTTTAAATTTTTGAAAATTTGTAAGTTTTTGAAAATTTTTGAAATTTTTGAAAATTATTGAATATTTTGAAAATATTTGAAAATTTTGGAATTTTTGAAATTTTTGTACATTTTGAAATTTTTTTGGAATTAGGACGATTTTTGAAAATTTTTCAAATTTTTGAAATTTTTGAAAATTTTTCAAAATTTTAATTTTTTGAAAATTTTGAAAATTTTGAATTTTTTTGGAATTTCGACGATTTTTGAAAATTATGAAATTTTTGGAAATTTTGAATTTTTTTGAAAATTTTGCAAATTTTTTAAAATTTTGAAAATTTTTGGATTTCGACGATTTTTGAAAATTTTGACGAATTTTTAAAAATTTTTAAAAATTTGATGATTCAACAAATACTTAAAATTTCATTTAAATTTCTAACTTATTGCAGTGCTAGTTGGTAGCGGCAAGCCTGCTGATGCAACGCAGAGGATGCCGTGGCTGACATTTATAGCCTCGAGCCTATCTTTGCTGCCAGGAAATCATTGAAATTTTTGAGAAGTTTGCAAAATGTTAGAAAATTTTCAGAATCTTTGGAATTTCGACAAATTTTAAGTTTTTTGAAAATATGGAAGAAATTTTAACGTTTTTGAAATTTTAAAAATTTTTGAAAATTTTGAAATTTTTTGGAATTAGGACGATTTTTGAAAATTTTTCAAATTTTTGAAATTTTTGAAAATTTTTCAAAATTTTGAAGTTTTTGAAAATTTTTGAAAATGTTGAAATTTTTTGGAATTTCGACGATGTTTGAAAATTTTGAAATTTTTGGAAATTTTGAAATTTTTTTGGAATTTGGACAATTTTTTTAAATGTTTGAAGTTTTTTAAGTTTTTTAAAATTTTTCAAAATTTCAGATTATTGAAAATTATTTAAATTTTTAAACATTTTGAAGGTTTCAAAAATTTTTTATAATCCTGAAAATTTTCGAAAAATTTGAATATTTTTAAATTTTTTAAAATTTATCCAAATTTCGGATTATTGGATTTTTTAAAATTTTGAGAAGTCTTTTATAATTTAAAAAATTTTGATAACTTTAACAAACTCTTGAATTTCCTTTAATTATTGAACTTATTGTACTGCTAGTTTGGACCGGCGAGCCTGCAGATGCAACCCAGAGGATGCCGTGGTTGACATGTGTAGCTCGGAGCCTATCGGTGTTGACTGTTGGAGTATAAGAAATAATTGAAATTTTTTAGGAATTTAGAATAAGTTAGGAAATTTTCATAATTTTTGGAATTTCGACAAATTTTTTAATTTTTTTGAAAATTTGGAAAAATTTATAATGCTTTTGAAATTTTTGAAAATTTTTGGATTTTTTGAAAATTTTTTAAATTTTTGAAGTTTTGAAAATTTTTTAAAGTTTTGAAAATTTTTGAAAATTTTGAAATTTTTTTGGAATTTGGACAATTTTTTTAAATGTTGGAAATTTTTTTAATTTTTTAAAATTTTTCAAAGTTTCGGATTATTGAAAATTATTTAAATTTTTAAAAATTTTGAAGATATTAAAATTTTCAGAATTTTTGGAATTTCGACAAAATTTTTTTTTTTTAATTTGGAGGAATTTTTAACGTTGTTGAAATTTTTTAAAATTTTGAAATTTTTTGGAATTTCGGCGATTTTTAAAAATTTTTGAAATTATTAGCAATTTCGACGATTTTTGAAAGTTTTTTAAATTTCTGAAATTTTGGAAATGTTTGAAAATTTTGCATTTTTGAAAATTTTTTAAATTTTTGAAAATTTGTAAATTATTGAAAATTTTTGAAATTTTTGAAAATTATGTAAAATTTGAAAATTTTTGAAAATTTTGAAATTGCTAGTTGGTAGCGGCGAGCCTGCTGATGCAACGCAGAGGATGCCGTGGCTGCCATGTATAACCTCGAGCCTATCGTTGCTGCCAGGGGGAGTATTGGAAATCATTGAAATTTTTGAGGAATTTGCAAAATGTAAGCAAATTTTCAGAATTTTTTTTTATTTCGACAAATTTTTAAAGTTTTTTGAAAATATGGAAGGATTTTTAACGTTTTTGAAATTTTTGAAAATTTTTGAAAATTTTTGAAAATTTTGAAATTTTTTTTGAATTTGGACGATTTTTTTAAATTTTTGAAATTTTTTTAATTTCTTGAAATTTTTCAAAATTTTGGATCTTTTGAAAATTATTTACATTTTGAAAATTTTGTAATTTTCGAAAATTTTTTTAAATTTTGAAAATTTTCGAAAAATTTGAAATTTTTTTGAATTTCGACGATTTTTGAAAATTTTGACTATTTTTTTTATGATTTAAAAAATTTTGATAACTCTAAAAACTTAAATTTCCTTTAATTGTTGAACTTATTGTACTGCTGGTTTGGTCCGGCGAGCCTGCAGATGCAACCCAGAGGATGCCGTGGTTGACATGTGTAGCATGGAGCCTATCGGTGCTGACTGGGGGAGTATAAGAAATAATTGAAATTTTTGAGGAATTTAGAATAAGTTAGGAAATTTTCAGTATTTTTGGAATTTCGACAAATTTTTTAATATTTTTTTGAAAATTTGGAAGAATTTTTAACGTTTTTGAAATTTTTGAAAATATTGAAATTATTGAAAATTTTTGGATTTTTTGAAAATTTTAAAAATTTTTGAAGTTTTGAAACTTTTTGAAAATTTTGAAAACTTTTGAAAATTTTGAATTTTTTTGGAATTTTGACGGTTTTTGAAAATTTTGACGAATTTTTTAAAATTTAAAAATCTCGATAACACTAACAAATTCTTAATTTCCTTTAATTATTGAATTTATTTTACAGCTAGTTTGGATCGGCGAGCCTCCAGATGCAACTCAGAGTTTGCCGTGGTTGACAGATGTGTAGCCTGGAGCCTATCGGTGCTGCCAGGGTGAGTGTACGAAATAATTGAAATTTTTGAGGAATTTAGAAAAAGTTGGGAAATTTTCAGAAATTTTGGAATTTTGACAAATTTTTATTTTTTTTTTAAAGTTTGGAAGTATTCTTGAAATTTTTTGAAAATTTTTGAAAATTTTGAAATTTTTTGGAATTTCGACTACTTTTGAAAATTTTGACAAATTTTTGAAAATTAAAAAAATCTTCATAACTAAGAAATTCTTAATTTCCTTTAATTATTGAACTTATTGTACTGCTAGTTTGGAGCGGCGAGCCTGCAGATGCAACTCAGAGGATGCCGAGGTTGACATATGTGTAGCCTGCAGCTTATCTGTACTGCAAGAGGGAGAATAGGAAATAATTGAATTTTTTGAGGAAATCAGAAGTTAGGAACTTTGCAGAATTTTTAGAATTTGGACAAAATTTTTAATTATTTTTTGAAAATTTGGAAGAATATTTAACGTATTTGAAAGTTTTGAAAATTTTTGGAAATTTTGAAAATTGTTGAAAATTTTGAAATTTATAGGAATTTCAACGATTTTTGAAAATTTTTGAAATTTTTTAAGTTTTTGGAAATTTTGGATTAGTTCGAAAATTTTTTAATTTTTTGGAAATTTTTAAGTTTGGAATTTTTTGAAAATTTTTGAGAATTTTGGATTTTTTGAGAATATTTTAAATTTATGAAAATTTTAAAGATTTTGAAAATTTTTTAAAAACTTTGAAAATTTTTGAAAATTTGGAAATTTTTGGAATTTTGACAGTATTTGAAAATTTTGAGAAATTTTTAAAAATTTAAAAAATCTTGATAACAAATTCTTAAATTTCTTTAATTATTGAACTTATTGTACTGCTAGTTGGGAACGGCGAGCCTGCAGATGCAACCTAGAGGATGCTGTGGCTGACATGTGTAGCCTCAAGCCTATCGGTGCTGCCAGGGGGAGTATTCGAAATATTTGAAATTTTTGAGGAATTTACAAAATGTTAGGAAATTTTCAGAATTTTTGTGATTTCGACAATTTTTAAAATTTTTTGAAATTTTGGAAGAATTTTTAACGTTTTTGAAATTTTTGAAAAGATTTGAAAATTTTGGATTTTTTGAAAATTTTTGAAATTTTTCAAGTTTTTGAAAATTTTTGAAAATTTTGAAAATTTTTGAAAATTTTGAAAATTTTTGAAAATTTTGAAATTCTTTGGAAATTGGACCATTTTTGAAAATTTTGACAGATTTTTAATAATTTTAAAAATCTTGATAACTTAAATTTTAAATTTCCTTTAATTATTGAACTTATTGTAGTGCTAGTTTGGAGCGGCGAGCCTGCTGATGCAACCTAGAGAATGCCGTGGTTGACAGATGATTAACTTGGAGCCTATCGATGCTGCCAGGTGTGTAGGAAATAATTGAAATTTATAAGGGATTTAGAAAAAGTAGGGAAATTTTCATAATTTTTGGAATTTTGACAAATTATTTTTTTTTGAAAATTTTTAAGAATTTTTAAAGTTTTTGAAATTTTTGAAAATTTCGGATTTTTTGAAAATTTTTTAAATTTTTGAAAATTTTGAAGTTTTTGAAAATTTTTGAAATTTTTCAATATTTTGAAATTTTTTGCAATTTCGACGATTTTTGAAAGTTTTTTAAATTCCAGAAATTTTTGAAAATGTTTGAAAATTTTGCATTTTTGAAAATTTTTTAAAATTTTTGAAAATTTGTAAGTTTTGAAAATTTTTGGAATTTTTAAAAATCATTGAAAATTTTGAAAATTTTTGAAAATTTTGAAACTTTTTGAAATTTTGAAGTTATTTGAAAATTTTTGAAAATTTTGCAAATTTTTGGGATTTCGACGATTTTTGAAAATTTTGACGAATTTTTAAAAATTTAAAAAAATTTGATAATTCTAACAAATTCTTAAAATTTCCTTTAAATTTTGAACTTTTTGTAGTGCTAGTTGGTAGCGGCGAGCCAGCTGATGCAACGGAGAGGATGCCGTGGCTGACATGTATAGCCTCGAGCCTATCGTTGCTGCCAGGGGGAGTATTGGAAATCATTGAAATTTTTGAGGAATTTGCAAAATGTTAGCAAATTTTCAGAATTTTTGGAATTTCGACAAATTTTTAAAGTTTTTTGAAAATATGGAAGAATTTTTTATGTTTTTGAAATTTTTGAAAATTTTTTTAAAATTTTGAAAGTTTTGAAAATTTTTTAAAATTTTGAAATTTTTTTGATATTTGGACAATTTTTTTAAATGTTTGAAATTTTTTAAATTTTTTTAAATATTTCAAAATTTCGGATTATTGAAAATTAATTAAACTTTTGAAAATTTTGATGTTTATGAAAATTTTTTAAAATCCTGAAAATTTTCGAACAATTTGAATTTTATGGAATTTCGACGATTTTTTTAAATTTTGACGTCTTTTATAATTTAAAAAATTTTGATAACTTTAACAAACTCTTAAATTTCCTTTAATTATTGAACTTATTGTACTGCTAGTTTGGACCGGCGAGCCTGCAGATGCAAACCAGAGGATGCCGTGGTTGACATGTGTAGCATGGAGCCTATCGGTGCTGACTGTTGGAGTATAAGAAATAATTGAAATTTTTGAGGAATTTAGAATAAGTTAGGAAATTTTCATAATTTTTGGAATTTCGACAAATTTCTTACTTTTTTTTGAAAATTTGGAAGAATTTTTAACGTTTTTGAAATTTTTGAAAATTTTGAAATTTTTGAAAATGTTTGGATTTTTTGAAATTTTTTTAAATTTTTGAAGTTTTGAAGATTTTTAAAAATTTTGAAAATTTTTGTAAATTTTGAAATTTTTTGGAATTTCGACGGTTTTTGAAAATTTTGACAAAATTTAAAAAATTTTAAAAATTTCGATCGCTAACTAATTCTTAATTTCCTATAATTATTGAATTTATTGTACTGCTAGTTTGGAGCGGCCAGCCTGCAGATGCAACACAGAGGTTGCCGTGGTTGACATGTATAGCCTGGAGCCTATCGGTGCTGCCAGGGGGAGTGTAGGAAATAATTGAAATTTTTGAGGAATTTAGAAAAAGTTGGGAAATTTTCAGAATTTTTGGAATTTCGACAAAATTTTTATTTTTTTTTTTTCAAATTTGGAGGAATTTTTAACGATGTTGAAATTTTTGAAAATTTTGAAAATTTTGAAAATTTTGAAATTTTTTTTTTCTAATTTCGGCGATTTTTTAAAATTTTTGAAATTATTAGCAATTTCGACGATTTTTGAAAGTTTTTGAAATTTCTGAAATTTTTGAAAATGTTTGAAAATTTTGCATTTTTGAAAATTTTTTAAATTTTTGAAAATTTGTAAATTATTGAATTTTTTTGAAATTTTTGAAAATTATGTAAAATTTGAAAATTTTTGAAAATTTTGAAATTGCTAGTTGGTAGCGGCGAGCCTGCTGATGCAACGCAAAGGATGCCGTGGCTGCCATGTATAACTTCGAGCCTATCGTTGCTGCCAGGGGGTGTATGGGAAATCATTGAAATTTTTGAGGAATTTGCAAAATGTTAGCAAATTTTCAGAATTTTTTTTATTTCGACAAATTTTTAAAGTTCTTTGAAATTTTTGAAAATTTTTGAAAATTTTGAAATTTTTTTTGAATTTGGACTTTTTTTTTAATTTTTGAAATTTTTTTAATTTCTTGAAATTTTTCAAAATTTTGGATCATTGAAAATTATTTAAAGTTTTGAAAATTTTGTAATTTTTGAAAATTTTTTTAAATTTTGAAAATTTTCGAAAAATTTGAATTTTTTTTGAATTTCTACGATTTTTGAAAATTTTGATTATTTTTCTATAATTTAACAAATTTTGATAACTCTAAAAACTTAAATTTCCTTTAATTATTGAACTTATTGTACTGCTGGTTTGGACCGGCGAGCCTGCAGATGCAAACCAGAGGATGCCGTGGTTGACATGTGTAGCATGGAGCCTATCGGTGCTGACAGTTGGAGTATAAGTAATAATTGAAATTTTTGAGAAATTTAGAATAAGTTAGGAAATTTTCATAATTTTTGGAATTCCGAAAAAATTTCTTACTTTTTTTTGAAAATTTGGAAGAATTTTTAACTTTTTGAAATTTTTGAAAATTTTGAAATTTTTGAAAATGTTTGGATTCTTTGAAAATTTTTTAAATTTTTGAAGTTTTGAAAATTTTTTAAAATATTGAAATTTTTGAAAATTTTGAAATTTTTTGGAATTTCGACGGTTTTTGAAAATTTTGACAAAATTTAAAAAATTTTAAAAATTTCGATCGCTAACAAATTCTTAATTTCCTTTAATTATTGAATTTATTTTACTGCTAGTTTGGAGCGGCGAGCCTGCAGATGCAAATCAGAGGTTGCCGTGGTTGACATGTGTAGCCTGGAGCCTATCGGTGCTGCCAGGGGGAGTACAGGAAATAATTGAAATTTTTGAAGAATTTAGAAAAATTTGGGAAATTTTCAGAATTTTTGGAATTCGGACAAAATTTTTTTTTTTTGAAAATTTGGAAGAATATTTAACGTTGTGGAAATTGTTTAAAATTTTGAAAATTTTTGAAAATTTTGAAATTTTTTGGAATTTCGGCGATTTTTTTAAATTTTTGAAAGTTTTTTAAATTTCTGAAATTTTTGAAAATGTTTGAAAATTTTGCATTTTTGAAAATTTTTTAAATTTTTTAAAATTTGTAAGTTTTTGAAAATTTTGAAATTTTTAAAAATTATTGAAAATTTTGAAAATTTTTGAGTTTTGAAATTTTTGAAAATTTTTGTAAATTTTTTAATTTTTTGGATTTTGGACGATTTTTGAAATTTTTTAAATTTTTGACAATTTTTCAAAATTTTGAAGTTTTTGAAAATTTTTGAAAATTTTGAAATATTTTGGAATTTCGACGATTTTTGAAAATTTTGAATTTTTTTGAAAATTTTTGAATTTTTGAAAATTTTGAAGTTTTTGAAAATTTTTGAAATTTTGCAAATTTTTGAAAATTTTAAAATTTTGGATTTCGACGATTTTTGAAAATTTTGACGAATTTTTGAAAATTTTAAAAAATTTGATAATTCTAACAAATTCTTAAAATTTCCTTTAAATTTTGAACTTATGGTAGCGCTAGTTTGTATCGGCGAGCCAGATGATGCAACCTAGAGAATGCCGTGGTTGACAGATAAGTAGCTTGGAGCCTATCGGTGCTGGCAGGAGTGTAGGAAATAATTGAAATTTATGACGGATTTAGAAAAAGGAGGGATATTTTCAGAATTTTTGGAATTTCGACATATTATTTTTTTTGAAAATTTTTAAGAATTTTTAAAGTTTTTGAAATTTTTTGAAAATTTTTTTTTTGAAAATTTTTTAAATTTTTGAAAATTTTCAAGTTTTTGAAAATTTTTGAAAATTTTGAAAATTTTGAAATTTTTTTGAATTTCGGCGATTTTTTAAAATTTTTGAAATTTTTTAAATCTCTCAAAATTCTTCAAAATTTTGAAATTTTTAAAAATTTTTCAAAATTTTGAAATTTTTTTGCAATTTCGACGATTTTTGAAAGTTTTTTTTAATTTCCTGAAATTTTTGAAAATGTTTGAAAATTTTGAATTTTTGAAAATTTTTAAATTTTTGAAAATTTGTAAGTTTTGAAAATTTTTGAAATTTTTGAAAATTAATGAAAATTTTGAAAATTTTGAAATTTTTTAAAATTTTTGAAAATTTTGAAATTTTTTGGTATTTCGACGATTTTTTTAAAATTTGAAATTTTTGGAAATTTTGAATTTGTTTTAAAATTTTTGAAGATTTTGCAAATTTTTGGGATTTCGACGGTTTTTGAAAATTTTGACGAATTTTGAATAATTAAAAAAAATTTGATAATTCTAACAAATTCTTAAATTTCCTTTAAATTTTGAACATTTGGTAGTGCTAGTTGGTAGCGGCGAACCTGATGCAACGCAGAGGATGCCGTGGCTGACTTGTAATAATCCTCGAGCCTATCGTTGCTACCAGGGGGAGTATTGGAAATCATTGAAATATTTGAGGAATTTGCAAAATGTTAGCAAATTTCAGAATTTTTGGAATTTCGACAAATTTTTAAAGTTTTTGAAAATATTGAAGAATTTTAATGTTTTTGAAATTCTTGGAAGTTTTTTAAAATTTCGAAATTTTTGAAAATTTTTGAAAATTTTGAAATTATTTTGGAATTTGCACAATTTTTTTAAGTGTTTGAAATTTTTTATATTTTTTAAAATTTTAAAAATTTCGGATTATTGAAAATTATTTAAACTTTTAAAAATTTTGAAGTTTTGAAAATTTTATAAAATTTTGAAATTTTTTAAAATTTTGAAATTTTTTGGAATTTGGACAATTTTTTAAATGTTTGAAATTTTTTAAATTTTTTAAAATTTTTCAAAATTTCGGATTATTGAAAATTATTTAAATTTTTAAAAATTTTGAAGTTTTTGAAAATTTTTTAAAATTCTGAAAATTTTCGAAAAATATGAATTTTTTGGAATTTCGACGATTTTTTTAAATTTTGTCAAGTCTTTTATAATTTAAGATATTTTGATAACTTTAACAAACTCTTATCTTTCCTCTAATTATTGAATTTATTGTACTGCTTGTTTGGTGCGGCGAGCCTGCAGATGCAACTCAGAGGTTGCCGTGGTTGACAGATGTGTAGCCTGAAGCCTATCGGTGCTTGTAGAAATAATTGAAATTTTTGAGGAATTTAGAAAAATTTTTGGAAATTTTAAGAATTTTTGGAATTTCGACAAATTTTTAATTTTTTTTTTTGAAAATTGAAGAATTTTTGTTGTTGAAATTTTTGAAAATTTTGAAAATTTTTTGAAAATTTGAAATTTTTTGGAATTTCGGTGATTTTTTAAAATTTTTGAAATTTTTAGAATTTCGACGATTTTTGAAAGTTTTTTAAATTTCTGATATTTTTGAAAATGTTTGAAAATTTTGCATTTTTGATAATTTTTTAAATTTTTGAAAATTATAAATATTGAAAATTTTTAAATTTTGAAAATTTTGTAAAATTTGAAAATTTTTGAAATTTTGAAATTGCTAGTTGGTAGCGGCGAGCCTGCTGATGCAACGTAGAGGATGCCGTGGCTGACATGTATAGCCTCAAGCCTATCGTTGCTGCCAGGGGGAGTATTGGAAATCATTGAAATTTTTTGAGGAATTTGCAAAATGTTAGCAAATTTTCAGAATTTTTGGAATTTGGACAAATTTTTAAAGTTTTTGAAAATACGGAAGAATTTTTAACATTTTTGAAATTTTGAAAATTTTTAAAAAATTTAAGTTTTTTGAAAATATGGAAGAATTTTTAACGTTTTTGAAATTTTTGAAAATTTTGAAATTTTTTGGAATTTCGACGATTTGTGAAAATTTTTGGAATTTTTTCTTTTTGGAAATTTTAGATTAGTTTGAAAATTTTTGCATTATTTGAAAATTTTGAAGTTTGGAAATTTTTGAAAATTTTTGAAAATTTGGATTTTTTGAGAATATTTTAAATTGAAAAAAAATTTTTTAAGTTTTTAAAATTTTTGAAAAATTTTGAAAATTTTTGAAAATTTGGAAATTTTTGGAATTTTGACGATATTTGAAAATGTTGACAAATTTTTAAAAATTTAAAAAATTTTGATAACTAACAAAATCTTAAATTTCCTTTAATTATTGAACTTATTTTACTGCTAGATGGGACCTGCGAGCCTACAGATGCAACCTAGAGAATGCCGTGGTTGACAGATGAGTAGCCTTGAGCATATCGGTGCTGCTAGGAGTGTAGGAAATAATTGAAATTTTTGAGGAATTTAGAAATGTAGGGAAATTTTCAGAATTTTTTTAATTTTGACAAATTATTTTTTTTTTGAAAAATTTGGAAAAATTTTAACGTTTTTGAAATTTTTGAAAATTTTTGAAAATTTTGTATTTTTTCAAAATTTTTTAAATTTTTGAAAATTTTGAAGTATTTAAAATTTTTGAAAATTTTGAAAATTTTAAATTTTTTGGAATTTCGACGGTTTTTAATAATTTTGACAAATTTTTAAAAAATTAAAAAACTTTGATAACTCTAACAAATTCTTAATTTCCTTTAATTTTTGAACTTGTACTGCTAGTTTGGAGCGGCGAGCCTGCAGATGCAACTCAGAGGATGCCGTGGTTGACAGATGTGTAGCGTGCAGCCTATCGGCGCTGCCAGGAGTGTAGGAAATAATTGAACTTTTTGAAGAATTTAGAAAAAGGTGGGAAATTTTCAGAATTTTTAACGTTTTTGAAATTTTTGAAAATTTTTGAAAATTTTGAAATTTTTGAATATTTTTTAAAATTTTGAAATTTTTTGGAATTTCGACGATTTTAAAAATTTTTTGAAATTTTTTAAGTTTTGGAAATTTTGGATTATTTTGAAAAATTTCTTGAATTTTTTGAAAATTTTGAAGAGTTTATAAATTCTGATAATTTTGAATTTTTTTAGAATTTTTAAATTTTTGAAAAATGTGAAGTTTTTGAAAATTTTTAAATATATTTGAAAGTTTTGAAAATTTAAAAATTTTGGAATTTCGACCATTTTTGAAAATTTTGACAAATTTTTTTAAAATTTAAATAATTTTGATAACTCTAAAAAATTCTTATTTTCCTTTAATTATTGAACTTATTGTACTGCTAGTTTGGAGCGGCGAGTCTGCACCAGCAACCTAGAAAATGCCGTGGTTGACATGTGTAGCAGGAGCCTATCGGTGCTGACTGTGGGATTATAAGAAATAATTGAAATTTTTGAGGAATTTAGAACATGTTAGGAAATTTTAAGAATTTTGGAATTTCGACAAATTTTTTTATTTTTTTTTCAAATTTGTAAGAATTTTTAACGTTTTTGAAATTTTTGAAAGTTTCGAAATTTTTGAAAATTTTGGATTTTTTGAAATTTTTAAATTTTTGAAAATTTTGAAGTTTTGAAAATTTTTGAAAATTTTGAAAATTTTTTGAAAATATTTGAAATTTTTTAATTTTTTGATAATTTTTCAAAATTTTGAAATTTTCAAAACTTCAAAATTTTGAAATTTTTTGGAATTTCGACGATTTTTGAAAATTTTGAAATTTTTGGAAATTTTGAGTTTTTTTTTAATTTTTGAATTTTTTGAAAATTTGAAGTTTTAGAAAAATTTTTGAAAATTTTGCAATTTTTGAAAATTTGGAAATTTTTGGGATTTTGACGATTTTTGAAAATGTTGACAAGTATTTTTAATTTAAACAATTTTGATAACTAACAAATTCTAAAATTTCCATTAATTATTTTACTGCTAGCTTGGACCGGCGAGCCTGCAGATGCAACCCAGAGGATGCCGTGGTTGACTTATGTAGCATGGAGTCTATCGGTGGGGACTGGGGGATTATAAGAAATAATTGAAATTTTTGAGGAATTTAGAATAAGTTAGGTAAATTTTCAGAATTTTTGGAAATTCGACAAATGTATTAAATTTTTTGAAAATTTGGAAAAATTTTTAACGTTTTTGAAATTTTTTAAAAATTTTAAAAATTTTCAAGTTTTTAAAAATTTTTTAAAATCTTGAAATTTTTAAAAATTATATAAATTTTGAAAGTTTTTGGAATTTCAACGATTTTTCAAAATTTTTGAAATTTTGAAGTTTTTGGAAATTTAGGATAATTTTGAAAATTTTTGATTTTTTAAAATTTTGAAGTTTGAAAATTTTGAAAATTTTGAATTTTTGAGAATTTTTTAATTTTTGAAAATTTTGAAATTTTTGAAAATATTGGATTTTTGAAAAATTTTTAAGTTTTTGAAAATTTTGAAGTTTTTGAAAATTTTTGAAATTTTGAAAATTTTGAAGTTTTTGAAAATTTATTAAAATTTGAAATTTTTTGGAATTTCAGACTATTTTTGAAAGTTTTTTTAAATTTCTGAAATTTTTTAAATGTTTGGAAATTTTGAATTTTTTTGAGAATTTTTGAATTTTTGGAAATTTTGAAATTTTTTGGAAATTGGACGATTTTTGAACATTTTTAAAATATCTGAAATTCTTGTAAAATTTCTGAAAATTTTTGAAAATCTTGCAAATTTTTTAAAATTTTGAAATTTTTGGGTTTTCGATTATTTTTGAAAATTTTGACGTATTTTTAAAATTTTAAAAATTTTGATAATTTTAACAAATTCTTAAAATTTCCTAACTTCTTGAACTTATTGTATTGGTAGGTTGGTAGCGGCGAGCCTGCTGATGCAACGCAGAGGATGCTGTGGCTGACATGTATAGCCTCGAGCCTATCGTTGCAGCCAGGGGGAGTATAGGAAATCATTGAAATTTTTGAGGAAATTACAAATGTAGCAGTATTTCAGAATTTTTGGAATTTCGACAAATTGTAATGTTTTTGAAAATATGGAAGAATTTTTAACGTTTTTGAAATTTTTGAAAATTTTTTTAAAATTTTGAAATTTTTGAAAATTTTTGAAAGTTTTGAAAAAATTGATTTTTTTTTTGAATTTGGACCATTTTTTAAATTATTGAAATTTTTTAATTTTTAAAAAATTTTTCAAAATTTTGAAATTTTTCGGAATTTGTACGATTTTTGAAGATTTTTAAAATTTTTGAAATTAGTGAAAATTTTTGAAAATTTTGGATATTTTGAAAATTTTTAAATTTTTGAAAACTTTGAAGTTTTTTGGAATTTCGACGAATTTGAAAATTTTGAAATTTTGGAAATTTTGAATTTTTTTGAATTTTTTGAAAATTTTGAAGTTTTTGAAAATTTTTGGAAATTTTGAAATTTTTGGTATTTGGACGATTTTTGAAAATTTTGACGAATTTTTAGAATTTTAAAAAATTTTGATAATTCTAACAAATTCTTAAAATTTCCGTTAATTTTTGAACTTATTGTAGTGCTAGTTGGTAGCGGCGTGCCTGCTGATGCAACGCAGAGGATGCCTTGGCTTACATATATAGACTCGAGCCTATCGTTGCTGCAGGGGAAGTATTGGAAATCATTGAAATTTTGAAGGAATTTGCAAAATATTAGCAAATTTTCAGAAATTTTTGGAATTTCGACAAATTTTTAAAGTTTTTTGAAAATATTGAAGAATTTTTAACGTTTTTGAAATATTTGAAAATTTTTTAAAATTTTGAAAATTTTAAAAAATTTTTGAAAATTTTTCAAAATTTTAAAATTTTTTGAATTTGGACGATATTTTAAATTTTTTTAAATTTTTTTAAATTTTTCAAAATTTTGGATATTTTGAAAATCATTTAAACTTTTTAAATTTTGAAGTTTTAAAAAATTTTTTAAAATTTTGAAAATTTTCGAAAAATTTGAAATTTTTTGGATTTTCGACGATTTTTTGAAAATTTTGACAAGTTTTTTATACACCGTGTTCCGCTTATAAGTATAACAAAAGAAATAGCTATAACTTCTGAATTAATACAAGTATATAGTTGAAACAACTGCTACAAAGAATGAAAACTGGGAATTTTTGTTACCTTATGTTCCATAAACCTCAACATGGCTTCCATTGGTGGCACGGGAAATATCCAACCGGTATTCAACCTCGACCCAAGTGTTATGAAGCATCTGTGGTGTAACATTGTTGACAGCAGCATAAATTCTTTCTTGTAAGTCTGCCAAATCACGTACTGGCGTCCTGTAGACCTGGTCCTTAACAAACCCCCACAGGAAAAAATCAGGTGGTGTTAGATCTGGTGATCTGGCAGGCCATGTGATGTACGGTGATCCTCTTCCGATCCATCTTGCAGGGAATTGTTCGTCTAAGAATGTGCGAACCATGTTGGCAAAGTGTGGTGGAGCCCCATCTTGCTGGAAAATTGCTCCATCTGGGAGTTGTGGCACAGCATACAGTTTGCAACATATCCAGGTACGTGTTTGCAGTGACTGTCTTTTCAGCAAAGAAATAGGGACCAATGATTCTGTCACGCATGATCCCACACCAAACATTCCATTTTAGGGAATCCCGTACACGAATTATGGATCTATGTTCTGCTAATGACAGCACACAAAAGGTTTTCTGCTGTGGCGTCCACATGCTGACTGACTAAAGATACGATACGAATTCTCTTATTTAATGAACTGCGCATGCGTGAGTCTTCTAAAAATAAGTAACAACAATGGATTAAAACTTCCCAATTTCCTCTTTACAATGGTACCAATCTTAACCATTTGCATGCATTGTTATGAAATTATAACTATTTCTTTTATTATACTTATAAGCGGAACACGGTGTAATTTAAAATATTTTGATAACTAACAAACAAATTTCCTTTAATTATTGATCTTATTGTACTGCTAGTTTGGGCCGGCGAGCCTGCAGATGCAACCCAGAGGATGCCGTGATTGACATGTGTAGCATGGAGCCTATCGGTGCTGACTGGGGAATATAAGAAATAATTGATATTTTTGAGGAATTTAGATTAAGTTAAGAAATTTTCCGAATTTTTGGAATTTCGACAAATTTTTAATTTTTTTGAAAATTTGGAAGTATTTTTAACGTTTTTTGTAATTTTTGATAATTTTGAAATTTTGAAAATGTTGAAAATTTTGAAATATTTTGGAATTTGGACGGTTTTTGAAAATTTTGACAAATATTTAAAAATCAAAAAAATTTTGATAACTCCAACAAATTCTTAATTTCCTTTAATTATTGATCTTATACTGCTAGTTTGGAGCGGCGCGCCTGCAGATGCGACTAAGGATGCCGTGGTTGAAAGATGTGTAGCCTGGAGCCTGTAGGTGCTGCCAGGAGTGTAGGAAATAATTGAACTTTTTGAAGAATTTAGAAAAAGGTGGGAAATTTTCAGAATTTTTAACGTTTTTGAAATTTTTGAAATTTTTGAAAATTTTGAAATTTTTGAATATTTTTAAAATTTTGAAATTTTTTGGAATTTCGACGATTTTTAAAATTTTTGAAATTTTTTAAGTTTTGGAAATTTTGGATTATTTTGAAAATTTCTTGAATTTTTTGAAAATTTTGAAGAGTTTATAAATTTTGATAATTTAATTTTTTTAGAATTTTTTAAATTTTTGAAAAATGTGAAGTTTTTGAAAATTTTTAAATATATTTGAAAGTTTTGAAAATTTTAAAAATTTTTGGAATTTCGACCATTTTGAAAATTTTGACAAATTTTTTTAAAATTTAAATAATTTTGATAACTCTAAAAAATTCTTATTTTCCTTTAATTATTGAACTTATTGTACTGCTAGTTTGGAGCGGCGAGCCTGCACCAGCAACCTAGAGAATGCCGTGGTTGACATGTGTAGCATGGAGAATATCGGTGCTGACTGGGGGATTATAAGAAATAATTGAAATTTTTGAGGAATTTAGAACATGTTAGGAAATTTTAAGAATTTTTGGAATTTCGACAAATTTTTTTATTTTTTTGAAAATTTGTAAGAATTTTTAACGTTTTTGAAATTTTTGAAAGTTTCGAATTTTTGAAAAATTTTGGATTTTTTGAAAATTTTTTAAATTTTTGAAAATTTTGAAGTTTTGAAAATTTTTGAAAATTTGAAAATTTTTTGAAAATTTTTGAAATTTTTGAATTTTTTGATAATTTTTCAAAATTTTGAAGTTTTCGAAAATTTTTCAAAATTTTGAAGTTTTCAAAACTTCAAAATTTTGAAATTTTTGGAATTTCGACGATTTTTGAAAATTTTGAAATTTTTGGAAATTTTGAGTTTTTTTTAATTTTTGAATTTTTTGAAAATTTGAAGTTTTAGAAAAATTTTTGAAAATTTTGCAAATTTTTGAAAATTTGGAAATTTTGGGATTTTGACGATTTTTGAAAAATGTTGACAAGTATTTTTAATTTAAACAATTTTGATAATCTAACAAATTCTAAAATTTCCATTAATTATTTTACTGCTAGCTTGGACCGGCGAGCCTGCAGATGCAACCCAGAGGATGCCGTGGTTGACTTATGTAGCATGGAGTCTATCGGTGGGGACTGGGGGATTATAAGAAATAATTGAAATTTTTGAGGAATTTAGAATAAGTTAGGAAATTTTCAGAATTTTTGGAAATTCGACAAATGTATTAAATTTTTTGAAAATTTGGAAAAATTTTTAACGTTTTTGAAATTTTTTAAAAATTTTAAAAATTTTCAAGTTTTTAAAAATTTTTTAAAATCTTGAAATTTTTAAAAATTATATAAATTTGAAAGTTTTTGGAATTTCAACGATTTTTCAAAATTTTCGAAATTTTTGAAGTTTTTGGAAATTTAGGATAATTTTGAAAATTTTTGAATTTTTTAAAATTTTGAAGTTTGAAAATTTTGAAATTTTGAATTTTTTGAGAATTTTTTAATTTTGAAAATTTTGAAATTTTTGAAAATATTGGATTTTTTGAAAATTTTTTAAGTTTTGAAAATTTTGAAGTTTTTGAAAATTTTTGAAATTTTTGAAAATTTTGAAGTTTTTGAAAATTTATGAAAATTTTGAAATTTTTTGGAATTTCGACGGTTTTGAAAGTTTTTTAAATTTCTGAAATTTTTTTAAATGTTGGAAATTTTGAATTTTTTGAGAATTTTTGAATTTTTGGAAATTTGAAATTTTTTGGAAATTGGACGATTTTTGAACATTTTTAAAATATCTGAAATTCTTGTAAAATTTCTGAAAATTTTTGAAAATCTTGCAAATTTTTGAAAATTTTGAAATTTATGGGTTTTCGATTATTTTTGAAAATTTTGACGTATTTTTAAAAATTTTTAAAATTTTGATAATTCTAACAAATTCTTAAAATTTCCTAACTTCTTGAACTTATTGTATTGGTAGTTGGTAGCGGCGAGCCTGCTGATGCAACGCAGAGGATGCTGTGGCTGACATGTATAGCCTCGAGCCTATCGTTGCTGCCAGGGGGAGTATAGGAAATCATTGAAATTTTTGAGGAAAATTACAAAATGTTAGCAGTATTTCAGAATTTTTGGAATTTCGACAAATTTGTAATGTTTTTTGAAAATATGGAAGAATTTTTAAACGTTTTTGAATTTTTGAAAATTTTTTAAAATTTTGAAATTTTTGAAAATTTTGAAAGTTTTTGAAAAAATTGATTTTTTTTTTGAATTTGGACCATTTTTTAAATTATTGAAATTTTTTAATTTTTAAAAATTTTTCAAAATTTTGAAATTTTTCGGAATTTGGACGATTTTTGAAGATTTTTAAAATTTTGAAATTAGTGAAAATTTTGGATATTTTTGAAAATTTTTTAAATTTTTGAAAACTTTGAAGTTTTTGGAATTTCGACGAATTTGAAAATTTGAAATTTTGGAAATTTTGAATTTTTTTGAATTTTTTGAAAATTTTGAAGTTTTTGAAAATTTTTGGAAATTTTGAAATTTTTGGTATTTGGACGATTTTTGAAAATTTTGACGAATTTTTAGAATTTTAAAAAATTTTGATAATTCTAACAAATTCTTAAAATTTCCGTTAATTTTTGAACTTATTGTAGTGCTAGTTGGTAGCGGCGTGCCTGCTGATGCAACGCAGACGGATGCCTTGGCTTACATATATAGACTCGAGCCTATCGTCTGCTGCCAGGGGAAGTATTGGAAATCATTGAAATTTTGAAGGAATTTGCAAAATATTAGCAAATTTCAGAATTTTGGAATTTCGACAAATTTTAAAGTTTTTTGAAAATATTGAAGAATTTTTAACGTTTTTGAAATATTTGAAAATTTTTAAAATTTTGAAAATTTTTAAAAATTTTTTGAAAATTTTTCAAAATTTTGAAATTTTTTTGGAATTTGGACGATATTTTTAAATTTTTTAAATTTTTTAAATTTTTTTAATTCTTCAAAATTTTGGATATTTTGAAAATCATTTAAACTTTTTAAAATTTTGAAGTTTTAAAAAATTTTTTAAAATTTTGAAAATTTTCGAAAAATTTGAATTTTTTGGATTTTCGACGATTTTTGAAAATTTTGACAAGTTTTTTTATAATTTAAAATATTTTGATAACTAACAAACAAATTTCCTTTAATTATTGATCTTATTGTACTGCTAGTTTGGGCCGGCGAGCCTGCAGATGCAACCCAGAGGATGCCGTGATTGACATGTGTAGCATGGAGCCTATCGGTGCTGACTGGGGAATATAAAGAAATAATTGATATTTTTGAGGAATTTAGATTAAGTTAAGAAATTTTCCGAATTTTGGAATTTCGACAAATTTTTATATTTTTTTGAAATTTGGAAGTATTTTTAACGTTTTTGTAATTTTTGATAATTTTGAAATTTTTGAAAATGTTGAAAATTTTGAAATATTTTGGAATTTGGACGGTTTTTGAAAATTTTGACAAAATATTTAAAATCAAAAAAATTTTGATAACTCCAACAAATTCTTAATTTCCTTTAATTATTGAACTTATACTGCTAGTTTGGAGCGGCGCGCCTGCAGATGCGACTAAGGATGCCGTGGTGAAAGATGTGTAGCCTGGAGCCTGTAGGTGCTGCCAGGAGTGTAGGAAATAATTGAAATTTTTTAGGAATTCAGAAAAAGTTGGGAAATTTCAAAATTTTTGGAATTTTGACAAATTTTATTTTTTTTGGAAATTTGGAAGAATTTTTAACGTTTTGAAATTTTTGAAAATTTTTGAAAATTTTTGAAAAATTTGTAAATTTTTTGGAATTTTGACGATTTTTGAAAGTTTTTGAAAATTTTGAATTTTTTGAAAATTTTGAAGTTTGAAAATTTTTTAAAATTTTGAATTGTTTGAGAATTTTTTTAATTTTTGCACATTTTGAAGTATTTGAAAACTTTAAATTTTTTTGAAAGTTTTTGAAAATTATGATATTTTTGGAATTTCCACCATTTTTGAAAATTTTGACAGATTTTTACAAATTAAAAAAATTTTTATAACTCTTAAGAAATTCTTTATTTCCTTTAATTATTGTATATATTGTACTGCTAGTTTGGAGTGGCGAGCCTGCAGCTGCAACCTAGAGGATGCCGAGGTTACATATGTGTAGCCTGGAGCCTATCGGTGCTGCAAGAGGGAATATAGGTAATAATTGAAATTTTTGAGGAATTTAGAATTTAGGAATTTTGCAGAATTTTTGGAATTTCGACGAAATTTTTAATTTTTTTTGAAAATTTGAAAGAATATTTAACGTATTTGAAAGTTTTGAAAATTTTGGAAATTTGAAAATTTTTGAAAATTTTTAAATTTTTTGAATTTCGACGATTTTTGAAAATTTTTGAAATTTTTTAAGTTTTGGAAATTTTGGATTAGTTCAAAAATTTTGAAATTTTTTGATAATTTTGTAGTTTGGAAATTTTTGAAAATTTTTGAAAATTTGGAATTTTTTGGTATTTAGACAATATTTGAAAATTTTGACAAATTTTTAAAAATTTAAAAAATTTTGGTAACTAACAAATTCTTAAATTTCCTTTAAGTAATGAATTTATTGTACTGCTAGTGGGAGCGGCGAGACTGCAGATGCAACCTAGAGGATGCTGTGGCTGACAGATGTGTAGCCTCGAGCCTCTCGGTGCTGCCAGGGGGAGTATTCGAAATATTTGAAATTTTTTAGGAATTTACAAAATGTTAGGAAAGTTTCAGAATTTTTTCTAATTTCGACAAATTTTTAAAATTTTTTGAAATTTTGGAAGAATTTTTAACGTTTTTTTAAATTTTTGAAAATTTTTGAAAAATTTTGAAAATTTTGGATATATTGAAAATTTTTGAAAATTTTCAATTTTTTGAAAATTTTTGAAAATTGTGCAATTATTTGAAATTTCGACCATTTTTGAAAATTTGACAAATTTTTAAAAATTTTTAAAATTTCGATTACTTAAATTCTTAAATTTCCTTTAATTATTGAACTTATTGTACTGCTAGTTTGCAGCGGCGAGCCTGCTGATGGAACCTAGAGAATGCCGTGGTTGACAGGTGAGTAGTCTGGAGCCTCTCGGTGCTGCCAGGAGTGTAGGAAATAATTGAAATTTTTGAGGAATTTAGAAAAAGTTGGGAAATTTTCAGAATTTTGGAATTTTGACAATTTTTATATATTTCTGAAAATTTGGAAGAATTTTTAACGTTTTTGAAATTTTTGAAAATTTTGATAATTTTTGAAAATTTTGAAAAATTTTGAACCTTTTTAAATTTTTTGAAACTTCGACGATTTTTGAAAATTTTGAAATTTTTTGAAATTTTTTGGAATTTCGACGGTTTTTGAAAATATTGACAAATTTTTTTAAAATTTAAAAAATTTCCATAACTCTTAACACATTCTTAATTTCCTTTAATTATTGAATTTATTGTACTGCTAGTTCGTAGCGGCGAGTCTGCAGATGCAACTCAGAGGTTGCCGTGGTTGACAGATGTGTAGCCTGGAGCCTATGGGTGCTGCCAGGGGGAGTGTAGGAAATAGATTGAAATTTTGATGAATTTAGAAAAAGTTGGGAAATTTTGAGAATTTTTGGGATTTTGACAAATTTTTATTTTTATTTTCTTTTTAATTTGGAAGAATTTTTAACGTTTTTGAAATTTTTGAAAATTTTTGAAAATTTTGAAATTTTTTTGAATTTCGACGATTTTTGAAAATTTTTGAAATTTTGAAGTTTTTGGAAATTTAGGATTATTTTGAAAATTTTTCAATTTTTGAAAATTTTGAAGTTTGAAAATTTTTGAAAATTTTTAATTTTTTGGAATTTCGACAAAATTTTTTAATTTTTTTTTGAAAATTTGGAAGTATTCTTAAGGTTGAAATTTTTCAAAATTTTGAAATTTTTTGGAATTTTCTGCGATTTTTTAAATTTTTTTAATTTTTGAAAATATTTTTCAATTTCGACGATTTATTAAAGTTTTTTAAATTTCTGAAATTTTTGAAAATGTTTGAAAATTTTGCATTTTTGAAAATTTTTTAAATATTTGAAAATTTGTAAGTTTTTGAAAATTTTTTAAATTTTTGAATATTATTGAAAATTTTGAAAATCTTTGAAAATTTTGAAATTTTTGAAAATTTTTGTAAATTTTGAAATTGGACGATTTTTGAAAATTTTTTAAATTTTTAAAATTTTTGAAAATCTTTCAAAATTTTGGGGTTTTTGATAATTTTTGAAATTTTGAAATTTTTTGGAATTTCGACGGTTTTTGAAAATATTGACAAATTTTAAAAAATTAAAAAAATTTCGATAACTCTAACAAATTCTTAAATTCCCTTAATTATTGAATTTATTGTAAAGCTAGTTTGGATCTGCGAGCCTGCAGATGCAACTCAGAGGTTGCCGTGGTTGTAGATGTGTAGCATGGAGCCTATCAGTGGGGCCAGGGAGAGTGTAGGAAATAATTGAAATTTTGAGGAATTTAGAAAATGTTGGGAAATTTTCAGATTTTTCTAATTTTGACAATTTTTTTTTTAAATTGGAAGAGTTTTTAACGTTTTTGAAATTTTTGAAAATGTTTGAAAATTTTGAAATTTTAGGAATTTTCGACGATTTTTGAAAATTTTGACAGATTTTTTTAATTTAAAAAATTTCGATAACTAACAAATTCTTAATTTCCTTTAATTATTGAATTTATTGTACAGCTAGTTTGGAGCGGCGAGCCTGCAGATGCAACTCAGAGGGTGCTGTGGTTGACATGTGTAGCCTGGAGCCTATCGGTGCTGCCAGGAGGAGTGTAGGAAATAATTGAAATTTTTTAGGAATTTAGAAGTTGGAAATTTTCTGAATTTTTGGAATTTAGACAAAATATTTAATTTTATTTTTTGAAAATTTGTAAGAATTTTGGCGTTGTTGAAATTTTTGAATAATTTTTTAAAATTTTGAAAATTTTTGAAAATTTTGAAATTTTTTTTAATTTCGACGATTTTTTGAAAGTTTTTTAAATTCTGGAATTTTTGAATGTTTGAAAATTTTGCATTTTTGAAAATTTTTAAAATTTTTTGACAAATTTGTAAATTATTGAAAATTTTTTAAATTTTTTAAAATTATTGAAAAATTTGAGAATTTTTTAAAATTTTGAAATTTTTGAAAATTTTTTAAATTTTTTATTTTTTGGAATTTGGACCATTTTTGAAGATTTTTTTAATTTTTTAAATTTTTGAAAATCTCAAAATTTTGAAAAATTTTTGAAAATTTTTCAAAATTTTGAAAATTTTGAATTTTTGGGATTTCGGACGATTTTTGAAAATTTGACGAATTTTTAAAAATTTAAAAAAATTTTGATAATTCTAACAAATTCTTAAAATTTCCTTTAATTTTTTAACTTATTGTATTGCTAGTTGGTAGCGGCGAGCCTGCTGATGCAACGCAGAGGATGCCGTGGCTGACATTTATACCCTCGAGCCCATCGTTGCTGTCTGGGGGAGTATTGGAAATCATTGAAATTTTTGAGGAATTTGCAAAATGTTAGCAAATTTTAAGATTTTTTGGAATTTCGACAAATTTTTAAAGTTTTTTGAAACTGTGGAAGAATTTTTAACGTTTTTGAAATTTTTTAAATTTGAAATGTTTTGAAAATTTTAGATTTTTTGAAAATTTTTTAAATTTTTGAAGTTTTGAAAATTTCTGAAAATTTTGTAATTTTTTGGGATTTCGACGGTTTTTGAAAATTTTGATAAATTTTAAAAACTCAAAATATTTCGATAACTCTAAGAAATTCTTAATTTCCTCTAATTATTGAACTTAATGTACTGATATTTGGAGCGGCGAGCCTGCAGATGCAACTCAGAGGATTCCGTGGTTGACATGTGTAGCCTGGAGCCTATCGGTGCTGCCAGGGGGAGTGAAGGAAATAATTGAAATTTTTGAGAAATTTAGAAAACTTGGGAAATTTTCAGAATTTTTGGAATTTTGACAAATTTTTATTTATTTTTTTGAAAATTTGGAAGTAGTCTTGAAGTTTTTTTGTTTTTTTTTTAAGTGTTGAATGTTTTGAAAAATTTTTGAAAATTTTGAAAATTTTTGAAAATTTTTAAATTTTGAAATTCGTGAAAATTTTTGAAAATTTTGGTTATTTTGAAAATTTTTTAAATTTTTGAAAATTTTGGAAGTTTTTGGAATTTCGACGATTTTTGAAAATTTTGACAAGTTTTTTAAAATTTAAAAATTTCGATAACTCTAACAAATTCTTAAATATCCTTTAATTATTGAACTTATTGTACTGCTAGTTAATTTATTCCAAAAAATTCCAAATTTTCAAAAATTTTCAAAATTTTTCAATAATTTTCAAAAACTTCAAAATTTTCATAAATATAAAATATTCTCAAAAATTCCAAAATTTTCAAAAATTTTTAAAAATTTGCGACCTTCAAAGTTTTCTACAAATTTAAAAAATTTTCAAACTAATCCAAAATTACCAAAAACCTAAAAAATTTCAAAAATTTCAAAAATCGTCGAAATTCCAAAAAAATTTCAAAATTTTAAAAAATTTTCAAAAATTTATAAAAATTTTCAAAACTTTCAAATTCGTTAAATATTCTTCCAAATTTCAAAAAAAAAATTAAAAATTTTGTCGAAATTCCAAAAATTCTGCAAATTTCCTAAATTCTAAATTCCTAAAAAATTTCAATTATTTCCTATACTTCCTCTTGCAGCACCGATAAGCTCCATGCTACACATCAGCCACGGCATCCTCTGGGTTGCATCTGCAGGCTCGCCGTCCAAACTAGCAGTACAATAAGTTCAATAATTAAATTAAATTTAAGTTTTTAGAGTTATCACATTTTTTAAATTATAAAAAACTTGTCAAAATTTTCAAAAATCCTCGAAATTCCAAAAAAATTTCAAATTTGTCGAAAATTTTCTAAATTTAAAAAAATTTTCTAAAACTCAAAATTTTCAAAAATTTCAATATTTTGAAAAGATCCAAAATTTAGAAAAATTTTGAAAAATTAAAAAAAATTGCAAAAATTTAAAAAAATCGTTCCAAATTCCAAAAAATTTCAAAATTTTCAAAAATTTTCAAAAATTTTCAATAATTACAAAATTTTCAAAATTTTCAAAAATTTTCAAAATTTCAAAATTTTAAAAAATTTTCAAACCAATTCAAAATTTCCAAAAATCTCTAATTTTTCAAAAATCGTCGAAATTCCAAAAAATTTCAAACTTTTCAAAAATTTTCAAAATTTTCAATAATTTTCAAAATTTTCAAAAATTTTCAGTAACTCAAATTTTCAAAAATTTAAAAAATTTCAAAAATGCAAAATTTTTAAACATTTTCAAAAAATTTCTGAAATTAAAAAACTTTCAAAATCGTCGAAATTGCAAAAAATTTCAAAAATTTAAAAAATTGCAAAAATTTTAAAAAATCTCCGAAATTCCGAAATATTTCAAAATTTACAAAAATTTTCAAAAACTTCAAAATTTTAAAAAACTTCAAAAAATTTCAAGAAATCCTTTTTTTTCAAAAATTTTCAAAATTTTCAAAAATTTTCAAAACTTCAAAATTTTAATAATTTAAAAAATTTTCAAAAAAATCCAAAATTTTCAAAAATTTCAAAATTTAAAAAATTCCAGAAACGTTAAAAATTCTTCCAAATTTTCAAAAAATTAAAAAATTTTTCGAAATTCCAAAAATTCTTAAAATTTCCTAACTTAATCTAAATTCCTAAAAAATTTCAATTATTTCTCATAATCCCCCCATTCATCACCGATAGGCTCCATGCTACACATTGTCAACCACGGCATTCTCAGGGTTGCATCTGCGGGCTCACCGGTCCAAAATAGCAGTACAATAAGTTCAATAATTAAAGGAAATTGAAGAATTTGTTAGTTATCAAAATTTTTAAATTAGAAAACTTGTCAAAATTTTGAAAAATCGTCAAAATTCCAAAAATTCCAAAATTTTAAAAATTTTAAAAATTTTAAAAAATTTTCAAAAACTTCATAATTTTCAAAAATTTTCACGAAATTAAAAAATTTCAAAAATTTTCAAAAATCGTCCAAATTTTAAAAAATTTCAAAATTTTCAAAAATTTTAAAATATTGAAAAATTTAAAAAACTTAAAAAATTTCAAAAAATTTAAAAAATCGTCCAAGTTCCAAAATTTTCAAAAATTTCAAAGCCTTAAAAATTCTTCCATATTTTCAAAAAACTTTAAAAATTTGTCCAAATTCCAAAAATTCTGAAAATCTGCTAACATTTTGCAAATTCCTCAAAAATTTCAATGATTTCCCATACTCCCCCTGGCAGCTACGATAGGCTAGAGCCTATACATGTCCGTCACGGCATCCTCTGCGATGCATCAGCAGGCTCGCCGCTACCAACTAGCATAAAATAAGTTCAAAAATTAAAGGAAATTTTAAGAATTTGTTAGAATAATCAAAATTTTTTTACATTTTTAAAAACTCGTCAAAATTTTCAAAATCGTCGAAATCCCCAAAAATTTCAATATTTTCAAAAATTTGCAAAATTTCAAAAAAATTCCAAATTTCCAAAAATTTCAAAATTTTCAAAAATCTCGAAATTCCAAAAAATTTAAAAATTTTAAAAAATTTCAACATTTTCAAACATTTTCAAAAACATCAAAATCCTCAAAAAATTCAAAATTTTCAAAAATTTTTCTATCTTCAAAATTTTCAAAAAATTAAACAATTTTCAAAATAATCCTAAATTTTAAAAACTTCAAAAATTTCAAAAATTTTCAAAAATCTTCGAAATTCCAAAAAAAATTTAAAAATTTCAGAAATTTAAAAAAATTCAAAATATTAAAAATTTTCAAGAATTTCAAAAACGTTAAAAATCCTTCCAAATTTTCAAAAATAAATATTTGTCAAAATTCCAAAACTCTGAAAATTTCCCAACTTTTTCTAAATTCCTGAAAGTTTCAATTATTTCCTACATTCCTGGCAGCACCGATAGGCTCCAGGCTGTTAATGACGGCATTCTCTAGGTTGCATGAGCATGCCCGCCGCTGCAAACTAGCAGTACAATATGTTCAAAAAAGAAAATTTAAGAATTTAAGTAATCAAAATTTTTAAAACATTTAAAGATCTGTCAAAATTTTCAAAAATGGTCGAAATTCCAAAAAATTTCAAAATTTTCAAAAATCTTCAAAATTTTTAAAAATTTTCAAATATTTCAAAAATTTTCAAAAATTCGAAAATTTTCAAAAATTTTCAGAAATTTTCAAAAATTTCAAAAACGTTAAAAATTCTTCCAAAATTTCAAAAAATTTTAAAAATATGTCGAAATTACAAAAAATTCTGAAAATTCCCTAACATTTTGTAAATTCCTCAAAAATTTCAAATATTTCGAATACTCCCACTGGCAGCACAGATAGGCTCGAGGCTACACATGTCAGCCACAGCATCATCTACGTTGCATCTGCAGCCTCGCCGCTCCCAACTAGCGGTACAATAAGTTCAATAAAGGAAATTTAAGAATTTGTTAGTTATCAAAATTTTTTAAGTTTTTAAAATTTGTCAAAATTTTCAAATTTCGTCAGTTCCAAAAAATTCCCAAATATTTAAAAATTTTCAAAATTTTTCAAACATTTTCAAAAATTTCCAAACTTCAAAATTTTCAAAAAATTCAAAAATTTTCAAACTAATCCAAAATTTCCAATAATTTTTTTAAAAATCGTCGAAATTCCAAAAATTTCAATATTTTCAAAAATTTTCAAAATATCCTAAAATTTTCAGAACTTTCAAATACGTTAAATATTCTTCCAAATTTTCAAAAAAAAATTAAAAATTATCGAAGTTCCAAAAAATTCTACAAAATTCCTAACATCTAAATTCCTCAAAAATTTCAATTATTTCTTATAATCCCCGTCACCACCGATAGGCTCCATGCAACAAATGTCAACCACGGCATCCTCTGGGTTGCATCTGCAGGCTAGCCAGTCCAAACTAGAAGTACAATAAGTTCAATAATTAAAGGAAATTTTAAGAGTTAATATTCAAAAATCGTCGAAATTTCAAAAAATTTCAAATTTTTCAAAAATTTTCAAAATTTTAAAAATTTTTAAAAAGTTCAAAATTTTCAAAAATTTAAATAATTTTCAAAATATCCAAAATTTTGAAAAATTTTTAAAATTTCAAAAATTTCAA